>NC_083426.1:34498921-35154671 GCF_020745735.1 Hemiscyllium ocellatum | reverse complement strand
CATCTCTGGAGAGAGGAAAATAGTTAGCGTTTCAAGTCCAGTAAGACTCTTCTTCAAACCACAGCCACAAGGTCCTTTGTTGGATAGCCTCTGAGTGGCGAGTTATTCTGTGAACAGCACTTGGCACACTATCGCAAAAATTGGACAAGAGCAATGCCATAGCGGTGTGGCAAGCAAAAGTTACACCTCACTAGGGTAATCAAGGCCCACTATTCCCAGAGCCACCATAAAACTTAACAATTTTATAAAGACATGCAAACAAAACTGGTGAAGGAAAATAAACCAGCTTTCCTCAGGCTTCAATTATTTGTTTTCTCAAGATAATATAGTCCTCTTCTTGCGTTCCAAAGGCTTCTGACTGTCTCATTCATACTCACAAGTTGCTCAGCTTCCAAGTAACCAATTACATAGTTGTTGGTGGGCAACAGGCCCAACACAGACCAATCAGCTACTTGTTACCGGCCAAATCTCACTTGGCACACATTTCAGATACCAGTCCACCTGTAAGTAAACTTTCCCCACCAGTTGTACAAGCAACAGTGTGTACAATATTTGCAGTTAGTGATAGTGACTTACTTTTAAAATGTGCAGCAGTTTCTTTCACAATCCTTGGTTTCCAAAACAGTACCTTTTCCACTTCAGTCCACAAGCAAAAATACAAAAAAAGGCTTCACATAATTAAAGAAAGTAATTTACTAATATAGGCTAAAAAGAAGCCCACCAGATATCCCTGAAAGAATTGTTACAAAAAAAAAAGCAACACAAACTTAGCCAAAAAATTATTCAGCACCTTATATTTGGTAAGAGTTAAAGAGGCAGGAGTTAGGGATTAAGAGGACAATTTACAATTTAGAAAAGGAAGAGAGATGATGAGCTGAGAATAGTGAGCAATTTTGGCAGAGGAGGCAAGTATTCAACTCTCCTTTGTACAGTCCAGACAGTTCTAGCAATAAATAGCCAAACAGATGTCCCTCATAGATATTCAAGTCTTTATCCCTTGGATATAAGTGAGTAAAGATTTGGGAAACAATTTGGGAGAGAGAAAGTTATAATTTTAAAGCTGCCAGGGTCATCAAAAAGTGGAATGAGTGTGTGGTTGAGCTGATTTGTTACAGCAGATATGACATGGTAAGTGGGGAAATCAGCATCCAATGTGTGAACTGGAGTGTTGGGTCACAGTGTAATGCAATTTGCACCTAATGAACATTGGAATTAAATCAAAACATGTTCAGGAAGTTAAGTGTGGGAACAGGGAAAGAAAATAGAACAAATACTATTGGACCAATTAGGCAATGTAACATTACGACCAATTTCCCTTTGCATTGATCCCAAGAATTAGGTTCCAAGAGTGTTCTAAACAGAAGAGATTTTACCCCCTAACATGTTTTCCTTCATTTACCGCATCAGTTAAAAAAAAAGCAATGAAACACGGAATATTTATAAGCTGCTGTCAAGAAGAAAGAAAACAAGTGGTAGAAGCAGCAGAAGGAAGGACAGAATGCTGAGCAGTAAGGGCTGGCTATTCCAGCACTTTTACTAAAAAAAAACACCGTGAATAAAACACCACAACTTTGTGCAACAAGAGAAAAGTTGATTATATTATTTTGAAACTGGCTAATTTGCAACTAGTAAGTAATGAAGCATGCATCAATTGATTGTAAGCAGAACCGAATCTCAGAGCTATAAACTATAAAAATATGTGCTATGACTTACATTTTAAACAGCTGTTGACCTTGCAAGTCTGGAATCATTAAACACTGGTTAGCTTCCCCACCCATCACCACCAAACTCACATTTCTGTTAAATTTTAAATGTTTTGCCTTTTCCTGTAAACAATCAGAATTATCAAAACGTGGCAACATGTGAAGCAAACAGTAATCTCTTTCCGCAATGCCAGAGCTTCAAAGTTCAACCATCCATTTTGATGTTTCATGACTGTGGTTTGATATTTCCAAACCTGCTTGTGTGTTCCTTCTCCCAGTTCTCTGCTACTCCCCCAGATAATTCCATGAGAATGAGGACTTCAGACAGAACTTGACTTTTCTTTGCAAAGCCGTAATAGATCAATTGAAAATGTGTTTTCACTTAATTGGATATTATAAATGATAACACAAGTTGCATTGGGTCGAGGAACATAATACTACAAGAATAATAACACAGTTCAACTTTGCTCATTTGTCTGTAAAGCCATGGATTACGTATACCAACCAGATACTAACACTGGCTTATGCAAAGTAAATGGCAGCAAAAAACAAATGAGGACTCCAAGAGAATAAGACAGATATTTTCAATTGAAATCTTACTCCAAGCATTACTTCATCATTTTTACCATACAATTAATTTGTCTCAATTACCTACTTTCTTTTTTACCAGTTTTCTTTTCATTTATTTTAGGTTTGCTGTAGTATTTCCTACCTTATTCCAGACAGCCTGATCTTAAACCACTCAGGAACTCTCTTCCACCCAAATGTTCCTTTCCTCCCCCAACTGACGCAGACTTCTGCAACTGGGAAGACTTACACAGCTGAATGATCCCAATATGAAGTTGCTGCTAACTTACAGTTGTTTCTTCTCAAGACCCTCATTAGCTAGGCACAACACTAAGAATGCCAGAAAAAGATGTCTCTTGCATGTTATTGAGAGAGAAGAGAAAAGAGAGAGAAGAGAAAAGAGAAGAGCAAGATGGAAGGAAGAAAAACACAGATGCAGAAACTAAAAATGGTCACAGAGGACCCAGTAGTCTCAGGCAATGCACCAGCAAAATAAGACCTGAAGTTTTCAGTAGAGATACTCCTCATAGAAATTACAGTAAAGAAGGACACTGGAGGCATAAAGTAGTCATGCAACCTCTACCTCACCGAGAATTACAAAACAGGACCAAAGAATTTCAATTAACCTGCAAAGCCATAAATCTCAAAATCAACTGCCTAATTATAAAAATCCAGTATCTATGCTTCTCAAATAACCCAGAGGTTAAACTGGATATCTTTGAACTTGTCATTTCTTTTGGACTCACCTTATATTTCTAATCGATGTTATGTGTGTTCATTGTTCTCACATTTGGCAACTAATAAACTCACAGAAGAAAGTTTGATTAATTTGGCTTTGCTTAAAACAGAAATCACTTGGGATGGGAAAAATATCTCCACAATGGAAATGATCTTTTGCGCATTACCTTTGTTATGATCAACCAAGGGGACAGCGAATGAAGAAGGGAGCTGGTTCAGCATTCTTCTTCTGGTTATCCTGTCACGAACTGCAAAAGCTTGGGGAATCTAGCTTGGGGTTTGGTTGCAACACCAGTGGTGGTGGGAGTGGTCCTGGCGGGGGTTTGGTGGTGGTGGTGGTGGTGGTGGTGGGTGGGGGGGGAATCCAGTCACACTGGAAAAATGAGGGGGTGAGTTGCTCTAGTCAGTCTGTGAAGTGGCATCTAATGTGTCAGAGGCTGGTTTCTGCATTCAGTCAGTCTGCGAAGGGTATGTTCAAGGCCCAGTTCTAATTCATGCTAAGGCAACTCATGGCTAGGCATTAGTCTGAGGTCTGGTGAATTGGAGGAATGGTCACAGGGACTGGTCGAATGTTGTTGTCTGGAATTGGAAGTGGTGGCACAGAAAGCATATTGTCAGCGAGTGTCGGACCTCTGGAAGTTCTTGGATGGTCAGGAATCTTGGCTGTTTCTTCCTCCTCCAGCTCCAGACATTTGCCAGTGACATGCTCACCAGATCCTGTCCCCATATTTAATCTAGATAACGTATTCTCAGAGGTGAGAGTACCCTCTGTGCTGGTGGTGGGTGTATGTGAACACCTTGTTGGTACATCTTCTGAGTGTTCTCAGGCATTCTGCTCAGCGGAAATGGGGCTGTTGGGCAACCTCTGTGCCCACTTTCATGTGGCTGGCTATTGACTAGTTGTACCTGTGGAAGAGGAGACTGCGTTGGTGACGCTGCACAAACTGTTCCAGCTGGGCCCTGTCCTTCCTGTTGTGCAGCAGCTTCTCCTGCAGTGAGACACAGAGAAGGAATGTGTGATGGGAATGAGTTTGTGAGCACTTGATGAGGAGGCCAGGCGGTAACTCCTCTCCAGTACACGAGAAGGGTAATGCCCAGGAAGTGTTAAAAGGATTGGAATAAGGTGGGTGTGAGCATGTGATGGTGAGGTTGGTCCACCGATGTGGCATGGCTATGCAGTTGCAGAGTTAAATTGGGTTATGCTTCAATACATGGACTGAAAAGACAGTTTGGGGAATTATTGTTCACCCTTTTTCAGTATTAGGTTCTGCTTTTTTTCATACCTGCTTGGATTCCTGACTTCCTGTGTGACACAGGCCCTAACTACAAGTGTCTGATCGGAGGACCACTTTCACCCATCTCTGGGTAGAAAGACCTCCTTTCTGGGCCACCCAGCCTGGAGCTGAGTGCCGGGTGAGATTTTATTAAATCACTGAGCCATGGGTTGCAGACATCTCCGGCAAAGTAGGCAAAAGTGTCAACCACTGATTATTGTCCTGCAGCGAGTGAATCAGTACCTGGATGGTAAGAACCTCTGCCCACCAGCTGAATGTGGTTCACAATTTAACTTGTGAAAAACACTGATTACAGAATAAACTGAAAAGGTCCATCATGCAAGAAAACCTACCACAGGCTGTGGTGGATTGATAGTTTACAACATTTCCACCATATTTGAAAAACCGAAAAACATTCTTGCCCATATTATTAAAACTCTGATGATACTGATGCAATCAAGTCCAAAGAGAAACTATTTTCAACAATGAAATCTACATTTAACCTGGAGTATGCAAGGAATTAATATCATATCTAAATACACACTTTGGTACAAATTTAGTCAAGCTTATCAGACCTGGCTTTTGTTGCACAATAAATTTCCAACCTACAAAGTTAGAAGCATGAACCTGGGAAGTATAGACCTACCAGCTTGACAGCTAAATATTCAATTTGTACGGACAATTTCGAGGAAATGATGCAGACAATAGAAAGAAGTGCCAAAACCACTCTTGAAATATCATTTCTAAATTGTCATACTAAGAAGTATTGGAAAGGATTCAAGGAGACTGATGTGATTGTGTCAAGAAACCCCAGAGAACATAAGTGGCTGAGGAAACCACAGGTTAAAATGAAAGCAGCAATTCCCAAAATGTACTCTTTCATCTGACAGGACTGCAAAGGGTCACAATAAAACTATGACAAATCAGGATGTATTTATAATGCTGATCCTCCAACAGTGCTCTATACAAAAAAAGCCAATTAACCAGTACTTAAATGTCTAGCGATATTTCAACACAAGCAGTTTGAAAAGTTTAGAATTATGAAAAACAGATAGTAGTACCTTTTTGATGCAGGAGGATGGATCTTGGGGCTTTAAAGAAGGTGCAGTGAAGACAAATTGAATAATATCTAATTTGAAAAGATACAAGGAAAATAAAGAACTTGAAAAGTCTGAGCTGTTTTTACTAAATGTTAGCCACAAACCTCATATATAGTTAATAAATAAAAATGAATTAGGAGTCACTCTCATTGGACATGTGACCTGAGCACCAGCTGTTGCACAGTACACATGTACTAAAGATTTTTGTGCACTGCATTGTTGGATGTTAAGATGAAAAGCAGTGTTCAGACCGAAGTACTGCATCTTGCTGGTCCATCAATATGGAGGTCAGGAGTGTGATGGAATACACTTCTTGTATTAAAATGTGCCACTCCAATAATATGTAAGAAGCTCAAAACATCCAGGATAAAGCAGCTTGCTTGACTGGCAACACTTCAACATTCACTCCCATTACCACCATTACCAAAAACACACTACGGCAACAACATTACCATCTCCAAAGTGTACTGCAGCAGCTCAGCAAGGGTTAGCACATTCCAAACCTGCAATGACTACTACATAGAAGGACATTGAGTATTTACTTGATAAAATTGGTGGATAAAGTGATATGAATATATACGTAGCACTACTGCCTCATGTTGAACAGATTCTGATATGGACCAATTGGGCAAATTGCTCGGTTTCCATGTTAAAATTTTTGGATGAAAATATTGTGGGTTTTCATTTAATTCTATCCGATCCAGAATATTGTAACATTCAATAAGCACATTACAGAAGCAGCATTAAGATGATGTTCTCTAGATTGGGATCCCATCCAGAACATCCACCTCAATCCAACACAATTACACCATAGCAGTTGTATGTAATATGTATGCGATACACTGCAACAGCTCAACAAAGCTTCTTTGCCAGTACCTTCCCAACGCCTTGGCCAGCATCTTCTATCTTCCACTCAGAGAACAAGGGCAGCAGGAGCATGATAACACCACCTCCCTTCAAATCACACACCATCCTGACTTGGAAATATATCATCATTCCTCCATCACCTTTTGGACAAAATCTTGCAATTGCTCAGTTCCCCACACTGAGTGTACATCCACACAGATCAACTGTAGTTCAGGGAGGTTCATCACCACCCGCTCTATAATTTTTCTATATTAAATTCCATCTGCCAAGCTCTTGGTTTTAATGGGGGCCAAGAAAGGGAAAATGACTATGTTTGCTGTCATTACTAAAATTCTGGAGTCTACATTGGGAGACAATTACATAATAATTCAGAGCTGCTGTCAGTGATTCTAAACTTCCCAATGTGTCCTGTTGCAGCAAACCCAACTACCCCTAGATCCAGCTGCTGTAACCTGCCCTCTACCATACAGCCCAGATTACAATCAATGAGAAATCTTCAAACTAAGGAGAACCTCCATTCTGAAACTAGTAAGTCTGCACTCCTTATTAAATGCAGAGTAACTGAATTATTTGAGGAGAAAAAGTGAGGTCTGCAGATGCCAGAGATCAGAGCTGAAATATGTTGCTGGAAAAGCGCAGCAGGTCAGGCAGCATCCAAAGAGCAGGAGAATCGACGTTTCGGGCATGAGCCATTCTTCAGGAATGAGGAAAGTGTGTCCAGCAGGCTAAGATAAACGGTAGGGAGGGGGGAACTTGGACAAGGGGTGTTGGAAATGCGATAGGTGGAAGGAAGTCAAGGTGAGGGTGATAGGCCGGAGTGGGGGTGGGGGCGGAGAGGTCAGGAAGAAGATTACAGGTTAGGAAGGCGGTGCGGAGTTCTAGGGATTTGACTCCTCCGCCCTTGAGCCCCGCCCCTCCAATCGCCACCAGGACAGAACCCCACTGGTCCTCACCTACCATCCCACCAACCTCCACATACATCGTATCATCCGTCGTCATTTCCACCACCTCCAAACGGACCCCACCACCAGAGATATATTTCCCTCCCCTCCCCTATCAGCATTCCGAAAAGACCACTCCCTCCGTGACTCCCTCGTCAGGTCCACACCCCCCACCAACCCAACCTCCACTCCCGGTACCTTCCCCTGCAACCGCAAGAAATGCAAAACTTGCGCCCACACCTCCCCCCTTACTTCCCTCCAAGGCCCCAAGGGATCCTTCCATATCTGCCACAAATTTACCTGCACCTCCACACACATCATTTACTGCATCCGCTGCACCCGATGTGGCCTCCTCTATACTGGGGAGACGGGCCGCCTACTTGCGGAATGTTTCAGGGAACACCTCTGGGACACCCGCACCAACCAACCCAACCACCCTGTGGCTCAACACTTCAACTCCCCCTCCCACTCCGCCAAGGACATGCAGGTCCTTGGACTCCTCCATCGCCAGACCATAGCAACACGACGGCTGGAGGAAGAGCGCCTCATCTTCCGCCTACGAACCCTCCAACCACAAGGGATGAACCCAGATTTCTCCAGTTTCCTCATTTCCCCTCCCCCAACCTTGTCTCAGTCAAATCCCTCGAACTCCGCACCGCCCTCCTAACCTGCAATCTTCTTCCTGACCTCTCTGCCCCGGCCCCCACCCCACTCCGGCCTATCACCCTCACTTTGTCCACCTTCCACCTATCGTATTTCCAACGCCCCTCCCCCAAGTCCCTCCTCCCTACCTTTTATCTTAGCCTGCTGGACACACTTTCCTCATTTCTGAAGAAGGGCTCATGCCCGAAACGTCGATTCTCCTGCTCTTTGGATGCTGCCTGTTCTGCTGCGCTTTTCCAGCAACACATTTTCAGTAACTGAATTATTTGCCCCATTCTAATTTCTCAGTCTTGCTAAAGACCCTCACTGGAAATATCATGCTATACTTGTGGAATGTCAAGTTTTTCCAATATCATATTAAAGTACAGTTTTTTTTTAAAAAGTACTTTTCAAAAGTTTGTTTATTCTTGTTTTAGCTTCTATCTTAACCAATCATTACCACCAATTTTGCTATCTGAAGTATTAAATTAGAAATAAAAAATTTAGTACTTTTACCTTGCTGGGAGTATATTTCAAAAAGCTTGTCCATAATCAGTGTAAACAGCTGTCATTGCTTGTACATAACTGAAAATCTTCTTGACTTGATTTCAGATTTAAATTCCCATTGGGATTGAGGATATCCCTCGTAACAGAGATCCCCAGACCATTGTGGACAGATTTCTTCAGAGGCTAACAGCAACATCCTGGACCAATGTGGCTTTTATTCTATATAGCACTAGCCTGAGCACCAGGTGGGATGGTCTTGGATTAGATCAATTACTCCAAAGTAATCTGAGTTCTGTGTTATCGAGAATCAAATTTCTGAATTATCAAGTCAGATGGTCTTTTGGCAAGCTCGGGCTGAAGTTTATTAGGTCTCTGTGCAACTTCATGAATTAATTTCTTCTTCCCCCCAACAAAATCAGATGGGCACCTTTAGCCCTGCTCTTCCAAATCAATTTTAGGACAAATTGGCAAAGGATGTATTAGCCCTACAGCGGGTCACGAGGAGGTTCATGAAAATGATCCCAGGAATGATACGCTTAACATATAAGGAACACTTGAGGACTCAAACAATACTTGAGAGAGGTTAGAAGATGACGGGGGATCTTGCAGATTACTGAACAGCCCAGAGTGGAAGTTGAGCAGAGATTTCCATTGACAGGAGAGACTAGTACCCAAGGATAGAGTCTTAGAGTAAAGGGAAGCCCCTGTAAAACAGAGATAATGAGAAAAATCTTCAGCCAGAGAGTGGTGAATCTGTGGAGTTCATTGCCATGGAAGACTGTGGAGACCAGGTCATTGGAGTATATTTAAAAGAGAGACAGATAAGTTCTTGATTGTCAAGGGGATCCAAGGTTACAGGCAGAAATCAGAACAATGGGGTTTAACAACATATCAGCCATGATCAAATCTTGGAGCAGACTTGATGGGCCGAATGGCCTAATCTCTGTCTTCTGCTCATAAGTATATTTTCAAACACGTTTCAGGAAACAAAATCTGAATATACTGCAGTGTCGACTAAGGTCAGCTTAAACATGTTACTTTGAATACACTGAAAACAAAAAATGCCGGAACACACAGCAGGTCAGGCAGCATCCACGAAAAGAAAGCAAGCTAATGTTTCAAGTCCACATCACTCTTCATTGGAGTCATCTAGATTCAAAACATTAGCTTGCTTTCTCTCTACGAATGCTGCCTGACCTGTGATCTCCAGTATTTTTTGTTTTCAGTACAGATTCCAGCATCTGTGGTAATTTGCTCCTTATTTTG
Source organism: Hemiscyllium ocellatum (assembly GCF_020745735.1). NCBI lineage: Eukaryota > Metazoa > Chordata > Chondrichthyes > Orectolobiformes > Hemiscylliidae > Hemiscyllium > Hemiscyllium ocellatum. The sequence goes on along the minus strand of NC_083426.1, from coordinate 35,145,066 downwards.
ATTATAGTGGGGCATTTCCCCTGCCCAAAATTGCAACTCCATAATTACTGACAGTCCCCCATGTTCCTTGCAAGGTCTTCTTCCAAAAGTTCCACAATCTCCTCCTATTACTGCGCTATAACCACCAGCCTTGCCCCATCAAGCAAAGTCACTCTACCCACCAAGCACAAGGTTCTGCTGAATAACATCTGTACACTCCTCTGTTCCTAACCATGGTAATTGAAATAATTCTACAGAGGCCAGTATCTCAACACCAAGTCACTCTTTATTTACACATACACAGATCTGGACAATAGTACTGCCTTCTACAGAGTCAAGCACCAGAGTGTCAGGATCTCGGACACTCAACTTTTTCATGTCAGCCAGGGCTCCCTTATTGGAGCAGATTAACAGCCCTAATCAGGGAATTCATATTCTATGAGGTCCAGTTGGCTGACCTTGTTACAATCACTACAGTAACTACTAGCCTGCCATTTAGCTGTGCCTGTGAGATACAGGGCTGCCATGTGGCAGATAGTCAAACGGTTAGTCGCAGAAGAGACTTGAAAATTATCTGAACCATATCCAAAATGCTTTCTTGGTCATTTCACTGCAAAAGCATTGAATAACATCAGAATGAACAGGCAAAATATTCCCAGTCCCTGAATGGTTTGGACAATGGCAAAACAGTTGGGAAAACTTACGGGTGGCACTGTGGCACAGTGGTTAGCACTGCTGCCTCACAGCAGCAGAGACCCAGGTTCAATTCCCACCTCAGGCAATTGGCTGTGTGGAGTTTGCACATTCTCCCAGTGTCTGTGTGGGCACCCTCCGGGTGCTCCAGGTTCCCCTCCCACAGTCCAAAAATGTGCAGGTTAGGTGAATTTGCCATGCTAAATTGCGTGTAGTATTAGGTGAAGGGGTAAATGTACAAGTATGGGTGTTGCTCTTCAGAGGGTCAGTGTGGACTTGTTGGGCTGAAGGGCCTGTTTCCACAATGTAAGTAATCAAATCTAATCAGATGAGAAAGGAAATATTTGATTCATGATAAGAAATAAAATATTGGATTTTCCTCAATAGGTTTCAATGGATAAATGAGAATATCGCTAAGGAGTAGGCAAGTCCTACTCATACGCATTAACATCTCATTGCTACCATGCCCCTTAGCAGCAGTGAGTAATTCTGCCGTGGGTGAGTACAAGACACAATGAAAGTGATGCCTAGGAATTGTGGTGCCTCTACACGAGTGTGGAGAAATGAGTGAGAAAACATGTTAGTGCTCAGAGAGTGAAACCTTACTCTGAAATTAACTCAATCAAATCTTAGAAAAATGCTGCTCAGTCTCTTTTGTTGACCTTCAGCATATAGGCAAGTTCCCTTAATATGGGCAACCCTGGAAAGCCTACATTGATTGTTCATAAGTTGTTGCCAGAGGTGGATGAATGAAACTTATTCTTCTAAAAACATTGGAATTCCTATGAATGAGGCACTTCTACAACTGCATTAGATCAGGGACTCTTGGACATTGAACTACAGATGATAAAGAAACAATGATTCAAGTCAGAAGTCAGGGTGGTCTAGGACTTAAAAGAGGAATTTGTTTGTAATGAGTGCATTACAGTAGTAATAGCATTGGTGATTTGTTTCAATGAATCATGCATATCCCTCAGCATTGGTTCACTGCTAATAGAGGATATGCAGATGAAGGCAGAGACAAGGATGTAGATCAAATTGACCTGGACAGCATCAAAGTTTGAGTGTAGTTGCAGCTATATATGATCTGTTTTATGTTCTTGTGAATGGTGACCTTGTGAGATATTGAAAGTGGAAAAATCAGTGGTAGGGATTTGTATTGCTGCAAATGTGTTGCTGGTCAAAGCACAGCAGGTTAGGCAGCATCTCAGGAATAGAGAATTCGACGTTTCGAGCATAAGCCCTTCATCAGGAATCGGAATAGAGAATTCGACGTTTCGAGCATAAGCCCTTCATCAGGAAACTAGGGATTTGTTACTAGGGATTTGTATTCCCTTTTTCAATGGCAAGTCTGGAGCATTCCAAAAATTTTCAAGGATTTCATTTTTTTTTGAAGTCATCTGTATTTGAGTATTAAAACAGAAATAGCTTTCATGACATAGATTTGATTTCTTAAACCAGAGTTTACCTGAAGCAATTCAATGGATGCTCAGGATCACCATGCACTGCTGGTTCTTCACATCTTGATCAACAGTTTTGTTGTTTTCTGTACGATCATCAGAAACAATTTTTTAGTTGTTAATTTTGATTTCATCAACATTACCTGTGGAATTGTGGTGTAGTGACAATGGCACTGGACTATGTGATGCATGATGTAAGATTCATAAATAGATATATCAATACAATTTATTTTGGTGGCATGGATTTTGAACTCGTGGCAGATGTCTTTGCTGTGTTTATAAGGGATTTATAATTAAATTGTCAGTATTCCCATAGCCATGCCTTTTCTTTCCTCCCAAAGATGAGAGTGGAAGTCACAAGTGAGAGATTGAGAATTTGCTTCCTGTGAAAGAGTTTTACCTACAGACACAGAGTAAACATCATGCAGCATCACCTTGTTTTTTTATTTAAAAGCATAATATTTTTAACGGTGGAAAAAACTCAACCTTTGACTGAAGAAGTGTTTGAAATTGTAACTGTACAAAACAATTTCTTATAGATAAACAAGTTAGTTCAAAGAAGTTCAGAAATCCTTAGCATATGGACTTCAGTTTGAATGTTCCAAACCTGTAGTGTTTGGCTAGAATCATGAATGAGTTATTTGAAGTTAAGGAAGTTTAAGCTCAGTTGTGTGACTCATCAAGAAAAAGATTATCTCAAGGCTGGTAATTGAAATGAACAATGAAGTTTAACCTATAAGTGTGAAAGAAAAGTAAATTCTCTCTGGCATTTGTGTGCAGTAACGTGATATAGATGGGATGGCATTTTTACTGTGTTTTGAAATAAATAAATATTAAAATAGTTTTATGTATTGTACTTTATTTACTTTTCTTTGATATAATAAACATGTTTTATTCTTGGAACCAAACCTGCAGCATTTCATGCTTCTGTTTCAGTAAAAGTTCACTTCAGTAAATCTTTTTAAAAATGCACCACCCATTCTGGCTGGATTTGACTCGTTCGGTAATAGCATCAGCTGAGATCATAACTGCTAATCCAAAATAGAGTGAATAGGTGGGAATTAAAGGGAATATTCTTCACTAGTTGGGAGTCATACCAAGTATAAAATAAAATGGTGATGGTTATTTAAGATTAAACATGTTAGCCACAGGCCTTCCTCGGGATATAGTGTCCAAGGCCAACCATTTTCAGTTGCGTCATCAATGTCATGAATTCAATCATTAAATCAAAAAGTAAGGATTTTTGATGCTGATTATACAATGTTCAGAACCGTTCCCAGCTCCTTGGATACTGAAGCAGTCTGCCTCCATGAGCATCAAGATCTAGACAACATCCATCAATGACCAGTAATATTTTCATGACACAATCACCAGGGAATGACCATCGCCAACAAGAGAGAATTTAATCATCTCAACTTGACATTCAATGTCATCGCTTTCACTGAACCCCTCACTATCAACAGCCTGTCTAAAATCTGAAACGACCAGAGTCAGATGAACATGTGGCAAATTCTGTAGCCAGTAACTCACCTCCCAACTTCCTAAAGGCCATCCATCCTCTACCTGACTGGATAAGTGCAACATGGATGGACAGACGGATGCTTTTGAATGAATGAATTATTTTATTATCACATGCATTTTACAGAGAAAAACACTAAAACACAGTAATACCATCATTAACTATTAACTGTTACCACAATCCGGTACCATTTTGATTAGTTTTAAGAATAAGAAAACAAAATAGAAAGATATAGCTTAACAAGAGTCACAATATTTCATAGGCTAAGCACCATCCAAAACAAAGTAACTCACTTGACCAGCACCCCGCTGAGCACTGTACACCTTCACTCCCTCCACCATATACAAGAGGCACTGCAGCCACTTGTCAAAGTTTCTTTAACAGCATCATGGGGACAACAGTCATGTGAGAAAACTATCAGCTGCAGGTTCCTCTCCAAGTTGCCGATTCAGAACGATATCACAATCTCTTCACTGTTGCTAGGTGAGGAGCTTGGAAATCCCTTCCTAACATGGTAGGGATGCAATGCAACACAACGGTTCCAGATGAAAACTCACCACTATCTTCTCAAGGGCTTTTAGGGAGAAGAAATAAATGCTAGCCTAGCCAGTGACACCCACATCCAATGAATGCTGGCGGTTTCCAATATAGTTACCATTTTCAAAAGCAAGAGAGCAAAAATGCAAAACTATAACTGTATAATATGTTCATTCTCTTTCCCTTCCAAATCCCTCCACTGTCTTGCCCTGAGATAATGAAGTGATGGTGCTACACCATGGGCAGCTCCATAGCTAGAGAACATTCCTGGAGTAACGAAAGTTGTCACATTAAAAAAAAATGTACCGTAGGAATCTTCAGTTGCTGTTAAACAAATTGCAAGTGTGGGATTAAATCAAAAAACAGCACAGACACGTGACAAATTTTTTTACTGCAAGTGATGAGCAACAATATTAATAGGTTTCAGTTCTGTTGGAGCCCATTTGTGACTCGAATATTACGGTAAATAACCATAGTGACAATATTACTCATGACAAAAATATACACAAAACTGCTACATAAATATTACAATCCCTTTGACTGTATTAGATTACGCACATAAAGTGCAAATATCTCACTAAGTAGTCAAAGCTAAATGTTGAACTATCAGTTAACTGCATTGAAGATCTTGTCATCAATATCAAATAAAAAAAAAAGAGACTTAAGTATCCGATCTGCAATTTAATTTGCACAGGTCTGCTTTAATGGCATACTTACTGCCCTCGGCATCTGCGTTAGACTAGACTAAAAAAAAATTGAAGTGATGACCATGGTAGAAGAGACAATTTAATGTAGTACTATTTTCTGATTGAAGCTCTCCCTCATGAATTGGTTTCTAATTAAGCCAAAGGCAAAATACTTGAAATAAAACATGAGCCATGACTGTTTCAAGGAGGATCTAGTCATAATCATCCACAGAAAAAATCTAGCCTGGTACTTCAGTAAAGTATTGAAGCCTGGAGGGGTCATCCCAAAAACAAAAGGCCCTTTGGTTAAATGTAAAATATCCCATGCCTCCATTTCAAAGATCAAGGGAATTCTTCCAATATATCTTAGCCAATATTTATAGTGCAACCACCAATACTGAAAGCAGACAGTCTCGTCATTCTCACATTGCTGTTTGTCAGACTTTACTGTTAAGAAATATGTGCCATATATCCTGTATTAGAACAGTGATTATGCGTTAAAGGATATCCTGAGATTGTGAAAAAGGTAAATTGACCTTACTTTGTATGAAAGTATGTGTTTGCTGAGTGACAAGCTATGCCTGCCCTAAACTATAAATCTACCAAATTTTAATTTTGGTCTGAACTGAGATACTGTGATTAACAGCAATACCAATTTTCCAAACCTTATTGGTTGTCTTGGATTTTGCTCCCTCAAGTAACTTTTCAGTCGGGATTGCTGTCTTCTAGCATTTTAATCATTTGCACGGATCCTTTTGCCTCAAGTTTAAGCCACAACTCAATGCTCCAGCCCTGAATTGTCACTGCATTTAACGATCAGTAAACCTGACACAGTGTAGGTATAGTCAAAATTCTAAAGAACTTAATGGTCAGCGTGTATGCACAATTTGTAAATACAGTTTTGAAAATCTTATGATCTTCTAGATTCAGCCAGCTTATTTTTTCAAGTTAACAATTTGTGCCTCTCTGATCATCATGCAGATTTTTTTTTTAAAAACCCATCTGTGGGAAATTATTTCTCAAGCAGGAACCTACTCCTCCAGCAAAATGCATTAAAATAAAAACTTAACGTGAATAGTGCATAATTTTCCAACTGAGTCATTTCCAGTATACCAGCAGGAGGTTTACCATTGGTAACAAAGCTAAAAGAATGATTTTGTATTTCAGAACAAGCTGGTATGTTAACCATAAAATGTTTGATCATTTTTAAATATATCAGAAAGATAATGTGCTAAATGATTGGAAAAGACCAGTTATCAGGCCCAGGAATTAGAATGTGAAATTAACATGTCTCTTGAAATTAATACAGGCAGCTTACAAACTTTTGGGCTTCGTTTTTGCTTTCATGATAATGAAGTACAGCGCAGTGCCAAAAAAACATATAACCTCATCTGAGTGCTGAAGGTCAGTAAATGCATCAGCAGATTCGATATCCAGTAACTGAATAGCCAGCCTCTCACTGCTCAATGCAAGATGCACCCACCATTGTACACAATAGCAGCAATCTTTACTCGTCAAGATACATACCTAATGTTCAGTTGCACCACCTCACAATCTGCTTCATCCTTACTAATACCCACACTTCCTTATGCTTCCACCTATTTGGCTATTATACGTACATATTGAAATATATCGCAACATACTTAGTCACTTTTTTTCTCTCTCTTGTCCTGGATAAGATGCCATAACTGCCCAATGCAGGAACAAACCAATGAGGGACAGGTATAGCTGCATTTCTTAGTTGCTTTAGAGAAGAATGTCCAACATTATTGGTATGGCTATTACTGAAGCTGGATCATTTGTGTTAACATTTCAGCACGGTGGTATATTCCTGCCCTAAGTACCTTCTGAATTACCATGTCACTCACATTTTGCGATCCAGTACAATGGAGCATAACCATTAACCTATTGTTTTTAGCTCATTCACCTTTGTGCATTATGCTTTCAGGTAACCATGGACTGCCACTATGATACCTATGCTCTTGAGGTTAAAGATCCAAAGAGTATTAGGCATCTGAACAAAAAACAGATAGGAGATCGGACACTTGCTGGCTTAGATAATAAGCACTGCATGAATCTTAGATAGCTGGATCTGCATGTAATGAATTGCACATTACAAATGGACTACAGCCTTACCAGGAGAAAAGGACAGCTCATATTCCTCTGCAGAGAACCCAAGTCAGGATGATGAAAGGACAACATACAGGTACAGACTGATGGCTATGCACAGAAATGTCGGGTGCACTGCGAGACCTGCCAGAAAGCCTGTTGCCACTGACAATGAGCATGAAGAAATCCAGCTGTAATTTAGATTTGGTGTTTGTAGAGAGGGTAGAACCCACCCTTTCTCATGTACAAGTGGCAGTCAACTCTGAGGCTACCTGTAGGTTCAGGGTTGCTGCATCAAATAGCTGATGTCACAGTTTGTATACGTGGTGTTTAATGGCTTTGGTGGAAATTTAGTCAAAAGTCCTTAAATTTCTACTTGCTGCCATGCAAGTTCAATTTGGTATCATGTATGTTCAGATTACATTCCTTGTCGATGTTGTACACAAATACACAAAAAGGGCATGCCAGTCTTCACGCAAGTCCAGCCATCTGTGGACTAACAGACTACCAGGATTGTTGAATACTATCCTGGGGAACAGGAAATAGTCCCGCACATCATGAATTGTCATGACAACATTCACCAGTATCCTGTGGTTGCCTGTAAGCCAGTGGTATGGACCAGACTTGACCCCTCAAAACATTGTTAAGCAGGCAGCCCAGACCATTGTTGTGTATGAACTCTTGGGCCAACAGAATGCTTTGATAGTGCATAAAAGAGAGAGAGAATACGGGCAAGTTTGGAACAATGGTCATACAGGAAAATGTTTCAGGTCATAGTCTAAGGAGACATTCACAGACAACCAGTTTGGAATGATGACGTGCTGAATTAGTCTTCCTCCTCCTGAAGTTGGGGAAGTCCTTCTTTTATAGTTTGTGCCAGTTATAATCCAGGCCAGACACCCTCAAAATAATTCAAGGTAGGCCAGTCCCTAACCTTTCTACTTGTTTTGAACAGGTGCAAGGTGGATATTGCAGGAGCGATTCACCTGGTCAAAACCCGTTTTAAACAAAACGGGATTAATTTACAGAATACTGAATGAAACCCAAACAAAAGACAACAGAATACAGAATAACTTAACCTAACCGAAAACCCAATAGACTATCCAATTTCCTGCAACAATCCCTATAAACACCCTTGGCCAAAAAGGAAAAAATCAAACAGAGGATCTTACAGGAGAGGAATGGCAGAGAAATTCAACATGGAACACTTTCTTCCACGTAGTTATTTCTTTGACCAGCAGCCTCAAAAACTGACTGCGAAAACCAAAACAAACCAGAGTAAAACTGAGCTTGGAGAACTGGCCACTCCCCTTCAATTGTATAAAGTGTGTTTTTTTAAAACTTGAAAGCTTCTTCAAGGAGATAACTAAAGACAAAACAGAACCTCTGGTTTTACAAACTCTCTAAAAAAAGAAAACCAAGGACAACATAACCTTGTTAAAAGGAGCAGCATTGTCACACACCTTCCTGATGGTCAAGTTATGAGGGCCACAGTCAGCAATACAAACGGAGTATCTTCTCCTGTGACCACTCAAGGGGCAACCTAAGTGGTTCGTGATGGAAGCACTGGGGCTGCTGTCTGAATAGAGAGAAATTGCTGATATGACAGTTCGCATATGATTGTACACCAATAGTTCATTTGGTTACTGGATCTCTTCGTAATTGCAGATTCTCTCGTATGGAGATGTAATGCTTGCAGATCCACTTGTATGCAGACAATAGCCCCTCAACCACTGGCAAATCTGATATTCTACTAAGTTTTGTACACATTCCAAGAACAAAAACAAAGATTGCTGGAAAAAAGCTGCTCAACTAAAGGACAGGGTGAGGAGGAATTCTCTGCAGTAAGTTGAGACGATCAGTTCAAGGAATGCAGAAATTATGCCTGTTTCAGAAAATTATCTGAGTTTCAAGATAAAAACTATGCTAACATAACAGATGCTTCCTTAAATCATTAACCCTACCAACTGTAGCTAAACTGAAGGTGATACCAGAGTTAAAAGCACACTGACTACTGCAATTAATTAAGAAATACAATTGCAATTTTTCTTAAAAGTGCTATACAATATTGAGGGCAAGGCTAAAGTAGTAGATTTAACTTTGGATGTCAAATAATATTCACAAACAACTGGATGTAGGTTTGCTCGCTGAGTTGGAAGGTTCATTTCGAGATGTTTCATCACCCTGCTAGGTAACATGCTCAGTGGGCCTCCAGCCAAAGCAGTGTACATGATTCCTGCTTTCTATTTATATGTTTGGGTTTCTTTGGGTTGATCATGTCATTTCCTGTGTGACATCATTTCCTGCTCTTTTTCTCAGGGGGTGGAAGATGGTGTCTAACTCAATGTGTTTGTTGATAGAGCTCTGGTTGAAATACATGCTTCTAGGAATTCTCTTGCGTGCCTCTCTTTGATGCAAGAGAATTCCTAGAAGCATGCATTCCAACCAGAGCTCTATCAACAAACACATTGAGTTAGACATCATCTTCCACCCCCTGAGAAAAAGAGCAGGAAATGATGTCACCACAGGATAAGATGTCACCACAGGAAATGGCATTATCAACCCAAAGAAACCCAAACATATAAATAGAAAGCAGTAATCATGTAAATTGCTTTGCCTGGAGGCTCACTGAAGATGTTACCTAGCAGGGTGACGAAGAGTCTGGAAATGAACCTTCCAGTTCAGCGAGCAAACCTACATCCAGAACCTCAACCTGAGCTACAAATCTTTTCAAAACTCTCAAATATCTTGGAGAGGATTCCATATTAATGACAGCTGGATAATTTTGTTAAATCCTTATTACTCCTAATCACAAAATAATTATTAACGAAACATCCATAAGTCATTTAAATAAAATGGGAAGTGGGAGAGGAAAGCAAGAAATCCAATCCATTAGTGAAAGAGAGAGAGAGGAAGTAAAATGACAAGAGAGAATTATTCCAGAATTTACTCTGCTTCCTGAAATTAGCATTTGCCACTTTTTTCCCCATTTAGTAAGACTGTAAATGGTTGTTCTCTCTCTTTGAAACTATAATCATAAGTAATTGCAGTTTTTGTACCATGTTTTACATGATTCAACATCGTCAGTACCTGTGTTATGCACTCTTATACAAGCAACTGCAGCCAAGTAAAATTGTTGTTTTAGCCATCAAATCAGGGCAGTGTCTTAGCTCAAAATTTTAATGAGTATGTAGATCTGGAAAATGAACAGTTGCTTCTCTGAAATGTGAAAATCATGGCATTTAATAACCGACTATTTGAGATTTACATCTCAATTTGCTGTTTACCCAAGGAAATTTCAGCACATATTATTTTTACCCTTTGTTCATCAATGTGGGAATGTTGGTATATAGTGTGCAAAGAATTATACACTCCTGTACCCTACCAGCATCACCAAACCTAGCCCGGATGCAGCCCAGTTAGAGGCAAAGCAAACATCCCTTTTTACTGTAGCACCAATATCAGAATCAGACTTATTGTGGTTTCCCTTCACCAACAAATTAGAGGTCTGTCTCAGTGAAAAATTAGAGTCAGTTTTGTGCTTTAGGGCAGCATGAAAGCAAAGTTTGATGTTGGATGTTGTTAATCAAAACAGGAGGAAGTATTTCATCCCATAATTACGATAGAATTTGAATCCAGGTTACAGTGATAAAAGGTCCAGTATCTAGAACACTATATCATCAAGTCCATCCTCTGATTATTTTCCTATCAAAATCAAACTGAAAACAATAATTTTCACAGCATCCACTGTTAAATAACATACAATGGATAACCAATGCCCTCAAACCAATGTGATATATATTACTGCTATCCTTCAAGTTAATGTCATAATTGATGAAAAAAAAGTTGGACAATACTGAATATTGTACAACAGGAAAGAGGCATTGTATAATTTTTACTTCACATATGTTTTAAGCTAAAATGATCCACAGAATAAGCTGCTTCTTTGGAAGATACTGGATTCAGCATAGTTTTCAGTGAGAATGAATGTTATCCATAAATGATGAATCATTGAATTCAAGATACTTCCTCTTTAGATCAAAGGAGAATGCTGTAATGAGGACTAAAGTCAAAAGCAGCCAACATGATCAAAAAGTCTGATGATATTCTGCTGAGGTAACACATTTCTGGAGTACTTAAACAAAAAGACAACATGGCCAAATGAAAGTTAAGTTGAGAAAGAAGGTGAATGTTATTTAGCCAGAGACTACCAGTTGAGCACAGGAACGGGCCCATCAATCCATAAGGTTGTGCTGAACTTGACCCCAAAATAAACTAATCCCTTCTGCCTGCCCTTGGTCCATATCCCTCCATTCACTGTATGTTCAAGCACTTAAAGTTGCTTAAAACGCCCCTATTATTTCTGCCTCTACCACCACCCCGGCTGTGCGTTTCAGACTTTTACCGCTCTGTGTAAAATAGTTACCTCTCACCACTCCTTTAGACATTCCTCTTCTCACCACTAGTTTTGCCCACTATTTTTAAAACATTTCAATCTGGGAAAAAGATTCTGATCATTAATCCTAACTATGCATCTCAAATTTTATAAACTTCTATCAAGTCTGCCCTCAGCCTCTGCCGCTCCAGAGAAAACAACCCAAGTTTTTCTAGCCTCTCCTGATAGCTCATACCCTCCAATCCAGGAAGCACCCTGGTATACCTCTTCTGCAAGCTCTCCAAAGCCTCCACATCCTTCCTGTAATGTGGTGACCAGAATTGAATGCAATATTCTAAGTGTTGCGTTACCAAAATCTTTTAAAGCTGCATGACATTTTTATCTCTCCACTCTGCAGACACCCTGCCTCTATTTCTGATGAAGAGCTTTTGCCCGAAACTTTGATTTTCCTGCTCCTTGGATGCTGCCTGACCTGCTGTGCTTTTCCAGCACCACTCTAATCTAGATTCTGATTTCCAGCATCTGCAGTCCTTGTTTTTACCAAGATCTTTGCATCGTCATTAGCCACCAAAGGGGTCCCGGAGGACTGGCAAGTAGCTAAAGTTGGGAAATAAGGACAATCCATGAAACAATTGACCGGTGAGTCTCACATTGGTGGTTAGGAAGCTATTTGAGAGAATTCTTAGGGACATTTGGAAAAGCATGGTCTAATTAGTGATAGGCAGCATAGCTTCGAGCAGGACAGGACTTGTCATACTAACTTAATTGAATTTTTTGAGGAGATGACAAAAGTGATCAATGAGGGTTGAGCCTGTTGGATGTTGTCTGGATGGATTTTAGTAAGGCTTTCAACAATGGTAGGCTCATCCAGAAAATTAAGATGCATGGGATCCACGATGACTTGACTGCATGGATTCAGAATTGGCTTGTCGATAGAATGCAGAGGGTAGTGGTGGAAGGGTGTTTTTTACACTGGACAATTCCACTGGGATGTGGAATCGGACCTCTGCTGTTTGTGATTATATATAAATGACTTGGATGAAAAATAGATAGGTGGGTTAGTGAAGTTTGCAGATGATACAAAGATTGGTAGAGTTGTAGATAGTGTGGAAGGTTGTCAAAGGATACAGTGGGATACAGATATGGGCGGAGAAACAGCAGATGGCGTTTAATCCAGGTAAGTCTGAGGGTGCTGCACTTTGGGAGATCAAAAAAGTTAAGGAAAAATACACAGTTAGTGGCAAGACCCTGAACAGCATTGCGGTGCAGAGGGATCTTGGGCTTTGTGGCTACGCAAGTAGATAGGATGGTAAATAAAGCATAAACCATGCTTGCCTTTATTGGTTGAGGAATTGACTACAAGAGTCAGGATGAAGTGCTTTTGCCCTAGACGTCAATTGTCCTGCTCCTCGGATGATGCCTGACCTGCTGTGCTTTTCCAGCACCACTCTAATCTAGATACAAAGATCTTGGGCAAGAGCTCAGCCATCTCCTCTCTTGCCTCTCTCAATAAACTGGGGAAGAGACTATCAGGTCCTGGCGACCTATCCATTTAAATGCTCTTCATGAAACCCAACACCATTTAGAGTCATAGCCATAGAGATGAACAGCACGGAAACAGACCCTTCCGTCCATCTCATCCATGCAGACCAGATGTCCTAACTTAATCTAGTCTCATTTGCCAGCACTTCGCCCATATCCCTCTAAACCTTCCTATTCATATGCCTATCCAGATGCCTTTTAAATGCTACCAGCCTCCGCCACTTCCTCTGGCAGCTCATTCCATACATGCACCACCCTCTGTGTGAAAACGTTGCCCCTTATGTCCCTTTTATATCTTTCCCGTCTCAACCCAAACTGATGCCCTCTCATTCTGGACTCCCTCACCCCAGGGAAAAGGCTTTGTCTACTTATCCTATCCATGCCCCTCATGATTTTATAAACCTCAATAAGGTCACCCCCTCAGCCTCCAACGCTTGCCTTCTCCCTTGTTATCCTCTTATTTTTAATGTATGTATAGAATACTTTGGGATTCCATTTAACCCTACTTGCCAAGGTCATTTCATGGCTTTTTCTTGTTTGTCTTATTCCCAGCTTGGAGATGTTTCCTGCTTTCTTTATATTCCTCATGGGCCCTGTCCGGTTTTAGCTTCCAAAACCTTATATATGTTTCTTCTTTCCTTTTGACTAAATTCACAACCACCCTCTTAATCCAAGGGTCCCTTACCCTGCCATCCTTGTCCTTCTCCTGAATGGAACATACTGGTCCTGAACTCTGATAAGCAGGTCTTTAAACAATTCCCACATATCAGATGTGGACTTACCAGACAACAGCTCCTCCCAATTAACATTCCCTAGCTCCTGCCTAACACTGAATCAATTTGCCCTCCCCCAATTTAGTATCTTGCCACAAGGTCCTGACTTATCCTTATTCAGAGCTATCGCAACACCTAAGGAGTTGTGATCTCTGTTTCCAAAATGCTCTCCCACTGAAAGGTCAGTCACCTGGCCAGGCCCATAAGCCAGTATAAGATCCAGTATGGCCCCTTCTCTAGTTGGACTATCCACATACTGTTTCAAGAAACTCCCTTGGATACACTTAACAAAATCTGCCCTGGCTAAGCCTCTTGCTCTAGGGGATTCCCAGTCAACATTGGGGAAGTAAAGTCGCCCACTATGACAACTCCATTTTTATTGTATCTTTCCATAATCTGCCTACATAGTTGGTCCTCAATGTCTCGGTGGATGTTGGGGGGCCTTTAAGAATTATTATTATTTTTTAACTCTACCCATATTGCCTCAGTGGACGAACCCTTCAGTATGATCTCTGAGTGCAGATGTAGCATTCTCCCTGATAGTAATACAATTCCTTCACCTCTTTTAACTTCCTCTCCATCTTGTCTAGAAAATGAACACCTGGAATGTTGTGTAGCCTGTCCTGTTCCTTTCTTAACCAAGTCTCTGTAATGGCCATAAAATCACAGTCCCATGTACTGATCCAGACTCTAAATTCATATGCCTCACCTATAATACTCCTTGCATTGAAATAAACACACTTCAGCCCACTAGTACCATCGAGTTTATGTACCCGTCTCTGCCTGTCCTTCCTTTCTGATTTACTGGTCCTTACATCTCCCTTCCCCTCAATCCCCCCACTTGCTCTGGTTCCCAGCCCCCTGCCACTCCAGTTTAAACCCTCCTGTGTAGCACTAGCAAACCTCCCTGAGAGGATATTGGTTCCCTCTAATTTAGGAGCAACCTGTCTGTCTTGTACAGGTCAACCCCTGCCCCAGAAGAGGTTCGAATGATCCAAGACTCTGAAGCATTGCCCCCAGCCCCAGCTCCTTAGCCACACATTCATCTCTCTTATCTTTCTATCCCTTGCCTCATTTGCACAAGACACTGGTAGGAACCCAGAGATTACTACCCTTGAAGACCTACTTTTTAGCGTCTTTCCTAACTCCCTTTACTCATTCCATAAGACCTCATCCCTCTTTCGATCTAGGGTGCTGGTACCAATGTGCAGAATGACCTCTGGCTGCTCATCCTCCCCTTGAGAATTTCATGCAACCACTCAGAAACCAGGGAGGCAACACCCCATCCTGGAATTTCAAACAGAAATGCCTGTCAGTGCCCTAACTAGAGAGATTCCTACCACTTTTGCTCCTGGATTTTGCCCAACTTTGCTCTAGAGCAGAGACGGTTGTGGTGCCACAGGCCTGGCAGCTGTTATTATACTCCTGAGAGGTTATCCATCCCATAATATCCAAAACGGTGTACCTGTTCGAGTGGGGAACAGCCACAGAAGACTCCTGATCTACAGCCACAGAAGACTCCTGATCTACCTTCCTGCCTCTCCTTGTGGTCACCCATCTACCTAACTGAACCTGTGGTGTGACCACCTCCCTGTAACTAGTGTCTATCACACTCTCTGCCCCCTGTATGCTCCTCTGTGTCCAACTGCTAGTCCAACTGAACACCACTGTCTGTGAAGAGTTGCAATCGTCACACTTCCTGGTAGACATAGTCTTCAGGGACAGTAGACTGCTCCCTGATCTCCAACATCTGGAAGGAGGAGCTCACCACTGCTCTAACTGCCATCTCTTCCGCTTTACACTGAGAAAGATAAAAGAATGTTACCTTGCCGTTTCTTTGTTCATCTTACTCACTGAAGCCAAGTATTCACCTAAGACCACACTTATACCAACCAGCAGCACTAAATTGTACATTATAAATCGGACAAAATATTGTCACCAAGCCACTAATTAACCAACAGCAAGGTCTCACAAAGACCAATGACCAGAAAATCTGTTTGGTGGTCTTTGCTTGGGCAATAGCAAACAAGCTGGTTTTGCTGGTATGTTGGTGAGCTTGCCAATTGTACAGAAGATTGGTGATAGTAGGAGACAGAGGGCAATGGTGGAGGGTTGTTGTTCAGGCTGGAGGCTTGTGACTCATCGTGTTCCATAGCGATAGCTCCTGGGGCCAATTTTGTTTGTCATTTCCATCAATCATTTGGGTGAGAATATAGGAGGCATGTTGGTAAGTTTGTGGATGTCACCATAATTGGTGGCACAGTGGACAGTAAAGAAAGTTATTTAAGATTACAAAGAGATCTTGATCAATTGGGTCAATGGACTGAGGGGTGGCAGATGGAGTTTAATTTGGATAAATGCAATATATTGCATTTTAGTTAAACAAACAAGGGCAGGACTTATACAATTAATGGTAGGGCCCTGGGTAGTGTTGTAGAACAGAGAGACCTAAATGTTTAGACACATAATTCTTTGAAATTTCATCACAGGTAGATAGGGGGGGTTAAGGCAGCCTTTAGCACGCTCACCTTCATTGCTTAGCCCTTTGAATATCAGAGTTGGGACGTCATGTTGAGGTTATACAGGACATTGGGGAGGTCTCTTCTGGAGCACTGTGTGCAGTTCTGGTCACCCTGTGATAGTAAAGTCATTAGTAAACTGGTGAAGGTTCAGAAAAGATATGCCAGAATGTTGCTGGGAATGGAGGGTTTAAGTTATAAAAATCAACTTGGACTTTTATCAGTGGAGCATAGGAGGTTGAGGGGTGATCTTATATAGGTTGACAAAATCAGGAAAGGCATAGATAAGGTGAATAGCCAAAGTCTTTTCCCGACGGTGGTGGATTTCAAAACTAGGGGACATATTTTTAAAAGGTGAGAGGAAAAAGATTTTTAAAAAAAGGATACAAGGAACAACTTTTATTTTTTTTCCCCAGAGTGGTTAGTGTGTGGAATGAGCTGTCAGAAGTGGTGGATGCCAGTACAGTTACAACATTTAAGACAATTTCGGATAAATACATGAATAGGAAAGATTTGGAGGAATACGGGTCAAACACAGGCTGATAGGTTTAGTTTAGTCTAGGAACTGGTGGACTGGTTGGACCAAAGGGTCTGTTTCCATGCTGTATGACTCACTGACTCTAGGAGCACTGCTGCTCTTCATCAATATGCTTTAACTCTGGGACATCTCAACTTTAACAAAAAACAGGGCATGAGAAGCACTACACAATGCTGCAATATTGGAAAAGCATGAACAAACTTAATTTATAGTAGCCTTCTGCTGTATTTTGTTTTACAAAAATGTACCAATAATGCACATACATATGACATACTTCATTGTGGGATGTTGGGGGGGGGGGGGGGGGAAGGCGGCAGGGGGAGCTGCCACAGAGGACAAAGAAGAAGGGAAGGGAAAAAGATTTCAGCTCATACAAGTGACTGTGCATTGCAAATTATACATAAATTACTGTATTATTCCAAAAGGCTTCATCAAAAGTATTAATTTTCAATTGTATGTGTATAGTTTTGAATTCTAAATAACAATGATGTTAATTTTAGATTTGTCAGCATTTATTCTGCAATTGTGTAGCTACTAAAAAAAATACAATTAACTTGCACATAGATTTTGATGTATAACAGTGTTTTCAAACAGTTATTCAAACCTTCAAATAGAATTAAACTTATCTTTTGTGGCTTCCAATTGCACCTTATTCTTAAATGAAACACCATATATCTTTGAAATTAAAAAATGTCTTTTTAACATTGCTTGCCGTTAAGTCACAATCCAATTGCCCTCAAAACATGGATGTTTGCAAACATACAAAAATCTCAAATCCCAAGAGTTTTTGAATCAAGAATATTGTCTAAATATTAAAACAAACTCTTTTAAGTTTATCATCAGATATTCATCAACCCTTCAAAACTCGATGGTTCAATACAATGAACTCTTTTACCATGCAACATCAACCTCAAATGATGACAGATACCTCACCAAGAGGATCCCAAACTGCCATATTTCAAAAATGAGATCAAAATTCTCTCTAAATTTATTATATTCGCAGCTTATTCAGAAAGTTACTTTTCAATAGTATTTCTTCAAATCATCCCTTTGATGGGTCATCCATTCTATAAATCTTTATTAACCAATGTATTTCCTTACTTTGTTTAAAGAAACACAAGACTCTTTGTTGTGTAAAGATGATATCTAACATAAAAGTTGTTGCTCAAACAAGAAATGACGGTATTAAAGCATTCTTAAAAGTCCTAATCATTAAATGGAGACTGATAATTTGATGGCCAGATGGAGAAAGCCAAATGGTTTGGAGCATAACATTTATTTTTTAGGGTTTTCAAATATTCAGAAAGATGAGTACCTAATCTAGTTTGTGATTTGAAAAGGGAAAAAAGTTTACTTGCTATATGTACAGCTATTAAAATAGGAAAATATTAGTTAAAAAAAGTTACAGGAAATGCAAAGAAGAGGGAAAGTAGTTTGTTCACATGAAGTTTATTTCATGTTATTCCCAAATCATTCACAAACAATTGAAGAATTTACTTGTTCTACAAATCTTACAGGAGAGGTTTATCAGCATTTACTTACTGTTAAGAGGAAGCTGATAACTAATAAATCCATTCAATTCAAAAGCCAACTTCATCCATAGGAAAATTCAGCACAGATGTCTCACGTAGAATTCCTCATAAGACTGAAAAAGTCAAGTTCAAGGATGGTCAGTCTCAGGTTTTCAATCCCTCCAAATCTGAATACAATATTTATCTCCCTTCACATTGCACTTTGATTGTAAATCAGCTTCTTCATTTAGAGTACAAAAGCTGCCTTGCAGCTGCAATTCACAATAGAGGGTCTTGTGGCATTTTGAGAATACTAATCTCTGCTGTGACTGTGTCTCATTGCACATCAGTTGTGTGCATTTAGGAAGATCTCATTAATTACTGCAGCAGTTGCAAAGGGAACACCCTCATAGCATTACACAACAAAGCTCCTTTCACAAATTGTCAGCAACCACAAAAGTTAAATGCAGGCAGGGCAACAGAAGTCAGCCAAAATAAAGCAAAAACAGAGTTTCTCTATCAATATTCTGGATTCACCATTGATAACCTAATTGAGGAAACAATTTTACAGCCATTAAGGCTTAGAGTACTGCATTCAAAGCAGATTTTTGCTTTTGGAAGGCTTTCTATTATAAAACCGTTCAATTTCCCACTCACTCTATTAAAATGAACAGAATTAGCAAGTATTGTAAACAAGTATTAACTTATAAATCATAGTAACAAAAAAATTAAAATTACAAAATACAAGATCACCCCACTATTATATACATTTAAGAGAAATCACTATCGGATGAATTAATAAGCAGAATAGACTAACCTTAAGATGAGCTTTCATACACACTCCAATTTTACTATATTCTAGCAATAAATGAGTAACAATCACCCATTATAGCGATCAAATTTTATTCTAAACCAGTTTATTACGACTTGTTTGACTGCACGTGCAGCCGTAAGCTTGGACACAATGAGCCTGCAGGAAAGACAGCAAAATGGGCTTAGTTATAATGTACCAGCAGGGTCCTAATGACAATAGCTGCATCATACAAACAGAAAAGCTGTCCGAATAAAACCAAAAGCTAATTATGAAGCCCCAGTAAAGGCATTGGAATTTGGCAGCAATTCGATGTCACGTACCCAATTATTTCTCACTTATAAGCTAAGGCTAATGTTCTTAATTTTTGAAGAGGGAGGAGGAAGAATCTGTACAATAATTGATATAGTCAGCAAACAAAGGCATACGAGTTACAATGCAATATTAACTCTTAACACAATGATGGTCAATTGAAAGCTCCAGAGTGGGATAAAATTTGCGATGTTTTCTCATATTAATACTTACAACCAGATATGAACTGCATGCACTACCCTGGTAACTATGACAATAAACTTCAATAACCAAGATGACAAGCTCTCAAACTGCTTAGTCTACAAAATGCAGTTGACGGGATAAAGTCGACGATGAAACAAAACTAACCTTGATGACTTCAAAAATGAAAAAAGACATCTATAAACGTTACCCATTTCTAATAAATATAACTTCAGTTAATTATTAAACAGGACCCTATCATCAAAAATAACTGTGTAATAACTCATTTATGCAAAGCTGGATAGATTTTAGTATGTAATTTCTGGACCTAGGCACAGCACTGAGGGGGTAAAAAGAAATCAGACAGATAGAACACACAACTATAAACGGAATCAGCCTGACTCTTCATGCATTTAAATTAATGGAAGTCAATCAGATAGGTATCTAAACTCCGTGATTTTCCTCTCTGCATGCCCCAAGGCAATACCTCACAGGCAGTAGAAATCAAAACCTACGAGAATGTATCTTAGATTTTTATATCCATGAAATTAACTAAAAGCAATTAGCTGATTAGAATTTACAAATGCAATTTTCACTACATGCTACAAAAATTGGTCAAGGCTAATTTGAATAGACCTCAGAAACAGACGAGATGATTGTGATGTACAAATCAATCCCAATCCATTGATTACAATGCAAACTGCACACTGACTTCTTGCTGAACACTTATATGAATGTGCTCTGCATCCTGCCAACATAAAAGAAACACCTTCTCTAACACCCACACCCCTTCCTTATGAATACCTAACGTCACTTAATGCAAGCCAGTGCTGCTCGATACCTATCAACATCTCTTAAAAAGAGGATGATGCAGTTGAAGAGAATCTGTCCTTGGAAACAGAGCATGTAATTACACAAAAAAGGGAGGGGACAAGTTGGTGGAAGAAGTGGAAAAAAAGTTCCAGGTGTTATGGACTAGACCAAATCCCCTCAAAATTATATTTAGTAGATAGACTAGACCCTAACTTTTTCTTATTTTAATAGTAAGTGTAAGGTGTTGTGTTACAGGTCCAATTCAAGCAGTCAAACTACTTAGCATTAAGCAAAACTCGCTTTATTATTACACTACCGTTAAAACACAAACTAAAACTAAAAGAAATTAATTGGTTCAACTGTAACTCTATCTGAATATGTAACAAATTAATGGATATATTAACTACTTTTAATTAAGTGTTCCAATGTAGTCACATCTCATAAGCACACCGGTGGCACAAGGTAAAATTCAGTGAAACAGCAATGCTCCAGTCCAGGACAAGAGAGAGAGAGAGAGAGAGAGAGAGAGAGAGAGAGAGAGAGAGAGAGAGAGAGAGAACAGCAAGAAAAAGCATGGAGAGAAATGTGTTACAGCTTCAAGAACATAGCAACTGCTATTGACAGGTAAAACTAAAACTCCAAGCTCTTTGGGAGCTTGTCTCCACCCATTCAGGCTGCTTCTATTGTTCTATCCTTCACAAAAAAACTTAAGGCAAAACAAGCTGTTTACTTTATAGGCTTTGAAGCAGATCGATCAGCATCTCAGATCTAACCTTTCTTCATAAACATAAGGCAAAATACACCTCTTAAAGCCATAGTATGTCACTTAGGGGAGAGATCGAAGGTGAAGCAGACCCTCCCGTCACAATGAAAAAGGTGACAAGAGTGGATAACTGTGGAGATCAGTTCCAGGAATCAATCAAAATCAAAATGAGTACTTTAGCTTGGATCTTGAGTCACAGCTGAAGTTCAATGGCTCATAAGATCAGTCAAAAGCACTGAATGTATATTTAAAACGATGCACCCTACCAATTCAAGCAGCAGCCTCAGTAACTTTACAATTTACCACAAGCCCATTAATCACCCATAAAACCTTTCTATCATTCAGGGCTCACAAAAAAACATATACTTCATTCCTTAGACACTTTGTTCTGCTCCAACCCTCACATCTATATCTTACTCCTTGTACACACTGACAGGGCCATCACTCAAGTGCAACATTTACTGACATCACTCTGCTTCTTGCAGGATAAGGAGGCACACAAACATCGGAAGATGATGCATCCATAGGAGCATTTCCTCATGGAAGTCGAATATAGTCTGAAGCTATAGCCAGCTATGCGATGGAAAAATCCAAGAAGATGGATTTCTCCTACCCAATCTTGCTCCTCACATTCTACTTACCATTATACTGTGTTCACTACCCTAATAGGGAGAGTGAATTAGAAGTGATCGCCCACTATTCCACAAGCCATCACAAATATGAAAGTGACAAATTGAGTTACTAAAGATAGTTTGTCAATTTCCGTGACTTTGACCATGAAGATAAATTCACAGCAGGTTTCATCAAGAAAACAAAAAAAGTTATAAAGAAACATCCTTTAACAAGTAGCAAAAGAGATAATAGCTAAATATGAAAACTTAAACAAAATCCTTTTTAATTCCAAATATGCTCACATTAATCCACAAATGGGACAGACAGTTCTGCAGAAATATCATAAGCCATAAAACTAGGAATAAAAGAAGAAACTAGTTTGGTGGATCATGAGTCCAAGCCATGATAAAAAGATATCATTTTCTCAAAGCTCTTTTGTGATGACACCACATTGTTGGTGAGGGCAGAAATCCTTAATACATTAGCTGGTCAGTTGGACCCAGGCTTTTGCTTGTGTTAGAAGTCTTCTTTACAGAGTGGACAAGTACTCATTTTCCATGACTCACAGAGGGACAGAGGAAACCTCTCTTTGCTTGTCAACTCTAATATCCAAAAGCACCTGCTCCCTGCTGTATTCTGTGACAAGACTGCCACTTAAATTCGACATCTTGCTAGGTACATGTTTTCCAACCTTAAGGCACCTGGTAAACACTGCTCTCAAAAAAGTGAAATGATATAACATTTTGCAAGTTATAAGATCTTTTGTAACCACTGAGTGAACATGACATTGTTGCACATTTAACTAATGTTATGCAAAGAGCTGCAGAAGGATTTGGACAGGTTAAGAGAGTAGGCAAGGAAATGACAGATGGAGTCGAACATGGAAAAGCGTGAAGTGATGCACTTTGATAGAAAGAATAGAGGCATGGACTATTTTCTCACTGGGGAGAAAATTCAGATGTCTGAAGTGCAAAGAGACTTGAGTGTCCAGGATTCTCTCAAGGTAAACTTGCAGGTTGAGTTAGTAATTAGGAAGGCAAATGCAATGATGGCATTTATTTTGAGAGGACTTGAATATAAAAGCAAGGATATACTTCTGAAGCTCTAGAAGGCTCTGGTCAGGCCACATTTGGAGTAGTGTGTACAGTTTTGGGCCCCATATCTCAGGAAGGAAGTATGGCCCTGGAGCGTGTTCAGAGGAGGTTCACGAGAATGGTCCCAGGAATGAAAAGCTTAACATACGAAGCACATTTGAGGACTCTGGGTTTATACTCAATGGAATTTAGAAGGATGAGGGGTGGGTTGAATTGAAATGTACAGAATACTGAATGGCATGGACAGAGTATATGTTGGGAAGATGTTTCCATTTGTAGGAGAGACTAGGATCTGAGAGCACAGCCTTAGAGTAAAGGGAAAACCTTTTAGAACGGAGATAAGGAGGAACTTCTTCAGCCAGAGAGTGGTAAATCTCTGGAATTCATTGCCACAAACAGCTGTGGAGGCCAGGTCATTGAGTATATTTAAGACTGAGATAGATTGGTTCTTGTGTATTAAGGGGATCAAGGATTATGGGGAGATAGCTGGAGAGGAGGGTTGAGAAACTTATCAGCCGTAATTGAATAGTGGATCAGACTCACTGGGCTGAATGGCCTAATTTCTGCTCCTATGTCTTATGCAAAAAGTTTGCTTTCTGCAACACAGTAATTCAAGCTTCCACTTCCCAGCTAATAGTTCCATTTAAAAAAAAAGGCAGTTCTTTCACTTTTACAGGCAGCAGTTTGTTTAAGCATGCATACTTTATTTTACCTTAACTTCTTCCTGGAACACCACAGAATAACCTGATGAAGGTGACACTGAGCTGATACTTCAGGCTGGATTTTCCCTTGGTGTGTGGGGAAACAGCAGTCAGGATTGTTCACTGGCCACAATTTGCACCCAGAGGAAATCGCTCCTTGGGATTTTCAAAGTTAATTGGCACGCAGGCAGGTTACATGTCAGGTTCAGGGCAACAGGTGGCCTGTCAAAGCTACAGCTCCAATCAAAAGCCTTTCAGCTTGACAGGATCAGCAATTTGCAGCAAAGGGTAAATCTCACCAGGCTATTTAAAAGTTTCAGCGGATTACAAACAGTAGAAATAGTAATACCACTGTGCACAGTGGTCGGGAGAGGCATGAGGTGGAATGGAGAGGGAAACAAAAATCTGCAAGGTGGCCTTTGGCTGTACCTATACCCAGGCTGGTTGGGAGGGCAACATCACCTGTTGGATTTTGTCCCCTCTCCCTGCCTCTGATTAATTCCAGGCAGTTTCACTCCCCCACTCCTATCAAGTGAAACCCAACAGGCTCTCTCAGGGATAGCCTCCTCCTTTGTGTGCACACTTCGATACGCAATGACCACCCCCTGTGATAATGCTACTGGCAGTTTATCAAGATCCACAACACCCTCCCCAACGCAGCTACAAAGGGCCTACCTACAAAGTCCTGGATATCTCCCGGACTAAGTACACCTCCCAGAGGACAAAACATCAATGAGCCCTCATTCTGCAAGTGCAGCCCCAGAAATTTCCACAATTAGCAAGAGCAGAGTAAAGGTTGTCTGAACAGTTGGCTACTGATTGGGCCAGCAGCACTTGGGGCATCAGTCACTGTACTGACAAACCGCAGCCATGGATCCTGCTACAGCTATCACTCACTTATCTACTTTTGGCTGCTGAAGTAGAACCACTACAATGTCCGCAAAATCAGTTCAAGGAGCAGCCCAAATGTTTCCAATGTATGCCTGGAATTCAAATCCCTCGTCCCTGTAAACATTTGTGCAAAACCTGTTTGTATCTTTTCCAAAGCTATCACATTGTCCCTGAAGTATAGTGGCCAGGATTAGATACAAGGCGACAGCTGAGGCCAAATCCATGTTTTGTAAAAGGTGCACCAGAACTTTCTTGCTCTTATGCTCTATGCCTCTGTTTATAAAGGCAAGAATTATGCTTGCAGTTCCTCAAAGTGCCCTGCATGCTTCAATGGATTTGTACGCACACCTCACAGCCGTCTGCTCCGGCACCCACTCGAGAACAGGATCTATCATATTACATGACTTTCCCCCATTCTTTAAGAACATTTAAGATTTCACATGTCTTTGCATTAAATTTCACCCGCAATGTGTCAGTCTATTTGGTCGCATTGTATACCATACACCATACCACCATTTGGTCATTCTTCTTACATGCTGTATTCCAAGGGAACATTCTACAGTCACAAGTAATTTTTGCAGAAGACATGCATCAAACCAAAATCCTTACTCTATCTCTCACAACATTCTCTACAGAGGTTTTCAACTTGATGGGTTATGTAAGCCTGAAAGAGTTAATACCTGATTGAGTGTAGTAAGCCCTTGTGATGGTGTCATGAGGATCTGTGATACAGCAAGTAGACGTTAATGGATGAAAAACGTGGGGGTTAGTTTACTCGTAAACAGGACCTAGGACACAGGAAACATCAGGACCTGATAACTGGGGCTTGAGCTCTAAGGAGGCAGCCCACGCCCAGGTAGAGGACAATGTACTATGCTCAGTTCAGGAACTGGTGACGGAACCAAATCGAGCACTACTGACCACAATTTGTCCTTCCCCTGCTTCCAAACACAGTTTTTGGAAGAATATGGATCGTATTTAAATACAGTAAACAGCTGCAGAACTGAAGACTATTGGCAAAACCTGAAATGTAGCTTTCTGCTTTCATCAAGTATCACTTCAGGTGTGAAGGAAATCACCCCCCACGTTTGAAATAATCATAGGAAGCACCAAACACAGATTTCTTCAATTATTGCAAAACTATTTGTGATATCTTGTGGCATTTGCCATCTCTGCCTGTGTTATGGCACTCAGGGAAGGGTTACTTAAGTTAATTCCTTGCTACCAATCCTTCTTTATTTCAGATGTATCAAGGGATTAGTAATAGAAATTACACCAGAAATATCTACAGAAGATGTACTGGGCTTCGATCACAAAACCTTTTACTCCATTACAAGTTCAACTATTTTATTCAGACATGATTAATTGGACCTTAGGGAGCTGGTATAGTTGCATCTGCTCCCTCCGAAAGCAAGATTAGAACTGGGGGTGCCAATATCAGTGGAACATTAACCCCTCCAGAACTATTATTAACTATGCAACTAGAATCATAGTAATAGCCAGAATGAATTTAATCAGCAGGTAAGCTGCAAACAGAGAGTGCTCCCTTTAAATATATACATTTATTTAGCTGCGAGAGGTTGAAATCAGCTGAGGCTTCAACTTCCAAGATGGCACAACTGTGCAAATCAGAGTTAGAGACAAAATAGACTACATATACTGGAATCTAAATTCGAAAAGCAGGACATTGCCAGTGCATGGCAAACCAGGCAGCATCAGGAGGTGGAAAAATTAACATTTTGTGTGTAACCCTTCTTCAGGAATGGAGGTGGGGGTAGGGGGAAGTACAGATGCATTGGGTAGGTGGGTTGTGGAGAGAGGGGAGGAGTGGTGAGGTGGTGATAGGTGAACATTGGTGGCGGGTACAACCTGGTAGGTCAATAACAGGAATGAATCTGTTTGATAGCTGGAAGGAGGGGTCACTTGGAGGGATGGAAGGGAAGAGGTGAGACTGGAAAGGGAATCGGTGGATGAGTGAAATTGGAGAACTCAATGTTGAGTTCTCCAGGCTGTAGGCTGCCCAGGCGGAAGATGAGGGGTTGTTCCTCCAATTGGCAGTCCAACTGTGTAAATCAACATTATGACACGTCATAAAGAAGAGTCACTGGACTCAAAATGTCAATATTGTTTTCTGTCGACAGATTCTTCCTAAGTTTCTCCAGCAGTTTCTGTCTGTCCTTGTTTCAGATATCCAGTATCCATAGTTCTTGGTTTTATCATGCACTGAATCATGTCCTGATCTGCCTGGTCTGCATACATCCAATGGACATTCATCACACACACAAGAACGCCTGGAACAATATGACATCTGGGGCAATATATCTCCTACTACACACCATTTTCTTCTTGCTCTAAAGGAGTTCAGTGCTAAAGTAAAACCCTTCAACACTAAGGCCAATTATTTGTACATTTTATCTCATAATAGCTTTCAATTAATTTGGCCACAAATCCATTGACCAATCTGTTAGTGATCCTGAGAGGGTTACATACACATGTGCTGAAAAGTGAATTTACACAAATAGCAATGGTGTGATAAGTTGCTCATTAGAAACTTGGTTTAGCACAGCTTGAATTCAAAAACCTGATAAAACTTTAAACATTTAGACAAAATTGTAGCTCTTTATCTTCTAATGTTTTAATGAATCTACTCATTTTTAAGCAACTTGTATTGTGTTTTTTTTCAGCAAGACAGAACTTACGTACAATTCAAGAGGTTCGGTGACCCAGTTCTTTAGTAAACTGCAGTACATAAACTGTTAACAAGTATCAATGCCATAAGTGTGTGGCATTTTATAAGTACCAGAAAACAGAAAACAATACAGTTGTTCTGTTTTAATTAGTTATTAAATCATTTAGAGCTCAAATCAATATGAAAGACAGATCCACTTCACCATGGAAAGTCTACAGAATACTGCCAGCTTCCTTTCATACAATCCCACCCTCTCCTAGTTTGTTGAAAAGCTGTGGTAGATTATAGCAAAAAAAAGGCAGATGTTATTTTCCCCTCATTCAGCCAACTGCTACAAATAAGTTACTCCCCTCTCCTCAGAGGACCACTGCAACAATGTGCTTCCAATTGGGATTATCCCAACACATCTGGATGGAGAAGAGGATCCACATAGGAATCCCAGGCAAGTCAAACTGCATAATATAGTGAGAACCATGAGCTTTAGCAGATTATTGCTGAGACCAGCTCATCTTCCTGAAAGAGAAGATGGCAAATGGCATTAAAATATGTTAAGAACTGGCAAACTACTATGTTGGATGCTTCAGAGGAATTCCCCATTCTTAGGTGATAATGTTTTCAGTAGAATTGTATGAAAAGAGAGGAATAAAGCTCACTTTATATTCTACACCTGCTAAGAAGTCAGTGTCTATTTATAAAAGCCCACTTATCAACAATCAGAAAACATTCCTGCACAGTCTAGTTGAACAGAGAGTCAGATACAGTGCAATTTCATTTCTGAAATAACACTTGCAATTCCCACAGAGGATAAGATTAGGACAAGGAAACACATGGTCGGCTGTGGCATTCCGACCTCATTCTAGCATACTATTATGCTGATCGATGGAGATGGTTCTGTGGAGTGGCAGAGGTTAACCATCTTTGCAATCAAACTTTTTATATAATATCAAATCTGGCTTCGAACCCAACAACCACGTGACTCGGTGTTGCATTGTTTGGTTATTTGCTTGCAAACTCACATTTCAACCTAACGTTCACTTCCCTGTCATTTTCATCCCAAAGACTGAAGATACTGGGCATTCAAATGTGCTGCAATATCTAAAGTTTCTTAAAAGGTTCTGCAATTTTACCTCCTGAGTACAAACTATTCCTTTATTGTTTCACGCATTCAAACGTTGCCAAATACCCAAGTTTACACTGCCATGGGTCTAGAACATGTCACCATCTCCTAATTTTACTTTTCCAACAACTTGTTTGAGTTTCTCCAATCAGCTTAAGATGCTCCAAAGTCTCGTCATCAGTCATTCTTGAGCTGTTATCTGTTGCTAGAAGACATTCAGGGATCTGAGGGGTACAGACCCACTGCAGAGCAGGAAACCTGTCGATTTGATAACTTTAAAACTAGTCTATTTAGCTTTCATAGACCAGAAGCTAGTGTCTCATCAAGGGCTATATTGTGACATCTGTGTACTTCAATACATTGTTGTGAACTCAAGCACAATGAGAAGGAGAGATCTAGAATGGTCACTTACCTTTCAGGGACAATTTCACATCCTCATCAGTAGAAAGCAATAGCAATTGATACATGCAGCATTATTTAAACCAATTGAGCACTAACAATTCATTAGGAAGGATATGAATGGAATTACATTTAAGTTTAATTGTTACTAACTTGAAATTCAAAATCTGTACTTTTTGACAATGTGGACTATCACAATTTAACTTATCAATGGAAACCTTCAGTCAAGAGATCCATATGTTCTATTCTGAGATACTGAATAACTAAATTAGGGTCTATAAAGATTATTACTGTTCCAAGGAAAAGCTGTCACCTGCAATTTGCACTCAAGAGGAAATAGCTACATCATCACCCTCAATAAGTCCACGACATTGTAGGATGAATAAAAAAAAGATCTGTTACAATAAATGGCGTTAAGTTAAATAGTAATTAAACTACAGTTATACTAGCCACCTATGCGATAGCCATTGTTTTTCTGTCAACTTCTATTCCTCTCTAATTGTGCATGAACTGCAACAAGTAGATATGCATAGTCTATTTTGCCCATGGGGCAGCACAGTGTTCAGTGGTTAGCACTGCTGCTTCATAGCACCAGGGTTCCAGGCTTGATTCCAGCCTCAGGCGACTGTCTGTGTGGAGTTTGCACATTCTCCCAGTGTCTGCGTGAGTTTTCTCCCACACTCCAAAGAAGAGCAGGTTAGGTGAATTGGCTGTGCTAAATTGCCCATGGTGTTAAGTATATTAGTCAGAGGGAAATGAGTCTGGGTGGGTTACACTTCAGAGGGTCAGTATGGTCTTGTTGGGCCAAAGGGCCTGTTTCCACACTGTAGGGAATCTAATCATTTTACAAATGTATGCTGATTGTAGAAAGCAAGATTGGCGATCTAAGCATTTTAGCAGACACACCATTCATAATTTTGTGTGTATGTCACCTATTTATACAATTCGACTTTTCCACATCAAATTTCACCATCTGTATGAAAATTGAAACTTAGTCCCATTTCATTAGGGCACTCTGTATTCAGGTATTATAAACCAGGGATTGCCTTTAATCTCCAGCCTGGAGCTGCTTAGGAAAGTATGATTTCATTGTCATGGGTTACATCCAAGGTTTCTTCCGAGTCTCACTTTGAAATATCCACAAAGTGGAGAAACCTTAGTAGCATTTTTAAACAATCATCTAGCCAGCAGCACCAAATAAAGTGGAGTAATTATGTTCTTTATATCCTAATTGACATCCTAATGGTGGGTCATTCAATTTCTTGGCATCTGTCTGTTTCCATTCTATTAAATGGAGTGATTTACAAATCTTCAACAGATCTCCAGTCTGAGAACAGAGAAATGTATCCAGAGATATTGTCAGATCATCTCTAACTAAAATTACACTGTGCAATTTAAGAATCCAGCACTGAAGAAATGACTGTCATAGAATGCACGCATTGTAGATTCCACAGAGATGGGATACACTACAATCAGCATCAGATGCTGGGATTATTTCCATCAGTCTCCTTTGGAAATGTCTATGGGTCTATAGGCAAATGTGTTGAGTAATGACAAACAAAAATAAAACTAGGCCTTTTATCTGTAAAACAATACCCTTGACACAGTTAGGTCAGTTCTACATCAGTCAATTATTTTGGCATGGATCTAGTCACCCTACTGGACCCCAGTATTTTATTCTTCAAACTAACCGTCCTGAACTATGATCTTGGGACTTTTGGTATGTGACTTGAGCTCTTCCTCTTTTCTGCACCTATTCCTTCCAATGCTCAATAACTGACAGCACCCCACATATGCACATTATTCTCCTCTCCCTCACACCTCCCAAATGACTTTTGTCCTGCAAATAAAACTCAAATGTTTTCAAATACTTTGCATTCTATGAAACAAGCAGCAAAAACAAAAATCGGGAGATTGGCTAAATGATTATTGGTTTAAGCCAAGTTTTCAAATATGAATACAAACTGTTTTTCATTCAAAAGTACCAACTCCAAAATGTTGACCATTATCCGGAATCTCTACCACATGATGTGCCTTTTTCAGAGCTGGGTTATAAATAAGTCCCTCATCCTCAGAGCGAGAGCGAAAGAGCACGAGAGAGGGTGAGAGCGGGAGCATGAGAGCGCGCGAGAGAGCAAAGTCAATGGAGAATCGCCAAGACGTGAAGAGGCAGTAAGCCTTGCTCTTTGCCTTCAAAGGTCTCCAGGGTAATCCTTCAGTCCAGGGTCCACTCCATGGAGCAGGATGAGATGTGCCTCACATTTCTTCTTTCAAAAGGTGCACAGGAAGAGGTCTGTGCCCAGCAACCTGAAGGAAGGAGATGGCTTGCTAACATCACTTCAGTCGAACATCCTAAGTTGTTCCTGTTCTCTATCGCAGAGGTCTTAGGCAACAGTACATGTGAGCAGCTGTTATCTCCAGATGGGTTGACCAAAGCCTGAGTTCTTTGGAAAGAATAAAATCTCTCAGAAACGACGGTTTACCAGACAAGTTTTACACACCTCTGTAGGACTTGCTTGGCCAGGACCTGCTGGAAGTGTACAACTGTATGGTTCTGGCAAGTAGCATGTGCAAACCCATAAGGAATGTATGATCACCCTCATCTACAAAGCTAAAGAGAGAGTGGGAAGGAATCAGAAAATGGCAACCAATTTCACTGCTGAATGCAGATGACAAAATCCTTTCTAAAGTCATCGCAAACTGAGTCACGTCTGCTCTGGGATTGGTGACTCACCTGACCAAACCTATACTATACTGGGCTGGATGATCTCAGACAGCCTCATGGTCCTCAGGGATCTGATCAGATATGTGCAGGATAGGAGGGTGGATGCGTGACTCATCAGCCTGGACCAGGAGAAGACTCTGACAGGAGATCACAGACCTACATGTGGGACTTGGTCTCCAAAATGGGCTTTGGGGAGGGTATCGGAAATTGGAATTGATTGCTCTACACCTTCGTCAGTAGTGCAGGCTCAATCCATGGGCAGGAATCAGAAAGTTCCCTGATCAGAACTGGTGTCAGAGCTGCTTTCTCTCTCTTACTTTGCTAAGTTCATCAAAAAGGAGGAGAGCCTGAGAGGGGTGGCTATTCCAGGCAGCGGAGGCCTGCAAGTCAAAGCTACCCTGTACATGAATGACATTGCCATTTTCCACTCGGATCCGCTGTCAGTGTACAGAATCATGAGCATCTGTGACCAGTTCCAACTTGCCTTAGGAGACAAGGTAAATTGAGGCAAGAGGAAGGCCATGTTCTTTGGAACAGGCTGATTGATCTTTTACCTCTTTCACTGTCAGATCTGATTACCTGAAGGTGCTGTGAATATGGTTCGGAGAGGCTTGGGCATGTGCTAAAACTTGGGAGGAGAGTATTGCCAAGGTGAGGCAGAAGCTGACCAATTG
This sequence comes from Hemiscyllium ocellatum, assembly GCF_020745735.1. Lineage (NCBI taxonomy): Eukaryota > Metazoa > Chordata > Chondrichthyes > Orectolobiformes > Hemiscylliidae > Hemiscyllium > Hemiscyllium ocellatum. Next base: position 35,113,023 of record NC_083426.1, on the reverse strand, counting down.
GGAGCATTGCTCCTTCTCTGTTGCAGGTTAAAAAAAACCTGGTCATTGGCTGTTAGGTACTCTTGGTGATGTATCTGGCAGAAATCTAGCCTATTGCCCGACCTGCACCCTTAAAGTCACTTAAGCCATTTTCCATTTTATCTGGAAGTCAAAGATAGACAGTGTGTACAAAGTAGGGTAAAAAATGAGGTCTGCAGATGCTGGAGATCACAGCTGAAAATGTGTTGCTGGTTAAAGCACAGCAGGTTAGGCAGCATCCAAGGAATAGGAAATTCGACGTTTCGGGCATAAGCCCTTCATCAGGAATGATTCCTGATGAAGGGCTTATGCCCGATACGTCGAATTTCCTACTCCTTAGATGCTGCCTAACCTGCTGTGCTTTAACCAGCAACACATTTTCAGTGTGTACAAAGTTCTGAGTAAGGGCAGGGAAAGGCATACTAACATTGTTCTCATCCTGAGAGCCACCTTTGTATGTGGCTACATCAAGCTGGGAGTTCTACACACTGAGCATCCACCTCAGTGTTACAAAGGATGGGTAATATTGAAATCATGCCATTCAATAATGGTGGGTGAACACTTAGTGCAAAAAAGCATTACAGATGAATGCTTCCTTAACGGAGCAAACATTTGGTAAGTATTTGGACTATTCCTTATCACTTGCACATAGTGGAAAAGTTTGCAAAGAAAAACATCTTTGACCACAAGTTATTCATGCAGTGTCGTTACGGGAAAAGGAGACGGTGGACCCTGTCAGGTGGTTCCCTCAGCTGACTGTCAAAGTCATTTAGCAGACTGCTTCATTGTCAGAGTTTTCCAGAAAGCAGTAAGATATTGCTTGGCCGATGATGAGAAGGGTACTGCCCGTCAGATCCTTTGTATATGTTCAGTCTCTGTGTGCCACCGCATGCTGCCCTTGAAGCAGCTGCAGAGGAGGTAAAGACTATCACCCAGCTCCTGTGTCTTTACAAAGGAAGTCTGGAGAGAGATGCAGTGGTTTTTGTCAAGGTTCGTCCTGAGCAGCTCCGTGACGCCGGACGGTCTGTTCCTCGGGATGCACACTGAAATAAACATTGACTGCAAACATCAACTCAGTGAAAGATGCTCTCTGGTCTGCCCAAAATTTTTTGGCTTCCAATGTAAAGAGTTCATCTCAGCCGAGGGATACAGAATGGGACATTGCACGGTCCAGGACTACGTGCTGAGTGACACACTAAAGGGTGCAGGTCGGGCAATAGGCTAGACTTCTGCCATATACATCACAGCTGCCGCCAAGGCCACCATGTAAGGTCTTTCTGCTGAAGTTCAACGATGGTCCATTCAGTTATCAGAGACTCGCTTTGCCTCTAGGTGGAGGTAGAGGTAACTAGTGCCTTGCATGAGAAGGAAATGCTTTTGGTTTCTGCAACTGCAGGGAATGTCAAATTCCAAATGTTTGTTTCTTCAAGTGCAAAGACTGTACACAATCACTATAGTACCTGTGTACATGCATAAAGTTTTTTTTTAAGAATACGGTATACTTTTGCAATTTAAAAAAAAATTGGTCAACAACTCTCACATTCTAAATCAATTTCATATAATCCAACTGTACCAACCGCTTTTGACAGCATTCACCTTGCCTAACCGATAAAACACAACCTTGTTGTATGTTAATCAGGATTATTTTCCATGAGTAATGTGGGGTGAATATTTACTACCAGCTCTGCAGTCGCTCTCTACGAAAAAAAACAATCAAACTACTGATAGTAAAATCCACATTTATCCTTCAAGCTTACTTTCCAAATCTAAGTCAACACCAAACCTAGTTTTTTTTTAAGAAAAAAAGAATATTACATTAAAAAAATGAAGGGGATACACTTCCAAAGAATAAGGCTTTTTCTAGAACTGTCCCAATAATTGTGAGTAGAATTAGACATATTTAATGGAATTGCCCATAAAAGGAATTGCTTGGCACCATTCACATTGTGAGAAATTTACTGGAAGCATTACCCCACTGTTTGCTCCGTTAAGGAAGCATTCATCTGCAATGCTTTTTTGCACTAAGTGTTCACCCACCATTACTGAATGGCATGATTCCAATATCACCTATTTAAAGAACTTAAAAGCTTATTACATGGTGACATGAATATTCATTAATGGATAAGCATCCTTGGACACTTAGGAATTGGCATTGAATGATAAAGGAATTCAGTAAAGTTTAAAGTTGCCAGGAATTTGTCATTTGCCTGTTCAATACAGCAAAAGACATTATAATATTTCATCTGGAAAGAGTATTATCCAGCACTGCATCAAAAACAAATCACTCCTGCAAATAAGTTTTTAGAATGCAGCTCAACACTTGCTGACAGATACAGTGTGCATACTTTTTTTGTCACGTCGTTGGCCAACTTTTCTTTTACAATTAAGGTTTTCGTGAAGATTTGTAGCTCCAGTTGTGGATACGGTTGCTTGTTTCTCGACCAAACGTGATGCAAACGTTTCGTCACCATGCTCAGTAACATCATCAGTGCAGCATCTGTAAAGCATTGTTGTTCTATTCTGCTTGATATTTATATGACCGTTCTGTTTTTTACCTTATTTTTAAAATTATCCCCCACACTACTACCTAACAGCGGTAGTGCTTATATTTTCCCCAGCACCCATGTTGTGTGTGTGCAGGCGTGAGACACAGTGAAAGAACAACTGGTGTATAAATCTTTATTCATTTTCAAGACAGTAACACCAGAGTGGCCAGTGACAAGCAATGCCTTTCTCATCAGAGGGCAATGCTGTGTGTTGATTCGATCTATTTAGGTCTCAGTACACACAGACAAGGAGGGCCATCAACTTGACTGGGACAACGCAACACTCCTAGGACAAGCTAACCAGAGACATGCACAGTCATTCCTAGAGGCCTGGTTTTCAACCTGAATGCCATCAACAAGCATGTAGAAACCGACCCCATATACAAACTATTGCAGAGCAAAACCAGAAATGACACCACCCACCTTAACTGACCGGATCACATGAATATCAAGCAGCGCAGAACACCAACACTTCAAGGACATCGCACTGATGATGTTCCCTCGCGTGGTGGTGAAACGTTTGCAATGATAACCTGCCAGCTTGGTAAGCAAACCAACAACCACCTCTTTTGTTATGTTCTCTCCATGAAGACTTCAGGATGTCCTTTTCACAAAAACCACTCATTTAGTGCACTTCAAACTCCAGATCCTGTTGAATCATGCAATGACTTTGAAAGGGTTCATGTTGGAGATTGCATTAATTTCAGCAAATCTGATGGCATCAAGCTGTCTTCGGTCACTATGAAGCAGAAGATCTTAGATTCTCATGGAGCATGACCGGTGTCCATAAATCTTTTCTGTCTTACAACTTTGTCTAACTAGCTAAAGTAACTTCTACCTGAATGCAATAAACAATATCTTGTTCAAGACAAAACACTGCTCCTGGTAAAACCTCAAGAGTGGCTGCTCCTCCAAGCTGTAAACTAAATAGGCCCTTCAAACCAATCAAGTGAAAAAAAGAGGACTGGTGGCAGTGTGTTGCAACCCACAGATGAGCTACCACGTGGTTTGCTCAGAGGTTGATTTTAACACCCAGTTAGCTGAGGTTTGGTGAGAGGAGGCTGAGTACAAAGTGCACTGTGTTTTCAGGCCTGGGTTATCTTCATTGTTAGTCTTATCTGCATATAGTTGGTCAGCCAGAAAATGAAATCCAGTGGTCAGAGATTATCTGTCAAGAAAACGAAAGGTGACAGCAACCAGAGAAGTCATGGGATGGTGTTTTCAGGATAGTTACCTCATAAGGGATGGGTACAAATTTATGATCCAATTATATGGTTCTTAAAGGCAACAAAGACTCCAGAATGAACACAAGTTCCTCAGAGACCTGACAAATACCTCCAAAACTCTGGAAGACAAATGAAAATTGATTCACTTGGATCAAATCCACCTTTCAAGGATGAATTAAAATGAATTCTGTTGATACATGTGGGCATTGACTGCAAAAAAGTAACACATTAATGAACCCACCTTGCAATGTGTAATGCTGTCAGATTCATCAAACATAAATATACATTGATCTGAACTCCACTGGATACTCAACAATAGCCTGGGGTTCTCCTCCAGGCCAGTGTGACCAGAATAGCAAAAGCAGGAGCAGAAAGAAACTAACATTAAAAGGTTGAGGGCCAGACCATAGAAGATTAAACTGAGATATGAAGTCATGGCAAATAAATCAACAAGTAGAGTCCGAGGGGGGAAAGAAGCAACCTCTGAAATCTGAAAAATAAGGAAAGCAAAAGTTGAACCATAAAAACAGAAGGGAGTTCTTTGAAGATGAAAGCTAAGATGGGATCCTGTGCTGAACAATTAAAACGGAAGGTTGAAACATTACAGAATGACAAAAGTGTTATGGCACAGAAGGAAGCCATTCACTCCATCTTACCTACACAAACTTGTTAAATGAGCATTATTACCACGTACCAATCTTCTGCTTTCATCCCCATATCTTTGCGCATTATTTTCATCCAAATGGATCATCTAATGCCTCTTGAATGCTTCAACTGAACCTGCCTTCCCCATACCTCTACACAGTGAATTCCATTTCTGACAATTCACTGACTGATAAAGGTTTTTTCTCAATTTCCCCTTGCTTCTTTTGCTAATCACTTTAAATCTATGCCCTCACATTCTTGTTCTTTTTGAATGCGGTGTGGTTTCTCCATCTAACCTGCTCATGATTTCAAAAGCCTCTGTCAGGTCTACTGCTTCATTCCAAGGAGAACAGTCCAAATTCTTGAATCTATTCTCATAACTGAGGTGAAAATACATGTAAGAGGTTGCAGAGGTAACAACACAATGCACAGTTTCTCTGGTCAAAATACTTATGGTTGCTTGGCTTGTAACTTAAATAATTTTGAAGTTGTTAAACTATATAGTCATGTATCTCAATAGTACAATGTTGTTCCAAACTATAGGATTACAAGTTTTTTAGGGGGTTTTGCTTTTCTTATTAAATTCATTTGATCATTTATTGTTCCTTCATCTCCCAATGTCAAATACACTTACTTAACTAACTGGAAAACCAAATTGCTTCCTGATTCTCTTCCTGTATGAATTCAAGTAAATGAGAAGTAATCACCATTCTTTGTGGAAAAATAACCAACTTTTAATCTATCAACATGTATGCAACAAAACTTGGACAAAAGGTCAGGCTGGGCTATGGGTGGTAAGATTCATAACATACAAGTACAAGGCAATGACCATCACCAAGAGAGAATCTAATCTTCTATTCTTGATGTTCAATGGCATTGCCATTATTGAATCCTCACCTAATGATCTGGGCATTGTGATGGATAACAAACTTAACAGGGCACAAATTAATCTTAGTCTGATCAGCAGAACATGACAAGGGGAGTCCCACAAAGGTCGATGCCAGGAGCTCAACTTGTTACTATTTACATCAACGATGTAGATGAGGAATGAAAAGGCATGGCAGTCAGATGATAGAAAGATAGGTAGGGGAAAAAAAGTCACTCTGTTTCTCTGTTTGCAAACATAAACATGGGTTGATTAACTAAGCGAAAATCTGATATATGAAGTATAATGTAGGAAAAAAATGTAAAGTTGTTCAGTTTCACAGGGAGAATGAAAAGCAGAGTATTACTTAAATGGAGAACAACTGCTGTTTTCCATGGTGCAGAGGGATTCAGGTGTTCCAGTGCATGAGTCACAAAAAGTTAGAATGCAGGCACGGCATATCATCAAAAAAGCCAGTGGGATGTTACATTCTATTATGAGAAAAATTCAGCATGTTATTCTTCAGTTATGCAGAGCATTGGTGAGGTTAATTTGTGCTTTGGTTTCCTTATCTAAAGAAGGAGGTAAATGCATTGGAGATGGTTCAGAAAAGATTTAATAGAGTGACATTAGAATATGCAGGTTGTCCCAGGAGGTTAGGTTGGATAGGCTGGGTTTGTTTACATTGAAGGTTTGAAGAATGTGGGTGACTTGATTCATGTTTGTAAGAACCTGAATGGATTTAAAAGCTGAATGTGGAAAGAATGTTTTCCCCTTGTGTGTGAATTCAGAAATAAGGGACTCTGTGTCAAAATTAAGGGTCACCCGTTGGACAAGACAGAGATAAATTTGATCTTTTTTCTTTCAGAGGGTTATTCGACTTCTAAACTCTCTGCCTCAAAATCAGTGGAAGTGGGGCCATTAACTAATTTGAAGGTGGAAGTAGATAGATTCTTGTTAGGCAAAAGGAACAAGCTGTTATTAGGGGGCAGATGAAAATGTGGAATCCAAAACACAAACAGATCAGCCATGATCTTATTGATTGCTCTTATTTTGTATATTCACATGTCTAGAAGAGAATCATATAAATAGTGTGAATATAAAAAAAAGGACAGAGGCTATGAACTTGGTGGCAAGAAACTCACTTTCTGACTCCTCAAAGTCTATCCAACAAAAGGATAGAAGGCACAAGACAGTAGTGTGGTCTAATCTCCATTTGCCTCAATGAGTGCAGCCCCAACACTCAAGAAGCTGAAAACTATCCAGCACAAGGCAACCCCTTTAATTGGCAGGCCATTCACCATTGGCACATTGTAACAGCAGAGTACACCATCTACAAGATATACTGTAGTACTAGCCTTCTTTAACAGCACCTTTCAAAACCATGATCTCGATCACGTAGAAAACAAGGGCAGCAGGAAAGGGAATACAATCACTAGCCAACTCCTGCAAACATAGAACACCCTGACCTGGAATGATGTCACTTTTCCTTCAATGTCAACATTCTGTAACTCCCTTTCAGTGCTGCAGTGGACAGACACCATTTGGACTGCAACTGTTCAAGAAGGCAGCTCAGCTTCACCTTCATAAACATAGTAAGATTTGGGCAACAAACGCTCATTTCCAAGAATGAATAAACAAAAACAGTAGTCATAGTCATAAAGATGTACAGCTTGGAAACAGACCCTTCGGTCCAACCCGTCCATGCCAACCAGATATCCCAACCCAATCTAGTCCCAACTGCCAGAACCCAGCCCATATCCCTCCAAACCCTTCCTATTCATATACTTGTCCAAATGCCTCTTAAATGTTGCAATTGTACCAGCCTCCACCACTTCCTCTGGCAGCTCTATAAGGTCACCCCCTCAGCCTCCAACGCTCCAGAGAAAACAGCCTGTTCAGCCTCTCCCAACAGCTCAAATCCTCCAACCCTGGCAACATCCTTGTAAATCTTTTCTGAACCCTTTCAAGTTTCACAACATCTTTCCGATAGGAAGGAGACCAGAATTGCATGCAATATTCCAACAGTGGCCTAACCAATGTCCTGTACAGCCGCAATGTGACTTCCCAACTCCTGTACTCAATACTCTGGCCAATAAAGGAAAGCATACAAATGTCTTTTTGACTATCCTATCTACCTGCGACTCCACTTTCAAGGAGCTATGAACCTGCACTCCAAGGTCTCCTTGTTCAGCAGGATAAAGCTAAAATGTAAGCAAAAGACAGATAAAAAGCTTGCACCTTCTGCACTCACTATCTTTGGACTGGAATATAAATAAAACTGAAAAATCATACTTTGTCAGAAAAATAAGTTTTCACAGTTGAAAGCATTTAATATACAGTATTGCATAGTTAGTTTGAGTAATATTTAAAATGGTAGTTATCCATATCTGCTTTCATATCCATTACATTTAAGGAAGGATAGGAGACCAATGTGTTGAAAAATAACTTAAGCTTTAATGTATGATCTATTCACTCTATTAAAACCATTTACCTCCAAAGTGTCTGACATTATCACCATATCAATCACTTGATCTGGCTCAACGCGATAGTCCAAATTACGAACACAAGTACACAAAATACCACAATGTACAGGAGCACTAATATGCTGCATAGCCTTTCCTTGCCTCCCCACATCCAAAAGATAGGAATTGATAACAACCAGTCCTAGTGATTTGGAAACAAACACGAACCTTCTTGAAACTTGGACAAGTATATTTAAGACAGAGATAGATAGGTTCTTGATTGTAAAGGGGATCAAGGGCAAATGGGAGAAAGCGGGAGAATGGGGTTGAGAAACTTATCAGCCATGATTGAATGGCAGAGCAAACTCGATGGGCTGAATGGACTAATTTCTGCTCCCATGTCTCATGGTCTTAAGTCATTGATGTCAGTATGAGAGTCACACAATGAACTACTGAACGGTGGGAGTCAATGAAATTAAATCAAACCATGCCCCCTCCACCTCCAGTAAATGTACAAGAACACAGCTAACAGGGATTCTGCAGCCAGTGACATTCCTAATTGCACCATCGCTGAATGCAGCTAATCAGTGCAATCCAGGCTTTGAACCTGCAACCTTCTCTGTTTGTTTAATTTAATCCTCACCAAAACCATACAATGTGCTGTTTCTGATGCTCAGTTCAGAGAACAGGAAGCATTTCCACCCACTTTAGCTATTGTTCTACTGCATACTGACATCATTCACTCAGAATGTAGCATTCTTCATGGTACAAATCTTGCTTAGTAATTAGATTCTATCTCATGCCTCTTAATGCAATGAAACAATCTTTAAAAGATTAGCAATTACAACCACAGCCCACTAAAGACAATTTTTTAAAGTTATTTTTCTTGGTTCCTGTGAAAGCAGTTCCAACCTTGGGTTTCTTCAGTTTCAGTTGGTATTTCAATCCCAAGGTAATCAAAGATAAAGCTTTACTATCTTGTGCTTTTGTCCTTAGTCATAAAACCTGACAAGTTATTGGTTATTACACAAACAGAAATAAATAAACCTTCTCAATCCAAGTGTGAGAATTTCAGAATGCTGTCAAAATGCACAAATTTCAGAATAATAGTTGCAAATATCCATCACCGAAGGGCAAAGTTAAAATCACATAACACCAGTTTATAGTCCAACAGGTTTATTTGGAATCACTAGCTTTTGAAGCACTGCTTTTTCCTCAGGTGGTTGTGGAGTAGAATTTTATGATTCTCTTCCACAACCACCTGATGAAGGAGCAGTGCTCCAAAAGCTGGTGCTTCCAAATAAACCTGTTGGACTATGAACTGGTGTGTGATTTTAAACTTTGTCCATCCCAGTCCAACACCGGCACCTCCAAATCATCACTGAAGGGAGCACTTGGCAGAACGCATACCTCTGCCACACTTAACTCAATATTATCATCCAGGTTTTCTTCGAGACCTTTCCCTGCCTGATTGATGCTCTCCAATTACAGTGGTGAAAACAATCTTTCAATTAAGAGCAGCCATCTCACTGATGAGGGTTCAGGCCAATTGAGAGCCAACAACCTGTTCTGAAAACTCTACTCAGATTTGAAAAGCGATGACAAATTACACCACAGCAGATGAAACAATAAAAAATCCTAAAAGTCAATTCACCCTCTCTTCCAAATTTAGCAGTTGTTTATTTTTAAGAGATCAAAGACCTTTGGGCTGTTTCCCTCTGTGTACAAAGTTCTGTTGAAACCTGCGTTAGTTTGGAGATACAAATGAACAGACAAACAAGGCCAAAATCATCACTCTGCCCACCTCACTACAGGAGATATCAACAACATAACTCAGAGAGGATTCAGTGCCTACAGTGCAAAGGAAAACAGCCCACAACATATGACCGAGCAGACTCTTTTGGTTTTAAAAGTTGGTATCTACAAATATATATTGCTTTCTTGATAACTGGAATCCCAGTTTATAAACTGGCGCTTCATCAGAAATTAGATATAAAATTGTTTTTGTGGAAACATTTTTAATATATTTCAGAAGAGCACTGAAGAGCAGATATGCCCTGCTGTAAATGTTAACATCCCAATGTTGTCCAAAGATCATCTACTAAACCTGGCAATTAATGCAATTTTAAAATAAAAACCTATATTAGAGAATATGGAAACCTGGTCACTGCTGGAGTTGCTATACAGTATTTCATTATTTCCTTTACTGGTGATACAGTTTATTAGGGAAAGCAGCCTGAAAGTTTCCCATGGAGACACGCCACATCTGCGGCTAGATCAATCGACAGTGGAAATTGAATCTCCGTCTCTGCTGTTATGAGGGCGCTGTTTACACTAGCCCCTCGGCTACAAGCTCCTATTGTGTGACTGCAAACAAATACGCACTGATTTTAAAGCGCGGCACATTTCCTTTCTTTTCGCTCCCAAGTATTTACCTTTTTCTCTCTCTCCCTCCCTCAAAATATCGTCGCCAGGAATTTCCTGATTCGGGCCGTAGAACGGAACGAGGCACACTTCACTGCAACACAGCGACAATTGCAACACGGCTCTGTCTGTCTCTCCCTCCCTCCCTCTTGAATTAAACTCTCCCCTCCCACACATACACACGTTTCTTCAACAAGACGAACAGCAGTCGGGGACTACGCGCTGTAAAGCGTTTACCTTCCCGTAGCGGATTGGTGCTACCTCCTCACTCAGAACTCGCACCGCCTCCGCTATCTCCCTCACCCAGAGCCAGCTCCTTTTTTTGTTGTCAAAGCAGTGGCCCCAACCTGTGAGAAAGCACAACCTGCAATCTCTCAGACAGAGCATGAGGGGAAACTCCAAAGGGTGACATCCCCCGCCCCATTTGCTCTCAACACGCAGTTTAAATGTTTTGGACAATAGAGTATTGACTTATTTCAAAAACTGTTCTCTTATTGCACGACTCATCTGTGAAAGGTCAGCTGGAAATTATGTTGTGAGTTCCCTCAGTAGAAAGATCTGTGGATGCTGGAAATCTGGAACAAAAACAGTAAGCACTGGAGCAACTCAGCAGGTCTGTGAGTTCTCCGGTTGCAGCTCTGCATGCTTACATTTTTTATGATGTGAGTTTAGGCAGGAGAGTTAGCTTTTGTCAGAAACTTAAATAGACAGTAAAAGTATAAAATTTCAGGAGCTCCTAAGTGATGTGTGAATCCAGTCAGACTTTCACCCTGCACACAGAAGTTAAACATGTGAACACTAGCATGCCACATCATGACGCCCTTATAGAGAGGTTTTTTTTAACACAATTTGGCTTAATTAATATTCTAGTGTCAATGCAGAAGCTAATTAACTCTCTGCTGATGTTTAGCCAAAGCCAACCCACTCTGCTATTGAAGTAAACAGTGAATCTGTACTCTTAACCGCAATAAGAGTGTGGCGCATCTGCATGTCACAGACCTGCCAATTGTTGCTCACTTGAGATGAAATTTATCTTGCTTGCTTTAAAAGTTTTGATGGCTGTTGCTCTTAAAAATAAATGCAGCTCCAATAACTTAACTATCCATTCCACTCTTAACAATCTCCAACGTTTCTTGAGCCTCAATGTTTATCAGCCCTTGTCATGTTTGGCAGGATATTTGGAAACAATGTAAAACTTGAAGGATTACATGGAGTGCCCTTGTGCATTTCAGAGATTCTCAAAGTACCAATGCACATTCTAACCACTCTGATCCAACCACTGACATCCAACTTTCACAGGTACTGCTGTAATCTATCACCTGTAGTGAGGAGCTGAGAGGAAATGCACTGAAGAAATTCAGAAAGTGGCCTGTCACTTTTCACAGTTTCATTGCATTTTGAGGATCCGATGCAGTGATTCGGTCCCTGGCTGCTGTTCAAGCAAAGACAGCTGTGGTCAGAAAATGGAGCAGCATAAATTTAAATTTTCATTTATATATTTTCACTTGGGGATGTGGGTATTGCTTTCAAGGCCAGCATTGATTTTCCATTCTCACTGCACTAGAGAAGATAATGATGAGTAACCTTCGTGAGGAGGTTCCCTCCAGGATGTGGAGGACAGAGGATTAGCACTGGCAATACGATTGAATGTTAAGGAGAGCTGGTTAGATTTTTTTCTTGTTGAAGATAGTCATTGCCTTGCACTTGTGTGGCACAGATGCAACTTCGGTGGTAGACTGAGTGCTGGCCAGGCCTTGCTGGTTGCAGGCATGGCTTGCTTCTTTATTTGAGGAGGTTATGAATGGCTTTGAATACTGTGCAATTATTATGGAACATCTGAATTAATGATAAAACAAATCTCATTATTGACAGCTGGTTGTGGTTTGTCCTCCTCAATGACAGCTCAGACTAAAGTGGATGGGCATCAACAATAATCACCATTTTCCTGGGCGCGAGATAAAGCTTCAACAACTAGGGACGTTTCCCCATTATTTCCATTGATTTGAAATGTAGCCTGGATAATTAACTAATAGAATTTATGGAATGTTTGGCACCGCCAATGACTACTGCCCGGTGATTCTAACATCATCATTATGAAAAGATTTGATAGTTGTTCATGGCTCACATCAACTCCAACCTCCCATATTGTCTTGATCCTTTGCAATTTGCCTAATGCTCAACAGGTCCATGGCAGATGCCATCTCCCTGGCCCTACATTCATCCTGGAACATCTGAACAACAAGGATACCCATATCAGGCTCCTACTTATGGACTACAGCTCCTCCTTCAACACCATAATTTCAAACAAACTCAACTCCAAACTCCAGGACCAAGGTCTCTGTTACTCCCACCACCACCCCCCCCCCAACACTATGTAACTAGATTCTCGACTTCCTGACCAACAGACCACAGTCAGTAAGGATAGGTGACAACACATCCTCAACATTGGTGTCTTGCAAGGCTGTGTATTCAGCCCCAACTGTACTCCTTATACACTCAACTGTGTGGCCAAATTCCACACCAACTCCATTTAAAAATTTAATGACAACACCACCATTGTAGGTCAGATCCCAAACAATGATGAAACAGAGTACAGGAAAGAGATTGAATGGTTACTGGAATGGTGTAAAGACACCAATCTCTCCATCAATGTCAGCCAAACAAAGGAGCTGGTAATTGACTTCAGGAAGCGGAGTGGAGGGCACACTCCTGACTGCATCATTGGTACAGAGTTGAAAGTGTCAATTTCCTGGGAATGATGATCACCCACAATTTGTCCTGTACTACCCACATTGACACTACAAGCAAAGCACAACAACGCCTCTACTTCCTCAGGAGGCTAAGGAAATTTGGTATGTCTGTAAAGACTCGTACAAATTTTTATAGATGCACCATAGAAAGCATTCTACCTGGATGCATCGCAATGAGGTATGCCAACTGCTTTTCCCAAGACAAAAAAAATACAGAGTTGTGAACACAGTCCTGTCCATAAAACAAACCAGCCCTCCATCCATTAACTCCATCTATATTTTATATTGCATGGGGAAGGCAACAAACATAATCAAAGACTACCTCCCACCCATTTATATTCTCTTCCAACCTCTTCCATCAGGCAGAAGATATAAAAGTTTGTATATACATGCGAACAGATTCAAGAACACCTTCTTCCCTGCTGTTGTCAGACTTTTGAATGGATCTCTTTAGTGTTAATGTTGATCTTCTCTGCAGCTGTAACACAATATCCTGCACTCTGTTTTTTTCCCCTGATCCAATTGTATGGTATGACACGCCTGTAAAGCATAAAGACAAAATCTCCCCACGCCTAACCACATCACATGTCCAGTCCTCCCTCTCCTCCTCCCTGACCTGACCTGACCTGACCTGACCTGTCCACTTTCCTACTCACCTATCCGTGTCATTCCTCCCACTGACCAATCACCATTACCCCCCAACCTGCATCCAACCATCGCCACCTCACCTACCATTCCCCCAGCCCCAGCTCCCTCCCTCTGTTTATTTCTGGGCTCCCTTTACCCTTCCCCAGTCCTGATGAAGGGTCCCGGCCCAAAATGTTGACTTTCCTGCTCCTCTGATGATGTCTGACCTGCTGTGTTGCTCCAGCTCCACATCTACTGACCTTTCATTGTACTTTGGAATACATGACAATAATAAATCAAATCAAACCACAGGAAATCCTGAAGCATTTTACAATGAGATACTTTTGAAGTGTAATAATCATTATAAAATGAGGATCGTGTCAGCCAATTTGCACACTGTAAACTCTTCCAAACAGCAATATAATAACGATAAAGACCTTCTGTTTTTGTGCCATTGTTCAAAGATAGATAACTCCCATTTTCTTGAAAATAGGTCATGAGACCTTGTGTCCATCTTAGAGGACAAATAGACTTGCTGTTCAAAGTCTTATCTGAAATGTTCCCTCAGCATTTGGTATGAGCCTTGATTTATGTGCACAGACTTTAGTAAGAGTTGAATGTCTACCTTCTGACTCAGGGGCATGAATGCTACCTGGTCTGGTATGGTTACGGTGAGGCCACATTTGGTTAAATGTTCCTTTGACATCAAGTGCAGTCACTTTGCCCTCATGTTTGATAATCGGCCTTTTTTGTCAACATTTGGACAAATGCTGTAATGAGACTTGAAGCAGAATGGTCTCAAAGGAATGCATCTGAGCATCAGAGAACAGCCTCATGCTAATGGCTACTTTATAGCACTTCCAGTGATGCCTTCTGTCGCATTATTTTTGGTAATTGGGAATAGACTGATGGATCAACAACTAGTGGAATTGGATTTGTGTTCTTTGTGGACAGGACAGTTTGGCAATTTTCTACTTTATTGAATAGATACCAGTATTGTGGCTGCACTACTTGAGTTAAGGTAGAAGCATGGCCAATTCTGGAGCACGTGGCTGTAGTGTTATTGCAAATCTCAAGGTTTTGTTGTATCCAGTGTGGTCAGCCATTTCTTGTCACCGTGTGGAGTGAATCAAATTTACTGAAGACTGGTTTGTGTGATCTGGGGAATTTCAGGAGGATATCTCAATGGATCATCTGTTTGACATTTCTGGCTGAAGATGGTTGCACGTGCTTCAGCCTTGGTGCACTGGTGGCTGTCACAGCATCGTCATTGCGATTGCAGAAGTTTCTGGAGTCTCCTTTTTCCATTGTTGTTTAATTACCCACTATCTTTTGTGACTGGTTGTAACAAGACTGAAGAACTATGCAGATCTGCTTATTGTGGGATTGCTTAGCTCTGTCCTTTGCATATTGGTATGCATGCATGGCTGTGTGTCTAGCTACAGACAGTTGGTATCTCATCCTTGGATGTGCATGGTGCTATTGCTTGCATGCTCTCTTACGAACTTCATTGAACCAAGATTGATCCTTTGGCTTCTATTCCCAAGAAGAACAAACAGATGCAACTCAAAACATCAACTCTATCTCTCACTCCATAGATGCTGCCTAACCTGGGTGGCACGGTGGCTCAGTGGTTAGCACTGCTGCCTCACAGTGCCAGGGACCCGGGTTCACTTCCCGCCTTGGACAACTGTCTGTGTGGAGTTTGCTCATTCTCCCTGTGTCTGCGTGGGTTTCCTCCAGGTGCTCCGGTTTCCTCCCACAGTCCAAAGATGTGCAGGTTGGGTGAATTGACCATGCTAAATTGCCCATAGTGTAAGGTAAATGTAGGGGAATATGTTTGGGTGGCTCATCGGAGGGTCAGTGTGCACTTGTTGGGCCGAAGGGCCTGTTTCCACACTGTAGGGAATCCATTCAAAAAAACCTATTGGAGCAGTCTCCATTTCTACACTAGATCCCTTGGTTCAGTAATGATTGAGTGAGGGATGTGCCAAATCAGGAAATTACAGATTATGGTTCAACAAAACTTACCTGGTGATAGTGCACAACACTCATGAATCCCCAGTGTTGAGCTCTGAGGACTGCTCTGAATCATTAGTCACTCCCTATAATGTAGGTGTCCTGAGTGAAAAGGGAACTTAGTGTCCTTATGACTCTTACCAATATTGCCATGGATAGATCCATCCGGACTGGGGAATTGGTGAGGATGACGTCAAATATTTTAACTTTTTTTCCCACCTGTTGTTGCTCTCAGTGCCTCAGTACGTCATGTTGCTGCCAAACCAATCTCCAGTAATGTACTTTGAAATTGCCCACTTGGCATCCATTCTGTGCCCTTGATATTCTCAGTACTTCTTCTGTGTGGAGATCTATATCAGCTGAGGAAGGGCAATGGGTGATTATTAATGCTTGCTTACCCATGTTTGGATGGATCTCATGAAATGCCATTGGGTCCAGTGTCAATTTTGAGGACTTCCGGGACTACTCGCTCTCAAGGTGTACCACTACACCACCCCTTTGATGAATCTGTCCTGCTAGTGGGAGCAGGCAGGAAAATGGAGTTGAAGATCAGAGTGGTGCTGGAAAAGCACAGCAGGTCAGACAGCATCCAAGGAGCAGGAAAATCGACGTTTTGGGCAAAAGCCCTTCATCAGGATTAGAGGCAGGAAGCCTCCAGGGTGGAAGCTCATCTTCCTCCTCAGAACACTTTAACCCCAGGGCATCATTGTGGACTTCACAAGTTTCCTCATTTCCCCTCCCCCCACCTTACCCCAGTTCCAACCTTCCAGCTCAGCACCGCCCTCATGACCTGTCCTATCTGCCAATCTTCCTTCCCACCTATCCACTTCACCTTCCCCTCTGACCTATTACCTTCATCCCCACCCCCATTCACCCATTGTACTCTTTGCTACCTTCCCCCGCCCTCCTCTCTGACCTATCACCTCCATCCCTACCCCCATTCAGCCATTGTACTCTTTGCTACCTTCCCCCACCCTCCTCTCCGACCTATCACCTCCATCCGCACCCCCATTCACCTACTGTACTCTTTGCTACCTTCTCCCCAGCCCCACCCCCTCTCCATTTATCTGTCCACTCTTCAGGCTTCCTGCTTGTATTCCTGATGAAGGGCTTTTGCCCGAAACATCGATGTTCCTGCTGTTCGGATGCTGCCTGACCTCCTGTGCTTTTCCAGCACCACGCTGATCTAAACTCTGGTTTCCAGCATCTGCTGTCCTCACTTTTGCCTAAATGGAGTTGAAGTCATGTTCAAATCAGTCATGATCCAATTGAATTGATAGAGCAGGCCCAAAGGCCTGATGTTTTACTGATGTTCCTATACCTAAGTGTTTATATTAATGTTCTTTTGGAACTAGCTAGAATGTTGGCAGGAGGGTGTTGTTTGACTAGTCTGCAGGATAACGCTCCCAGTTTTGGTGTAAGCCCCCAAATGTGGGTGAAGAGACATTTGTAGGGTTGATGGCTGGGTTGCCTTTGCAATGTGTGCTGCCTAGGTCTATGCTTGGTAGTACACCTGATTTTATTCTGACTGACCATTTGGGCCATTCCAGAGAATAGAAGAGTCAACCATAACACAGGGAGACTGAAATCAGATAGGTCAGACTGGGAAACATCACAATATCGTTCCCTAAAACGGTACTAGTGAGCCAGGTTGGATTTTATAATAATCCAGTAAGTATATGACTATCTTTATCTATATGTATTAGCTTTCATTATTCCAGATTTATCAACTAACTTATTTTCCCAGTTGACATTTTGGGATTTGAACCTCTTAAACATTCCCAGTATTCATGCCAAATGTCTCATCAGGCCAGGATTCTCTTGTGTTCCCAACAGCACACTTTCACCAAGGTCAGCGTTTGCAGTACTGTTGGCTATCCCTCTGGAGACTGCTATAATCCAATGAAGAAAGATAATTAGATATTTCTGCCCCATTCCAATTTTCTAGGGCATGACTGGGAATGTATCGTTCAAAGAATCACAGGGGCAAGTGTACAGCGGAGTTATCCATTGGCTCCAACTTTACATGAGCTTAGCCAATAATCAGAAGACAACAGGAAGCACTGTTTCAAAGCTAAATGGAGTCTTGTGTCATTCGGAGGCAACTGCCATTGAGAGCTCTGGGGATTAAGAAAATCATTGTAGTTCTTTCCTCTTCATCTCTTATAATGTTGTGCAGCTGTAAAATTACATTTTGTGCGTAGTGTCATAGGGACCCACTTTCGCAGATGGAGCAAAAGAAAAAAACCAGGGGAAATTACTGAGTAATTGTTCAATAAAGGATCCATTTTACTTTCTTGCAAACTTCTAATTCTAACTCTTGTAGCTATTTGAAAGTCCCATGAAAACCAAGGGCTTCACACCTTCTTCTGTAACAACACTTCCATTGCAATTACACAGAATGTTACTGGCTGTTCCAAACTCCAGCTCCTGACTGACACTTCTGTTTCCATAGCCCAGCTGATGTCCTTAATCCGATATGATTATGGACTTTTTACCATCCCCCTTAAAGTTAAGCCAACACTGACTGTAGAAACATGCAGGGTCAAGGCCTAGAAATTATCTTGACATCAGGTTCCAAATATCTACAGCAAGACCTAACCCAATGTCTCTGGACTAATAGTCCAGCCTTTGGATTACCATCCAGCAACATAACCACCCTGTTATTGTACCCTTATCTTACAGATTAATGGGGACAGGTAAAAAGTAGAAAAGACTTCTATAGAGTTATTGTGATATGTCAAATAATTACACACAAAACAATATTCTAAAAAAAAACCATTGTGTATGTTGTTAAAGCTCAGCAGACTGTATAATACAAGTCTGCCTTCTAAATGGATAAGGAAACTACATGTTATAGCAATGCTATGAACTTTGAAGCATGATAGGTAAATTTAAGGGTTGCACCGAAATGTCGATTTCTCTGCCTCCTCGTGTTGGCTGGCTTGCTGTGTTCTTCCAACCTCTTGCCTGTCTATGATGGATTCCAGTTTTTTTTTGTCTCAGACCAAGTAAATTTCTGCCAGGCATAGCAAGAATTGCTCAATTCTGGACAAATTATTAAATAATCACATTGCATTGCAACTCTCCTTCTGGAAATAGATCCATTGTGAAGAACAATCACCAGACCTTAAATATTAATGCTGCTTTCTCTCCACATACGCGGCCATATGCTGAGTTTTTCAGAAACACCTGTTTTCATTTTTGTAACTTTCTATGTTTTACACATTCAATGGAAAATCCTACCATAGTCACTGGAACAATATATCAGGGATATTGCCAAAATTTAGCATGAGGTCCTTTTTGATCTTGTATGTATCAGGACTGAAACATAAGAAAATGAACTTCAGAGAGGAACCAACAATTTATGAGAAGAGGTGTTGTGTGCTTAGCCATAGCTGGCAAGGAGATACAACAAGAACAGCTCTCAATCATTCGTAGTCTACTGAATCAAACCATGCAACCTGCTCCTAATCAATCGGGCATTATAGGAGCACATTCATCAAAAGCACTGCAGCAGTACAAAATGGCTGCCCACCCCCTACCTATTCAAATATAACTAATGAATTTGAGTTGAATTTATTGTCACATGTACTGAGGCACAGTGAAAAACTTTGTCTGGCATGCAATACAGGCAGATCACAGAGTTAAATAGCATAGATAAGTAAATAATAGGTAAACAGCGGCAAAAACCAAAACACAGGTACGGGCGAATGTTAAGAGTTTGTGAGTCCATTCAGTAGTCCAACAACAGTCGGGTAGAAACTGTTTTGAAACTGGCTAGTGCATGTGTTCAGGCTTCTGTATCTTCTCCCTGATGGTAAAGTTTGTGGAAAAGCATTGCTAGGGTGGAATGGATCTTTGACAATGCTGACGGCCTTGACTGTGGGCCTGTTGGATGGATTCTGTAGATGGGAGGTTGGCCTTCATGATTGTTCAGGCCGAGTTCACCACTCTCTGTAACCGTCTCTGACCTTGAATGGTACAGTTGCCATACCAAGTAGTGATACATCCAGACAGAATGTTCTCGATGGCGCACCTATAAAAGTTGGCAAGAGAATTCACCGTCATGCCAAATTTTCTCAGCTGAGGAAGAAGAGAAGTAAAAGCATCCAGCCTCTGTCTCAGAGTACATCAAGCTTTTCATAACCTTGGCAACCTATTTGAGCTAGTGTGAACTTCAAACTCTATGTCTTTTTGTCTCCCCTATCACCTGTTTATCTGGCAATGAAACCTTCAATTCTACATTTGCCATCTCTAAAGTTGACTATGCTAAGTCCATGTCCCTCCTTATTTAGTAAAATTCAGCTCACTAAGAATTCCACTGTCTACCTCTAAATCCACACCAAGTCTCACTTGCCTTTCACCTTTCTCTTCACTAACAGCTCAGTCAGTGAGTGCTTCACATGTAAAATGTTCACCCTGATCTGAAATTCAACCTGATCAATTTTGTATTTATTTATGTCGGTTCTTACTGCATCTCAACACCTCCCCAAAATTCCATTTTCTGATTCCAGCTCCTTACGAATCTTTGCTCTTGACCTTCTCTTGGCAATTGTATCAGTAGCTGCTTATATCCAAAATATTAAAATTGCCTAAAATCGACTTCCTTCCAATCCTCCAATTTGCTCTATTTTTACCATCTTCCTGTCTTTCTCAAAACACATTTCTTTGAGCAAAATTTAAGTTATCTATTCTTATAACTCTCTCTTTATAATTGCATCCTTTCTATTGCTTACAGTACTTCGAAGAACCTTTGAAGAACAGTGTTTTCCGACATTACAGACAAGTTGTTGATGTTGTATCAATAGGAAAATCAATCTTCAACATATTGTTTACCTGTAGTGCATTATAATACCTGTAGCTGAGATGATATTGGCCTTTTACAGTGTTAATACAACAAATACAACAAAATCAGTTGATGTTCTTAGCCACTCATTATGCATACTTACGCAGTTCCAAATGTTTACCACTGGGTGACGCTGAAACTGTGTCCTGTACTCAGTGCAACTAAAACAGATGGGTTCTGAGGAAGGGTCACTAGATTCAAAACATTAACTCTGCGGTCTCTCCACAGATGCTGCCAAGAGCAGGGTTTCTCCAGTAATTTTTATTTTTGTTTTGGATTTTCAGCATCTGCAGTTTTTTAAAAAAAACTCTTTGTAACTGGATATTTTCAGATTCGATTACATTCCCTACAGTGTGGAAACAGGCCCTTTGGCCCAACCAGTCCACACTGACCCTCCGAAGAGTAACCCATCCAGACCCATTTCCCTCTGACTAATGCACCTAGCACTATGGGCAATTTAGCATGGCCAATTCACCTAACCATCTTTGGACTGTGGGAGGAAACCAGAGCACCTGGAGGAAACGCACACAGACACAGGGAGAACGTCCAAACTCCACACAGACAGTCATACGAGGTTGGAATCGAACCTGGGACCCTGGTGCCTGTGAGGCAGCAGTGCTACCACAAGCCACCATGTCTGACATTCATGAGTTAAGCTATAAAATCATAGAATCATTAGGACACCGCAGGAGGTCATTACAGACTATTGAATCCATTCTAGTTCTCTGTAGAGCTATTTGGTTTGTCCTAGTCCCCCACCTGATGAAGGAGCAGCACTCCAAAAGCTAGTGTGCTTCCAATTAAACCTTTTGGACTATAACCTGGTGTTGTGCGATTTTTAATTTTATTCCTCCATAGTCCTCCAAATTAATTTCTAATCATTGATGATCTCCACTTCCATCAGCCTCATTGACAGTGATTTCCAGATTATTATCAGTCAGTATCAGAAGGTACTTCTTTACATAATTAATAAATATTTTAAATTAATCTTTTTTGCAGATCAGTCTACCCTTTAGCTCCCGAGGTCAATGTCCAACATATTTTTATGAAGATATCAATAATTTCACAGAAGTACAGTGTTGCCCCTATCCAATCCCTTCATGTGAAACAGGCGTTTCTTCCCATTTACAATGCTGTTATTTTTTTCACCCCTCCACCACCCCCAATTGCTCCTCTTTCACCGGTGGTACCATTGCTTCCATTCTACCTATTATTTTCCAGTGCTTTTGGCACAAACTGTTCACAGGTTATCTACAACATCATATACACAACATTAAAGGAGCTAAAGAAACCTTCCTGCTCAGCTGCCACGATTGCGCTCCCCATAATCCCCCCCCCCCCACCACCACACACACACACACACACGCACACGCACACACACACACACACACACACACACACATTTTCCCAACTCCAATATATTTGCCATTTCCAGTGCCCAGGCTGCATTTGAGGTCTGGCCACTCCAGTGCTGAGGAAATGCTATGTTGCCAAAGCTGGAGTCTTTTGGTTAATACATTGAACCAGGCCCCTATCTGCCCTCTCAGCTTTTATTCAACTGACTTATACTACAACTTATTCATTTATGGGATGTGGCTAGTCCTGACTGGGCCCATACTTATTGTCCATGCCTAATTGCCTCTGAGAAGGTAATGTTCAGTTGCCTTTTGAACCACTAAAGTCCATTTGTTGGAGGTAGACCCACAATGCTGTGAGGGAGGGAATTCCAGAATTCTGACCTCATGACAATGAAGGAACGGTCATATATTACCAAGTCAAGATGGTGAGTGGCTTGGAGGGGAACTTGCAGATGATGGTGTTCCATGTATCTGATGCTCTTGTCCTTCCAGGTGGTAATGGCTATGGGTTTGGGAGGTGCTGTCTACGGAGCCTTAGGAAATTTCTGTCATATGTCTTGTAGGTAGGACACACTGCTGCTCCTGATCATCGTTGGTGGAGGAAGTGGATGATCTGGATATGGTGCCAATCAAGCAGGCTACTTTGTCCTGTATTGTGTCAAGCTTCTTGAGTGTTGTTAGAGCTGCACTCACTTAGACAAGTTTACTCTTGTATCACTGATCTGGGCAAATGGGAATGGTCATAAGTCGCTCTGGAATTCCACATCGCTTCATGACTGCACTTCACTTGAGTCATCACACACTGACACTACAGGTTCTGCAACACTGCTAAGTGATGTGCTAAAGCTGCTGTGGGACCTTGCTCTTGAAGTTACCCCTCATCAATGTGATTCCAACATTAGATGTCAACACAGACAAACCAATCACGTGTTAGCATTTTGGTTGTACTTGAGGCCTTGAGATCACTTGAACCTGTGATAGCACAGTTCGTAGGCCAAGAAAACGGAGGTCAGTTCCCAGTATCATCGGGAGTTGGAAATCTGGACAGTCAAGGAGAGGTGATGAGACTTGAGGGTTCAAAAGGCATCTTCACATGTTGGAGTTCAATTGCCTGGAATGCTTTATGAAGTACGATGCTTTGTACATCCTTTCCGACACAGTCCTTTGGCATTCTGCAATTTTCTTAGCAGATTATGACATGGGGTAATCAACTGTGCATTGTCTTGCACAAATTTCCTAAGGTAACCAGCTAAAACAACAAGAAACCCACAGAGTTTCTCCCTATTAGACTGATCCAGTTGGATTTTCTCCTGATCAGGAATAATGCCTTTCTTGGCATCAAAGTGCTTAAGGTCCTGTACCTTTGGTGTAGATATGTTGGCACTTTTAAACTGTGACAAACTAAACTAGTGCCTAGTGTTACAAGGGTCTCCTCAAATGTTGAGCCAAGATGGCAGTGTTGTCCAAATAACCAGAAGGGGGTGAAAATTAAGGCCATCAAAAGCTTTGTCCATTACATGCATGAGGTGGCAGTGGCATTACAGAGACCAAACAGCATTAAAGTCCCCCAGTGCCAATTTAGAATGCTATACTTTCAATGTTTTGTTCAGCAGGGGGTGGCTGGTTATAATCATGAGATAAATCGAGCCCAGTAATTGACACAGATCTTCATTTTGCTGTCTTTTTTCCTCAGAAGTACGATGGGGAGGCATACACATAAACCCTCTGCTGAATGCGTCAGGTTATTGTTTTCCACAAAAGCCCTTGTCAATGCCTTGAAGATTTATGCAGACTTCTTTGAATATCTGCATCTCTTTCCAGTATTTTCCAATCACTTTCCCATACAGACATTCACTCATACGTGTCATTTGCGTTGAGGGACCTGGACACTAAGAACAGCTGTGTGTCTGCATTCCAGTCCTCAACCACCAGATCGTCAGGTTTTTTTCGTCTATTCCCGAATCTGTCCAACTTTCCACTCATCAGCATGTAGAATATCCAACTTGGAACACTGTTTCCTTCCTCCATAGCGTCATGGGACGACACAGCCTCTGTCCAGGTTTGGCCGCAAGGTTGAACTCCTTCTTCAGATCCTCCCCCACCAATAACACTCTTCATTCCCAGGAAAGTTCTATTTCGTCAAGCTGCATTACCTCACTATTGCCACCTGCTGGTGGAGACAGAACTGCTCAGCTCCTTTGCACAATGCCTTCCATTAATATCACTGCATGCTTTTGGAGGGCCTGTTACAACAACATTTTTTTAGATTAGATTACTTGCTGTGGAAACAGGCCCTTCAGCCCAACAAGTCCACACCGACCCGCTGAAACTCAACCCACCCATACCCATTCCCTTACACCTGACACTACAGGCAATTTAGCATGGCCAATTCACCTAACCTGCACATTTTTTTGGAGTGTGGGAGGAAATCCACAGAGACGGGGGAGAATCCACACAGAGAATCACCTGAGGCAGGAATTGAACCCAGGTCTCTGGTGCTGTGAGGCAGCAGTGCTAACCACTGTGCCACCATGCCGTTATGAAGTAACTTGCAACATTTCATTCAGTGAAGGTGACGTATAATCGTAAGTCGTTGTTTCTGTTAGTGGGAACCAGCATGCAGAAATTGGATGCCACATTTTACAAAATATTACTGCACTTCCAAACTACTTTGTATTATGATCACCAGACTATATGCTTATGTTCAACTCTTTTTTTGTGTGTTTGCTCTTGAAAGTAAAAACAGGATGCCCCGGAATTAATGGCAGAGGTGTGGGGATTAGTGAGGGCTGGGGAATGGTGTGAAGTTACGCTAAACTCAGCATGGCAATAAACCTATGTGACCTGGTTGGTATGTAAACAAGTGATCAGGTTAAAGCTTATATAAAGTCAGGTGCAACCGAACAAAAGGAAATGCAACTGACCTGCTGCAAGCTCAGAATTCTATCTGCAATATCCGGCTGGTGGTTATGGAAGCAGGATGTGTGGGTGGCTCTAACAGTGGGATTGAACATTTGATAAGGATAACGCAATTTCCAGAATAAAACCCTTGAATCAAATGTTTCATTTCTCTGAGTTTGAATTTAACTGCAGTGAATCAATTACTGCACTTCAACCCACAGGTTGATTATGTTTCAAGTGAGTTTCAGTAAATAGACCCTCACCAACAGTGTTAATGTACTTCTGTTGTTGATAATGAGTTTCTTATTATTAAGATCTCATGCACCACTTTACAAGAGACTATTGCATCTGCTACACTGGGGCTAAGATTTAAGAGGTTTACAGAGTCTTAATATGATTATGGCACTTTGTCCTTCACAGCTCCCTGATCATCCACAGGGTACAGCCAGAAACTAAGGAATTACAAAAATATAGGAATTTTCAAATAATTTATGATTTCTTGAATCAACTGCACTCCAAGCTGATTAATTTAGTGAAGTGAAGAGAGTGTAAGTGACATATGGAAGCATCTGACTTGACAGAGCATCAGATTATCAATTCAGAAGCATTGGATAATGAATGAACGTTGATCAGGACATGGTGAAAGCCCCATTGCTCCTCTGTCCTGGTTTACTACATTGTCCTGTGGAAGGTGTTGAATCTCAGCACCTTGACTCTGACTCCTCTACTCCTGCATTAGGAGGTCACTGAAGGAGGAAATAGATTCCCAGTCAATGCCTTCCAATGTACTTCATAAAGTATTTGCAGAAGGCCATAAGAAGAGATTCTGGATCAGTCACATTTGATGCTGAGTGGTGGCCCTCAAGCTATATCCCAAGGAAAAACAAACATAGATAAATCAAAAGGTAGTACATGGAAATGAACATCTCGGTGGTTTACTGATCATCTATTTTGAAGTGTACAAGACCAGTCAGACCAGTATGAACCAGTCACAAGTTTTATTGGTTTTTCCTTCTGAGTAACCACTTGTCTCCCTCCAGACTGGATCACCATTTGTTAAAAGGGGAACTCGAAAATACGGTTAAAGATCCAGAAGAAGCAGAAATATTAGCACCACAAGTCCTGCTGGTGAGGGCTATTCTTCAGAAAATCATCCCAAACCTACTTTCTCTGGATTTCCTCAAGAATTTGTATCCGGTTTTGATGTCTCAGACAATTTTTGCCATTTCCTATATATTAATCACAAGCCCTAACCATTGTAAACTCCTCCAGCTTCAGTGAAATCATCCCTCTCCGTAACAAACATTGACTGCTCCTGCTTCAGAAATAGAACATAGGCCAAATCTGCTGAATCAAAACCATTTACTCAACACAATGTGTAAGAATGCCATGCCCTTTCTCACATTCCTGAACCTCCATGTTACTGAGCTTATATTGTCTTTGATTAACCTACCCGGTGTTTCATCTCAACACAGTGGGATTACTTTTAGCTGTGTTTTGAGGGGGTCTGCAATCAAAATGGTTCTCAGACCCCAAAAGCATGGACAGCAGATCAACCTGGGAGTCTAATTCCACTGGGGTAGGGGTAGTTAAGGCCTCTCTATTTACTAATTTTTAAAAACAGTTCAAAGATATAATTTACCCATAAAAAATCTTTTATATTTGTATGTAAATAGTCACTAAAGCAGTTCAGTTCTGTACAGCAGCATATGAAGAAACAAACATCAGAATTTGACTCTATCCAGCAAACAAACCCAAGGCATTTCTCCCTTGTATAAGATTATATTTACACATATTTGAGGAGTCGGGAGGATCCTGTTTGCTTTCTGATACTATGGATTCACAGGGCCAGTTGGGTGCGGACTAGATGCATAGCCATTGGAATAAACACCAAAGTATTCATCATTAACACTGTGCTCATTGATTTGTGGGTGACTTGATCTTATTGCAGAAGTCTTAACTGATCTCTTCTGAAAATATGTTGCTGGAAAAGCGCAGCAGGTCAGGCAGCATCCAAGGAGCAGGAGAGTCGACGTTTCGGGCATGAGCCCTTCTTCAGGAATCCTGGTCAGATTTTGTCCACTCCTCCTCAATTATCTGTTCATCATGTTGGCACATCACCTGCCCTCAAGTCAAATACTTCAACCTTCCTTTGAATGTCTCTCAGTATCAATTGGATTGATGGTATATTGCTTGAAGTGTCAGTTGATTCCAGTTATGAAGGTCCTGAGCTAATTTATCTCCTGAAGCATAATGAGGAAGATTGTAAGGAGCTCACCCTCAGATCAATTTATTAGACAGAAGTCTTTTGCTAAATGACTGGTGAAAAGCGACTGATTTATTCCAACTTGACTGTGGTACTTAGTGAGTAAACAGAATTTAGCTCAGAGAAAGGACCATGCAGTACCGGCTATGACCTCGGGTCATTCCTCCAAGAAGCATCACTGAAATGAGAGAATCTGATGTTTCCCTTTATGTAGCTCAAGGAAAATATATCACAAAGTCTGAATTCTTGTTGAGACAGTTATCTTGTTAAGGTTTATTTATAGAACTAGTTACTTACACTGTTACAAAATCTCAGACTTACACATTATCTGGGTTCTGTATGTACTGACTATTATTGTTAAATTAATATATATGACTGACTGAACACACCACACTGACTTAATTGCATGTAGCCAGGAGTGACTGAAAGTGAGGACTGATGTACCAGAGAGTCACACATTATGCGGTTAGGTAACTATCTTATGTCATTGCTTGTTGGTTAGCTCAGTTGGCTGGTTTGTGATACAGGGTGACACTAACAGTATGGGTTCAGTTCCTGCACCAACTGAGATTACTATGAAGGACTCTCCTTCTCAACGTCTTCCCTCATCTGAGGTGCGGTTTAACGTCACCTTTGGGTAAACCACCACCTATCGTCTCTCTCCAATGGGACAGCAGCCCTATGATTTGGTAAGACCATGGTTGTTTTACACTGCTTGCCTGGTGTAGACTGCTACTACAACACCCATTCCTTGAATGGAGATAGATCATGAAACAGTGCAGTATTTTTTGCATCATCATCATCACCATCACCAGTTTTCCCTGTCCATATCAGCTGCCCTCCATTTGTAGACATCTGCCTCCTGTGACATGCTGCTTCCTCCTGTAAGAAAGGATGTTTTCAGCCACCAATAATGTTTATGCTGGATATGTCCATATCTGTAGGCATAAACGCAGGTATTGTGGCAATAACAATGGAAGTAGTGTTTCGGTGTTGGCAATGGATGGAGTTGTCAGAGTTTTCTTCTGAGATTTCTTATGTTGAAGCGTATGTCTCTGGGCAAGTGAACTGATGGAAACTTCACGGGTAACATTATGTATTCACATGCAGAGGCAGGGAAAAGAAAAACTCAAGAAATAGAGAGGATCTAAAAAGTGCAAGCCATGGATAAGCAATAACACTGTTACAACACCTGGATAATTCAAAGACAGAAGTAAAGTCATCATAATCCTACTAGACTACTCTCTCATTAGAGAAAGGTGATTTTACCTGAGGGTTACCATGCTTTAGACAAAGGGAAGGATAGAGAAGGAGAGTCCTTCATGGTGATTTCAGCCTGTGCAGGAATTGAACCCAGACAGTTAGCATCACCATACATTGCAAACCAATCATCCAGCCGACTGAGCTAACTAACTACCCTTGGCTTCGTAGAAATCAAAAGTCATAAATGGTCTTTATCCATATGACAAAATTAGCTTTGTTATTATTATTTTTGATTGGTAGTTCTTAAATGATGTGGAGATTAAGGGAGGAACCTGATGAGGGTCTGAATGATGTGGGATATGCTGGGAAGTGTGGCAGAATCACACAAAGTGAGGCTTGAGTCCAGTCAGAAAATCTTGCTGCCTCTTTGTACTAAGTTTTTGGCATTGAAGCAAGTTCTTACTAGACAGCAGTGAGCTTTCTCCAAATGAATCATTGCTAGTAAACAACCGTCATAGCGGCATATCTCATCTCATTAATATGCAGCTTCCTATTCTATCACCTACTGCTACCAAACTAGATGCCAGGAAATCTTGCTATGGACTTCTACCTTCTGAACCTGGTGGCTGCTAACCGCTGACTGTGAAGAGCTTCTATATTGGTCCCTACACCACAGCATCTTAGGGCATGATCCATTGATATCAGCGGCATGAACCCATCATCCATGGACATTGACATCTGTTATTTGCTTACCCCTCAGGATCTGCATGGCATCTCTCTAATCCATGTGTAGAACACGAACGAAGCACAGATCTGCATTGCAGGGTGCAGCTGGAATTACTGTTGAACAGGCTGCTGCAAGGGCACTTTGCACAGAGCCAGCTTACAGACTGGACCAGACTGCATCTTGGAGCTGCGCATTTGCTTTCTTCACACTCGGTCACTTTGCGTCTACCTCCATGTTTGCCTTGCCATGCTGTGCCGTAGCTGTTACTGTGTTGGCACTTCAGCCAAAGCTTAAAGGATCTCAGTGTGGCTGCATCAGAAACATAGACAGGGGCATCTTACTGTGCAACACACCAAGACGCCAATTTAATGCCAGCAGTATGTACTGGCTGCTAATGTGGCAAACACAGCATATGTTGATTCAACTAAGTGGCTTTATCAGGTAGTGCATGGGGACTAGTTCTCAGTTTAGTTAAGAGGGGAACCACTGGTCAGGGGTCCTGGTGCTGTTAATCATTGGCACAGAGCACACACAATTCAGGAGCGTGGCCACGTTCAGTCATTGACTTGGGCTGATCACAGTCATGGGATATGTCTGACAACAGAATGGGTCATGATCCATCTGATAGGGCCATCACAATCAGTCAGGGGAATTGTTCATCATTAGTCAAGGAGTTGCAAAGACAGTGGTCATGGGTCTGATCATTCATGTCAAATGGTTTGGTCATTGATACCAGTCAGAGGCATACAGCAAATACAATCCTGGGGGTTCATACATCAATCAGTTGGGATGGGTGCAGGGGCAGGTGCTGTAGGGGCAAAGGAAGGGGTCTCATTGCCAAAAAGGAGTGGAATAGTCAAGCCTAAGGAGGGAGAATAGTGACATGTATTGAGGTGGAATAGGATGATGATTGGGCTGGGGTGCGTGATGTCAAGATGAAAGGTAAGTGTGGAACAGCATGGTAGGCAGTAAGAGGAAATTATTGGCATTTATCACCATTGTGGCCTCTACAAGGAGAATGGAAAGCACCACAGTGGGCATTAGCAAGATGGAATGCCAGGGTACAAGGAGCAAAGTTGGAGGCAAAGTTCAATGTGATGCTTCTCTACATGAGGGGCAGTGGGTGGGAATGGGCAGCCAGGGTATTACAAGATAAAGCAGGATATGGGGGCTTACCTGATGACCAGGCAGACCCCAGTGCCATTGGGGAACACTGTGGTCTCTGCCATCACTTGGTGCTCATTAGATGCCAACTGTAGCTAGAAAGTGACTGAGACAATGCTCAGAATGGATGGAGCTGGTGTCAAGTTTTGATGGATGTAGACATGGGATCCACATTTGTTGGATGCTAGGGAAATAGACTTCTAAGCTGAAGTTACATGTAACTTGCAATCATATTTGCAATACACACAGAGTGAACTTGCTTTGGGTTTAAATGCTGATCAAAGGTGATTTGCACCATTGGTCCTTGGAAATTGAATGCTGGAACTCAATGATGTAAATATATTTTGTGGGGTGAATTTGTACTTGCAGGGTTACATTGTACTTTGCTCAAAAACTGCATGCATTCATGTAGAACTCTGAGCTCAAAACCTGCATGAATTTATGTAAAACTCCATTATCTCACTTTTTAGATTAGAATCAATCTAAGCATCACGGCATAGAGAGGGGGCCAACACCTTCAACATATTGTCTAGCTATCACCATTGTTAACAGCTAACCCGAGAATGCAACTTTTTAAAAAAAAGGTTTTGTGATTTACACATGAAAGAAGTGAAACTATCACTGTATTCTAACAGATGAAAGGCTTAACAGACAATCAGTTTTTCAATGTATAATTTCAGTTACATCACACTGTAAATTTTTGCTATAAATTCTGTGTTACGATTGAGCCCTCCACTATCACCTGATGAAGGAGCGTCGCTCCGAAAGCTAGTGTGCTTCCAATTAAACCTGTTTGACTATAACCTGGTGTTGTGTGATTTTTAAATTAATCTGAAGTCATCCATTTTAGTTGGAGTAACAGTAAAAAAGATTATTACTTGAATGGTAAAAAGTTGCAGCATGCTGCTATGCAGAGGGACCTGAGTATCCTTGTGCATGAATCACTGAGGGTTGGTCTGCAGGTACAGCAGGTAATTAGGAAGGCAAAGGGAATATTGTCTATCATTGCTAAAGGGATTGAGTTTAACAGCAGAGAGGTTATGTTACAGATGTATAGGGTGCTGGTGAGGCCATACCTGGAGTACTGTGTGCAGTTTTGGTTTCCTTACTTGAGAAAGGGTGTACTGGCACGAGAAGGAATGCAGAGGAGGTTCACTAGGTTGATTCCAGAGTTGAGAGGATTGGCTTATGAGGAGAGACTGAGTAGATTGGGATTATGTTCATGGAAACTTAGAAGAATGAGGGGGGATCTTACAGAAACATATAAAATTATGAAGGGAATAGATAAGATAAATGTAGAGAGGATGCTTCCATTTGCAGGTGAAACTAAGTCAAGAGGGCATAGCCTCAAGATTAGAGGGAGCTGATTTAGGACTGAATTGAGAAGGAGAGAGAGAGTTATGAATCTATTGATTTCCTTGCCCAGTGAAGTCATTGACACTACTTCAGTAAACGTTTTTAAAGCTAGGATAGTTTTTTTTGAACAATAAAGGAATTAGGGGATACAGTGAGAGCACGAGCAAGAAGATCTGAGTCCACAAAAAGATCAGTCAAGATCTTACTGAATGGCTGATCAGGCTCGAAGGGCCAGATGGCCTACTCTTGCTCCTAGTTCCTATGTTCTGTTTAGCTTCTTCCGTTCCTAACAGAGGCCATTGCCTGCCAGACGAGTCAGATGTGGGAGGGCCAATCTTGACAGCCAGCCAGGCGCAGTGGCACAGGATGCTGAGCACTCAGCTCAGTCATTTGACCCTTCATGGGGTCCTCAGAGAACCAGCGTTTTTCACTCTCGACTTCATTTCCTGAAGATGAGTGAGGTTCAGTGTCAATGTGATCTCCATGTGGCCTGGGACTGTGCGACAGAACTATACCAGAGGCTGGAGCAGGTACTGGGGGCTGAAGAATGTCTTCTCCCCATGTCCAGCACCCATTACCCTGGCAGGTACCATGTCTCCTACATCCTGGAGCCCTCCTTGTACCTGGTGACTTGCGAGAGCCTTACAAGGCTGGCGGATAAGGAGTACCCATTATGAAAATGGTTTATGACACCACTTCACGGAGTCCTGACTAATGAGGCATGCAGACACAACGCTGTTCAAACTTGGACCTGTGTCATTGTGGAGCAGATGATCAAGCTGCTGAAGATGCAGTTCCATTGCTTGACTTGTCAGTTGGGGATATGGTCTGGACAAAATGTGCCACATTAACCTGCCATTCTGTGCACTGCACACTTGGAGCAGGTAGCAAGGCAATGTCCTGGACGTGGGCGATCTAGGGTCACGGGAGCTGTTTTCCATGTGAGGCCAAAGAGAAGAACAAAACTTGACAGAGGGACTACAGGCCAAGCAGGGTGTGACTGACTAAAAGCAAAAATACTGTGAATGCTGGAAATTTGAAATAAAGAACAGAAAGTGCTGGGAAAAAATCAGCAGGTTGGCAGCATCCATGGAGAGTGTGTGTGTGTGTGAGAGAGAGAGAGACATTTTGAGTCCAGTAGCCTCTTCCGCGCGATCTAAAGTAGATGAGGGCTGGGTGCAGCTGACAATCACAGATTGCAAAAGAGTCACTGGCCATCATACCTGCATTTGGTTAGCATTCAGGGACTGAACTGTAGTCTCTGTATTCTGTTTCTTTTGTTTGTTTTCAGTTTTGGCGTCTGTAAATAAAAGTTCATCGAATCCTGTTCACTTTCTGTTTCATAGATCATATTTTTTATTTCCTTCGAAGAATTAGCTGCAACCCTGAACATACATCAGGTGATAAGGTATTACACATCTTTTCAATGGTATTCTGCAACATGTATTTTCAGTTTAACAGGCAACAATCTATTGGACAGTTGACAGGAGGAACTGAACAGCTGTTGTTCAGCATTCCACCTGGTGGCAGTGTTGCAATAAGATTTTACTCATCTCAGTAAGAGAGACATTTATCAGGGCCTGAGTGACGTGAGTTCGGGTGAGATTTGTAGCAAACTCAGGCGAGAATTTCACCATAAGTAGCTCTCACTCCATTATTTATGTTTTTGACAAATTTCTCATTAGAGTGCAAGGAGGTGCCAATTAAGTGAATTAACGCTTGCTAATGACTTGCATTGCCTCATTAATATTCAGCTTCTCACTCCCAAACGTATTAACCAGGCTAGATGGAGAAATTGGACACCTAGCTGGTGAATTCAGCTCACTGCTCACTCCAAACAACTTCCATGTTGGATATCAGGCTGCAACATCTCAGGGCATCCTCTACGGGCATCCTCCACTGACACTGGACACACAGAATATAGAACAGTACAACACAAGAATAATCCCTTCAGCCCACTATGTCTTCACCAACTATGATGCCATTCTCTTCTGCATATGGTCCTTTTCCCTCAATTCCCTGCCTGTTCATGTGTCTGCCTAAATGCCTATTAAATGTTGCTATCACATCTGCTTCTACCACCTTACCTCGCAGTGCATTCCAAGCATCTACCACCCTCTGTGTAAATCAACTTTCCTTGTACATCTCCCTTAAACTTTCCCCCTCTCACCTTAAACCTGTGGCCCTAATAGGTCATGTTTTCACCCTGGGAAAGAAACTCCATTTATGCCTCTCATAATTTAATAAACATGCCTCAGCCTTCAACGTTCTCAGAAAAACAATCCAAGTTTGACCAATCTCTCCTGATAGCTAATGCACTCCAATTCAGGTCACATCCTGGTAAACCTCATTTGCATCCTCTCCAAAGCCTCTCCATCCTTCCTCTAGTATGGCAACCAGAACTGTGCAAATGTGGCCTAATTAAAGTTTTATGCAGCTGCAACTGCTAACTTTTATGCCCCATTAAATGGCCCAACTGATGAAGGCAAGCACGCCTTGTGCCTTCATTACAAACTTATGAACTTGTGTTTCGATTTTCAGTAGCTATGGACTCATACCCTTTTATGTCAATCCTCCTAAGGGTCCTGCCATTTACTGTACACCTTCCTCTTACATCTGACCTCCCAAAATGCATCACCACATACTTGTCCACAGACATTGGCGTTCAACATGTGCTACCCTTGGGCTCCCTTGGCACATCTCTGATCCACTTTGGATACTACTTTTGCATTCAGGGTCATGTCAGTTCATAGACTGGACCAGGCAGCATCTCTGAGCCCTTTGCCTGCTGTAACAGCACTCCTTCATTCTGACCCTACCTGGATGCTCGCAGCATCCCTGCCTTGCATTGTCTTGCCTTGACTTTTCGTGCTTTGCTTCCTCAACCAGAGATACAAGGCTCATACTGAGGAGGCAATGGCCCAGTGATGTTATTGCTGGGCTATTAATCTAGAGAACCAGGTAATGGTGTGGGGAACTGGGTTCAAATCCTGCCATGGCAGATGATGGAATTAAGAGTCTAATGATGACCATGAATCAATTGTCAGGAAAAAGCCCATCTGGTTCACTACTGTCCTTTCGGAAAGGAAACTGCTATCCTTACATGGTCTGGCCCATGTGTGATTCCAGACCAACAGAAATGTTGTTGACTCTTAACAAGTAGGAATGGGCAATAAATGGTGGCCTGGCCCTCATCCCATGAATGAATTCAAAACGATATATTATTTTTGTCATTTGACACCGACATAAGGGCAGGAAGCTACTTATGGTTGTCACCAGGTCTTGGTCAGGTCAAGAGGGACAGCCTTTGGTTAGGGGGTCCTGGCAGAGTAAGTCAAAGTCAGCCTCTGATATTAATGTAGGGGCTTGAAAACAGTCAGTCAGCTGCTTAGGATAGTCAGATTTATATTGTTCCCTACACAAGGGGTGAGGAGCCCAATGTCGGGCATTCCACTGCTCGCCTTCAGCGGTTCTGCCATATTATGGTCTGTTTTCCTCTTGAAGTTTGAGACAAGCAAGGATTAAGGGATTTGTAAATAGGTGGCACAGCTGTTACTTTTGGTGTAGGTGAGGAGGTGTCCCGAGCAAGTGAGTAGGCAGCACAGAGGTCATTCAGGGCTTATGGGATCAGGACTGAGTGAAAGCTAGTGAGGAAATATAATGAGGCTGGTAGAGCTTGAGTCTTGGTGCAAGGTGGGTACAATAGCAGAGAGTGAGTGTGACATACTTGAGAGAATATGGTGACACTTACCCAGGCAAGTGGAGAGGATATTGACCTTCTTCCTATAGCTCTGGGTATTCCCCCAGATGTCTGAGGCCATTTTAACCTGGGTGGCAAACTCAAAATAGGCTGGTTTCATTGTCCACA
This sequence comes from Hemiscyllium ocellatum, assembly GCF_020745735.1. Taxonomy (NCBI): domain Eukaryota; kingdom Metazoa; phylum Chordata; class Chondrichthyes; order Orectolobiformes; family Hemiscylliidae; genus Hemiscyllium; species Hemiscyllium ocellatum. Next base: position 35,077,746 of record NC_083426.1, on the reverse strand, counting down.
CTGCTGATCCTGAGGGAAGAGAAAGTCCTGACTTGGTACAAACACCAACATGACCTCCAGGCTCCTGCCCACAAATCGGAACCCAATTTTACCCTGTTGTCTATGTCCATGATGAAGTCAGGAACTATGCAGAGCAGCTCTGGACTGAGAGTAAATTGTTTGAGTGCACAGATGTGAGCACAAGGGATGACCATGAATTCCGAGATATCTTCTGAGTGTTAAGTTGTTCTGAGAACCATTATAAGATGAGACCAGAGTTGGACATAAGGGACAGCGGGGGGGAGGTAGGCAGTTAATAAGACACGTTTAGTAAGATATGGTTAGAAAACCCATTCTGACTCATGGTAGGAAACCTCAAAAAAAAGCTCAACACAACTCAAATTTGTCATAAAAAGTCTATACTTTCACCATCCTCACCCTCTGGCTCTGCGCAATAGCCTAGATTTTGTGATCAAAGGCAAAGCACCAGGTCTTACCTTGAATCTTGAAGAAAACTGCCCAGAAAGATCGAGCAATCTTGATAGCCTGGGTTCCCCTGCCGTGACATCAGCTTGTTTTCAGTTCCAAATCAAGGGGATGTCCAGGTATCCAGCAGCAGTTATGTCAGCATCAGCCAATCACATTGAAGCATGCTTACCTGCAGAAACTCAGGAAGTTCAAGCCATTCAATTGCTTCACTTTTCATGTTTAAACAGTACAAATAGAAACTAAGTGATTGAGATATAAATGTGTGATTAAGGTAGAAGTTAAATTTTTTTGGAAACCTATTACCTGAAAGAATATGTAGTAAAAAATCTTTGTATTCATCAAAGGCAAAATAAGTTTGTTTCAGGGTTAGGGTGATGGTAGAGTTATGAACATGAGAAGTGCTGAGAAAACACATTTTCTTGAAGTCTTTTGTTCAAATAAAATCAACATGAAAAGCTTTAACATAATGTCTTTTTTCAAGAAATATTCAAATTATGAACACCCAAGTGATTAATTATGAATTAAAAATTTCATTTAAATCTCAGTAACACCCTGTAATAATATGCAGCTCATTGAAGTGATTACAGTTATGAGACAGTAGCAATGAAATGGAATTTTCACCAATCAATGCTTCCTACTGATTTTAGGATGAGATGGTACTCCCACAGCACATCCTTTGTAGAAATGTAAAACCAGCAACTTCAGAATTTCTGCATTTCAATTCAAATCTACAGACTCCAAAGGGAGTAGTGTCAGGAAATAATGACATTTCTTTGCCTTTATTCACACAGAATTTTGATCAATTGTCTGGTCTAACCGTTAGCACAGAGTGTGGTGCAGAATAAGCACAGCAGGTCAGGCAGCATCCAAGGAGCAAGAGAACCGATGTTTCAGGCAGAAGCCTTTCATCAGAATGTGGCAGAAACGTCGATTCTCCTGCTCCTCGGATGCTGCCTGTCCTGTTGTGCTTTTTCAGCACCACACTCTCAACTCCAATCTCCAGCATCTGCAGTCCTCACTTTTGCCTAACCCTTAGCACAGAGTGTTTCCCATTTAAGGGACAGTTTGTTCCTAGATTCTTGTAAATGATGTGTATATATTCAGCACAGAGAGTGCACAGTGCAAGTTTATCCTTTAAACATTTTCGTCCATCCTTCTTGTCTTTTTATTTTTCTTCCTTCTTTAAACATGTGAATTGAAATAAGAATGAGCTGCTTTAATGCCAGTGACTTAAAGGATTGCAGCATGTTTTGCAAAACAAGAAACACTCATCAGTAGTTACATAGTCATTCTTAGACTTTTAATTCCAGACTTTTATTGACTTGAAATTGCACCTTTTGCTACAGCAGGACTTGAACATAAGTCCCCAGAACATTACCTGAGTCTCTACATTACTAGCCTAGCAATAATACCACCTAGGCCATCACCTCCTCTAATCAAGCAGCTTCCTGCTGGAACCAGAGAGTGGGTTTTTTTTGAGTTCCACAAGTACAGGGGACATTTCTCTGTTCTCTGCAGTCAAAACCCACTTTTAAACTTGAAGTAAACAAGCTCATCTTCCGCAGGTATTGTAAGCTGTGACTTTTTGCTGACAAATCATTGACCTTTTTAAAGCAAACCAGCCACACACTGAACCTTGCAAACCAGGAGAAACATTTCCAGAAAAATGACTGAAAACCAACATCTTGACCAGCATAAGAATCATAAGGATCATCCCATGAATAGAAGCGATTTAAGTGCCTTCCATCTTTTCTCCACACTTCACCTATTTTTAACTGTCTTTTTTTTTGTCAGTTTTGTCCAGAGGAAGGAAGACTCACTCTTCATCAATTTAGACAGCCCAGGCACATCAGGTCTCTGTTGCATGCTTCTTCTGAGTCTGTTGGCTTTCATTCCAGGATGTAAGCAGCCTGCACTCACCCCTCTATAAAATTGTGCCCTTAGTGTCTCACAGCCAATGTCTCAGCTTTCATTTCAATGAAACTCAACGTCTGAGTGAAAACATAGACTCAGAGCAGGTTATATCACTGTTGCATGCTGACTGGTCTGCATAGGCTGCATATGTACAACTAACACCTGTGCAAACATCCTCAACAAGATACAAGCTGCATTGGATTGTGCACAGAAGGCTCAGCCATCATTTTATTATAAAAACAGCACTGATTGTGCTAATATTATGGGTGCTCTGGATCTCAGTCTTGCTTTCTGCAATTATTAAAATGCATGTGAACTGCTTGTTAAAAAAAAAGATGTAAATCAAAGATCATTAATTGGCGATCTGGCATTTCCATTCAGTTGTGCAGGCTGGAATAGGAAACTAGTGAAGATTTAAGTAAGGGAATTGTCACAGTTTCATGTCTTATTGCTTAAAACCAAAGAATAAGTTAAATATTTCAATTCTACTTTAATGGCATGGTAATACATTGATATTATTTTGGTAGTTCTTATTCTGAAGAAATGCAAATTTGGTCCAATATTAAATTAACACCTTTTGTTTGAAATTATTAAAATTTCCTTTTCAAAATTTACTTGCAATGGGTAAAACCCAAATAGGGTACAGAACCAGTCTTTGCTGCAACTGAATTTATATTTGCTAAGTTGCCTTGAGTCATGATTCAGTTTTAAATAAAAGTTATTGTGAATTTTCATAATGGTCTCTCAAAATTTTCTTTCCAACCATGGACACCGAAACCAAAAGCAATGTGAATGCAAATGATCCTTGGGGTATTTATCGGTATTGTATGAGGATATGTAAAAGATTTAGCATGTTGGAGTTGTGTGCTTTTTGTACCTTTAATGATGTCTGTCCTGTCTAGGATACTGTTTTGATCAACTAATTAACTTGTTTTTCCCCATAGATGCTGTAATATTTATATAACTTGCATAGTTGACAACTGCCAGACCCTTTAAGACTGGCAAATACAATAGCCATAAAACATCTGTATAAATAACCTTTACTAAACATTTGCTATAGCTAGTCACATGAAAAGTTTCAGGTCAACAAATAAATATATTTAACTTGATTCGGAATCTTAATCCCAAAGTTGATGTCTGTTTTGTTTCTATACCACTGTGATTTAATAACATTGAAAAATAGTTTCAAAACTTGCCAAATTTTATGATAATAAGTAACAAAACCAGTTGAAAGAAGTAATAAACTTTGTCAGTTATTACTGCTGTACTGATTCCAGAAACAAGCTTTCATATAAAAGAAATTCTTGTTCGGCCTGTTTAAGAATTATTAAGATCAAACATGAAGAACTGGAGCTGAATTACATGAGGAGGCTGAATTGGAGTTATTTGGCATAACTTTCTGATTTTATATAACGATGATTCGTAAGAATATTGAGATACTTATTCTGCCAAGAAAGCACCCGACAAATCCTTAACCCTTCACCTTAACTCTTCATCAAATAACCATCTGATTTATTACCCGATTTATGCATAAGAATGAAAAATACCCAAATAAGGCAAACTGAATGATATTAAATCAACCAATTTGGATTGTGCTAGCATTTACTGTGCCAATCACCCATTAGAGACACACAATTAAAAATAATAATTCCTTCTCACCAATTATTAAAGAAAATGTCTGACATCGCCAAATGTCAAAGGCAATTATGTCACAGAAATTCAGCCTTAGCTACTTTCTAATTATTAATTTACAGGTAAAGTTAATGCTTCAACTTGCCTTGAATTGGATAGATGTAATATAGGATTGGATTCTTTTTATAGTTAGCAGCGTTGGACAGCTAGTCAATTGAATGGATTAAAGCTCTCAGGCACAAAATCCAGCTCTGTATTAATCTCATCTTTGGTGCTATAGCTGCCAATTTGTTACCAATATGGCACTGACACGGTTATTCTCTTTTCTAGCAGCACTCACACAAATCGATGGTGGTCACAATATAAACATAGAAGTTTGTGCTGTAAGGACAGAGTAGGAAGATTGTGACCTCAGGCAGTATGCAGCACTGAATTTACACGTGTGCTACCATTTGGAATCTTCCTGCTTCAGTTAACATTTACTCTTCAACACCTGAGTTGGTAGAGTAGTGAGAAAGATGATGAGGAACAATTAATCTTTGCGTCTATCTCTTCCCTCACTATCCAAATTGCACCAATACAACCACCACTGCTCCAGTACTTCATCAGGAGTGACCGTGAAAGTGCAAGGGTTTGGATCATAGTGGATATTTCTGCCATCCATCTATATTGCCGCCACTTACAGGAGGTTCGTAGTAGTCCACATGAAGATGTGGTAATGGTTTACTTAGGAAAATAAGGAACTTGTAGTAATTTCCTCTCATTATTTTCTGCTGTCACTACCTATTGAAGGCTATAGTCTCAGAGGAGCCTTCTGGTGGTAAAAATCTTCTGACATTTTCTATCAGTACGTCCACTGCATCAATAACATAATTTCCTTCTCAATGCCAACTTTCCCCCTCCTTTCAGTCCTATAACTGCAGGTCAATGCTTGAGCAACCTCATTCTGCCAAATGAGATCATGGAAGCAGGCCATTCAGCTCATCGAGTCCACATCAACCCTCCAGAGAACATCCCATTTAGACTTATTGCCCTACCCTTTTCCTGTGACCCCCACATTTCTCATGGCTAACGCACCTAGCATGGACATCCCTAGACATTTTGGGCAGTGGCCAAGCCACGTAACCTGCAACCTTTGGACTGTGGGAGGAAACCAGAGCGCCCAATGGAAGCCCAAGCAGATAGAGAGAGAATGTGCAAATTCCACACGGAATGTCACCCGAGGTGGAATCAAAACCAGGTTCCTGGCATCGTGATGCAGCAGTACTGACTACTGAGCCACTGTGCCACCCCCATTAGTGAACCCAATCATGGAAGCTGGGAGACGAGACATCACAACACTGTCAGACTCAGCATAAAACTGCCATGAGCATGAAAATCCCCAGGTTCTATGTGTGAATGAGTCTCTGGCAGAAACAATTCCCTGTCATTTTAAAGCAATGACTTTTGAAGTATTAAAGTCTAATTTTAACTGGAGGAGGGCAATAGTTGAGGGTTCGGCACTTAGGTGATGGCAAACCACATAGACTTATGCATTATGAGACACCACTGATGTTATTTTTGGACCTCATCTGCATTGACTGTCCATTAGTCTCAAACCTGAACCTTGTTGGAAGCAACAATTGTCTGGTAGCTCTAAGAGAAAGATGGATTACTGGGTTGCTGCTGACAGGTAACTATGGACATCCAAGAAAGAGTTAGAATATGAACAAATAGCATCTTACTGTTGGGGTGAGGATATGGTGGAAAACACAGGAGACTTGAGCCACAAACATTTAAGGGAACATTCCTCAGGTTGCAGCAAAGGTGCTCAAAGTGTGTATCTGGGAGACAAAAGGATCAATTCATAATGAAGCAAGGAAACAAATGTCTTGACCTGTATTCCTGAATTCACATCAGAACTGGATCATCTAACCATAGAAATATTTTCCTACAGATGAGAACATGCTTTATATGTGCCAACCTGTGTTCTAGCATCAGCACCAAGACACCTACTGCAATATGTGTATTAAAGGTTAAAGGTTCTGGTATTAAGTATTAAATTGGAAGCATTCCAATCTTATCATTGATGGTTCAAATTGCCTTAAGTGCTTTTGATCTTGAAAATAAGCAATTTTATTAGATTCAAAGCAACAACAATAAAAGATATTCAACCTGAGAGAGAATATAAACAGAAACATCTATTTAGAGACAATCAGCAGAACTCAATTCAGTTTTGCATTTTAATCACCAACTGCAAGACTTTCAATTTATATCGGGTCTTTAGTATAGACATGCCATTCGGTATAAATATTGTCAAAGCAAATATGCTGTAAAAATGAATCACTGAAGAAGTGGCTAAAAACATAGACTATAAAGAAAATTTAATAATGAAGTAGAGAGGTGGAAGAATTCACAGGGAGTGACATAACAAGGGACTGAGATGATTGAAGCTGTGGTCCCAGTGGTCGAATGAAGGAGGGGTAAATCAGCACAATGGAGAATTGGACATACAGTGCTGGAGAAGGATACAGAGGAAGAACTAACTGAGTCCAATGAGAGAATTAAACACAATACTTTTGTGATGAAGAAAATTTAAGAATTCACCATTGGGCTAGTTAAGATATGACAACGTCTAACAAGTATAAGGAGAATCTGAGCTTGCGATTAAGTTTAATAACAATCTGGTTCAGTTTGACACAATAATGGAGATAGAGTGGAATCATTGATGCATTTACAAACATAAAATACAAAAAAATCAATGGCTTTTGGCAATCCAGAGCAAGTTGTTGCTTATCCAAGACTTAATTTTGCAAAAAACCAGCATAATGGCAGTGGAAGGGAGAACAGAAGTGATGGAGACAGGGAGCTGGTACTGTCATCATGCAAATGCAAGGTTACATGAGGTAAAAAAGGAAACCAATGATGACTGTTTTTGGAGATCTCAACAGGTAGTACAGGGATAGGAAGAGAAACCACCACCAATGATACTCTAGCTGAAATGGAATAGCTCAAAATGGAACTAACTGATTGTGGTCTCAGTGGAGGAAATGTTTGCAGGAGGGTAGTAAAGAGCAATACTTTGAAGATTATAGATAACTCAGAATTGATAAGAAGGGATAATTCACCATGATCATGCTCACAGGTAAAATGGGTTATATCCTTCAAAATGACCCCACATAGCTCCGCAAGTATCTTTCTGAGCATTGCTGATTGTTTCTGTGCAGCATACTTCACCCTCCCAATGTTCCATTTGTGTAACTTGTACACCAAGTCTGCTCTAACTCTTGGATTCCCAGAAAAAAAAGACTTGCAGGCAATTTCATACTTTTAATGTTTGCATATGGGTCTGAAAGGGTTCATATTTAATTAAGACGATAAGCATCAGCTACTGTGATGATGTCATGAGGAGTTGGTGAGTGAGTGAATTAGGACGTCATAAAAGACAGGCCAAAGACTAGGATCCCCCCCACTAATTTTTATATGAATGTAGGGTCTATTCTTGTACCTGTAAATAGTTGCAGAGGTACGATATATTCCTGTTGTTAACCTCACGAGAGTATTCTCATTAGACAAGAAGTTATCCATATCAAACGCATTAGTCGACGCAAACTTCAAATGAATGCATAAACATAGAAGAAATGGATGGAAGTGCACACGACATGGTGATCAGTGGGGAAGTTTGAGGATTTAATTAGTAGCATAAGTTCCAATGAGAAAAACATGCTGATAGCACATAATATTTCAAGAAAATATAAACTTGCTGATGGATGAAGACAGCAAACACCAAAATTCTTCATCAAAGCACTTCACAATGAAGAATGTTCAAGAACAAAAATCCAGAAAACATTTCAGACTTAGTAAGAGATACATTGGGGGCAGAACAATTCTGTAGCTCTATGGCTTGGTACAGGCTACAGATTGAGGTGGAGGTCTACAGTAGTGGTTCCAGGTTCAGATTCAGCTGATAAATGAATAAATATCAGGGGTTGCATGTCTAAAATAAAAATCCCTGGTAAAAAAGGGCAAACTTTAAATGCTGCAGTAATTAAGGGTGAGAGTTCAAGAAAAGTAGCTTATACCTCAGAATGGTGTCACTACATTGGCATGAGGTGTGGCTAGGAGAAATGGAACTAACAGGATTAGCACAGAATATTAAGTAATCCAGGTGAGAGAGTCAGTGATATTACAAACACCATCATTGAAAGCAGATTAAGTGTTGGACAATTTATAAGAAAGTAATTCTGGTCTAATACAAAAATATTTTCAGTGGATACTATTACATTGTGAGAGACAATGATGCTGCAGTATATCTGTAAAATTATGGCAATTCTCCACTAAAGCTGCTGAAAGTGGGCAAATTCCTCAGAACAGCAGCAAAGCACAGATGTCTCAAGATTACCGCAAAATATCTTCAAATGGAGAACTAATAAAATTCTTGAAAAGGGAAAACATTAACAAAGGACTACAGCATCCAAGGAACTCCAGGGAAATCCAGGGATTACTTCATTATTGATTTCTACAGATGAATGGAAGCATGTGACTATACTGATATAAAGCCAGAATTCTTAAAAGTCTGGATTATTGCGGACTTCACTGCTGAGTATTCGTCAGAATATTACAGTCAAAATAGAGTAATTCAGATGGTGAATGGAACAAAGCATCTAGAAGCATATACTCCAAACTTCACTGATATTCATCGCACCCTCACCATCAATGTGTTGTGCACCTTTACAATCACTGTCAGTCTGGAGATGCCTTAGACAGTTCTTAACATTTTCTCATGCATAGCAGACAAGGGGAAAGTCGATGCTCGACTTTGTGAGGGGGACCTGGCAAGACAATTCAAAGTAGGATGATGTAAACATTTAGGTAGGCTCGGAATGAGTGAGCACAATGCGAGCAAGTGGACAGTGCAGGATGTAACCTGGTGCAGTCCATGAGCTGGGCATTTGTACCTCAGTACCTAGAGTCTTTGCTGCAGAATCACAGTGATAGTTGCAGGTGCAGCCTGCAGTACAATACAGAAGTTCAGAAGCATTGTGTAAGGGGATCTGAGATGTGCAGTAAGGGTTCATAGAGGATACCATACGTTGTTTGCCTAAGTGTGTGGATGTCGGGTGTATGTGGTCACTGCCTATGGAGTGAGATGTTGGTGTCCAGTTTACAACATAAACGTAATTTGGAGCAAGTTGCGAGCTGAGTCCATAACTGTTCACTCTGAAATCCTTGTTGAGTTTTCCCAATGCCAAGCTCATTTGGTGAGTTTGCTAAGATTGGAGACAGAATGATTATGTGGAAAATAGTGTGTAAACAAGATGTTTAACAAACATTGATCCCTCTCAATTGGTATCTCACTGTTGCCTGGCAAGAATCTCATTGCAATGCTTGTGAAAAGCATAAAAGATGGCATGAGTTGATTGCGACATCGAAATAAGCCTCAATTGAACTTGTGCTCAATTCTGCTACATGCATCACCATAGACCATGTAACTTAGAACCTTATAAGATTCCACCCATACTGGAGAAGTTGTTATAAATATTTACAATATGCTAGGGCTTTTCTGTGGAAAATGAAGGTTGAGGGATAAGCTGAAGGTGCCTTTTATGTTCATAGAAGAATTTGAAAGATTGATGTGGAAAAGATGTTTTGGGAGGAAACTGAAAATTTGGTGTGATAAATTTAAAACAGTAACTAATAAATCAGGTAGGAATCTTGCAGAGTTCTTTACACAAACAGTGATAAGAATGTGAAACAAGCTGCCACAAGGAAACCAATGAGGTAACTAGCATCGAAATATTTAAAAGAAAAATACATAAACAAGCTGCCACAAGGAAACCAATGAGGTAACTAGCATCGAAATATTTAAAAGAAAATACATAAACACAGGGGGGAAGTGAATAGAATATTATGCTGATTGGGTTAGATAAAGAAAAGGGAGAAGAGGGTTGTCCACAACATAAACACTAGTGAAGACATGTTAGGCTGAGTAAATTGAGTCCTTGCTGTAGGTTATGTGTAATTCTAGGAGAAAGTGAGGACTGCAGATGCTGGAGATCAGAGCTGAAAATGTGTTGCTGGAAAAGCACAGCAGGTCAGGCAGCATCCAAGGAGCAGGAGAATCGACGTTTCGGGCATGAGCCCGTATGTGTAATTCTAGCAGACCTGAAAGCATTTTTAAAGAGGGAATGATGATTGTGCATTTGAAAAAGAAAGACATTGTTTTTTTGAAGAATGAGAGACATTCACCACCACATTTAGCATGGGAGTCAGATAATGGCTACTCTTTAAAGTACAAGTCTGAAACCCGATTTTCCACTTGTATGATACGTTAAGCAGTATTGGTCACATATATAGGTGTACACTTGATGCAACATAGACAGCTGCTCTGGCTAGAACTTTGAAAAGACTGTGGGCATAGTAAAAACGTGGTCAAAGAATGTGGCATACAATATTATGTTATTGCACAGATCATAGGAAGGCAAAATGTTGATATTATATTAATCTAAGTACTAAATGTATAACCCAGACTGTATATGTAAATCTGAAATGTCATATTAGTGCACATAGCTAAGTTATTAATAAGTTTCTGGATACCTGTCTCAAAAAGAATCTGAGTCTCTTTGCTATATAAAAAAGCAGGCCAACATATAGAAACAAACCATCTCTGTTTATATGACACACCTATTTGGGGATTAGGGGACATCCACTGAAACAGCGGCAAAACATTAAAAAGGAAGTTGTGGTTGGACCTGAAATTGATCATTGTTGCATAATGGAAATGTTGGTACAATTAAGACTGAATTATGGCACAAACATAACCTTAAAGTCATACATTCTCTTGGAAAGACCGTTTCAAGTTTTGTGCAAAAACCATTGTCACTTTTGCACATTCCTCCGTGGTATTCTGTCTGGCTATTATGATTTTCTTACAAATGCTTAACTATTTCCCCATTTGGATTAGAGCCCTAAACAACATTTTTGATGCTTTAGGTAATGATTTCATACTTTTCATAGCATTTTTTCATGGAATGTAAATGCTCAGGCTTCGTGCCCCTGTCATCTTCTGCTGTTGGGAGGTTTCTCATTTGGGTCAACAGATTAGAGCTGTGGAGGTTAGCTTAGATATGAGGTCCATTCTCTCTCTGCATTTTCCTTTTCCCAGAAGCATGACCTGATTTGATTTGATTTGATTTATTGTTGTCATTTCTACTGAGATACAGTGCAAAGCGTTGTTTTGTCTGCTCTACAGGCAGATTATACCAATCAGATAGCAGAAAAAGTGCAGAATACAGTGTTCCAACCACAGAGAAGGTGCAAAGAGAGAGAGAGATCAACATTAACATTTGAGAGATCTGTTCAAACGTCTGATAACAACAGGAAGAAGTAGTTCTTGAATCTGTTCATGTATGCATTCAAGTTTTTTTTATCTTCTGCCTAATGGAAGAGGTTGGAAGAGAGTAAAACCAGGGTGGGAGGGGTCTTTGATTATGTTGGTTGCTTTCCTGAGGCAGTAGGAAGTTTAGATTAAGTCAATGAATGAAAGGTTTGTTTACATAATGGACTGGGTTGTGTTCACAACTCTCTGTAGTTTCTTACGAAAGTTGGGAAGAGCAGTTACTATACCACACTGTGTGGATCCAGGTAGGATGCTTTCTATGGTACATCTACAAAAATTGGTAAGTCTTTGTGGACATGCTGAATTTCCTTAGCTTACTGAGGAAGTTGAGATGTTGTGCTTTCTTGAATATTATGTCAACATGGGTGGACCAGGACAGATGGTTGGTGATCATCCCTCCCAGGAGCTTGACACTCTCGATCATCTCCACCTCAGCACTACTGGTGCAGACTGGGGCGTTTCCTCCACTCTGCTTCCTGAAGTTAACCACCAGCTCCTTTGTTTTGCTGTTATTGATGGAGAGACCATTGTCTTTACACCATCCTGCTCGGCACTCAATCTTTTTCCTATATACTCTGTCTCATTGTTTATTGAAATCCAATCCACAATGGTGGTGTTGTCAGCAAACTTGTAAATGGAGTTGGTGTTGAATGTGGCCATACAGTTGTGAGTGTATAAGGAGGACAGGAGGAGGCTGAGTACGCAGCCCTGTGGGACACCAATGTTGAGGATTACCGTAGAGGAGGTGTTGTTGCCTTTCCTTACTGATTGCAGTCTATGGGTCAGGAAGTCAAAGATCCAGCTACTGAGAGGGGAGCCAAAACCTCGGGCCCCGAGTTTAGAGATGTATTTGTTCAGAATGATGGTGATGAATGTGGATTTATAGTCAATAAATAGGAGCCAGATATAAGCATGTTTGTTATTCAGATGCTCTAGGGATGACTGTAGGCCAGGGAGTTGGCGTCTGTTGTGGACTTGTTGTGCCAGTAGGTGAATTGCAAAGGGTCAAGGCAATTTAGTAGGTTGGAGTTGATGTCAGCCATGACTAACTTCTTGAAGCACTTCATAATGATTTTTCTTTGGCACAGGATAATGATGGCCTTTTTGAAGCAGGTGGGGACTTCAGGTCAAAATAAAGAGAGGTTAAAGATGTCAGCAAAGACTCTGCCAGCTTGTTCCCACATGATCCATGTGCGCCTGGAGACTCCTTCTGGGCCAGTTACTTTCCATGGGCTCACTATCAAGAAGGCCGATCTGACAATCCGGATGGTGACCATGGCTAAAGTGCATCTGAGGTTGTTGGAACAGGTGACATATTTCACTGACCTTCTGATCAAAGTGAGTGTAGAATGCATTGAGCTCATCGGGTCGGGATGTACTGTTGCCTGCAACTCTGTTCGACTTCGCTTTGTAGCCTGTTATGTCATATATGTCTTGGCACAAACAACGTGTGTCTATGTGGTTAGTCTGGATCTCATGCTTAGTTTGGTATGGCCTTTTAGCCCTGATGGCCTTGCAAAGGTCGTACCTAGATTTCCTGTACAGGTCATAGTCACCCGACGTGAACATCTCAGACATGCACTTCAGTAGTGAGCATGTCTCCTGGTTCATCCATTTCCAGTGGGGAACATTCAGATTAACATCTTTGGCATGCAGTTTTCTGCACACTTACTAATGAATTCTGTAACACTTCTGTGATAAGTGGCCAACCCATACGCATTTAGGTTGGCCACTAAATTCTTGAATTTCAACCAGTCCAAAGACTCTAAGAAATGCCACAGCCCTTCCTTTGCCTCAGACAAAACGGCACTACTTTCTATACTGGGTCCACACACTTCAACTTCTGCTTGAAAGCCAGGAGGAGGAGTACAGCATTGCAATCTGTTTTCCAAACTGTGAACAGGGGATAGAGCTGTGGGCATCTTTGATGCTTGTATAGTCAAGAGCGTTCAGACCTTTGGTGGAACAGGAAGTGTGTTGACAGTATTTTGGCAGCACGTCCTGAGATTGGCCTGGTTGAATAAGGGCAATTAATGGAATAATGATATTTCTATGGCCAAATAGCAACTTAATATTAATTAAGTACAAATCATTTCATTTCATATAGGCTCATACAATACCTTCTGCAACAGTTTCAACATAAAATAAACATACCAGCCAGTAAAAGTTCTATGAATCATTCATGCACCTTATGCTCATGGTTCATTTTTCTTTTCAACTGTGGAGAGCTTTAGTCTCTGTGTTGCAGACTACTGCTGTACATAAATTGTGCCTCAACATGTTTGCTATTCCTTAGATCACTTTGAGGTAACAACCAGAGAAAACTTCTCCAAGTATTGCAGCTGTTGGCTTTATGTTATGTCTTCAAAGGATCATCTGTGTATTTGAAAAGCAAAATAATAGCACTATGCCAGAAGCAAGCAAATGCAAAGCAAGCTTATTAAACATTTGCAAAATGAACAAATATGGCACTGAGACAATATTTTATTATTATAGTTCAACTTTTGCTGATTTTCTACTGAAATAGAAAATAATAAATACTTCCCAGCTGGTATGTTAACTGTAACTAATTTTCATACAACGAATCTGTTTTATTTCCTTGGCCACTTTAATTCTTTAAGCATCTCAACAGACTCAGACAAGCTCACTAACATGAAAAGGACAAACCCAGAATTACCCTCAAACAAGTCACCAGGACCCAGTGAATTTAGAAAAGCCCGTTTCATGATCAGTGTTGGGCTGGGGTCCAGGGTCTGGAGTCTGAGGTCACTGGTGGAAATGTTTCACTTGTTGCTGACCATGGAGGAAGCAGTCCAAGAAGACCTAATGAGATTTGTGGACTGAATTTCCCTTTCCTGACACCAGTTTGACTCTGGGGCTGAGTCAAGGACATTCCCTGGTGGGGTACATTAATAGTGTTGCAATCAAGCAGAATAAGCAATCATTCACTTTGAAGAATTGTCACAGACAAAAATCAAAAGTAAAAATGCAAAGATTATCTTCCATGTTAAATACTGTGACATGCTTGGTAATTGGCAGACAGTTTGTTCTGATGAATGAATGGTGAAAAATTGCAGCATGCTGTTGTGCAGAGAGTCCTTGGTGTCTTTGTGCATGAATCACAAAAAGTTGCTTTGCATGTACAGCAGGTAATTAAGAAGACTAATTGAATACTGTCCTTCCTTGCGAGAGGAATGGGGTTTAAAAATAGAGAAGTTATGCTGTATAGGGTGCTGGTGAGGCCACACCTGGAGTACTGTGTACAGTTTTGTTTCCATTAATTAAGAAAGGATGGCACTGGAGGGGGTGCAGAGGAGATTCACTATGATTCTGGAGTTGAGAGAGTTGGCTTGAGAGGAGAGATTGAAGAGACTTGGACTATATTCATTGGAATTTAGAAGAATGATGGGGATCTTCTCAAAACATAAAATTATGAAGGGAATAGATAAGATCAAAGTAGGGAGATTGTTTCCATTGGTGGATAGAAGTGGAACTGGGGGACATAGCCTCAAAATAAGGGGGAGCAGATGTAGGAATCTGTTGAGGAGGAACTTCTTTACCAAAAGGTTGTGAATCTGTGAAATTCCCTGCCCAGTTAAGTAGTTGAGGCTGCCTTGTTGATTGCTTTTAAGGCAAAGATAGATTTTGAACAGTAAGAGAATTAAGGATTATGGTGATCAGGTGGGTGAGGCGTGCTGTGTGCACAAAAAGATCAGCCATGAGCTTATTGAATGGCGGAGCAGTTTCGACAGGCCTGATGGCAGACTCTTGCTCCTATTCCTTATGTTCTTATGTTCTTTCAAGAGGACCCTTCCAACCCAATGTATTCTGGCATTTGAAGACAAATGCAATTCTGGATTTGACGCAATTTTATTTAAAAGAAATGAATCTCTGATTGAAGTTGCAAGGGGGATCCAAGTTGAATACAACAAATAAAATGTAATACTGGAAGGATATTGAGGGAGAATGCATTATGAAAAAAGGAGTTACAATCCAGGCATGTTAAGAGTACAGCTCACAGTAATGGTAATGTAATAGCAGCTCAGCTGTGGATATTGGATTTGGTTGCCGGAAAATGGCATGTTTGATTTCACACAATGTAGGGTCATTGCGCTCACTGGCCAGGGCCAGGATCCTGTCCGCATAAGGGGTGAGGAGCCAAAGCTCAGGCACCCCAGCACATACCTTACCTCTCTCCACTCTAATGTGTACTTCATTCTCCTGGAATTGGAGAAAGGGGGAAACTGAGTAAAATGAAATGGACTGACACAATTGTTCATGCTGGTGTAAGTGGGTGCAAGTTGGTTTAGGTGTCCCACATGATTGAGTAGGCACCAGAGAGACCATGCTGGGTTGGTAGCCTTTGGGGTTGTTTGGGTGGAAGTGAGTGAACAAAAATGTTTATTATGCAGTATGGAAAGCAGTAGAGATTGAGCCTTGGTGGTAGGTGAGTACAGCAGAAGAAATAGAACAAGTAGCAGGAAGATGATAGTGGCAATTACCTTCGCAGAATGAGGGTAATTGAGAGGAGACATCAGGGAGCCTGTATGTGGTTCCTCCTCCAGATGGGGGTACTGACTGGCACTGCCCTATCGCCTTGGGAGAATGGGATAACTAGAGTGAGGTCACAGTATACTTGAGCATTTCTGGGCACTGTGGAAACTGTGCCCAGTTTCAACTGTGGAAACAGTGCTTGACCCTATTAATGACCTTGGACCAGGTTGGCATTATCTGCTGTTGTGGTGTCTTCTGCCAGTCATGAGGTAATAGGATGGCCCTCCTCTTCACCACCCCATCAACCAGGATCACCAAGTCCTTGTTGGCATTGCAGGGAGTCAACTTTCCTCTGCACACCACCACAGGAACAATTCACACAAACTTGCAGGGGAGCTTTGAACCGGCAGCTGATGTACAACTGGGTTTTAATATGGTGCTGGTGCTGGGAACCCAGCAATTCCTGGCAGTGGTGATTCCTTTTGCTTGTGGCTCAAGGGAAGATACAAAGAGGGGGCCACTGTCAGGGTATTGTAGAATAGGAGATGAGGCAAAGTTTCAGAAAACAACAAATGGAATCCCGTGAGGCCTCCTGGAGAAAAACTCTTCATGAAACTCAACAAAATTGTCACTTAGCAATTCCTGGTAAAATTCAGCCAGCAGGTTTTTATGGAATACCATTTTTCTGTTAATATTTTATGTCAAATTTTGGTTTGATTATGACAGAATAAGTTTAAAAAAGTGAACTCTTGTCCACCAGGTCCTTTACATTAGTGGTATTTGTAGATTCTGTTCATTCACGTGATTGGTCTCCATGGGGATTGTAATAATATCATTATCCAGGAAGCAAAATAATTAGGACATGAAAATAAATACTTAAATATCAAAAACAAACTTAAAAGAAAATCACTTTAGAAGTATGTTGGATTATTTTTATGTCGTAATGGAGACATTTGCAATTCCACAAATGTATGACTCGTTTTTTCCGGTACAAAAGGTAAAAGGTTGTGTTTTGGAAGAGGAAAATACTTTGAATATTGTGAAATAAATCATAGATTACACAGAGATGCTATTGAAGAGTAAAATCTTTGAAGCAATCTTCATGCAATATATCCTGTTTGATAGTATAAATGCATCTTTATGTCTTGTTTGACCAAATACAAAGGTCAAACCTACCAACCCATTACATTGATTGAAGACTCAAGATCTGAAGTATGTAACATTGACCTTTATAATATGTACTTGTAAAGCTTCACATTCAAAATTGCGTAGGCAACCCATAGATTGAAAGTAATTGGTTTAAATCCATGCAAGTCCACTACTAATGATATATTTTTCTGGCTTTTCATACTTCAAATTCTTCTCCTGAAGTTCGGGTATTCTGGTATCATTAAACTACTAACTGAATAATAGTCATAGTGTTGATGATCCCAGTGGATGAACAAATGAATAATTTGTATTTAAAATCATAGAATCCCTACAGTGTGGAAACAGGCCGTTCAGCACGACAAGTCCACACTGACCCTCCGAAGAGTAACCCACCCAGACCCATTCCCCAACCCTATTATCTTATATTTACCCCTCACTAATGAGCCTAATCTACACATCCCTGAGCAGGATGGATAATTTAGCACGGCCAATTCACCTAACCTGCACATCTTTGATAGTGGGAGGAAATCGGAGCACCTGAAGGAGTCACACGCAGGCATGTGGAGAACATACTAACTCCACACAGACAGTCGCCCAAGTGTTAACCTCTCAGGGTTTTATTTTGAATGCAGTCTCACTTCCTCAAAACATATTGTGTATATATAATATACATATGTATTCTGTCTTTCCTTGAATAGTTTTACAAAGTAAGGTTAAATTACATCTGCTTACTCCATGTAAGTATGGAATACTGAGAGTGCACAGCCAACAGAAATGCCCAGTACACAGTGTTATTTAACAATCAGAAGTTCTCATTTCAACTGCCAAATATGCATGTGGCAATGGTAAACATATTAGACAATACTGCATTATACATAGCATTATGATTTTATGTTACCCCAAGTAAATTAATGGACTATATTAATGGTGAGCAAAATGTTATGTTTAAGTATTTCTTTAATCAACCTTTTCGCAGGCACCATTAGAAGAACATGGAGACAAATAAAAGTAACTGTTTCAGGTATAAATCAGAGTATTCAGTTCTTGATGAGAATACTAGAATGTTGTAAATTGTTTTTCTTTCTCTTTGTAGGAACTGCATTGCTGAATGCAAAATTTCAAATGATAACCATACAATACAGATACACAACCCTTTATCTGAAATCCTTGGGGCCAGTTGTTTTTCAGAATTTGGAATTTTTTTGGATTTCAGAATAAATAACATTTTCACAGTGAAATGAAAAAAACTTACCTGACAGCAGACGCACTTGTGAATAGTACGAGCGCTGAGACACAATTGACGCCTGTCAGTGCTGGGCCATGCCGCTATGTCACATCTGAGTGACGTGGTTTGAGTGGGTGCGGAGTTGGATCACCTGTTCATATGCCAAAATGACGCTCCATACGCCACAAGAAAAATTTTGGATTTCAGAATTTCGGATAAAGGATTGTTTACATGTAACTGTCACTTGCCTGGTCCATGGCTGAATTTCACGGATTAAAATTAGATATTCGAACTTTCACTTTGGTAAGTATTAGAAGTCCAGTAATACAAACATTGACAGCTTTGAGTAGATGTTAAGGAGATTGTCCTTAAATGAAGGGGGTTGGGTTTAGGATTTCTAAAGTCAGAGCAGGTACCTAACAGATCCAACTCATTCCAGCTCCTCCGACTCTCTGTTGATCACCAACATCTCAGGAATATTCCATGGACAGCGAATGCATGCAAATCCAAGGACCTCCAGCTCTCTATTGGCAAGGCAGTGTGTCTATTTCCCTTTGTCTGATATTCCTTGAAAATAGACACTGCGGACTGCTCAGATGTACAGTCTGGAAGGACGGCACCCCCAACACCAGGAATCCTAGCCATGGCCAGTACATTGCCTGTGCCAAATGGGAGTATATGACCAACAGGGGCGCAAGAGGGGCAGGGTGCAGAAGACTAGTTTTGGAAGACAGCATGCAAAATCTTACTAACCCTCAGAGAAAGAAAGTCTGCATGAAACTCACCAAAACTGACCTTTATCTGATTTCTGCCAGCATTCAGCCTGGAGATACCATATGGGTAAGGATTTAGAAGCAAATATGCTGAAGCAGGAATGGAGGCAAGAGGTGGTAAGGAAATGAAGGAAGGTATTTTTGTGTGGTTGGTGATAGAGAGTCAGAAACTCAGTTTAGGAGCAATGTTCAAATAGCCTGCTTTGTTCACAAATATTGACTGGAAAAATAGATAAAAGCAGTGACAAAGGTACTGGGTTTGTAGTCATGGAAAAAGATGGAGGTCAGAATCTTATGGGCCCGCCGGGAGTGTTTAGAAAACTTTTGATTGTGAGGATAAAATTAAGGTGCCTAGCATTGGATTACAACCTTTACACTAAGTTCTCAGAACACTTTAGGTGGCTCAGCTTTCCTGATTGTCAAGGTTGGGAACTTCCTCTGCATTCATTAGCATCCCATGGAGAGTTATTAATAACCCAGCCTCCTGAAATTACATTTACAGTCATAATCTTGTTAGACAAAAGAGAGAAACAAAATGAGTGATGACAAATCTGACTGTGTGTAAGTATTTAAACATGCATCAGGTGGGATAGGGTCCTTCCTGGAATCCTCCCACTATCCAAAGATGTGCAGGTGAGGGTGAATTGACTAAGCTAAATTGTCCATAGTGTTCAGGGATGTGTCGATTAGGTCATGAGTCAGGGATAAATATGGGATATTAGGGTAGGGGAATGGATCTGGGTGGGTTATTCTTCAGAGAACCAGTGTGTACTTGCTGTGCTGAAGGGCCTGTTTCCACACTGTAGGGATTCTATGCATTTCTATATATGTAGCCTGGGCACTTCATAAGCAAGGCATATTCTTAGATCACTGAAGTGTAAGGAATGTATGCTGCCCAATGGTGTCTCTGAAATTGTGATTCTTTGTTGTGCCCTGCATAGTCTAGTTCTCCAACAGCATGACAGCATACTGGGGGGGTGGGAAGAGGGGGGGTTCGGGGAGTGATAAAGCAGCCTCCTAGCTCCTAAGATGAAGAAGAAGGGAAATCTGACAGAGATGCTGAGGGAGATGAAGCTGATGATATTGGTGCTGAAGAAACTAAGGCAACAGTGAGGCATTGCAAACTGGCCTAGCAAAAGCTAGATTTGATTTTAGAACAACATTTATAGACATTCAGAGCAAGGAGCCAACTATGATGTTTTCTACCCTGAAGGGAACATTTGACATCCAACATGTCGACTTTATGCTTTTTTTTTTGTCTGGCATGTTATTAAAGCTATTTGGTAGCTTTGCAACAATGATTTTCTATTCAGTTTGCAAACCAAATCATCAGGATGGAGTTATCCTGGAATACAAGGGCAACATTCATACATTCTTAAGTGAACAAGGAGAACAAATCTATTGCAGAGATGTAGTGAGCCTACATGTCTGGACTAACTCTCCAAATTCACACATCTAGCTGAAGGTTGTGCTTCCCTGAAGTCATGTTCCTCCCAACAGGCAGGAGAGACAGACACCCTCAATTCTCCAGGTACATTTCCATGTGATATACATGTAAGCAGGAAGCGGGAAGAACACAGCAAGCCAGGCAGCATCACGAAGTGGAGAAGTCAACATTTCGGGTGTAACCTTTTTTCAGGACTGGCGGTGGATGTAAGTGGAGCTGCAGATAATGACCTAACCTCCCGGTCACCGCCCATTTTAATTCCCCTTCCCACTCCCTTTCCAAATTGACCATCCTCAGTCTCCTCCATTGCCACAGTGAATCAGACCGCAAATTGGAGGAACAACAGCTCATCTTCACCTTGGCAGCCTACAGCCCAGAGGACCCAACACTGAGTTCTCCAATTTCAAATAACCTCCCTTCCTACCCCCCAAAATGTTGACTTTTCCACCTCCAGGTGCTGCCTGCTTTGCTGTGCTCTTCCAGCCTCCTGCTTGTCTACCTTGGATTCCAGCATCTGCAGTTTTTTGTCTCTAAATATACATGTAAGAACCTACAAAAAATAGCATCCTTTAGGTTTGGCTATAAGAGAAACAGAACCAATCAGAAGCTTCACATCAGCTCTGATGAAGACTCATCTTGACTCGAAATGTTAGCTTGCTCTGCCTCCATGGATGCTGCTTGATCTAATGTGATTTCCAGCATTTTTTTTATTTTCAATCAGAGGCTTTAACAGGTAGAAAGAGATGACACTAATGTAATATGAAGAGGTATTATATATTATTACTATGTGTGCATGTGTGAGCTTGTGTATTTAGAGGGGTAACGTGTATTTTAATGTTATCAACTAAGTATATTAATCAATTTTATATCTGTGTATTGACTTCCACATTCCTATCTCCCTACTAATCCTGATTCCCCTACCTAATATGAACCTATCCATTTCAGTTTCAAAAATTGTCTTTGTTTTATAACAAATCAATAGTTTTGTGATTTAAAGAAACTTAGTTGATGCAGTTTTTAAAGTTAATTCTGATATAGAGAAAACAGCTGATTGGCCATAATACAAACTGGCCAAAACAATTACCATTATGTAGTGAGCCAATGGCAGTGGACTGAAAGAAAGACAGTGCACTTGATCAAAACACTACCCATGTGTGTTGGTCTGTGTACCCACCTTGGTCCAAGCTGCCTATACTATATCACTTCTCTCCTGGACAGCTTGCATGAGAAGGTTTAGGGGCATAGTATGTAAGTGTGGAGCCACTTTCTGTCTGGTTTCAGACATCTCTGGAGTGTCTGGGAGTGAGTACCTGAGGCTGAGTGATGCTTCTGGCTTGAGGATGCGAGGTGCTGTCCCTTTAAACATGGCACCCAGAATTTGGAGCCTGGGATGTCCTTATGGTTTTTGGAATTCCCTCTCGATATGATTTGTCATTCTACCTATGAAGGCATATGCAATGAGCTGAGAAAAATAGAACGACCATGTGAAATAACTCTCCAATGAGCAATGGTGCTTTTACACACAAAAACAACACAGTCCCAAAAAAAATTTTGCCTCTGGATTTGGTATTTCCAATGCTTTAATGGTGGAAATTACAGCTCATCCAAGACTGGATCTCAGAGAAGTAGTTTGACAACACAAGCAACAAGGAGGTCATGAGAGATAGTGGGAAAAAAAGCTGTATTCCATTAACATGCATGTAGAAACTAACCAACTGCCCATAGATAATATCACCTAGACACAACATATAGATAACCAGAAGATGTAGGAGCAGAGGCACCCCATTTAAACCCATCATCCTTTGTTCTGTCAGGAGATTCTCTTTTATCATTATAAGGAATGGGCACATTTGAATACATGAAATCTGGGCAGAAGTAGACCATTTGGCCCCTTGACCCTGCTCCTCCAATCAACAGTATCATGACTGATTTACTTGTGTATTGACTTCCACGTTCCGACCTCCCTTCTAATCCTTGATTCCCCACCTAATAAGAATCTATCCATTTCTGTTTCAGGAATATTCAATGAGCCAGCCTTCATCACTTTCTTAGGCCCACAGTTCCAAAGCTATGTATGATGCTCTGAGGAAAAAAAACTAATTATCAAAAACAACTCATTACTTTAAATATTGCCCTCTACTTCTGGACTGAACCACAAAATAGAAACATCCTTTCCACGTCCATCTTGAAAGTTATATTTAGGATCTCAAAAACTTCAATTAAATCACCTTCACTTGTTCAGAAATTCCATGAGAAACTAGCCCAGCCTGTCCAGTCTTTCCTTATAAAACAACTGCTCATTCCAGATACCAACCTAATAAACATTCTCTGAACCACTTCCATGACAAACTTTCTTAACAAGGACACCAACATCACAAACAGTATTTAAGATGTGGTCTCACTAATGCCCTGTACAGTTAAAGCATAATATCCTTACTTCATGTTTAATTTCTCTTGTGAGACAGGATAGCATCCCATTAGCATTCTTGACTATTTACTATATCGATGTAGGATTCTTTTGTGACTCATGGTTCAGAATACCTACATCTCTCCACATCTTAGAGTTCTGCCATTTTTAAAAATAATGTAAGTGGTACTCTATCTTTTTATTATTCCTGTCAAAGTGAACAACTTCACATTTTCCATCTACTAGATTTTTGTTGATTCATTCAACTGATCTATATCCATCTACAACTTCCTGGCATTTTCTTCACCACTACTTTCCTTACTATTTCCATGTCATCTGTAAATGTAGCTCATTCATTCCCCTCATCTAAGTCATTGATGTAAATTGTATGAGGACTGTGGCCCCAGCACAGGCCACCATGGGACTCCACTTTTACCTCTCCTCTGGTGGTTTTTGGAGGTGACAGAGGGGGACCAGGAGAGAGGAGATAGAGAATCCAGAGCAGTTTGGTGTGATTAGGATTAATGTAATAGAGGACAAGGCATTACCTGGGTAATGTGATCAGTTGAATCTTAATTGCCATTTAAGGTAGGAAACGCACAGAGTACATTCCAATCAGTTCCATGACCAGTTGGGGGAAACAATGCCCTCAAAAGGCATCATTTAAATTATTTTTCCTCATTCATATAGAGAAAATAGGCCCAGCGTGTGACAATGGGGAGAGGGGGCATAAAGGGGTAGTGGGCTGGTGGTACTCAGGAGGAGAAAGTGTTGGGGAAGTGAGGCATATCCATGGAGTTTTCAACAAGCTCGATTTGGGACGAACTGTAAACGTACAAAGAGCAAACTGAAATAGTTTGCTGTGTGTGGAAAAGATCTCACTTGATCAGGAGCCGATCAAAACAAACAACAATAGCTTGACAAGTATTTGCTCACAGAGGTGACACTCTGGATAAATAAGCAGAAACAGAATCCCAGCAATGTTTAAAATTAGGGCTTTTAAAGAAAAACTTGAAAAAGAAATGTTTTGGCATGACAACTTCAGATAGTGATAACGTCATCTTTAGTGCTGTGTGCAAAGGCGACGAGGCGTTGTCTTTGGCCACAGTTCCGCCTTAAATTGAGTGTTAAAGGCACGGCCAGACTGTAACGGGGTGAGCAGGATTCAGAGCGCTGCGAGATACAGCTATTACGAGCAGGTAAACTTGGGAAGGGGCAAGCGAGAGCTGTTTGCGGTTAAATGTATTGGTGCAGCTCTGTCCGTTTCAGGTGGAGACTGCAGGTGTTTGCATGAATGAGTTGTAGCATAGGCTACTGAGTTTGTTCTGAGCGCTCCCAGCACAAGTTTCTGTGGTAGTCCGGTTCTCCCATAGCTGAAGGATGCTCCTCGCTGAAATTGAGGGGTTTTTCTTTGTTTCCCCAGTGCTGGGTAGTTGGATTGTTGCGTGCAGCACTGTCTGTTTTTAGTCCAGTTTCCATATAAGGTAAAACTCCAGATCCGGAGGTCGAGATGACTCTTATGCAAACCTGTTTCCCCAGAAAGGGAGCAGCCGGAAACTTGGCGGTATGATTATAGTTGGCAGTCCGTAATGAAGTAATCTCATTAAAAGCATGAGTCGAAGTTAATGAGTTTTTAGAATTACAGTCGTAATAAACAAACTGAATAGCTTTTGAGTACTAGCTTTTTAATTTTATTACACACCTAGGATTTAGACGCACTACTTATTTACAAAGTTATTATATTAACAACAGGGTTTTAAAAAGAGCAAAAGCATTAATTGGCGTGTTCATTCGTCTCTTTAAATTGCACTCTGCCCGTTGGAAAGTATTAGAACTCTCCGTGAGATTAAATGGCGGTTTGGAAACTGAAAAAGAGAAGGCTTCTATCAGATCTTGTGCTAGCGTAAATAGATTGGTGAGGGGAGAGAAAAGCTTACTAAGCAGTACGTGTTTTACAAACCTGCGCAAACAAAACAAAAAGCTACTTAAAAAGAATGGGTGGGGCTACTGATGGCTCTAAAAGGAAATCTTATGGAGACAGAGGGCATGGCTAAATGGATCCCCCGCATCTGTCTGCCTGTCTTTATTGTTTCCAGTGTCACAGTGAAAAGGAATGGAATTGTGAACTCTTGTCAGGATAAAAGGATGTATTTGAGTAGCTGGCAGCACTTAAAAGTTACCCAATGCAGATGGAATGCATCCTAGGTGGCTGAAGGAAGTGAGGATGGAGTCTTCAGACAGTCTTTCAGTCCTGCTTGGCACGCGCCTGTATCGAGAGAACCGGGAGTCAAACACTTCAACTCTGCCCCAAATAGAAAAGGGAGTGAAGGGAATAAACTAGTGGTCAGTCAGTCTAACATCAGGAATGAAAAGTCTTGAAATTATTTTCTCTAACATGTTTGTCTTTTCACTTGAAGAATTGCAAGTTAATACAACTGTCCTTTGTTAGTTTGAAGGGAAATTTATCTGGTGAAATGGAGAGGATTAATGAAGGTATGATGCAAGCATAGTTGAGGAATGTGTTTATGCCTTCAGGAGGTATTTAGTAAAGTGTGCAATTCAGGCATGGATTTGGTTAAGAGACTGAATAGTAAGCAACTGTTTCAAACTAGAGGGAAGTATACAGTGATGTGCCGAAAGCTCAGCTTTAAACCTTGGCTTTTTTTTGTATTACCAGGACTGGCATTTAATTTCCAAGTGTGCAAATAAGATAAAACTTAAAGGTTGGCAGTAGATTCTTAGTGAAGTGGACATTTGCCAAGTCAAGTAACTTCAGAAATATGAAGGGAGATGAATGAAGCATAGATTCTTAGGTTGTGAAGACAATTTTTAAATATTGTATTAAATCTATCCTTTGATAAGGAGTGCCTGAGATTAGTGTCCTCAAAATGGATCAGCAGCCTTGCCCCTCTTGGGGTGCAGTCCATTCAGCTTGTGTTTTAAAACAAAAGGACCTGAAAGGCATTAAAGTTGTTCTGCTTCAGACAGTGGTCCATGTTGAGGTGAAACATGGAAACTAAGGTCCTATGTGATAAATTCAACTTTAATTGCCATTTAAGGTAGGAAATGCAGAGTGTACATTCCAATCAGTTCGATGACCAATTGGGGAAACAATACCTTCAAAAGGCATCATTTTTAAAGCTTTTTTTCTCGTTCGTCATATAGCACAGAAACAGTCCTTCGGTCCAACTGATCCATATTAAACATAATCCCAAATGCAATTGCAGAGGCAGCTGCAAAAGTATTGTAGTCCAGTGTTTCCTCTGGAAAAATCATGTCTGGGCACATTTTGTAAGGCAACTTTCTTTCCTGTCAGCCGCTCAGTCTTGGGCTTGGGGATTGAGAACTGGCTTTTTGTATCTACTAAACATGTATGATCATAAGCTTATTTTTACAAATCGTATGCAAAAAAGCATCTTCAGTGACTTGAGTTTTCCTAGCCCTTTTTTAATTGAATATTTCCTTGACCAGCTGCTTGCTCTTCTCTCTTTATTACTGCCTCTCCACCCCCTCACCCCAAAAAGCAAAAACTCCTCCACTGGAAATTTGCTCACTTACACTTCTTTCATAGCCTGCTGGCTGCTCTTCTGATCACAGGGAGGTTCCTTGTTCCTTCCTGCATTTTTTTTGCTGGAAAAGACAGCCTTCCAGTAGTGGGGGGGGGAGAAACTTTGATATTTGCCTATGGTAGGACACTTTACCTAATGCTGCATTGTGTATGCTATCTTCAATAACACAAACTGGCTATTGTGGTCATGAAGAATCCGATGAATGTCTATCTGTTATCGTGAAGTATTGTATGCACACATAATTTGAACCACGTGTTTCCAGTAGAAAGTTACGCTTCAAATGATCCTGGGGTAAGGTGGAGAATGAGAACGGTGTACTCTGGTCAAATCCTACATTGCAGCAATGAAGTAATGAGCATGTCTCAGATATGTGAACCAAGGCATCACCCAACAAAGGTGATATTTCTTTGATTTGTTTACTTTTTTTAAAAAAAAACTCTCAAACATCTTGGACTTAGGATGAATTCATCTAGCTTTTTGGGCTCAGCTTACACATTAGACTCTGCTTTTACAAAGAAAAACAGTGCAAGTTCATTTATAACTTCTCATTTTCCCCGTCCACTCTTAGAATGAATAAGCAGAGAATTTTGGAACAATGGGACTTTCCACTTCTGTACACAATTAGCATGTGTTAGACAGTGACTTGGACAGCAAGTAGCAAATATGTTTGAATACTTCTGTTAGTTTTCAATGTTTTTTTTTAATAAAAATCTATTATAGCCATATGGTAAAGAGTCTTCAGCTCCTAAATTTCAAGAGGATGTTGAACAGAATGTCCATAATGGTTTCTTTCTCTCTTTTTAAGAGGGAGATTGCTGTGTCACTTTTATGCAGAGGAGCACACAGTGACAGATTTGATGAATATTGTCTTTTTTTTCAGTTAGTGCCTCTCAGGAATTGTGCACAAAGACCGTTGGGCTATTGTTCTATCTGCTGTGATCACATTTGCTATCCTTTGAGTTTGGTCACTTTGACTCAACATTTTTGAAAAAGGCTTTAGAAAGTCAAATATAATGGCCATTGCAGTAATTAAATTAATCTTCTCATGGGGCTAGGGAGAAAAACAACTGCTGTCCATTGTAGGTATGGTTCGTGTCTCTCTAGCAATATAAAGACATCTCTCTAAAATGGCAATCTTGAAGCCAAATATACTGTCATGCAGTCTAATTGAACAAAGTTAGTTGTACCCATTCCACCTCAGCTCAGGTGATTGGCATGGGTTTGATGCTTTAAGAACATAATAAAGCAGATATTGACTGCCTGCTAAACCTTCCTGTTATCTCACTTATTTAACGTTTGATAGCAGCAGTGTATACCTTGAATGTTCACTTTTTTTTCCAGGCTGAACTGTCTTATTTATCAACTGATATACAATTCTGCATTTGGGATCTGAATTGCAAGAGATTCTGTCGTTCATAGTTGAAAATCACAAGGTCAAACTTAATTTTTAATTAGGGCCACAATTAGTGTTCTTTATGTGGAATTGTTTTGTCCCGAACATAATGAAATAAATGTTGATTGACTAGAATAACTGCCTTTCTTTCCCCGGTCTATTTGCACCCAACTGGTCATTCTACATCCATGTGTTGTCAGGCTTGACTGATATTATAGTAGAATGCACCCCTGTCCTTTACATGCCTCATAACTTGCATTCAACAAGGTTAGGAACTAGTCATATTACTGTTTCAGGTTAATTTTTTCCTCCAGGGCAGTAGGGTGTAAACCCCTGATTAGGGCTTTTGGCTAACTGTATTGATGTGGAATAGAGTTAAATTCTCAGATTTAAAATAACTCCATAATAAAATTGAGTCAGAACAAAGATAACACTTGTGTATTTTAATGCCCTTCAGTCAGATGTGTATACCCCACAATGTAATGAAGGAGTAGTCAGAAGATATCCCTTACTCAAATCCAGTAAAGAATAACATAGCTGGAACTTGCCTCTAAATTCTTGTAGTAAATTTAAAAGGCATCTCTTGAAAATCACATTGCAGGAATACTGGGCTTGACTGGATTGCACATTTGAGCAATTGAAAGAATACTGGTCTTTTTTCACTTTAAAAATCTGCTTCCTGTATATTCAAAATCTTATATTCAAGTAAAGGCCACTTGCTGCCTCTTCTTGCAGATGGATATATCTTTCCTACAGTGGAAGTTCCAACTTGTGGTGTGAGCAGACAGTGGATTGAATATAGGTGGAGCTGCTTGAAAAATTCTACAGTCTGTAGTATTCCAAGCAGCATGCACATCATTCTAATTTGTCTCGCCCGACTGACTCTGACTCTATTTGCATCTAAATTATAGTGAATTGCTATTCCTTCCATTGTGCAGTTTGAGAGAAACACCACTTGCTGCTGTACAGTTTTAGGCCTGTCCTATTCCTTTTCCTGGAATGAAAAATGTACCCAATAAAGTCAAGCTGCTTGTTTTGTATAACTGATCTTTCATCATGCTGTTTCAAATGGCTGCGTAGATTTGCAGTTTGTTGTAAAATTTGAATGTTGAGCCTGCTTTGCTGGTATATTTTTGATAGCTAACTTTGGTAAAACAAGGAAGTATAACTGCAATAAAACAATCTAAAAATGTTGTAAATTCTGAGGGTGTTACTTGCATGTAGACTTTCCATTTGGTGAAAAATAAATGCTGTTGCCATAATTTTTTGGCTAATTACCTGGCCTATTGATTCCTTACTTGATGTTTTTAAACTACAGCAATATCATAGGTGTAAGCTATGTATCATTGTAACTCTCCTTTCATATGACAGATAAAGGACAAGTTATAGCATAACTGTTATGACTTGGTTCTGTTATACCTCACTAGGGTAGTGCACTGGAATAAAGTCTTAGTATTCCTAGACTATTCATGCAATAAAGATTATATCACAGTACACAGCATCCCCATTTTATTGACACTCCCCTTCACAGAAACCAAGGACTTTTTTTTTATATACAGACAAATATTATTATTCTTTTATTACAAATTAACCACTGGGTCAACTATGAACTGTTGACACTTAACTCCGTTCTAACCTCTCCTCCCAAAACAAAACTCCATAGCATCACTTCCTTTTTGTCTATGTATGGAGGGAGGAGTAAACCAGGAAATTAGTTCAGTGATGTCAGTCTATGCACTTTTGTTTCTATTTCCTTCTGTTCTTTCCCAACTTGATGGGAGATACTGAACAACATTTCATAAATTGTAAATGGGGAATGGCTTATTGCAACTGGAGGGAGCAGATACCTGAGCTCTTAACAGGCATGAAGTGTTATTTTACACCCATCTGCCTTTTTCAGCTGTCCAAAAGCTTCTGCTTGTATCATTCACAACCACAAGCTGTTCAATCCTACAGGAACCAATCAGTGTCAGGCTGATAGCCATTGGCATCCATAACTAGTCAACTTCACAAATCAGTCAGGTAAATTTCACTTCACTTCTGTACATATGCTGATACTAACCCATCTACAAACCGTTTCCTTTTTGATGTGACATCTTCCACCATGTCCCTCCCACACACCAAAAAAAACTTGGTAAGAAATGTAAATTTTACATGCAATGGGTCTTGGTCAATACTTTAACAAGAAATTTAAAGAACAGCAGGTCTTACTTTTTGTAAGTCTTTCTTTCTTTTTTTTTCCCTCTGTTTGTTTGAGCACACCATTTAAATGAAGTGAAATAAAATGGTATGGTCTCTACCACCGTTTTAAGACCTTGGGTGACTTCGGCTAGACAGTTTCAGGAGTAGGTCTTCAAGTGCGAAGACCTTGCATTTTCCTTTGCTTAATAACTTAAGCCCTTTTTTGGTTAACTTCCAGATTTACAGTCAGGCAGGAACACAGGAGACAACTCACTTTAATTTACATTAACAGTCCAGAAATATTATCTAGTGATTTCACTTGAAAATTAAATGAATTCAGCTTATTCAAGCAGTTTTTTTTTTCAACTAAACCTCCACTGACAATGCTGTTGTGCTCCCTGCGCTGTACCTAATACATTAATGATTTTGGTCAGTTTACTAATTGATCAGTGTAGGGATGAAAGGCCAACACATGCATAACATCAAAGACATTGGATTAAAATCAATCTGGCTGGCAAGAACAAGACCTGTTTGGGTCACAGCTCTCCTTTTTCACTTCACCTGAATGTACCTGTCATTGAATCAGCAACACAAAGTCAACCAAAGTATGAGCCAATATCTGATAAATCTATTCCACTTTGATTTTGCCTTAAAAATTTAATATTAAGGGTCTATTGCTCTCTCTCTCTCACTCACTATCTCCCGCCCCTTAGTCAAAGTTGCAAATCACAAAAAAATTCCATCAACTGTCTCTCCCTTCACAAATTTTATCAAATGTTGTGAATCACATACTTTTGTTCACTTCCTCCTTTTGCATGGATCAAAGCATTTGTCATAGAACTATAAAAAATGCTTGCCTGAAGCAAGTTCTGCACAAACTTGATTGCGAGGCTGACTGCATGTTAACTAACCATTGTTTGTTTAATTACTTTACTTTAAATGGATTCTTCCAGCACTTTGAGTAGAAGGGACTTTTAAACATCTTGTTTATTGTCTGTACTTCATAAAAGTTTGGTTTTTGCAGCAAAAACCACTTAATTTATCTTTTACACCACCTTTCTAAACCCTCATCACTAAACTTTCCAGTTACCTATGCTATTGTGAACTGTACTTTTATGTAACTCTTGATCCTAACAGATGACGTAGTGTCTTTGAGTTTGACTGCACTCCAGAAAACCACCACCTTTTTTGCTGATCAGTTTTGCAAATACTTGGAAGAAAGGTGTTGGCTTAGCCACTTTCAGGCTTCTTGCCAAGGATATCTGAATGTCAGCGCAAACTACTGCAGATCCTGGAATCTGTATTGAAAGCAAAAAGAGATGACAGCAGGTCAGGTAGCATCCTTGGGGGTGGGGTGGGGGTGTGGTTTGAGGGAGAGAGCATGCAAGCTAAAGTTTTTAAAACTAATGACTTTTCATCTGAGCCGAAGTGTGGTTAGGGCAGCATTTGTGCGTTAGTTTGGGATGGGGGTAGTGGTTTAGTGTGCTGGTGAAGAAATGGTGTTGGTTCCGATTTTAGTGATCAGAATGGCAGAACAGTAGTGTATCCTGCCAGACTTAAAAGGATGAACAGTCCCACTAGGTGGAGGGAGGGGACTGTGGACGTGATGATCTAACAAGCTGAAAGAAAAGGAAGAATTGGTTCTTCCAGTTGAACTCTATACTAAATCCTTGAACTGGCCATGGACACTTGTTTTGCAGGGGTGACCTACTTCATTCACTTATGAAGTGGTCTTTATTTTGATCTTTTGAATCTTCCACTAGTTCTGTTTTTATTGTGCTGCCTGGAAATGTTGGCAGTTGTTTGGTGCCTTGCACACAAGCTTGCAGGATGAGCAGGCATTTGTCTTTATTGCTAGAAAATAATCTTGCAAATTGTGAGAATTGAAACGATCAGTTTATGCATATTAATGTTAGCAATTTTTGAGCATCAATTAGTAACTCTTTAAGGTTTCAGCTTATCCGTATAAGGAATATACCAATCGTGACTTTCAAGCCCATAAAGTATAGATGAAACAGTGGATTCTCCTTTTTTCCCCATGTGATTAAACTTTTTTTTTAAAAAACTCTTTCCCCACTCTTCCTCTTCTCCCTTCTCCTTTCCCCCGCCCTGTGTCTCTGTGTGACTTGATACTAATTCACTTTCCTCCTTCCTCTGTTTCATTCTCCATCCTCCAATCTCCATAACAGAAAATATCCTGTCTCTTGTTGAATCATTCAGTTCCTGTTTGTTCAGGGTGATTTGGAACACAGATTGAAGTCAAGAAGCTCTATAACAAATTGTATTATACAATATGGTGTATTTGGTAATTTTGGATTGGTTTGTCTGTTTCCATACATTAAATGATAATGTAAAATGTGGCACCTGCAGAGGAAACCACAATTGCACATGTGAGCAGGAACTTGGCAGGTCAAGTACAATGTGGAGTTCTGTTTTATTTGGAATAAAAGCTTTTTGTTTTTGATTCTTTGTACATGAAGTATTGGAATATGCAGGGTCGCTGATCAATTTTTTTTTTTTAAAGTTGTTTTTTTTTAGTTGTTACAAAGCGGTTTGAGATCCAAGTGAGCAAGGTTTATGATGTATTGATTCCTTCCCTGAAAGACTATGGACAGTGATGTCTTTGGGTGTTGAAACTCCACCTCTCTCTGTTTTATAGTGCAGAAGACCACTGTCTATTAGTTATCTGGACTTGAAGATAGTGAATACTCTTGCACACACTCCTTAAATATTTGAACAAAAATCACTTAATGAGAGATATTTGGATGGGTATATGAGTAGGAAGGGGTTGGAGGAATATGGGCCAGGTGCTGGCAGGTGGGACTAGATTGGGTTGGGATACCTGGTCGACGTGGACAGGTTGGACCAAAGGGTCTGTTTCTATGCTGTATATCTCTGACCACTTTTTTTTTAATGCCTCAATTGAACCTGCCTTCATTAAATGTCCAGGTAGTGTACATCAAACCACAGTATGCTGGCAGTTGGGGGTGGGGTTGTTTTGCAGAATGCTTTAATCATTGCCCTCTGATTATTTCAGTTTGGGTCTGAACAAAATCTGTTCCTCCAAACATTATTTTAAAAGTTATCCAATTTTCTCACCAAGGAAAACATTTCTAACTTTTCAGTCCTCCACTAAAATATTTCATCTCCTAGAAGCTTTCTCTCAAACCTCTTATTTTCGTGCCAACATATTCATGTTTTTTTCATAGTGTGCTGCCCAGAACTGTAACTCCAGATGAGGTATAACCAGTGCCCTAATCATTCCTGATGAAGGGCTTGTGCCCGAAACGTCAAACCTCCTGTTCCTTGGATGCTGCCTGACCTGCTGCGCTTTTCCAGCAACACACTTTCAGCCCTATATCAGTTCATCCTATCTCCTATTTTTTGCACTGTAATCTCCTTGCACAGTTTTTTTTTAAACTGCTCTCCACCTATCCTGAACATTTTAATGACTTGTGTACACATAAATAAAGGGCTTACCCTCCAGAACAGTGTTTTTATTGTGTACTGTCTGTGTTCTTTGAAGTCGGTCTGCCTACTCCGAGTTGGCAATGACATGAGAAGGCATATACTTCAGTACAATGTCCCCTCCAGTTCTATACTGCTCCTTCAAAACAAGTCTCCTAAATTTTGTGACTCTAGATTTGAATTTTATTCCCTGCATGCTATGATCTAGGGACTCCATATCAACCCTGGGGAACTCCAGAAACCTTCCACCCGGAGAACTATTAACCATTACTATAACTAACTATAGTTTTCTATCACTTTTAATTTTATACCCATATTGCTACTGTTCTTATTTCATGACCTATTTGTTTCCTCAAGTCTCTATAGACTAATTTAAATTATAAAATTGGGTAAGTTGGGCTGACGGGCCTGTTCCTGCTGTAAGTGACTGCATACCTCATCAGTCTCGTCCTCCTTTTCTCCTCAACCCTTTTTCCCAAAAAAGTACTTCAAAGTTGTCTAACCAACTTTCTGTAAGCATAGTTGTTAAGACACTCATGAATCTGTCTTTTTCCAGGTGACTATTATTTTCACCTCCAAATAATTTTGTTACTAGAAGGTGCTACACCACTTTCTAAAAAGAACATAATGAAAGTTTTTTTTGATTTAAAACATTGCTGCTTATAAGTTTATATGCTTTGCACTTTGTAGTGAGATTTGAATAGATTGGTCCAAAAGGATAAAATGTGATCTAATTGAAATATATCTAAGACTTTTTTTAAAGCTGTGGTAAGTACTGAAAATGTTTCTCCCAAACTGGGGAGTCTAGAGATAAGTTACAACCTCCAGCCAAGAAGTTACCTATCTAGGGACTGAAATGGAAAATATTTTCTGCTCTCAAAAGATGGTAAATCTCTGGTATTCTGTATTCCCATTATCCTACAATATCAAACATACTACTTTTGTTTCTGTTTTTGTTTGAGACAATAATGCTCCATCAAACTTGGTGTTGATAACTCTCGACTGAGAAGCATTGTATCCAGATTCACTAATTATTCCCACTATGTGGCTTTGGCTTAGATCAGCTAACTCTAACCAGGGTTGCCCAGAACCTTATTTTTTTCTCTCTGATCTTTTAAAAGATACATTGAGGTGCATGAGAATTTTGCTCTTCTATTATTTGCAGAAGCAATAAACAAATCATTTAATCTCTTGACAGATTAAAAAGGACAGACAGTAATTCAATAAATGGTCATGTTTTTTTCCTTGTTTGCCACTTAAGCTTCAAACATTTACATCTTGATTATCCAATTAAGACATCAGACTCTTTAAAAATTGCTTGTTCTTTCTTGTAGAATGCCAAACTTGGGTGGTGGAAATAAATGTGGCGTCTGCCAGAAGACTGTGTACTTTGCTGAGGAGGTGCAGTGTGATGGGAGGTACTTTCACAAGTCCTGTTTCCGGTGCAGTAAGTATCTGATAGAATTTAAATTCTTTTATCTGGATACCCGCTCTTTTCAAATGTTAGATTCTTGCAAGATTGACAATTCAAGAAGAATTCCCACTTGAGTTAAGAGCAGGAATAGGCCACTTGACCCCTTAAGCCTGCACTGCCATTTAATAAGACCATGGTTGATTGGACCAGGGAGTTGAAGTTATAGCCGCCTCCTATAAGGTTTTGAGCAGTTATAATCAAGGCCACAAACAGTTGTTTTACTGTCTCCTAATGAAATTTTGCAACAAATCCCAGTGAGGTTTTGAGGATGTGTGGAGTTTGCACAGACAATCACCCGAGGCTAGAATCAAACCTGGGACCCTGGTGCTGTGAGGCAGCAGTGCTAACCACTGAGCCACCATAGATGCTTGATTCCCAGCCCTGATTCATACTGGGATTCACTTTTTTTTTGGGCTTCTGGCTCCTGTCCCAATAATACTTTTCCAATCACTGTTTAGATTATTAACATATCTCTGGAACAGGAGTGACTTGGGCCAGGACCTTCTGTCCCTAAGATGGGAACACAACCATCAACATCAATGTCCTTGTCTCCACTTGCATGCCTGCCAATCATGAGTTGCAGATATTGTAACAGTATTTTAAAACAAAAATACTATAAGAATGGGTCTTCTGCTTCTACCTTTTCAATGTATACCTCAACAAAATCAAACTGTTTCAACTCCAGCATTTCCATGAAAATGCTGATGTGCAGTTTGTATTCCTGCTTCTAACTATTTTAAGTTGCTGAGCAGGGCTGATGTAACAAAGGAAAAGCACACACTGATCAAAAAATTTACCCAGTTCTGTTCTTAGAACGTATCTACTGAGCCTCTCCCACCCTTACCCCTACCCACTATTTGTTTGTACTGCTTGCTATTTAATTAGCTGGAGACAAAAAAAACTGCAGATACTGAAATCCAAGTTAGATAACACAGTAGTTAGACAGCACCAGGAGGTGGAGAAGTCGATGTTTTGAGTAAACCCTTTCTTGGGGTGAGGGGAGTTACAGATAAGATGGTCACCCAAAACCCACCATACATTGAGTATGGCCTGGTTGGCCAATGGGAGGAATGAATCCAGTTGGTGGCTGGAAGGGAGGGGAAGAGGAGCTGGAATAGGAGTTTGGGTGGGGGCGGAAGGTGATTTGAAATTTACAGAACTCTATAGGCTGGTCTGGCAGATGAGGTAGTGTTTCTTCAATTTGCAGTCTGATACACTGTGGGAATGGTGAAGGCAGAGGATGGTCATGTCAGGAAATGGGAAGGGGAACTAAAATAGGCAGTGACTGGGAGGTCAAGTTGGGCCTAGCTGAGATGTTCAGAGAAATGTGCTCTTAGTTTAAGTTCAGTCTTTGTGATAGAGTAGACCCCATTTGGACACTGGATACAATAAACTAGGTTGGAGGAGTGGCAGGCGAACCTCCTTCTTAGCTGGGAGGACTGTTCGAGCCCAGGATAGAAGTGAGAGGAGTCTTGTGCTAGCATGTTTTGCATCTTTTTATGGTTGCCGGGGAAGGTACTAGGCAGTTGGTGGGGAGTATGGCATGGAGCCAGGAGGACAAAAGGAGCAGTCCTTGCAGAAGAGGGTTGGGGAGAGGAAGATGTGCTTGGTGGTGGGGTCTAGTTAGAGTTTGTGCAAGTGTTTCAGGTTGATATGTTGGCTGTGGAGACTGGTGGGTTGGAAGGTGAGGACAAGGGAAGGTGGATCCTGTCTGTTTTAAATTCCCCACCCTAACAGTGATGGTGTTTTTATTTTCCCCCAGCACCCATGATGTGTGGGGGCAGGCTGTCTTTATTACATTTGGAGGTAGGGGTTTATTTTGAAACGCAGTTTAAATCAGTTTAACAATGATCATCCTCTGCCTCCACCACTGCCACAATGAATCAGACCACATATTGGAGGGACACCACCTTATCTGCCTGGGCAGCCTGTAGGCCTCCGCATAAAGTTTGCCAAATTTTTAACTAAAGAATCTATACTTGCTGCCTGTTGGAATGGTTCAGGTGCTGACTTGTTTTTACTATGCTCAATATGTGCATACCATGTTAATTTATCACACCCAAGTGTAGTTCTGGCTGACCGAAATGGTAGATACTACTTAGAATCTGAAGACTATGATAAACTTGTGGGATCCCAAGAGTGTTCAACAACTAAGTTTCAGTCTCTCCATATAGAGACTCCTGCCTATAAACATTGAGCTGGATGAGAAATAATTTGTCCATACTGACGCACAAATCACTTAAACCCATTATTTTTGCTTGGTTAGATGTGAATATGACTCTCTTGACCCAAACTTAAAAAACTGTCCTGATAGTAAAGTCCTTTAGTAAAAACATCTAATGCAGATTAAATATTGAGACAAGAGGACTAGGTTTACTAACAATGCAAAATACTTTCTCCCTTGGATGCCTAACCATAGGTTCTGATAAGTGCCTTCAATTTTGAAGCCTTCATATAGGTTTTGCCAATTTTGTGTCCCAGACTAACAATTGGCATTTAAAAAAAAAACACAAATGCACCCTCTGTAAATGCCATGCATGCTTGAAAAGTAAGCCAAAATATTGGAATGTTTCAATGAGCATAAGCTGGCTGATTTGAATTCCCTTTGTCAACTAGCTTCTTGAAAAGGCTGAGTTATTTGAAAGATGTGCTAATTAAATTAATATAGGCATAAACTCTATTCATCCTATCCTTCAGTAATTTCCTCACTTTAGTAATATTGGGAGCATTGTATGGAATTTTGAGAGCATTGGCTGAATGTAAAATTTTAGTCTTTGCATAGCAGATCAGAATAACCTTGCTGATGCAGTGAGCTTTTTAATCTCCATTAAAACTGCCCTGTTTATCACTGAGTGGGTGGGGAATACACTAACCAACCAGCACACTAGAAAATGGAATTTCAGAAACAGTTTAGCTATTGTGCCAACTTTGACATTTAAACTCTACATGAAGCAAATGAAATGAGACTCTGTATAATCTTTGATTTTTGGAAAAGTAACAACTTGTTTATGCGATTGATCCATGCTTGAAACTCCATTTTAGAGTTTAAATATAAGGGTGCCAATTTAGTTTTCTTATCTTATTTACCACTTCCTCCATATTCTCACTTATAGAGGCTGTATAGACTAAGATATTGGGGCAGAAATTAGGCTGTTCAGCCCATCGCATGTTCTCCACCATTCAATGGCTGAGAAGTTTCTCAACCTCATTCTCCTGCTTTCAAGAACCTATTTGTCTTTAAATGTGCTCTTAAAGATCTGGCCTCCCCAGACTTCTGTGGCAAAGAATTCCATAGATTCATTACTCTCGGCTGAAGTATTTTCTCATTTCCGTTCTTAAATCTTGCTTTTACTCTAAAGCAATGTCCTCAGGTTCTAGTCTCTCCTACCAATGAAAACTCCTTCTCAACATCCACTTTGTCCAGGCCATTTCAGCATTCTGTTCAAGACTTCTTCCCCTCCCCACCCCCCACCTCACCCTTGTACCACTTTGAGTACAGACCCAGAGTAGTCAAACTTTCATGTGTTAAGCTTTTTATTCCTGGAACCATTCTTACGAACCTCCTCTGAACATGCTGTAGGACCAGTATGAACATCCTGAGATATGGGTCCCAAAGCTGCTGATCATGTGATCAATTAGAGGTGGTGGGGGGGGGGGGGGTCCTAATTTACTGCTTTGCTCACTTTGTGAAATGCCTGCAGTTTTATTCTGGTGCTTAAACAAAAATGCATACCTTGCAATTTATATGTAAGAGGGAAGATTTTTGGAGTCTCAAAATTGCACTTTCAATGGTGCATCTGGCTTTGGTCATGTAAATGTTTTTTAAAACAGCTTTCCAAACTTCTACTGCCTTGGCAGAGACTTGTGGTTTATAGCCAAAACAAATTTGCACTTCAAGCTCTGAACCATAACATTTTTTTCAATGAATTGCTAACTATCTTTTTTAATCATGAAGGTTCCTTTTTTTAGGTTTGCCTGAAAATAAATCTGAACTTTTTTTAGTGTCTGGTTTCAAAGTGTCAGTCACAGGAGCCAGGAAATGTGATAGTTAATTCTAATAGATTAGAATTTGTGCTAATTTGCATTTCTCAATTTAGGGGATTAAGCTGCATGCCCATGATAAATGGGTTTTAACTTCTACTGTTATAAAGGTGTAAGACCATAAGACATAGGGGTGGAAGTAAGGCCATTCAACCCATCGAGTCTACTCCACTGTTCAATCATGGCCAATGGGCATTTCAACTCCACTTACCTGCATTCTCCCCGTAGCCCTTAATTCCTCGAGACATCAAGAATCTATCAATCTTTGCCTTGAAGACATTTAGCGTCCCAGCCTCCACTACACTCTGCGGCAATGAATTCCACAGGCCCACCACTCTCTGCCTGAAGAAATGTCTCCGCATTTCTGTTCTGAATTTATCCCCTCTAATTCTCAAGCTGTGTGCATGGGTCCTAGCCTCCTCACCTAACGGAAACAATTTCCTAGCGTCCACCCTTTCCAAGACATGTATTATCTTGTATATTTCTATTAAATCTCCGCTTAATCTTCTAAACTCCAATGAATACAATCCCAGGATCCTCAGCTGTTCCTCGTATGTTAGACCAACCATTCCAGGGATTATCCATGAGAATCTCGGCTGGACACGCTCCAGTGCCTGTATGTCCTTCCTGAGGTGTAGGGACCAAAACTGGACACAGTACTCCAAATGGGGCCTAACCGGAGCTTTATAAAGTCTCAGCACAACGGTGCTTTTATATTCCAACCCTCTTGATATAAGTGACAACATTGCATTCACTTTCTTCATCACGAACTCAACCTGCATGTTTACCTTTAGAGAATCCTCGACTAGCACTCCCAGATCCCTTTGTATTTTGGCTTTTCGAATTTTCTCACTGTTAGAAAGTAGTCTATGCTGTTATTCTTTTTTTCCAAAGTGCAAGACTCCTTACGTTGAATTCCATCAGCCATTTCCTGGACCACTCTTTCAAACTGTCCAGATCATTCTGCAGCCTCCCCACTTCCTCAGTACTACCTGCCTGTCCACCTAACTTCGTATCATCGGCAAACTTCGCTGGAATGCCCCCAGTCCCTTCATCCAGATCACTAATATATAACGTGAACAGCTGCGGCCCCAATACTGAACCCTGCGGGACACCGCTTGTCACCGGCTGCCATTCTGAAAAAGAACCTATTATCCCAACTCTCTGCCTTCTATCAGACAGGCAATTCTCAATCCATACCAGTAGCTCACCTCGAACACCATGGGCCCTCACCTTGCTCAGCAGCCTCCCGTGTGGCACCTTATCAAAGGCCTTTTGGAAGTCTAGATAGACCGCATCCACTGGGTTTCCCTGGTCTAACCTACTTGTCACCTCTTCAAAGAATTCCAACAGGTTTGTCAGACACGACCTCCCTTTACTAAATCCATGTTGATTTGTTCTAATCAGACTCTGCTCTTCCTAGAAATTAGAAATCTCATCCTTAATGATGGATTCTAGAATTTTACCAACAACTGAGGTTAGGCTAATTGGCCTATAATTTTCCATCTTTTGTCTTGATCCTTTCTTGAACAAGAGGGTTACAACAGCAATCTTCCAATCATCCGGGACCTTCCCTGACTCCAGTGACTTTTGAAAGATCTCAACCAATGCCTCCGCTATTTCCTCCGCCACCTCTCTCAGAACTCTAGGATGTATCCCATCAGGACTAGGAGATTTATCAATTTTAAGACCTTTTAGCTTTTCTAGCACTTTCTCTTTTGTAATGGCAACCATACTCAACTCAGCCCCCGACTCCCTTTAATTGTTGGGATATTACTCATGTCTTCCACTGTGAAAACTGATGCAAAGTACTTGTTAAGTTCTCCTGCAATTTCCTTATCTCCATCACTAGGCTTCCAGCATCAGTTTGAAGTGGCCCAATGTCTACTTTTGCCTGTTGTTTGTTTCTTATGCATTGAAAGAATCATTTGTAATATTACTGGCTAGCCTACCTTCGTATTTGATCCTCTCCTTACTTATTTCTCTTTTGTTATCCTCTGTTTGTTTTTGTAGCCTTCCCAATCTTCTAATTTCCAAGTGCTCTTGGCCACTTTATAGGATCTCTCTCCTTTTTTTTCTTTAATACATTTCCTGACTTCCTTTGTCAGCTATGGCTGTCTAATCCCTCCCCGGATAACCTTTCTTTTCTTTGGGGATGATCCTCTGTATGATGTCCTCAATTATATCCACAAACTCCTGCCAATTTTGCTCTGCTTCCAGTCTATTTTTCAGTTCCTCTCTCATGCCCTCATAATTACCTTTATTTAACTGTAACACCATTACATCCAATTTTGCCTTCTCTCTTTCAAACTGCAGACTGAACTCTACCATATTATAATCGATGCTTCCTAAGGGTTTCCGTACTTGAAGATCTTTTATAAAGTCTGGTTCATTACAAAGCACTAGGTCCAGAATAGCCTGCTCCCTTGTGGGCTCCATGACCAGCTGTTCCAAAAAGCCATCCTGTAAGCACTCCATGAATTCCCTTTCTTTGGATCCACAGGCAACATTATTTACCCAGTCCACCTGCATGTTGAAGTCTCCCATGATCACCGTGACCATGCCTTCTCTATTTCCCAGTACACGTTGCATCCCTGGTCCTGACCACTTTTAGGAGGTCTGTACACCACTCCAATTATGTGTTTTTTTTTTTTGCCTTTGTGGTTCCTCAATTCCACTCGCACAGACTCCACATCATCCGACACTGTCACTCAGTGCCATAGATTTAATATTGTTCTTAACTAACAAAGCAACCCCACCCCCTCTGCCTACCTCGCTGTCATTTTGATAAGTTGAAAATCCTTAGAGGTTTAACTGCCAGTCCTGACCCTCCCTGTAACCATGCCTGTGATGCCAACCATCATAATCATTCACTATGATTTGTGCCATCAGTTCTTCTGCTTTGTTACGAATGCTACGAGCATTCAGGTAAAATGCCTTAATGTTAACTTTATCATTAGAGATATTGGAAGTCATAAGATGTCCTAAGTTTTCCTTTTTTTTCCTTTCCCTTGAGTTTAGGTCCACCTGCACATATGCTATCCTGTTGCTTATCTTTCCATTCAACTCCATACTCCGTCCCTTTCACTTTCCCTCCCTTCTCTTCTCTTACCTGTGCCCCCCAACCCAGAAGTTTAAAGTCCTCCTGACCACCCTAGAGGTCTAGTAGAGGTGGACTGTACCTATTTGAGAGGAAGCTAGCAAGGACTGACTGAAAGCAGTGTGTCTTGAACGAGATAAAAATGTAATGCTTGGTCGAAACAAATTGTGTTGCATTTGGGGGAGGGGGGAAAAGCTTAAAATCAGTTTAAATTATGCCCTCAATACCACTTGAATATTATGTTTGGGATGATATAAACTAATGAAATGATGTGGTTTTTGGGGGTGGGGAGGGGGGTATAAATCCAGACATTTTGAAGTTGGGGGAGAATTAAGAGCAGCAAGCAACCGATCGCTAACAGTGACTCTCACTCTGAAAGATACAAGTCTACAGGAAACTTCTGCAGCAGAACACTAAAGTCTACCTAGAGGAATGTACAGAGCAAGTTC
Organism: Hemiscyllium ocellatum; assembly: GCF_020745735.1. Taxonomy (NCBI): domain Eukaryota; kingdom Metazoa; phylum Chordata; class Chondrichthyes; order Orectolobiformes; family Hemiscylliidae; genus Hemiscyllium; species Hemiscyllium ocellatum. The sequence goes on along the minus strand of NC_083426.1, from coordinate 35,035,184 downwards.
AACATCTGAATACTATACTGGGGTTTGGATTTTTTGTTTTTTGCTATAAACTAAGGGGGAATTTCAGACCAGTATTGTAGAGTGGGAGGTAACAGGTGGGTTTAAGGGAAAGGAGTTGTCATTAGTAGTTTGCATGGTCTCTGGTTAACTTAATCAAAATTTAACAATTTTATTCTTTAAACAGTGAATTCTGGGATATTGTTTGCCTCTGTGTGACAGAATACAATGTGAGGTGAGCTACTGTGTTGGCTTTAAATTGGCAGAGGGGTGTACCTACTTGTAACAGTATAACTATATAGACAAAACATTTGCTGATTAATGCAATGTCACTGGCATGAATGCAGAACTTTCTGGTGTGTTGGGGTTGGGAAGGAAAATTGGTGCCAAAATTTAAAGTATTCAAGTCCCAAAATTTGGCATTTGTTGCTGTTAGTTGGGGGATGGAGGATTCTGAGAAAGGGAAAGCCTTGATTCTCAAACCATGAGCTTGTTTTGGCTTCAACAGAAATGGGGAGTAAACTCACTCTTTAAAAAGAGGTTGGCACTTCATTAATTGTAAAAACAAAACTGTGCCCTGTTTTGTGTTCATTGTGTGACCTATAACTTGGGTATGTCCATGTGTCCAAAAATGTACCATTTCTTTGGAGCAGTTCTTGGTGCTCTGTATAGGCTGAAATTCACAATGACTTGTGTTCTTTGCTCATTCGAGTAGCTGGTGCTAGTAGGATAAGATGGTTTCAAAGATCCTCCTCTGGGAAATCTTGTGTTCTATAAGCTTAATGACTTTTTTAAATTTTAGGCTTCAGTGGTGAATACTACATAAAAATAAAACCTAAAGAGTCTACTTAGCCTGGAAATCTAACTTTGTACTTCACTTGTTTCAGGTTTTTATTGTATGAAGTCTGTTTTGAGGTGGGAACATGTATTATGATAACAGTTTATTTCACTGATTTGTAAACTGCTGCTCCTGGAGAAAATGGTGGATTATGTAAGTCTGGAACTCTGCCATTCAGAAATATTAGTGGCATACCATACTCTAATGCCATGTGCACAAACTTGATTTTGGATTTTTTGTGGTTAGGCATTTTGACTTCTCCCTAGTTGTCAGCTATGTTCCATGTACCAAGTGCTGAAAGACTCCATCTGTTCATAGTTCTTTTTGGTTGGTTTGTTTGCAGTGGCATGTAAGAAGAATCTCGACAGCACTACATTAACTGTGCATGCAGAAGAAATCTATTGTAAAAGCTGCTATGGAAAAAAGTATGGACCCAAAGGCTATGGTTACGGCCAGGGTGCCGGTACTCTGAGCATGGATACTGGAGCAAGTGTGGGATTAAAACCTGTGCAGTAAGTGAAATCTCGTTTCCATAAATTATCAGCTGATGCAGTCCATGTTTGTCATTCTTTGTTACCTTGCTATAGGCAAGGTATAGTCAAACCCCTGAACATATGATTCAGACAATACTGTGATTTCTTTATTTTTCTCTTGCCCCTGCCATCCCATCACTGTTGCCAACTTGTGACTACAAGTGTGTTACCATATGGTGTATCACTTATTTTCTCCCTGGCGGTGGTCCCATCTAGCCTGTGGCAAATTTTTAGTTTTGGCTATTAATTAATATATCAAACTGAAGTGAGCATGTTCATGTCGTCTTGTTAATTTTTTGAATTGTTTATAACCTCAATAGTCTTTTATTTTTTTTTTATTTTATAATTCCTTCCTCCTTTTTTGCCAAGCAAAAAGACATGTAGCTCAGTGGTTAACACAGCTGCCTCAGTGCCAGGGTGCTGGTTCGATTCCAGTATCTGGACTTCACACAGACACCAGAAGGATGTGTAGATTTCCTCTGGGTGCAAAGATGTATAGGTTAGGTGGATTAGCCATGGGGAGTGCAGGGTTACAAGGGTGGGGTGGCTCAAATGGCCTGCTCCTACACTGTAGGAATTCCGATTCTAATCCTGAACAGGGTCAGAAACCAGGTTGGGATTACTTCCTGCTCTTCAAACTCTACTGGAGAAAATAATTTGGGCTTTAATCCCAAAAGGAAGGTGACTGAAAATGGGAGTAGTGTCCTTGCAGATGCCAATTTTATGAAGTGCTTGGAGGGGCAGGCTGCACTAACATTAGGCTTGGTGCTCTGATACTTATTATCATTCTGTGTAAAAACCAATAATGGCCCTTTCCACCCCAGCATGTTTTTTCTCTCTATGCCACACAATTTCCCTCTTGCCAGTATTAAGTATGAGTGAGTAGACTCCAGACCAATGCTGAGATTAGTTAGTGAATTCCTCATTCTACCTTTGTTTTTATTTCCAGAAAACCTCTCCTTATTTTTCTCACCACCTTCAAAGCATTTGTATGCATTTTGAAGCTACTAAACAATGAACTGACTAGTACCTGGCTTTGATAATGTAGGCTGTGAAATCTGGAATGCAGCATTAATCCTTTGAAGATAAAACTCTGGCTGACTGCCGATGAACAAGATTTAAAGGGTAGTAGATTTAATTAGACACTTCTGATGCATTTGTCTGCTTTTTATGCATGTTTGTTCCAAATCTTTAACAAGCCCAAGGGGTAACTAGTGTTTAAGTGTTATCCCAGGACCAAATCCAAAATAGTGTACTACTGTCCCAAAAAAGTAGGCGGAGACCCATGTCTGTGTTTTGGATGCTCCTTCACTATCCCATTTTTTGGGTTTTGGGGGTGGCTAAACTCCAATATTTGCAATTATTTCCATGTATCATAACTATACAAAATAGTATCTATCCCATTTTTCCCCTACCCTAAGCTCTTGTGCTTTGCTTCCAATTTGAAGTAAAATGTTTAATATTTGAGTTGCAGATATTAATGGTATTCACTTTTTTAAAAAATTCTGATTCCATTCAGAGGGTAAATAAAGAAGTACATGCACTGTTTAATTAAAAAATAAAATCTCCAGCAGTTCTACTTTGTGTAGACTCTAGCCAATGAGTGCAGTACTGTACTTGTGAACTGACTAAAGTACAGGCCATTTGGCTCCTTGAATATATCCTGACCTTCAATAACAACATGGCTGATCTAATTATGACCAACTCCATAATCCTTTTTTTTTTACTCCTAATGGCCTCTGATTCCCTTACTATCCAGAATCTATTAAATGCTACCTTTAAATGGGACCTAGTTAGTTCCACTCTCTGGTGACTCTCTGTGTGGAGTTTGCATGTTCTCATCATGTTTGCATAGGTTTCCACTGGGTGCTCAAGTTTCCTTCCTCAGTCTGAGGATATGCAGGTTAGGTGGATTGGGCAATTCAGCATGCCCAGTTTCCAGGAATGTGTGGTTAGTTGTTAGCCATGGGTCATGCAGGGTTAAGGGATAAGGAAGAGAGTTGGGTCTCAGTGGGATGATATTCATAGGGGTGGTGCAGACCTGTTGCCAAATGGCCCTTTTCCACACTGGGGATTCCATGGAATCCTACTCTGTCCAAAGTCAAAACAGTCAAATCACCTATAAACACAAGCTGGTACCAATGCAAAGCAGTCCCAACCTTTATAAGGATACCAGTTTCAATAGCCTTTACTACAGAACAGTACAATCTCTAATCGTATTTGCTGTCTCACGTTGCCATACTTTCACTTGTAGTGACAGATTCTCATTTACGACTTGCTGAAGTCTTGTCTCTTTTTTTTCTATTTAATGACACTTTTTTTAATAATCCTATGAATTTGAGATTCAGAGTACTTGGATTCCCTCTCTGTTCTACACTGTTTCTCCATTAAACATTGCTTTTCTGTTCTTTCTGCCAAGTAGCACAGTTTCCATTCTCCTACAGTTTATACTTTATCTGCCAAACTTCTGCCCACTTGCTTGATCCATCTATAATCCCACTGCAGGCTCTGTCATCTTCAACTTGCTTTCTTATTTATCTTTCGTCACAGCAAATCCAGCATCCATGTAAATGACTGGAAGCCAGTACCATCAAGTTTGGCTCACTTGCCTCTGGGCTTATTGAATGCTGGCAATAAACAGCACACCCTGATTGGCTACTGTGTGACTTTGCTAGAAAGAAGTTGGCATGCTCGGATGCTGTGCTGATTTTTTTTAAGCGGGCCCAACACTGCATATCCAGAGTATGGATTGGCAACAGCCTGAGGTATCCTTTTTTTTAAAAAGATGGTTCCTTGTCTCTTTTCCTGTTTCTCTTTATCCCCCCCCCCCCCAACCCCCGAATGCCGTCAAATGACACCCCTCCACATCTCCATTTGAAAATCAAACTTTTGAATGCAGGATTGTGCATGTGATGTAGGATTCCTATTTGCATAGTGAATAGCCCTGAGATGGGTAGGTAAGCTGCTGTCTTCACTTGAAGAACCAGCTGAGCAATACATCTGGTCGGCTGTAAGTCTTGAGTATTGGAGGATGTGGGATATGCCCTTTACTCCACCTGCCCCAAACAGTATACCCTGCGCAAATTAGGAACTGCTAGTTGCTCATTTGTTCAAGTGATAAACAAGTGGCAGTTGAATACTGTCCCCTCCATTGAGCCCCCTACTTAAAAACTCAGAGGTTGAGCTCTCTAGTCATCTAACTGCTAGTGATTTTGATGCTAGCCTTGCAGCTAACTTATCTCCCCTCTTTATTTCTGGGAGAAATCTAGCAGTCTTCAAACTTTTTTTTTCAATTGCCAGCCATGACAATTGCTTAGTGTTAGCATTTGTGGAAAGTGAAATTTTCACATATTCAGTACGGCCTCTGTTTAAATATTAACCTCCTGCATGAAATGGAGTTATGATTTTGAAATTGAAAATATTCAAATGATACAAACTTTAGGTGGACAGGCAGGTAGTACTGAGGAAGTGGGGAGGCTGCAGAAGGATCTAGACAGTTTGGGAGAGTAGTCCAGGGAATGGCTGATGGAATTCCATGTGAACAAATGAGGTCTTGCACTCTGGAGGGAAAAAAAGAATGCAAGCATAGACTACTTTCTAAACAGTGAGAAAATTCATAAAGCCAAAGTACAAAGGGATCCGGGAGTGCTAGTTGAGGATTCTCTAAAGGTAAACGTGCAGATTGAGTCCGTGATTGATTAAGAAAGCAAATGCAATGTTGTCACTTATCTCAAGATGGTTGAAATATATGGTTGGCGCAGTGGTTAGCACTGCTGCCTCACAGCGCCTGAGACCTGGGTTCAATTCCCAACTTAGGCGACTGACTGACTGTGTGTGGAGTTTGCACATTCTCCCCATGTCAGCGTGGGTTTCCTCACACAGTCCAAAGATGTGCAGGTTAGGTGAATTGGCCATGCTAAATTGCCCGTAGTGTTAGGTAAAGGGGTAAATGTAGGAGGATGGGTTGCGCTTCGGTGGGTTGGTGTGGACTTGTTGGGCCGAAGGGCCTGTTTCCACACTACGTAATCTAATAAAAGCACCATTGTGCTACTGAGACTTTATAAAGCTCTGGTTCGGCCCCATTTGGAGTACTGTGTCCAGTTTTGGCCCCCGTACCTCAGGAAGGACATACTGGCACTGGAGCGTGTCCAGCGGAGATTCACATGATGATCCCTGGAATGACAGGTCTAACATACAAGGGAGGGCTGAGGATCCTGGGATTGTATTCATTGGAGTTTCTATTAAATCTCCCCTTAATCTTATAAACTTACAAGATAATACATGGCTTGGAAAGGGTGGACGCTAGGAAATTGTTTCCGTTAGGTGAGGAGACTAGGACCCGTGGACACAGCCTGAGAATTAGAGGGGGTAAACTCCAGAAGAGAAATGCGGAGCCATTTCCTCAGCCAGAGTGGTGGGCCTGTGGAATTCATTGCTGCAGAATGCAGTGGAGACCGGGACACTAAATGTCTTCAAGGCAGAGATTGGTAAATTCTTGATGTCACAAGGAATTAAGGGCTACGGGGAGAATGCTGGTAAGTGGAGTTGAAATGCCCATCAACCATGATTGAACGACGGAGTGGATTCTGGGCTAAATGGCCTTACTTCCACTCCTATGTCTTATGGTCTCCATTTGGGGGAGAAGATTATAGCAGGTTAAAAAGGCTACTTTGACATGACATTTCCTCAAGGGCAACTAGAGGTGGGCAGTAAATGCTTCCTTTGCAAGAGAAAAAATGTTACTTTTTTCTGTTTTGTAAAAATAAACCCTGCTAACTTGTGATTCAGTACCTTGGACCCCTCTTTCTTAGTACAGCCTATGATTCCTTTGTCCCACGATTGATTTTAAAAGCTGCACCAGTTCCCTACAAACTAAATTGTACTCCATATGGTCACTTCTGAGCTTTGTAATGCTGCTGTTTTACCTAATTAGTCTATTCAAAGCTTGATTTGGAGATGCTGGTGTTGTACACCCCAGTCCAAAGTTTAAAAATCACAACACCGCCAGGTTATAGTCCAACAGGTTTAATTGGAAGCACACTAGCTTTTGGAGCGCCGCTCCTTCATCAGATGGTTGACTGATGAAGGAGCGTCGCTCCGAAAGCTAGTGTGCTTCCAATTAAACCTGTTATGATTTCTAAATTTTTATTCAAAGCTTGGTGTGCTATAGGCACATTGTATAGTACTCCTGCATATTTCTTTTTAATTGGAATAAATCAGGATCATCATTTTTTCCTATTAGAACAATTCAGCCTTTAACAGGGATTAGGGCCATCTTGGCTCTCCTGTGTTGAGTCTGCTGTTGACATGATCAACACCAGATAGCTGAGTGGAGGATGGTATTGATATTTTAGTCGAGCAAGCAGAATAGTGGCAACATGATTTCAGTATTGAGTAGATTAAGTTTGAGATTTAAAAACCAAGCAAGAGAATGCAAAATAAAATGGGAGGGTACGGCGAGACCTTGGCATGCATGTCCATAGGTGCCTGAAGTTGTCAGGAGAAGAGGGTAAAGTGGTAAACAAAACAAATGGGATGTAAAATTTTTAAATCAAATGAGGTATTCACTGCAAATGTAAGGATCAATTTCCTGGAACAATATAAATACTGCTTAGGCCACAGCCTAGTCGTCATATAACCAAAAGGATATTGTCCTGACATTGCCAGGACAATACAAGAAAGTTTGGATGAGCAAGGGTTCTTAAGGTTGACGTGTGATTTAAGCAAGGTGGACAGAATGAATGATTCCTTTTGGATTATGTGGTAGGGAAGACCTTTTTTTTTTGCATGAGCAGGGAGGTCTCACTAGGGGGTCACTGATGGGATTGGAAGGACCATGAGAGAGTTTCTCACACAGTAGGTGATAGGTTTCTGGAATTAGCTGCCCAGCTTAGTGATTTGAAAGATGAAACCCTTGATTCCTTCAAAAAAAAGGCACTTGAACCTATAAATAAAGGATTATATGCTGTGAATTGGGATTAGATGTGATCAGCTGGCTCACTCAGACAAGATTGTTTGTTGTCTAACAGTTTTTTTTTCTATGGCTCAAAACAAAATCCAAATGGGGAAGTGAAAGAGTTTTCCATGTCTCCGTTTGGGTTTCATGATGGTTGACACAGTAACTTTTATAACAATATTCCTTGGCTTATTTTGAAGCTTTTTTTTAAAGCGGTTGAGTCTGAAAGCTGAACATGGGACCGCTTACAACTTTTACTGTGTGCTCAAGCTCTAATGCATCAGTTGAAATAAGTACAACAAATCAGAAGTAGCCAGGCAATTCTTGGTGTAGCCTGTTGACCCTCTTCATAAATCCAATGGGTCAATGAATGTTTACCCTGCTTTAGCTGTTAAAGTATGACCTACTCTCTAACTTGTCAATTTCATTTGGCCTTTACAGAGCTGCGACTCACTGCCCCACAACTAATGTCAATGAATCCAAATTTGCTCAGAAGTTTGGTGGTTCAGATAAGTGCCCTAGATGTGGACAGTCAGTTTATGCTGCTGAGAAAGTTATTGGAGCTGGCAAGGTAATGTTTTCTGGTAAATAACATTTTATTTTTACACCATACTAGCTTTGTAGTTGTGAATACAAGACCAAGATCTTTTTCTCTCTATTAATATCCAATACCATCCTTTGTGGCTTAAACAAGATAACATGGATGGGTATTTTTAGTCAATTTCTAAAAATTTCACCCTTTAATTGAGGCTGAAGGATGTTAATTGATGGAAAGCAGGTAATTGACAATGCGTCCTTATGCCACAAGACACCACCCTTACCACATCAAGATAATGTGCCCTTGCTATGGGCAGCACTTACATGCTGCTATTTAATTTGTTCTATCTTTTATTTTCCAGATAATTAAGTATCCAATGAAATTTCACTGTTAGGCTAAAACTACAACGTGAGGAAATCCTCAATCAGTGTAGGGACCTAATTAGCATTACTCTAAGGCTTAACATTAAAATGTGAATGTTTGTTTCCTCAGCACTGAAGGGCTGTTCTCAATTTTATCTTTGGATGAAATCTAGCAGAAACCACTTCATTGATTTTTGACTATTAGAATTCTTCAGTTAGGATTCCATGCACTAAAGTTTATTTCTAAGTGTCCAAGATCCAACACCTACAATAATATTAACTCTTAGTATTCTAAGAAACCCTCCTGGACTACATTTTATAGTATTGGTAACAAACTTTAATTTTTCTTTAGAGGCATTAGGACCAGCTTGAATAAATCCAAACAGCTAAGATAATTGAACCTATTTTGTCTATGACAACAGATTCACTTAGATTCAAACTCCTATTTTACTAGCGCTTGCATATTGGATCACACTTTCTTTTCTTGGTTTTTGTCTTAGCTTTTTTTTAAGAGGTTCTTTGCCCTTGAATCTTGATTCAATTTATCAAAGCTGGTCAATCTATTGATTTGAATAAAATGTATGCATGCAATACAGCTCTAAAGTTATAACAAGTTAACAGCAGTATGGAAATGCCCATAACACAAGCACATTGTGGCTGTATCTCTTAGCAGAACAAATTTCCACTGTTTGTAGACATTTATCTTTCTCAATTTGAAAACAAATGTCTTGCTTTAATTAACTTTATCACTTTTTAACATCCTGGCATTTGAGGCTGTTTTTTTTTGTCTGGCGTCTCTAGATGTTTGACTAGATGCCCATAGCTTCAAGGCTTCCTAAGTGTTCCTATACCTCTTTTGGCAAACACTTCACACCTGTTTAGAGTATTTAAATGATTAACTGTCAGTAAAACAGCAATAGTGCTAATACAACTTTTGTAGTCAAATGTTATTTTAAATTTATTTAATTGTTCTTTGCTTTTTTTTCTCACTGACTTTGTCTGTTTGTAGGCTTGGCACAAAAAGTGCTTCCGCTGTGCAAAATGTGGGAAGAGCCTGGAGTCTACAACACTGGCTGACAAAGATGGCGAGATTTATTGCAGAAGTTTGTTTTAATTTAATTGCTATCCACAAATATAAAACTGCATTTCTTGACTTTGTGGAATTAAATTTGATTTATTCTGGACATCAGTCCACTTCAGAGTTGGGTATTAATTAAAAGCTATAATTCCCACAATTGAAATTTCCAATTTCGCTAAGATGTTTTTACTACCCAAAAATATAAAGATTCTGACATTCCTGCCTGACCAATTTTAACATCTGTGTTGTGGAGTAACATGCTCAAATTGGACTTTATGTTCTTGTCCTGTTAAGTCCAAGTCAAGATCTTCAAAGTAAGGATCTCCATTTGATAATGCAAAAAGTACACGCAGTACTTAACCTGCAGTCTTAGGTTAGATTAGATTACTTAGTGTGGAAATAGGCCCTTCGGCCCAACAAGTCCACACCGACCCGCAACCCACCCGTACCTCTACATTTACCCCTTACCTAACACTACGGGCAATTTAGCACATCTTTGTGACTGGGAGGAAACCGGAGGAAACCCATGCAGTCACGGGGAGAACATGCAAACTCCACAGTCAGTCGCCCGAGGTGGGAATTGAACCCAGGTCTCTGGCGGTGTGAGGCAGCAGTGCTAACCACTGTGCCACCCACGAAGTAAGCCACAGTTACTTTGCTTAATATGCAGTTCATGTTCACTGGAACATTCTGATAGTGTTTTTTTTAAATGATTTTGTCAAGTTTGCTCAAGCAGTTTCTCCAACTAAAAACTAAAGATGTTTTGCTTTATTTTATTCACACTTTTTTTAAATCTGGATTACACAATATAAAATTAGATATTTAGTTCAGCATAAGGCTAGACGTAATTCAATCCATCTAATGCAGATGAGCATTTACTAGTTTTTTTTTTATTGGAGTCTTGGAATTTCTAAGCAGAATGCAAATCTACAAGTTTAAGTCTAAGTTGCTATGTAAGTGTACAGGGATGGCAAACAATCGAGGCAAATGGAATGTTGGCCTTCAAAATGAAGTGATTTGAGCACAAGAGCAATGATGTTTTGCTGAATTTAGAGCCTTGGTAAGACCACACCTGGAGTATAGTGTGCAATTTTTGGTGTTTTTATTTTTGGTCTTAAGATCTCTGGCTATGAAGAGTGCAACAAAAGTTTACCCACTTGATATCTGAGATGGTAGGACTGAGCTAAAAGAGACTGGATAAGTTAGAATTTATATTCCCTTTAGAAGGATAAAGGGGAAATCTCAAACCTATAAAACTCTTAACAGGACTAGACCAGGAAAATGCAGGAAGGATGCTGTAACTGACCAACTCACCCACTTTCTTGCATGCATCAGTCAGAATGGGAGTAAGCCATTTGGGATGGAGATGTGGAGGAACTACTTCTCAACAGAGTGGTGAGGCTGTAAAAATTGTCACAAAGCAAACGTGACTAAAGCACTAATCTTTTTAAGGATAAGATGGATATAGTTGTTTGGGGCAAAAGTGGGAACTGGGCACAGTTGAAAGATTGCCCATGAACTTGAAAAGCCTGCCCTACTGTTCAACATGCTAAATGGCCTACTCCTTCACCTATCTTCTGTTTTGTGTTCAAGTACCACTGAAAAATGATAGTAATTTTTTTAGTTTCTTAAATTTTTTTTTAATCCCACCACCATCCAATTTCAAAAGAATGACTTTAATCTATCAAGGTTCCACAGATGAATCAAGTGACCATTCCTCATGAATGAAGTTGGACAAAAATCTGGTGGTTGGTGGGGCTGGGCATACACTAGTCATACAACAAGGAAATCGACCCTTTGGTTCAAAGTAGTCCCACTTGCCTGTGTTTTAGCCCATATCCCTGAAAACCTTTCCTGTACCAGTCTAAATGTTGTAACCTACCTGCATCCACCATTTCCTCTGACAGTACATTCCACATGAACTATTTAAAATAAAAACTTGCCCCTTCATCCTTTTTTTTTTAAAAAAAAGTCTTTTCCCCCTTTTCCTTTTTTCAAATGTGACCTGGTCTTGAAGTTTCCCCCGCCTTTTTTAGGAAAAGAGACCTGCCATTCATCTTACCAATGCCCCTCATGATTTTGTTAACCTCTAAGGTCATCCCTCCCCCTTCTACACTTCAGTTGGGGGAGTCCAGGCCTCTCCTTAACTCAAACCCTCATTCCCAGTAAAATCCTAGTAAATCTTCCCTGAGCCCAGTCTGGGAGACAGTGAGGACTGGAGATCAGAAGAGTGTTATGCTGGAAAAGCACCGCAGGTCAGGCAGCATCTGAGGAACAGGAGAGTCAGCATTTCCTGCTCCTTGGATGCTGCCTGATGTATTGTGCTTTGAGTACTACACTCTGAATCCAGTCTAGCTCTATATCCTTTCAATAACTGGGTGACCAGAACTCTGCACAGTACTCCAAAAGGAACTTCACCAACGTTTTGTACAACATCAACATAATGCCCCAACTCCTATACTGAGCATTTAGCAGACTTGCCTTCACTGCTGCCTTAACCAGTGTCTACATGCAACACAAATTTTAAAGAATAATGTACCCAAAACCCTAGGTGTCTGTTCAATTTATGCTACCCAGGGCGTACTATTAACCATGTAAATCCTTAATGTCTTAACCGCTTTTATTTGCTTCACTGGCCTCCTTTATTGGGCAGATTTTCAACCATTTATGAAAAGTATGCCACTTCCCAACCCCCAAAATTTGACTGCAGTCTTTGTTACTTCACCACTGAGTATTTTATTTTCTTAGTTTTTGCATGTTCTACTTCATTTTAAATGATGATTTGACAACTTTTATGGAGTTCTTAATTTGTATATTTTTTTTCATAGGTTGTTATGGCAAACACTTTGGACCCAAAGGATGTGGCTATGGCCAAGGAGCTGGAGCACTTGCCAACACCCAGTGAAGTATGGTGAAAAGTCTGATCCAGAAGCAAGCAGCACTTAATATCTGTGTAAACCATAGCTACAATATATGTGCTGAATTTTGATGTTTCCTTTACAGTAGATCATGTAAACCACTATTATAAACTGCACATTTTTCTAGAATTTCTATATTGCTTGCCACAAACTGTTTAATGTCTGTATTAACATCACAATGATTACCCTAAATCCAATGACTAGCATTTTTAAGAACAAAGTGGAAATAAAGGCTAATCTAATGTTAATCCAGAAACTTTAGTGCATTGAATTCAAGAGTGAACATTAGATACATGGGCATTGGATTTAGATTTTGACTATTAACTTTTGCCTTCTAAGTTTTTTTTTGCTGAGCACCATTTCACAATCAAAATATAGACAAAACCTTTCAAATTGTCTTTTTACTTCATGTTTTGACTTGTCACTGTCACTTTATTGTTATAGTAGTGTAGGTAAATCTTCTAGAAAACTTGTAATTCTCCCTTTTTATTTTGAGGCTAGCTCGGATCAACTCCAGGTTAATCTGATTTTTTTTAATATAACTGGTAGTTTGTACAAGTGAAGAAGGTTCCTCACCAAATGGAGGGGGGTTTTCATGGCTGTGGGAAGTTAAAATAACTGAAATTGGCATTAGGGCCCTCTTCTGGTTTGCTGAGAAGAGGGATTGAAGATTTGAGTGAAGAACCCATCTAATTTGACTGGTGGGTTGTGAACTATAAAAATTTTTTAAAAACTTCTGTAATTTTGAGCTAGCAGACCTGTTTTTTTCCAACCAGTCATGAATTTGTGAGCATCTTTGTTCTCCTGCTTTCCCCCCACCCCTGTCCCCATCCCTGTGGTCACCCTTGGGCACAATGGGAAGAGCATCTTGATTTGAAACTGGAAAGGTTTCCATTTTTGAAGTTGCAATGAGTGACTAGTTTGATCTGGGCAATAGGCATGAATAAATATTGACTACTGGAATGAGGGGAGTTGTGAAGAGTTGGCCTGAAATATACTATGCAGGAAAATGTGGACATTTTCTATATGGGATTAGCTCCTAAACACTACATGACTTTTTACCAACCTTCAATCTACTTATCAGTATTAGTCTTTTTTTCCCCAAATAGTGACAATGCATAAAATAAGTAACTGAGTGCTGAGTTTACTTGAAACTTCCACAAAATCCACTTGCTTAGTATTGTGCATAACTAGTGACTATTGTACAATTTGCCCCACTGCTCTTAGCTGGTAGTTTAATGATATTTTTTTAAAAACACTGATACTATCACTAATGAGTGAACCAGTGCATAGCTGCAAGTGTTTTCCAAAGAATCTTTTTAAAATCTAAGATACATTTGGTTAAATTCCTTTTATTTCCCCTTCAAGGAAACAGGTTATAAATCTAGTTCCACACAAATAGAATCATAGTATTCTTATTCATGCAAACTTTTAGCTGTATTGTAAATTAAACCTCAATTGTATCTTATTTCCTGCAGCAATAATAGAAAAATGGGTGGACAGTATATTTTTTTAATCCCTGGAAGAAACTAATTTTGATCAGTAATTTGGTATACTTCCGTTGCTTGGTTGTTTAATTTGTTTTTTTCACATGCATAAAAGCAGTGGGTTTTCAAGTCTCTTGAGGCTTGAGCCAACTGGATCCCTCCCATAGCAAAGAAAATCTTTGGTTTATTTATGTCATGGTATTTTCAGTATATGTAACTAAAACTCAAAGGACCAACATTTTCAAAGCTTTTAGTGTCAAGTTAAATTCACAGGATGAGAAAGACTTTGTGCAGTATTGTGCTTTCATCCAGAAAGGAGTTGACTAAAACTTGGCAAATGAGAGCATGTTAGTTAAAAGTAATACATGGTGAACTGGGTAAAGGTGTTTTAAACACCTGATTCTAGTATTAAGAATTACTACCTATGAATTAAATTATTTGTCCATTGCTGTACCATGTTGGGTTATATTCTAAACTATTGAAGGAGCTCAGCAGTAAGTTTTTATGTAAATATCATCATCTCCCAATTCAATCCCTAGCATCCCAATTTTTATTTTCAAAGTTTGATGTTTAGGATTTGCTGTGCATCTGAATATGCATACATTCATGAAGAGCACTTGACTGCTGCTGAGCCACTTCAATGTGGGATCATGTCCTTGTCATGAACTCTAACATTCATGAATGACATTACCTACACTTTGTACTCTAATCAATTTTTTAGTGGTTCATCCTGGGTGGTAATCTGGCAATCTTGCACAATTTCGATTGCATTAACAATATAAATGGATGGGGGCCATCCTGTCAGTTTTCTGATCTACCCCAGTTGAGCTTCTGCCCAATTATTTAATACATTATTTTCACCAGTGCCAAGGGTTTTAGTAATCTAATTCCAATGTCAATTAACCATATTAAAGATGTTGCCTTTAAACAGGAATTGTTCTTTAAAGTATTGGTGTCCTGTATTTACTATTATGTGCTTATGTAACCAATTGTAAGTGACTTGCAGTCTGTTAACTAACAAACTGTTAACTAACCTTCACTGACTTTTTACGATCTTCCAAATTAAGTATTAAATAAATGCTACTTTTTGCCTGGTGATTTGGTAATTCAAAGCAAAGTTGTATGTCTCAATTCTTTTCCATGACCTCAAAAGAAAGGATGGGCAACCAGATCCATCTTCCTTTGAAGTACCACCACTTTGCTACATTCAACAGCGAGAGCATTGGTGTACTCTGGGTACTGATTTAGCAATAGTGGTCTGATGCAGACCATCCCCATGAGCAGGCTAATCAGCTTGTGGTTGCTGCTGTTCTGAACATATCATCATTTTTTTTTCTGGATGTCCTAATAGGCCAATGATTTTTTTTTTCTTTTGCCTGCTATATATTTTGGACTATTCTCTCAATTAGAGCTTGCTTGACCTGTGGGCCTCCCCTGCACCCTAGCTCTGTCTGATGCACATTAGTTGTAAATTTTTTTTTCCCTCTGTTTAGTAAGTATATGAGTATTTTCTTACTGAATATTATTTGATACCAAAAACTGTACACTCAAACTGTACTCTCTCTCTCCCAAATCAATTGAAAGATATGGATCCTGACAAATTTCTCTCCTTTAAGTTATGGAGAGAGGGTAAAAGACTTTAGAAAGCAATGAGCTAGAGGATTTTTAAAATTGTGCAGTCCTGCATCCGCCAAGTTCTCTTCTACCCAGCAATCTGCAAGCTCCATGTGGGTGGTACAATTATAATGGCTACTGTTTTATAGGAAAGTTTGATTCTTGAAGTAGAAAACTAATGCTGGTGCAAATCTGGGGAGAAATAATTAATTGTCATGTACAAAGTGCTGAGATTCCATCGGTTAAAAGGCATCTAACTAATGGGTGAATTGTTCAGCAGGCAGCTGATCTAATTATTGCCAGTTGTTACCATTTTGAAGATTATTTTCCAGCCTCTAGTTTTAAACCCTTTTTGTACTGATTTTAGCTTTAACTATTTTAAATACAACTGCAGCATCATTAAATAGAACTGTTTCTCTCTGCATAAAACAGAAAATTAAGTGAATATAAACTTTTTTTTGCATCACTATTGACATCCTTTCAGGTAATTGCTGCATAAAAGGAATCCCCAAGTTGTTGTCTGTTAGGTATAAGGATACTGTCATTTATCCTATTTTGCCTGTTTTCTGCCTGCTATCACTTGATTTTTATAGCTAATTTGGACTGTGCTACCTTTAGTAAAGGCAAACTATTGAAATGTTTGCAGTTCAAACTTTCACCACTTTTTTTTTTAGTCAACATTTACAGAACTAAGATGATCTCCAAACAGATCCAGTCTGAATTCTAAAGTTAGATCCACTCTCTTCTTGTGTATTAAAAAGCTTAACTACATAAGATGTTAATAATCATGTGCTTTGGCCACTTAGTTAAAAGAAATAAGTTTCCCAAAATGACTTCCTGTTCAGCTCAGTTAAGTTTCATAACAGGAAATTAGTAACCAAGAGACTTCTGTTAAGGTCATTATCATCAGGAATTCTTGTAATGAAACATCATTCAAATATGACAGTCACGATGATCATGTGTAAATTCAATGTCTCCAAGAGTGTTTGCAATATCTTTTTTTTTTAAACTGTTAATGAGAATGGGTAGAAACCGACTTGTTCAAAAAAAATTGTCATAGTGCTAACAATGAAATAGCTGCATTAGTTACTGAACTGGTGACAAATGTAATTTATAATACAATGAAATTTGGAAATACTTTTTGTAGCAGCTGTTCCTTGTGTTTTAATATGCACTGGAGTGGATTTTGCATTTTACTTGCCAATTTGGGCAAACAAAAGTGATCTTTCTGTGAAGAAATAGAAAACTTTTTTCCAAATGCACAGTATTAAATAATTTAAACAAGCAGCAGCCGTGGATTAAATGCAGCAGAAACCCTTTTTTTTATATTTTCCTGTAAAATGTAAAGCATATTGATGTCCCAGCTTTAAATTCATTAGTCTGCTAAATATTTCAATTTGAGTGGTCTTCCTTTTTAGGTGATTCACACTGCTAACTTATCCCAAGGATCAAGGAGGTTTGATAGGAGTATTGTCCAAAGATAAGAGGCTGAATCAAACTTAATTTGAAGGATGATCTAATAAGATGGTGAAGGGGCTTGACAGGATGGCTATGGTGATGTAATTTCTCTTAAGGGGGATTTTATACCAAAACTGCACTCTTAAATTAATCATTTTGTACTGAAAGGGAGATACTTATTTTCTAAAGAGTTGTGAATTTTTGGAAATCACCTCCAGAATTTTGAAGATTACAGTAATTTGAATATTTTAAGTTTTTTTTATCTCATAGGGAACAGGTGGGAGAATTAATCTGGAGTCCCAGATTAGCCATGATTGCATGGAATGGTGGAGTAGGCTTGTAGAGCTGTATGGTCTTTTCCTGCTCCATTTTTTTATTCTGATTATAAATGTCTCCCTGTCTCGATGCACCTGTGCGCATGCGCGCGCGCGCACACAACTTCCTCCTGAGCCGATCAGTTCTGAATGTTTGACTGACTTCAGAATAGCGGTGAAGGTCATGGAGATGTTTAGCATGGAACAGCTCCTTCAGTCCTACTTGTCCATGCTGACCAGATATACTAAATTAATCTAATCTAGTTCTGTGTACCAACATTTGGCCCATATTCCCCCTCAACCCTTTCTATTCATGTACCTGTCCCGATGCCTTTTAAATGTTGCAATTGTACCAGTCTCCACTACTTTCTCGGGCAGCTCATACCATACATGTTACATCTTATAGCAGAAAGTGAGGATTACAGATCAGAGTCCAAGTGTGGAGCTGGAAAGGTACAGCAGGTCAGGCAGCATCAGAGGAACAAGAGAATCACCTAAAACATCAATTCTCCCACTTGAATACATTCTGACCTGCTGTGCCTTTCCAGTGCCACACTCTTTGACTCACTACCCTCTGTGTGGAAAAAGGTGTCCCTTGGGTCCCTTTTGAATCTTTCCCCTTAAACATATATCATCTAGTTTTCTCAAGGGCAAGAAAAAATCTTGGTTATTCACTCTATCTGTGCCCCTTATGATTTCATAAACTTCTATAAAGTCACCCCTCCGCCTCTGATGCTTCAGGGAAACCAGCCCCAACCTATTCCGCCTCACCCTGTAGCTCCAAATCTCCAAACCTGGCAACATCTTTGTAAATCTTTTCTGAACCCTTTCAAGTTGCACAACATTCTTCTGATAGGAGGGAGATCAGAATTGCATACAGTATGCTAAAAGTGGCCTAACCAAAGTCCTATATAGCTCCACTATGAGCTCCCAGTTCTTACACTTAATGCACTGACTAAATAAAAGCAAGTGTACCAAACACCACCACCATTACCGTATCTACTTGTGACTCCGTTTTCAAGGACTCGTGCATCTGCACTTGAAAGTCTCTCTATTTGGCAAATGTGTGCAAACACATGCTTTCTCTGCTGTTGTTTAACCTTCAAGCTGCTGGGGCATGGATATGTGTGTTGTTACTGCTGCTGCTGTTAACTGTGGTGTCCCAGACCTCCAATCACTGCCATGCTACAGGGGCCATGACTGTGTGGATGACTGGGAGACAGTGGCAAGAGAATGGAACTTGTGGACACCAAAGAGCTGGATTTCTTCACAATCCTGCTGCTCTTCCAGTCACTTTGCATTCAAGTGACAAAATAAAGGCTTCTCCTTTCCACCACTGGCATTAAATCAGCAGTGGGCCAATAATCAGTGGTGCTCCAGAACATAATTACTAGAAAGCCAAGGAGGTGGAGGAAGAACCGATGGAATAGGGAGGAAGGCTGCAACCTGGATAGCCCCTTTCTGTTCCCGTATGCTTCCCCCACCATTGTGGGCTCCGTGACCTTCCCCCATGGAGTGGCACACTTCCCAACCTGGCAGCAGTGGCCATAAGTTCATAAGTTATAGGAACAGAATTAGGCCATTAAGCCCATTGAGTCTGCTCTGCCATTCAATCATCTCTTTAGCCTTGTGATCCTCATGCTTTAGAATCTTATTTTTCATGCAATTGAACTAATTTTTGCATTCTCAGTAAACAATACCAATTACAGCTAGTTGCTTTCTTGCACAAGATGGGGAGCTTAGATTTATTCATGTCCAAAACTTGTGTCTCTGTCTACTCTGGCAGGTTGCTAGGAACTGGTGGTGGTGGATGATAATTGGGTGTAGTTAAGCTGGCTGATGATGGTGACTGGGTGACTTTTAGAAACTAGCAGTTAATATTAACATTCTAGTAACTGAATTCAGGTGGCTGCTTGGAGGAAGGATGGAGAACTTACAGCAAACTGAGGGAAGTGGAATGTAATTGTATGATCCTTAAGACATTGAATAATTATTACAACTGACTAAAACACTTTGAATATCTTTTAGTGAATGTAACTAATTCTATTACGTGTGATGGATCATAATGAAAAACAGTGTTTCACGTGACCAAACTGGCAACTTGTTTTCTGGCAGGCTGATATTTGGTGGTTAATGGTGGTTTGCTGCCAATAATAACTAGATTGCTCTGGCAAGTAGATTTATAGGTTGGCTAAATTTATGGACATGTGTAGCTTAGGTTATAGACTGAATTAACAAGGGAATATGCTTTCCTCATAACTGAAACACACTGGGTGGAGAATGAAGTACAGTTCCCACCACTTCTGGAACTTTCCGCTGCAAGTGGTAGGGATTTGTAGTACATCCATCCATACATGGGCAGACACATTGCAATACTATGCAAATAATAGGAATATTTTCCATGATTCACGTCATTGCAATGCTGGTGCCAGTAATTCCTATTTGTCCCTGAGCTCTGGTAATGTGGGAGTGGAATAGGTGTAAGATATTTAGATTTGTTCTAAGGGCATACCCAATCAATTGTGGGACAAATTCATTGTCAATGCTTAAGGCAAACTTTTAAACAAAAAGAAAGATCGTACTCAGTCCAAAGTGTAACAGGTAAGGGTGCAGTCAACTTCTGTTAGAATCCAGCTAGGATTGTAGTAAAGGCTGACAGCCAACTAAAACATGCAAGAACTCTAATCCTGGAAAGCTGACTGGGATCATGTGTGCATCATCAGGAAAATGAAATACTCAGTATGATTAAGATGTTTTACATGTTACAGGCCTTAAAAAGAAACCTACTTCCTGTAAATTCTGTAAATTAAATCTTTCTGTTTCTGATTTCATTTTCTTCAAAACATCATCTATAGAGGATCTGAGGCAACCAGCAAAAACAGTCTGAGCAACCAATCAGTCCAAAGATAGTAAACCACAAAGTTATGAGTATAATCATTTTAGGGAGAGTGAAATAAAAATGGGAACATATGCTTGGGATTAATGTATAAGATGAAATATTTAAACAAACTTTAAAACAAAAATAAAATTTTATTTTTTTTAAATCATGTGCAATTTTTGTCCAGGAGTGAAGGAAATTATACTCCACAATTAATATTATTTTTCAAGACCAGAGAAGTTGTTCAGAAAATAATTATAACTTATTGCACAGCTAAAAACTCAACAACACCACATTAAACAAAATTTTGTTTTAATGATTATTACTATGTGAGTCATGCATTTAATGTCAAATGACTAATCTGCATTGATTGAATCTGTGCAGACTGAAATATTGCAACATCTGGAGGAAAAGATGTTACTGACAGCAGCATCCAGATTTCCATGTTTAATTGTGCATGTTCCAACAATGCTGGAAATTACTGTTATTTTGTAGTTATGGGAGTAAACCCTAGTATTTTTGCCATCATTACAACTGCAAATTCTTGGCCATTATTTCTGAAGTTCAAACTTCACTCCAGAGAACTGAACACATAATCTGAGCTGACTTTTCAGGAGTACTGCACTGTCAGAGGTGCTCCATCTCAATAAGTTGTTAAATAGAGATTCCACCTTTTCTGTGAGGTTGACCTAAAAGATTCTGTGGCAATTATCAAATGGTAACAGTGAGGTTCTTATGCATATACACAAGATTCATTATAATTTCAAAATTTATTCAAATAAAAATTGAAAAACTCCAATATGCCAATAGTCCAGTATGACTACTTTTCAAAATAACCTTTCTCAGTAAAAACTGAAGCAGAATCTATATTGGAATAATCTATTTAATGGTAGTTTATTCCACTTCTCAAAACATTTCCAATATCCAGTGTTCATGATCTGCATTTCAACTTCATTTAGATTCAGCCGAAATCCACCCTAATGGACTTGTTGTCATTTTTAAAATATGCTAAATGTTTATACAATCTGTCCTCAACTGAACACAGATGCTGGTAACATTCTGCTGAACTTGCACTGCACGCCAAACAAGTCCATTATTTTCTTCCTGAGGTAGGGTGTCAAAAATCTGAACACAATATTTCAGACAGAGTCTGACTAATGCTCTGTGCAACTGTCCTGCCTTTTGCATTACAGCCATCTTGAAATGAAGATAAATATTCCATTAGGCTTTCAGATGAACTAGTTTCCAGAAATTTGTTTGCCTGGACACCCCAAATCCCTTTGCTGCCAAGTACATGATTTTCTGCTTTTACCAAAATATTAGAACCTGGTGCTCTTGAATCTAAAGTGGCTCATTCAGCAAAGGAAAATGAGTACCACACACGAGATGTCTTCAAAATTTCACAGTATGTGCACGCATGTGCATACCAGTGGTTATGACATGCCTCATACATTAGCAGTCTGACAACTGCATGCAAGGAAGAGAGAGACTGTACTGTTTAATGTGGCTCACTCATACCAGAATTCTTCATGCATCAAAGGTGTAGATAAGTATTATGTGACATCATTCACTCAAAGGTCACAGATGAACTAAAGATGTTGGTAACTTAAATCTTATAAATAAATTACTTACTGGATGAATTTGCAAATGCTGAAGGGCATTAACAGCAGATTGAGGAACATAACTCAAATCGTGAAATGAGTGAATGAAGTCATTAAAATTTGCTGCTTCTTTCAAACTGATGAGGACAAAGACAAATTAAGACTGAATTCAAATCTGTACATCACCAGAAATAAGAAGCAACAGAGGAGTACTTCCCAGAAGTATTGGCACAAGGAGTACTTAAATTGGCACAAGGCCTTCATCAGAAATGAGGCCTTATTCCTGAGAAGGGCTTTTGCCCGAAACATTGATTTTCCTGCTCCTCGGATGCTGCCTGTTGTACTGTACTTTTCCAGCACCACTCTAATCTTGACTCTGATCTCTAATATCTGCAGTCCTCACTTTTGCTTTAGAATGGCAAAAGTGAATCTGCTTGATGTTCACACTTTGTAAACAAGTACTTATGATCAGTTCAGTGAATAAATTTGACTCGACGACACTAAAGCATTCTGTCCTGTAATTATATGCCTATCTTATTTGTAACTACCAGACATTTTGCCAACTAAGATGTCAAATTCTGCAGTTTTGAATAGCAAAATAAAACTCACTGACATTACTAGTAAATCTGGCATTACTTCAGAGACTGGGGTCATGCCACATATCCAGTATTTCCAGATTTTGTGTCCAGAGGATTGGGCTAAGGGCAGTTTGGTTGGATTCAAAGATCATTTGGAGCACACAATGAAGCAATGCATAAAATGTGACAAAGCCAACAACTACTCTGGAATGATAATGCATAAATGCAGTGCCTAAGTGACCACTGAACCCATCCAGTAAATTATATTTTTAAAATTGATATCTGGAGGATTACAAGAATGTGCAATTTTCAGGTGTTTGTGCAGCTAGATTGGAGGAACTCTGCCTGTACATAGCTCAGCACATATTCTCACTAAATGTCTAAAGCCTGCATTAGTTAAGAAGAGCTGGAAATCCACCTTATAGAAAGAATCAAGGTACAATGAATATTTGTGAAAATTTCAGACGGACTGACAATTTAATTTAAAAATTGGGAATTAGTGAGTTAGCTTCACTTAACACTTAAACAGAATTTACTGGTAGTGGACCAAGAATCAAACTAGAAATATTACTACCTTCCTATAAACAGTGAAACATTTCATTTCAGAAATGTAATAGTATTTTAATGCAGGCATGGGAGGGTGTACCATTGGGTGGCATGACAGGGTTATGTAAGTACATCCTCTCACCACTGCTGGCATTTTCCCAATGAATTCTCACCAACCACGTGGCAAATAGCTTGAGAAAGTCAACCACTTTATCAACTATGAGCCCAACTGAGGTTTTCAGGTCATGTGGAGACTGATTGAATTCTAAATTTTAAGATAGGACATTACAATCTCACATGAAGTTATGAATAAAGGGCATGGAGTTTATAGTGACATTGAGGGTCTGAGTCATTCAGATGTTTAACTGGAGAAAATTAAAGTTCATTCAAGTCTAAATGTTAGTGGTCCAAGAGCACAGAAATGTAGAGAGTGAAGGAATCAAAAATAATGAAAACCTAAAAGTGATTGTCTTCAGCAATGTATACGGCAATTGTTTCCTACTGCCATGAAAGATATCTTCAAAAGGCAGAATGTAGATATAAAGAAGAAGAAATAGGAAGGAACAGACTTCAAAAATATTTCGGATCAATACAGCAACATTGAGTAATAGTTTAAGGAAAATGTATTTGAACAGAGGACTTCTTTGTAAGGACAAAATGGTGAACTCCCTTCAAAACAATGTGAAGTTGCTGATAAGAAACACACAACATTAATATTCTGTTGTTCTTACTATCACATGAGCATGTAAACATGCAACAATATCTCTTATAAGTAATACCACAATCAGACAAAGGCATACTAAACCTCAAGTCTTATTGTCTTGCCAATGTTGTAATTTATTAAGGAAAATTGACAAACATGACTGCTACCTAACTCTAGTTTTCATTAGCAAATTTGAAGTAACATTTAGAAATTGAATGGACACATTATTATAATAGACGGTCATTTCACAAACTTGAAATAATAATTAAAATGGCCTGACGGTGATTAACATGACATATTTTACACAACCATTTATTATACTCTCCAAAACGTAATTATACATATCTCAGCATAATTTGAATAACAATGAATTTGTTAGAATTGCTTAAATTCACAACAGATTCGTCCCTTGGAGAATCAGGATGTCCTTATATTAATATTGCATGGATATTCTTATCTTCCTTTAAAAATCTTATTTTTTGTAATAAATAAAATTTGAACTTTGGATTCCCTTTGGATTTCATTTGGATAACAGCTATCTTTTCTTTTGGTGATGTAGCTTATTAGTGATTTATTTCTTTCATATGTCCAATAGGTTGTATGCATCTTCATTGCAATAAATTGAATCATTTCATTTGGTATTTTTAGTATCAGAAAGCTCAGTGTATCAAGCTCTTAATTCCTTTCTTGGGGAGTTATTTACTGAAGAGATTAACCAACCTTATAACATTGGGTTGGTTAGCTCAGTTGGCAAAAAGCTGGTTTGCAGTGTAGAATAATACCAACAGAATGGATTCTGATGATGCTGTCCTTTTTGACTTATTCCCCATACCTGTGGTGCAGTGACCCTCAGGTTAAACTACTACCAATTGTCTCTCTCTCTCTTTCATGGTAGAGTAGTCCTATTGCTATGGACCCGGCCAGACCCCCTCAAAACATTTCAAGAAAGTAGCCTCAACCCTAGCTGTGCTAGTTGTTTTAAGCAGGTGTACAGTGGATATTTCAGGAGTGATGCAGCTGCCCCAATCATTTAATTTTAAACAAAACAGAATTTATTTGCAAGATTACTGAATGAAACACAAACAAAAGAGAACAGAATATAGAATAACTTAACCTATCCGAAAACCCAACATACTATCCCAACTTAATGATGCTTTTTTCAAATACTTGCAACAATCCCCATAAACACCTCTTGACAAAAAAAGGTAAAATCGAACTCTGGCTTTTACAGGAGAGATGTCAGAGTAAGGGAACATTAGCATGGACCTGCTTTTTTTGGGTCCAGCAGCTTCACAACTGACATGCTAAAACCCAAACCAAACCAGAGAACAGCTGAGCTGGTTGAACTGGCCACTTCCTTTTCATTGTTGAAGTATTTTTTTTAAAAAAACTTGAAAGCCTTTTGTCTGAGGCAGTATCTGTTAGATATAATCAAATTGGGCCTAAACTCTGCAAACCTAGACATTCCGGGAGTGTCTGGGTTTACGACTGCTCTGAAAAAAAAAGCAAGGACAACATAACCTGTAAAGGAGCAGCTTCATCACACATCCCCCCTTAACAAAAAATGAACCATCAATATTCAAAGATAGCTGCAATTTGAAACCCTTTAATCTTAAATTGTTAGTACACTACAACACCCATATACATTACGCTGATAATGATCATGCAAATTACTACATTTTGTTTCAGCCCATTTACTCCTGCCACTGAACACTTCCATTTTTTCATTCAAGTCTCAAAGATGCTTTGGCAATCACATTTTCTCATTCTGCCACATGCACAATTTTCAAATTGAGTGACGGTAACAACAATTTCCATCTAAACAGTCTGGCATTTTTGTCCTTAACTTTATCCACAGACTTTAAAGGGTTATGATCAGTGTTTATGATTGCCTCAGATACATTACTGGTAGCATAAATATTGAAATGTTGTAACGCCAATATCAAGCTCAAAGTCTCCTTCTCAACTATTAAATACTTCTGCTGATGAATGTTCAGTTTCCTGGAGGAATACTCAATAGGTCCTTTTATCTTCTTATCGCCTTCCTGCAAGAGCATAGCACCAACACCACATCACTTGCATCGATAGCCACCTTGAATTGCTTTGTGTACTTAGGTGTGGCTAATACTGTGATAATGGTTAACACATCTTTCAGGCTGTCAAATGCCTTCTGACTGTCCGCTGTACACAAAAACTTCTTGCCTTTCTTTAGTGAGTGAAAGAGCTGCAGTGCTAAAATTTGGTCTGAATTTTTGATAAAATCCATTCAATCCCATCAATCGTAGAATTCCTCTTTTCGTTGAGGCTATGAGAAACTCCCCAATTACCTTTGTTTTTACATTCCATGGGGCCATTTGTCCATGTCCAATAACATGGCCCATGAAGGTGACTTGGGCTTTGGCAAATTCACTTTTAGCCAGCTTTATCAACAAGCTGGCCTCCTGAAGTTGATCGAACATTTCCGATAAATGATGCAAATGTTCTTTTCATATGTGACTAAACATCACCAGGACATCTATCCCCATGACAAATTGGGTTATCCAGTAATGACCTTATTGGTTAGTCACTGGCATGTGACTGGCCTATTTTTCATATCAAACGACATGACTTGAAACTGATACAGAGCTGAAAAATGTGTTGCTGGAAAAGTGCAGCAGGTCAGGCAGCATCCAAGGAGCAGGAGAATCAACGTTTCGGGCATAAGCCCTTCTTCAGGAATGAGGAGGTTGTGCCAAGCAGGCTAAGATAAAAGTAGGGACGAGGGACTTGGGGGAGGGGCGTTGGGAATGCGATAGGTGGAAGGAAGTTCAGGTGAGGGTGATAGGCCGGAGAGGGGGTGGAGTGGAGAGGTCGGGATGAAGATTGCAGGTCAAGATAGCGGTGCTGAGTCTGAGGGTTGGGACTGAGATAAGGTGGGGGGAGGGGAAATGAGGAAGCTGGAGAAATCTGCATTCATCTCTTGTGGTTGGAGGGTTCCTAGGTGGAAGATGAGGCGCTCTTCCACCAGGCGTCATGTTGCCATGGTCTGGCAATGGAGGAGTCCAAGGACCTGCATGCCCTTGGCGGAATGTGAGGGGAAGTTAAAGTGTTCAGCCACAGGGCAGTTGGGTTGGTTGGTGTGGGTGTCCCAGAGGTGTTCTCTAGAAACGTTCCACCAGTAGGCGGCCTGTCTCCCCAATATACAGGAAGCCACATCGGGTGCAGCGGATACAGTAAATGATGTGCGTGGAGGTGCAGGTGAAGGATCCCTTGGGACCTTGGAGGGAAGTGAGGGGGGAGGTGTGGACGCAAGTTTTGCATTTCTTGCGGCTGCAGGGGAAGTTGTCGGGAGTGGAGGTTGGGTTGGTAAGGGGTGTGGACCTGATGAGGGAATCATGGAGGGAGTGGTCTTTCCAGAACAGTGATAGAGGAGGGAAGGGAAATATATCCTTGGTGGGGTCTGTTTGGAGGTGGTGGAAATGATGAAGGATGATACGATGTATCTGGAGGTTGGTGAGCTGGTAGGTGAGGACCAGTGGGGTTCTGTCCTAGTGGCGATTGGAGGGGCGGGGTTCAAGGGCGGAGGAGCGGGAAGTGGAAGAGTTGCGGTGGAGAGCATCGTCAACCATGTCTGAGGGGAAGTTGCAGTCTTTGAAGAAGGAGGCTATCTGGGTTGTTCGGTATTGGAATTGGTCCTCCTGGAAGCAGATGCGGTGGAGGCGTAGGAGTTGGGAATATGGATGGCATTTTACAGGGGGCATGTTGGGAGGAGGTGTAATCTAGGTAGCTGTAAGAGTCGGTCGGTTTATAGTAAATGTCCGTGTTGAATCGGTCGCCCAAGATAGAAATGGAGTGGTCTAGGAAGGGGAGGGAGGAGTCTGAGATGGTCCAGATAAATTTGAGGCCGGGGTGGAAGTTGTTAGTAAAGTGGATGAACTGTTCAACCTCCTCATGGGAGCATGAGGTAGCGCTGATACAGTCATCAATGTAGCGGAGGAAAAGGTGGGGGGTTGTGCCTGTGTAGCTGCAGAAGATGGACTGTTCCACATATCCGACGAAGAGGCAGGCATAGCTGGGGCCCATGCGTGTGCCCATGGCTACTCCTTTGGTTTGGAGGAAGTGGAAGGATTGGAAAGAGAAGTTGTTCAGAGTGAGGACCAGTTCAGTCAGTCGGAGGAGGGTGTCAGTGGAAGGGTACTGGTTGGGTTGGCGGGAAAGGAAGAAGCGGAGGGCTTTGAGGTCTTTGTGATGGGGGATGGAGGTGTACAGGGACTGGATGTCCATGGTGAAGATAGGGCATTGGGAGCCGGTGAAACGAAAATCATGGAGGAGGTGGAGGGCGTGGGTGGTGTCCCGAATTTGGGTGGGGAGTTCTTGGACTAAGGGGGACAGGACTGTGTCAAGGTATGCAGAGATGAGTTCGGTGGGGCAGGAGCAGGCTGAGACAATGGGTTGGCTGGGGCAGTCAGGTTTGTGGATTTTGGGCAGGAGGTAGAAACGGGTGGTGCAGGGTTGTGGGACTATGAGGTTGGAGGCAGTGGATGGGAGATCCCCTCCCCCCACCTTATCTCAGTCCCAACCCTCGGACTCAGCACCACCTTCTTGACCTGCAATCTTCTTCCTGACCTCTCTGCCCCCACCCCTTCTCTGGCCTATCACCCTCACCTTAACCTCCTTCCACCTATCGCATATCCAAAGCCCCTCCCTCAAGTCTCTCCTCCCAACCTTTTATCTTAGCCTGCTTAGCACACCTTCCTCATTCCTGAAGAAGGGCTTATGCCCGAAACATCGATTCTCCTGCTCTTTGGATGCTGCCTGACCTGCTGTGCTTTTCCAGCAACACATTTTTCAGCTCTGATCTCCAGCATCTGCAGTCCTCACTTTCTCCTAGTTGAAACTGATACAGTTCATTCGGTGTTATGAAAGCCGAAATTGTCTTTGCTGTTCGGACAAAGTTACCTGCCAGTATCTTCTGAGCAAGTCCAATTTAGAAATATAAATTGCTTGTCCCACCTGTTCAGCACAGACTTCCAAATGTAGAATTAGAATTGTAATGGCATTGACTTTGCAATAGTCACACATAACCATTTAGTATCACCTGGTTTTGGCACCATTACTATAGGCAAGCTCCAGACACTGTAACTCACGTCATCTTGGAGCATGTGTTCAGTCTCCTTTTGAACCTGTGCCAACCTTAGTGTGTTATGCCTATAAGGATGTTACTTAATCAAAACAACATCTCCTACATCATCCATAATTAGTTTACTACTTCCCAGCTTATTTCCACATATCTCCCCATGTGATAGTATTAACTCTTTCAGGTCATTTTGTATTTCCTCTAGATTTTCGCTTCCCCGGCCCCCACTGGAAGATAACCCAATAATTTATTCCAATTTTTGACAACTTCTTCGTTGTTCAATTTTATTTGAGCAATATCCAATTCAAAATCCTCCAAACTTGGTTCTTCGTTCTGTGATGTAACCAATAACACAGTCTCCTTTGGCTTTCCTGCCCTGTCAAAATACCTTTTGAGCATATTCACATGACACATTCTGTAAAATTTATTTTTGTCTGGAGGCCTTATCAAATAGTTCATGTCACTCAATCTTTTTTTGACTTGATAAGGTCCACTAAACCTTGCTTTCAAAGGTTCGCCTATCACTGTTAGTAACACTAACACCTTAACTCCAAAGCAAAACTGCAAGTTTTTGATTTCTTGTCTGATTCCTGTTTCATTGTGAGCTGTGATACTTCTCAATGCTGTCTAGCCAACTTCCCCACTTTATTTGATCATTCCTGAAAATTTGACACATTGTCCTAATATGTGGTCTCTAAATCATGACTTACCAATTTCTCCTTAATTAGTTTTAGCAACCTCTCACTTCATGCCCAAAAACAATGCAAATTGATTGAATTCGAACAATTGATTTGGTGATCTTTGATTGCAAAATGGACAAATGGAATCCCCTCATTTATTTCATCTGGACATCTTGACTATAAGCCCTCAACATGGTCTTTAATATCTGATGCCACTTTTCTAGCTCTGAATGGTACGCAGTAGGTTTGAATTGTTTTATTCCTAATCTGTCCTTAATTTCCTTGAATAATCTTGCCGTGAAATTCAACCCTTAATTTGATTGCATCTCTGTGGGTAGTTCATATCTAATGAAAAATGTGACTCCTCTACAATACTTTTAGCTATGATATTGCACAATGGAATGACCCCTGGAAATCTAGTGGGCACATCCATTATTGTTAACGAATACAGATTCCCATTTTTTGTTTTAGGTGGGGTCCTCCTCAACTAATTAAGACTCGTGTGAAAGGTTCCTCAAATGCAGGAATAGGTATTAAAGGTTCGGGTTTTATTACTGCCTGTGGTTTTCCAATTACCTGACATGTATGACAAATCTGGAAAAATTCAACTACATCCTTGTGTAGTCCAGGGCAATAAAAAAAATGCTTTTGTACTTTAGATTGAGATTTTCTCACCCCTAAATGATCCCATACTGTGTCCTGCAATAGTTCAGTTGCCTGAGTTTCCCCTGGCTTTTCAACCACAGTAGGCAGCACTACCTGTGAACCAGCTATGTTGTTAGCAATGACAAACTATTCCTGGAGCTAAGAGTTTGTCCAGTACTCCTACTGTGACTTTTTCACTCTTCAGCGAGCACTCTAATTGAGTGCTTTTTGTCTCACCGTGAATTCCTGTTACTAGCATCTTTTCTGGCAATTGTCCTTCAGAGGTACATATCTCCTCATCTATCAACATCAAAGATTGAGAGGATCCTGTATCTCTTAATATTGTAGCCTCCATATCTGCTGCTTCTAGCCTACATGAGTAAACTTTACTTTTGCAGGTATATGGTTTAAGAAGATCTGGCACTTCCTCCTTAACCACCCTCTGATCAGCTTGTACAGTCTGGTGCAGCTTTCTGGCCTCCACTGCGCTTTACGTTACCACTCTAACAAAATGCAATAGCATAATCTGTTTTCCAACATCTGACTTCCCAGCGCTGTTCCTAACCTACCAACATTATGATTTCACATGGCCTACTTTATTACAGTGAAAACACCAGAGCTTTTTAACTCCTCATTCCCCTTCAAGGGTTTCCTTTTTACCCTGTGGTAAGTTATCTTTATGATCTTCACTGAGATCTACCTGTCCCTTTCCATGCAAGGATTTCTCTTTTCCCCAGTTTCCATCCTTCACCAATTGAAACTGATTTTGGAAGTTTAACTTTGATTTGTGGACTGACACACAATCATCAGCCATTTTAGTTGCTAATCTTCCTATTTTAATTCTGTGCTCTTTCACATGAGTTCTCATTACTTCAGGAAGTGAACTCCTCCAAAATAATTGTCTCTCTAAGAGTGTCTTAGGTTTGCTCTGTTTTTAATGCCCTTATCCACTTATCAAAATTATGTTGCTTGATCATTTCAAACTCAGTGTAGATTTGACCAGGGTTCCTCCTTAGATTCCTGAAACATTAGCTGTAGGCTTCTGGCACAAGTTCATATGCACTTTAGATAGCTTTCTTCACCTCCTTATCTTCCCCAGATATGTCCTCTGATAGTGATGCGAATACCTCACTCGCTCTAGTTTTGTTTAGATCAACAAAACCCACATGTTCACTGGGCATTGCATTTGTCTGGCCACCTTTTCAAATGAGTTGAAAAAGGCTTCCACATCCTTCTCATCAAATTTCGGCACTGCTTGGATATATTTAAATAGTTTCTCACCAGGCATTTGGTTGTCATGGGTTTCTCACCCTCACTCCCTCCCTCACTTAGGTCACCTTCAGCCTAAAGCTGACCTTCCTGTCCAAGTGGGAGAAAGCGAGGACTGCAGAGGCTGGAGATGCTGATGAAAGACTTATACCTGAAACATCGATTCTCCTGCTCCTTGGATGCTGCCTGACTTGCTGTGCTTTCCAGCAACACAGATTCCTGATGAAGGGCTTTTGCCCGAAACGTCGATTGTGCTGCAGTTTGGATGCTGCCTGAACTGCTGTGCTCTTCCAGCACCACTAATCCAGAATCTGGTTTCCAGCATCTGCAGTCACTCTTTTTATCCTGTCTATGTGCCAATTTCTGAAGTTCAGACTCCCTCTCTTTCTTCCTTTCCTCTGTCTCCTTTTCTCTTTCTTTCTCTCCCTCTTTTTCTTTTTGTTCTGTTAAAGCGATTCTGCCCTTTTTGTTCTGGCAGGGCCTTTTGTTCTTCTTCTCTTTCCTCTGCCTTTAATCATAATTCAAACCATTTCATTTCTGTTGCCCTTTCCTTACCTTTGCTTCTAACTCAAGGCTGTTTCATTTTCAATTGAATTTTAACCATCTTCCAAGATTCTGATGGTGTTTCCAGCAATTTAAATGCTAAGCTATTGCAGTAATTATCTTTCCTTTCCTCATGGAAGAAGGCAGCTCCAACTCCAGCTCCAGCTTGTCTGCTAATTCTAGCAGCTTGGCCTTAATCACCTTTTCCAAAACTCCCAAAGTCACTTCTTCCACCCCCAGAAAACTCTTAGTGACTTGCTTTCCCAAGCATTGTTTCAACCAACTGAATGGAACACCCAAACAAAAGACACTGACACCTACCACTCACTGCCTTCGAGTCCAATAATCCTAATCCCAAGAGGAACTATAGAACAAATCTCAGTCAAGGGCCCAATCTGTTATGGACTAGGGAAGATACCCTCAAAACATTTCAGAATGTAGCCTGGACCCTAACTGTGCTAGTTTCTTGTAAGCAGGTGTTAAGCAGATATTCCAGGAGAGATGCAGCTGGCCCAACCACTTAGTTTTAAACTAAACAGAATTTATTTGCAAGATTACCGAATGAAACATTATATAGAATAACTTAACCTATCCAAAAACCCAGCAGACTACCCTAACTTAATGATGCTGTTCCAAATACTTATAACAATTTGCAAACACCCGTTGGCAAAAGAGGTGAAATCAAACGCAGGTTCTTACAGGAGAGATGTCAGACAGAGGGAGGATCAGCATGGACCTGCTTCTTTGGGTGCAGCAGCTTCACAATGGATGGCCTGTTAAAACCCAAACCAAATCAAAGAATAGCTGAGCTGAGGAATGAGGCCACTTCCCGTTCATTGTAGAAGCGTCCTTTTTTAAAAAACTTGAAAACCTTTTGTCTGAGGTAGTATCTGTTAGCTATAAACAGATTTGTCCTAAACCCCTGCAAACCTCGACCTCTGGGAGTGTCTGGGTTTATGACTGCTCTTAAAAAAACAAGGACAACATAACCTGTAAAGGAGCAGCATCATCACACCTACGGTCTTTACTGTATTTTATCCGAGAAATTGACAATTTAGCTAAAAACTAAAATTTGAAACTAAGGTTATCAGGAAAGAGGGTAAAATTCTTAGATTACCTCTTTCAGCTGGCAGAAGCATGGATCCAATGAAGCCAATTATGTACTTTTGGCCTGGATCCCTCTGGCTGATGTTGAGAGGAGTCCATTAATAGGTACATCTGAAATTGATAGGTCAGCACACTGCCCAAATTTTAGACCTTAAGAAGCAACATCTTCATGATTTTCCAATTGAAAAAGTTATCAGAAGGGCAGAGAACAGAACTTTCATTGGATTGCATGGTTCCTCCACTATAATTAGATTAGATTACTTACAGTGTGGAAACAGGCCCTTCAGCCCAACAAGTCCACACCGACCCGCTGAAGCGCAACCCACCCATACCCCTACATTTACCCCTTACCTAACACTACGGGCAATTTAGCATGGCCAATTCACCTGACCCGCACATCTTTGGACTGTGGGAGGAAACTGGAGCACCCGGAGGAAACCCACGCAGACACGGGGAGAACGTGCAAACTCCACACAGTCAGTCGCCTGAGTCGGGAATTGAACCCAGGTCTCAGGCGCTGTGAGGCAGCAGTGCTGACCACTGTGCCACCGTGCCGCCCACAAAGCAATTTCTATTGGAGCTGCCATATATTCCACTAACTCCATTACTCTCCCATTTTTTTTTTCTAATCAACCTGTTCAGAGGTGTTATTACACATCTCTGGAGCAGGTGGGACTTGAACCTAGCCCTCTCGCTCTAGGAACAGGGACACCACCATTACACCACAAGAGGGCTCTAAATATGGCAGAAATATCCAATGGGTGATGATCTTAAATGTAGTTTCAGTTGTGATTTCTATTGTGGGTAGCTTTCAACCAGATCAATGCCTAATTCCCTGCAACAGGATCACAAAATCTTTGAATGTAACAAGGAATAATTTTGGCCAGAAAACTAAAAGGTGCTGGAGATCACAACAAGTCAGACAACATCTTCACTACTCTGAAGAAGTGTCATCTCAACTGTTAGCTTGCTTTCTCTCTATAGATGTTGCCTGACCCGTTGTGATCTCCAGCTGTTTTAGTTTTCAGTACTGATTCCAGCATCAGCAGTAATTTGCTCTGATATTGGGAATAATTTTGGCCACATGTCTTTGCTGTACCAATGCAAAACCACCTTCTATTTCCCTGCCCCACTACAATTGTCTTTCTTTGGTAACTTG
The DNA here is from genome assembly GCF_020745735.1 of Hemiscyllium ocellatum. NCBI lineage: Eukaryota > Metazoa > Chordata > Chondrichthyes > Orectolobiformes > Hemiscylliidae > Hemiscyllium > Hemiscyllium ocellatum. Next base: position 35,001,266 of record NC_083426.1, on the reverse strand, counting down.
TAGACTCTCAGCAGTCACTATCTTTTGCTGAAGCTATGCTTGATAGCCAAGTGTATTATGGATCAAACTATATAGAAACACTTGCAAGTGTTGCTTATTTTGTTTCTTTATCTATACTTAGTGTCCATGAGGCAGACAGAGTATGTAAATATGTTTGTTCTCATAGCCACAATTTCCTGGATCAGGAAATCAGAGGCTATCAGAGGCTGCAGTTTGAAGGCTGCCACTCTGCATTAAGCTTAGCTGACAAAGAGACGCTCCCATTCTTATCACCTGTCATAGCCTTATTGGAAGGATTTGACTGGTTGTAAACCACCATGTTATGAATGTCCATAATTAACTTCTGGACTTGGATTCGAACCGAAAATTTCTGATTTATAGGCAACAGCCCACAGCGCCACAAGACCTCCCCCGTGTGACACACTAATTAGGGGAAGCAATCTTGGGGGATTTAATATAATTTGCTCTGTCACCTGGCATGGTAAATGGCTAGTTTATTCCTCTTCAACTATTTTCAGACAAACAACAAAAACCAATAACTTTAGGATTGAGCAAAGGGTTTTATAATACTTTAATAAAAATAACATTTCAAAGCACACAGCACATGAAATATAGGTGAAAGGAAAATTAATTTATGAAGAAATCATTCTGCCAACTACATTAGTCATTTTATTCCCTCTCTTTAAATAGTGAGAGTATTTGAAATTCCTGTGGTTAAGGCATAGGTCAAAGATCCAAATGGCTGACACCCAATCTCTCTCTCTCTCTCTCTCCCTCTCTCCCTCCCTCTCTCCCTCTCTCCCTCCCTCTCTCCCTCCCTCCAGCTGTATCTAGCTCTGACCAGAATGGTAAGAAACTACTGATGAATAGAATGTGCAAATAAACTTAGTCATCAAATTGGTTAAGCTCCCATCAGGTCTGATTTATTTTTTTTAAATGTTGCAGCTTTTCCAATAGAATGATTACAGCTATTTTCAAAGATCTGTGTGGTATGTGTTTCTGGTAGTATTTCCTGAATATTGACTGTTTTTTTTATTTCAGAGCAAATGATTGTGCAGATTAAGCTTGAAAGCCTGTTTGAAATGGATCCTTGCCCAAGGACTTATAAACAGACATAACACAATAGAGGAGACAAATTACAGAATAAATCACAATGACAGTAGCAGATGCCATTTGAGTTATAGCTGTACTAATGCAACCAATAGTTTAGAAAAAATGCAATAATAATTGCACTCACAATTACTACAAGATGGTGCTGGGAAAGAAAATGAAACAGTACAAGATAATTACCTAAAACCAACTGCAAGCATTTTGACGAGCTTCCTCTCACTGCTAACTATGAAGTAATTAAAATTCAAAATTATAGCACACACAAATCATGGGGTTTGATTAAATATATTTGTGTGTGACCTTTATGCTTCAGATACTCAACTTGACGAAAGTAATATCAGAAAAGAAGTGAAGACAAGCCTTTCAACTCACAAACTTTTCGAATCGTTATTTATATTGTTTGATCAAATGTTCCAAATACAACCAAAAAAGATATCTGTTCCTCTGGAAAGATGTTCTGAGGTGGCTCACTGTGAAAAGCAGTGTGGTTTTGTTGCTATGGTGCTTTTCACGGTTTAGCGTTGCTATGCAGCTCATAATAGGAGATGGACTTATATAAAAGATCATGGCTGCAATTTACACCAAACCTCTAAAGGGTGGCAATGGAAGAAAAGGATGTGATAATCTGACAGGCCTGAAGATCATTATAAGCATGAGATGGAAATGCTGAATTAGCTAGTCCCTGAAAACAGTGGGCATACATTGCATGAGTAACATAGAACATAGAACATAGAAGGATACAGCGCAGTACAGGCCCTTCGGCCCTCGATGTTGCGCCGACCGAATCCTACCTAACCTATACTAGCCCAATAACTTCCAAATGCCTATCCAATGCCCGCTTAAATGACCATAAAGAAGGAGAGTTCACCACTGATACGGGCAGGGCATTCCATGAACTCACAACCCGCTGTGTGAAGAATCTACCCCTAACATCTGTCCTATACCTACCACCCCTTAATTTAAAGCTATGTCCCCTAGTAACACCTGACTCCATTAGCGGTAAAAGGTTCTTAGTGTCTACCCTATCTAAACCCCTAATCATCTTATACACTTCTATCAGATCTCCCCTAAACCTTCTCTTCTCCAATGAGAACAGCCCCAAGTGCCTCAGCCTTTCCTCATAAGATTTTCCTACCATTCCAGGCAACATCCTGGTAAACCTCCTCTGCACTCGTTCTAAAGGTTCCACATCCTTCCTATAGTATGGCGACCAAAACTGCACACAATACTCCAGATCAAAATTTTTTCCTTTCGTCTACCACATACAGCCAAAAGCAGACGAGAGGGCATTAAACACGGTCCTAATCTTTTCTTGGTGAGAAAAAATGCTTAGATAATTTAAAGAGAAAAAACAAACAAACATCGAAATACGTGTCTAGTCCCAGGGTGCACCCCACCCCCTCATCACAACACCACGCACATACCCCTCCCTTCCCCTAACCTGTGTCCATTAGTTGTAATGCAGGCAACAAGCCAACTTAATGTTATCTGACAATTCAAATCTTCTCTGCATCCAGCCACCACTAGCTATGCAGTTGATCAGCAGAAGTGAGCACCAGTTAAATTGGAATAGGAAAGGAAACTAGCAAAACATACACAAACAAACAAAAACTCTGACAAATACATAAGAAAGAAAATGGCACAGCGACAGTGAGTTCTGACCTCTTTGGATGTGAGATTAGATTAGATTCCCTACAGCATGGAAACAGGCCCTTTGGCCCAAAATGTCCACACCAACCCTCCGAAGAGTACCCCACCCAGACCCCTTCCCTTACATTTACCCTTGATTAATGTACCGAACACTATGGGCAATTTAGCATGGCCAATTCACTTAACCTGCACATCTTTGGACTGTGGGAGGAAACCAGAGCACCCAGAGGAAACCCACACAGACACAGGAAGAATATGAAAACTCCACCCAGAGAATCACCCGAGACAGGAATCAAACCTGGGTCTCTGGTGGTGTGAGATAGCAGTGCTAACCACTGAGCCACTGTGCCATCCTATGAAGGACTTAATAATACCATAAGACCATAAGACATAGGAGTGGAAGTAAGGCCATTCAGCCCATCTAGTCCACTCCGCCATTCAATCATGGCTGATGTGCATTTCAACTCCACTTACCAGCATTCTCCCCGTAGGCCTTAATTCCTTGTGACATCAAGAATTTATCAATCCCTGCCTGGAGGACATTTAGCGTCCCGGCCTCCACTGCACTCTGCGGCAATGAATTCCACAGGCCCACCACTCTCTGGCTGAAGAAATGTCTCCGCATTTCTGTTCTGAATTGACCCCCTCTAATTCTAAGGCTGTGTCCACGGGTCCTAGTCTCCTCGCCTAACGGAAACAATTTCCTAGCGTCCACCCTTTCCAAGCCACGTATTATCTTGTAAGTTTCTATTAAATCTCCCCTTAATCTTTTAAACTCCAATGAATACAATCCCAGGATCCTCAGCCCTCCCTCGTATGTTAGACCTACTATTCCAGGGATCATCCATGTGAATCTCATCTGGACACACTCCAGTGCCAGTATGTCCTTCCTGAGGTGTGGGGACCAAAACTGGACACAGTACTCCAAATGGGGCCTAACCGGAGCTTTATGAAGTCTCAGTAGCACAACGGTGCTTTTATATTCCAACCCTCTTGAGATAAATGACAACATTGCATTCGCTTTCTTCATCACGAACTCAACCTGCATGTTTACCTTCAGAGAATCCTCGACTAGCACTCCCAGATCCCTTTGTACTTTGGCTTTACGAATTTTCTCACCGTTTAGAAAGTAGTCTATGCTTTTATTCTTTTTTCCAAAGTGCAAGACCTTGCATTTGCTCACGTTGAATTCCATCAGCCATTTCCTGGACCACTCTCCCAAACTGTCTAGATCCTTCTGCAGCCTCCCCACTTCCTCAGCACTACCTGCCTGTACACCTAACTTCATATCATTGGAAACTTCGCTAGAATGCCCCCAGTCCCTTCATCCAGATCATTAATATATAATGTGAACAGCTGCGGCCCAAAACACTGAACCCTGTGGGACATTGCTCGTCATCGGCTGCCATTCAGAAAAAGAACCTTTTATCCCAACTCTCTGCCTTCTGTCAGACAACCAATCCTCAATCCATACCAGTAGCTCACCTCGAACACCATGGGCCCTCACCTTGCTCAGCAGCCTCCCGTGTAGCACCTTATCAAAGGCCTTTTGGAAGTCTAGATAGACCACATCCACTGAGTTTCCCTGGTCTAACCTACTTGTCACCTCTTCAAAGAATTCCAACAGCTTTGTCTGACACGGCCTCCCCTTACTAAATCCATGTTGACTTGTTCTATTCAGACTCTGCTCTTCCAAGAATTTAGAAACCTCACCCTTAATGATGGATTCTAGAATTTTACCAACAACCGAGGTTAGGCTAATTGGCCTATAATTTTCCATCTTTTGTCTTGATCCTTTCTTGAACAAGAGGGTTACAACAGCGATCTTCCAATCATCCGGGACCTTCCCTGACTCCAGTGACTTTTGAAAGATCGCAACCAATACCTCCACTATTTCCTCAGCCATCTCTCTCAGAACTCTAGGATGTATCCCATTGGGGCCAGGAGATTTATCAATTTTAAGACCTTTTAGCTTTTCTAGCACTTTCTCTTTTGTAATGGCAACCATACTCAACTCAGCCCCCTGACTCCCTTTAATTGTTGGGATATTACTCATATCTTCCACTTTGAAGACTGACGCAAAGTACTTGTTAAGTTCTCCTGCTATTTCCTTATGTCCCATCACTAGGCTTCCAGCATCAGTTTGAAGTGGCCCAATGTCTACTTTTGCCTGTCGTTTGTTTCTTATGTATTGAAAGATGTATTGAAAAATCCTCCAGAGCTGATGAGTTATATTCTAGGATTTAAAGTAAGCAACAGAAATAATGCATTGATAGAAAACTTCTAAGGAACCTTACATTCTGGAAAATTCTAAGAGGATTGGAAAACTGTTCATATATTTTGGGTAAATATAGGTCTTTTAACTGACCACCTGCCTTTCGGAAAATGTTAATATCTATTCTAAAGGATGTAATAGCTGAACATTTAGATAATCAAGCAGACACAATGTGACATCATGAAAGGAAAATGTTTTTTACCAAATTTGTTGGAATTATTTGAAGAGGTGATAAGCAGAATAAATAACGGGGAATCAGTAGATTCACTACATTTGGATTTTGAAAAAGTGTGCAATTAGGTACCACATTAAGGCTACATTATAAGCTCAGAGCCCATGCTTTTGGAAAACTTCCAATGTTAACAACGGATGCATACTGTGTAGAAATTTGGGGAAAACAAAAGAAGACTGAAAATTGGGATAAAAGGGATACTTTCAGGGTGGCAACCTATAACCAGGGAAATGCCACATAACTAGTGGGACCATGGTAATTTGACATCTCTATGAATAACATGGATATGGGTAATGAATGTACTATCGCCAAGTTTGCAGGTGACAAAAAGAGGTTGTTGTTATGAACCAGGTCAGACCCCCTCAAAACCTTTCAAGAAAGTAGCCCTGACCCTAACTTTGTTCCTTGTTTTAAGGAGGTGAAAAGTGCATATTCCAGGAGGGATGCAACAGGTCAAACCACTTAATTTCAAAACAAAACAGAATCTATTTAAAGATTACTGAATGAAATGCAAACCATAGAGAACAGAATATAGAATAACTTAACCTATCCGAAAACTCAACAGATTGTCCCAATGATGTTGTTCGAAAGTCCTGAAACAATCCCCATAAACACCCTGTGGCAAAAAAAAAGTAAAATTACCAGGTCTTACAGGAGAGAGAGAGATGGTAGAGAGATTCCACAGGAACACCCTCTTCCATGTACCTGCTTGTTGGACCATCAGCCTCAAAACTGACTGAAGGATTTGAGGGCCTTGTGCACAAATCACAAAGAGGAAGCATATAAGTTCAGCACGTCACATGGAAGGCCAATGAATTGTTGGGCTTTAATTCAAAGGGAATTGCATTTAAAAATAGGGTGATCTTGCTAAAACCAACCCAGGCACTAGTCAGACCAGAGCTGAAATACTGTGAAGTTTTTGGTCTCCTATCTAAGGAAAGATGTCTGGCATTAGAGGCACTTCAGAGAACTAATTAGGCAACACCTTCATAAAGTTGGCATTGTCACCAGCAAATGGCCAGCTTGTAAGCAGCAGAATTTTATGAAATAGTTTGTGGAATCTAATTTTTGGATGTCTAATGTTAAAAAAATAGTTTATGACTTACAAAGGTCAATGAGTTCTGAAGCACTTGTTCAGACTTGCAATATTGCAACCTTTTTCTTTTGCTATGTCAGAGAGATTCACACAAGAGGTGTAAAGTTGTGCTTTTACCAATTAACCTGTATGGCAGGACAACAGTCTTCTATGAAATCAATAAATTTCAATGCAAATATTTTGATGACAAAGGGAGATTCAGACCACCTTCCAACAGCAAGGCTGGACAGGAAGTGACTTCTTGTGGCCAGCATTATGGACCAGGCCAGACCCCCTCAAAACATTTCAATAAGGTAGACCAGACCTTAACTTTCCTTGTTGTTTTAGGCAGATTGAAGGTGGATATCCCAGGAGTTAGGCAGTTGGTCAAACCACTTGGCTTCAAGTAAAACAGAATGTATTTATACACCACCAAATTAAACACAAACAAAAGAAAATAGAATTTAGACTAACAATGATTTGCAAACCCGACTGACATGATATCCCCCACTTCTTAATAAAGAGCTGTTCCAATTTCCTGCAACATCCCCATAAACACATCCCCTGGCAAAATGATAAATTCAAACACAGGCTGTTACAGGAGAGAGAAATGGCAGTGAGAATCAGCTCAGGATCATTTGCTGAAGCATAGAATCTCTTCACTCCACCAGATCTAGCACCATCTACAGGGCTTTATCTATATAGAGGGCAATAATATTTTACTTCTCTGTTGCCATTGATGCAGGGCCTCTCCCAGCATGAAAATCTAATGTTAGTAGGACAATTAAAATGTGCTGAGCCTCCTACATGCTGTCTACAGCCTATATAAAAAAGAACTTTTTTGGTATGACTGGTTTCCCCAGACCTGTTCTCCGTCTGGTTACTGGGCTTCCTTGCTCCTCTTTTTCTTTTTGCTGCTTTTCCTCTTCAGTCTCCTGGGGAATGTTGACTTCACCATTGAGAGTCTCCTGCATAGTGACAGTGGGACTGGCTAACATAACTTCTCCTCAACCTTCAGTTACTGCCTCCTGCTCACCCTCCAGAGATTGGATGTATAAGTAAAGGAGAGTGAGAATGGCAAGGAGGAAACCTGTGATGGGAGGTGATAGACTTGTGAGTCGGAGTCTATGATTTGAGGAAAAATGCTTCTCAGATTGGCTCATTTGCACAATTAGGGGTGAATTTTCTCAACTTCCCTCGAGTATCTTTGACTCCTTGTGGGCTGCTTTGGAGTCTTTGAAGCCAGATTCACCCAGTGCTGCTTTGTCCTTTGAACCCTGACCTTAACTATAAAGTCCCTAAGAACCTGCACAGTTTCAGCATTGTAGAAGGAAAGAGTAAGTGCATATTTGATGTTGAGGAAGGACATGGAGGTTGAACGTACTGAACACAGTTAATCATAATGAGACTATAGTCTTGAACTTTGGACTGGAAAAGCATACACAGTGATAATGTTTAACTTCATCGAGTGTGGTGTAGCCAGTAGATCCCTTGCAGATTAGTATAACAGAATTTCAGAAAAGAAAACAACTTGATTGATGTAAGTATAAAATAAACAAGTGTTTCACTGTAATGAGTCCATGTAAATAATAAATAAATATCAATAATACTCATTCTTAAATGATAACTGAAATTTTGGTAATGCTTTACATTTTTCCATAATAAATTGTTTAATTTACAGAACTTAACACATTGTGTGTTCTTGTTTCTGGGTAATTAAAGAGGCAAAGTGAACAGAAACCTTGTTCCAAAGAGTCTGTCACCCCTTTTAGCAGCACCCGCAAGCAGACACCCATCGGATTCAGAAATGTGTTATCATTCCTTCAACACGCTTGGTCAATATCATGGAACTCTTGACCAGACAGCACAATGCATAGCTCTTCATCATTCTGACTACAGCAGTTCAGCTGAATGCGATTCACCACCACACTGAAGGTTAATAAATCCCAGTCTCACCAATGCTATCTACGTTCTATGAATGAATAAAAATATATGCATTTCACGGTGTGTCTCCAGTTTCATATTGAAGAGTTTGTAAAAAGCAGCCTGCAGCCTTGTGACAAACAAAAAGACTGTCCTTCCACTGCAATGTTCCTTTGTTGTGGTGATGATGATGAGAAGGGATGAGTGCTACAATGAAAAATCAGCACTAAAATGTAAAATGGAAATTTGCATTTACATCTTGCTTTTGAACAGGGGAGATAATCCTTTGCAGAGCTTCATCAAATATCTAAACTACATTCACACAAAACAAGCTATGGTCAGCTGAAGTGATTCTGCTAACTACACTATCTGATAAAGAGGTGAGTCAGTATGAGCATGCCTGCTCAATGTCAGAAGGCTGATGCTATAACTCCTATTTCATAGATGTGAGTTTGTAATTATTATCAGCGACCCCCCCAGATATCTCAAATATATGTAAACATAATCTTTTAAAAGTAAGAAATACCATTTTTTTCACCAAATAGAGTCAAGCTCCAATGTTTGTTTGTTCCTTCATTTGCTACTGTACAGAACCAAACTACTTGAGTGACTATGTACATATATAAACTTTTTTATCAATAAAGTATAATTTTGAAATTTAAAAAAAATCAGTGCATTATTGGGAACACCATCTTTCAAATAAGACATTAAAGTAAGGCTCTTTCTGTCATGTCCTGTGTCTGTAATATACCCCTTTTCACCTCTAAGGGGTTTGTCTGGTGTCCTGAACATTACTTATGCCACAACCCACGTCATATTTGAAACAATTGTGTTATATTGTTTTTATACCTTTAAGACTATTTTTTAGTTACACAATGAAAGCTTTTTTCATTTCAAATCAATAATTTTGATGAACTCTTTTCCTTGATATTTTAACACTAATTAGTCGAATTATATCATAGATTTGACAATTTTCAGCAAGCCTCTTTTTTAAAAAAGATTTTTGCAACTTTTTAACACATAAATGGTGTTTATTTATTTGGGAAAAATCAACCACAAACAGCTTGACTTGATAAATGACTGCATGTTGCACAATCTGCAGCATATAGGAAGTATGAGAAACTCTTCGCTGTCTGGCTGACCATATTTGCAGGAGACTCCACCAGTTTGACCAACTTGAGCACTGGGTTATGTGTTTAAGCATCAGCCGAGGCACTGCAGTGCATCCACAAGGCTGAGAGTTACACAGAAGCAGCTTTAGATTGTATAACTATATACCGGGGAAGAGAATAACCAGGGACCAAAGTGGCAAACTGTGGGCTGAGATGGAAGACATCGGTGAGATTTTAAATGAGTCCTTTGCATCTGTATGCATAATAGAGAAGAGCAATGTAAATATAAAAAAAAGGAAAGACAACTGTAATGTACTCGAATAAATTGTAAATGAGTGGGAAGAGATATTAGCAGTCTTAGCTGACTTAAAATCAGACAAGTCTCCAGGTTCTAATGAGATGTATTTCGGTCTACCATGGGAGGCAAAAGATGACATTGAAAGGATCCTGACAATAATTTTCAAATCCTCTCCAGCCACAGGAGAGGTGCCAAGGACCTGGGAACAAAAAACTAATGTAACCTTATACAAGTGGGTTCTGCGATAAACCAGGGAACTTTAAGCAATTGAGCCTAACATCAGTGGTAGAAAAATAATCTGAGTGACAGAATGAATGTCCACTTGGAAAGGCAAGGATTAATCAATGATTGTTAGCTTGGCTTTGTCAGGTGGAGATCATGTGAGGTTTGATTGAATTTTCTGAGGCTGTGACTAGTTGTGTGAATGAGAATAGTGCATTTGGTGTAGTTTACACAGATGTTAAAAAAGCTTTTGACAAAGCATTGCACAAGACACTGGTCAAGAATTAAGAGCTGATGGTATATAGGGGAACTTGCTGTTTTAGTGTATAATAGAGATTAGATTACTTACAGTATGGAAACAGGCCCTTCAGCCCAACAAGTCCACACCAACCCTCCGAAGAGCAACCCACTCACACCCATTCCCCTACATTTACCCTTTCACCGAACACTACGGACAGTTTAGCACGGGCAATTCACCTAACCGGCACATTTGTGGAAGGAAACTGGAGGAAACTAACACAGACACGGGGAGAATGTGCAAACTCCACACAGACAGTTGCCTGAGGTGGGAATTGAACCTGGGTCTCTGGTGTTGGAAGGCAGCAGTGCTAACCACTGTGCCACCATATTTGATCATTAAGTTTGGGTATGACACAGGCATGGTTCTAAGGTAAATAGGAGGAAAGCCTTAGACAACAAGGCAATACAGATGGGCTGGTCAAATGGGCAGAACAATAGTAAAGGGAATTTAATCCTGAAAAAGGGTGAAGTGATGCAGTTTTGGAGGGCTAACAATGCAAGGAACTACATGATAAATGATAGGACCCTAGAAAGGACACAGGATCAGAATGACTTTGCTCATCGATCCTTGAAGGCAACAGGAGAGGTGGAAAAGATGGTTTAGAAGACATATTGGATACTTGCCTTTATTAGTTGAGGTATTGAATATAAGAGCAGGGAGATTATGGTGGCACTGTATAAGACAGCAGCTGGAATACTGTGTGCAGTTCTGGTTGTCATCCCATGTGATTGTGAGGAGGAAACTTTTCATCCAGAAGGTGGTAGATATCTGGAACTCTCTGCCTGAGAAGGTAGTAGAGGTGAGAACCATCATCACATTTAAAGTATTAAAAATACTTAGGTGAATACTTAAAGTGCCATAGCATAAAAGACTAGAGACAAAGTGCTGGAAAATTGAACTTGAGTAGATAGGTGCTTGGTGAACCATGTGGTTATGATGGACTGAAGGACCTCTTTCTGTGCTCTAAAATTATATGACTCAAATGATTACTGCATTGCAAAAACTTGCAAAAGACACCTCTTTGGTGTGGTGAGGCTGCTGCCATTGTCCTCAGCATCCTATGCTTAGAGAAGGGCTCCTATTTCCAATTGCTATACGGTGGTCCCAATGAAAAGTGTAAGTTGTAAGAGTCCATTTTACAAATGGCTTTAATATTCCTACTAGAATCCCTGTTGAACATCCAACTAATATTCATTGTCCAAAGATCAAAAATGACGATCTCAGTGAGCTACTGATGAGGTCCCAGCTATCTCCATCACACACTTCACCACATTCTCTTCCACCCCACATGACCCCCTTATTTCTCTTATTTATTCAATGCTTCCACAAACTTCACTGACCCCTAATGTAGGGGCTCCTGATCTCATCCTCAATTGCCTTTAGAAAAAGAAGAAAATAACAGGAAGACAATTGAAATGAAACATTATGTTTCTCTGTCCCTGAGGATGATCTGACCTGTGGTACCCTGCAGCCTGAGTGTGTTATTGTATTGCACCAATAAGGTCCTGTAAATTACTAAGCTAACTATTAATTTATCTTTGTGTTAATGCAGAATGTTAAGAATTCACTTTTTATTTATCATGTGAGGTGTTGATGATTACATTCAGAAATATTGATAAAATTGTCAACAGCTTAGTACCTTATACGTCCTATCTACATATTTTCCCAAGTATCAATGCGTAAACTTCTTTCAGTTGCTCCGTTTTACTTTGTGTCATTTCAATTTTGATTGATCCACTTTGCATCTCCTCCTGTCAGTCTTTCATTCATTTTCTAACCCCAATTAATGTAAGCCTCTTACCGATACAATTTTCCATTTGGTATTAGGACTCCTTCCTGTCATTCTTCCTGGTAGTGCTAACTCCATCACACACTTCACCACATTCTTTTCCACCCCACATGACCCTCTCATTTCTCTTCTTTATTCAATGCTTCCAGAATCTTCACTGATCCCTCATGTAGGGGCTCCTGATCTCATCCTCTCTGGTATTTCACATATTTCATCACTTGCAAATAATTGGCATTACAGAGGAACCTCGATTATCCGGCATTCGATGATCCAAATTTCGGATTATCCAAACAAGATGGCAAGGTCCCATTGCTTGGCGAACAACGCTATCCAGCATTCAATTATCCAGCATTCGATTAACTGAATAAAATATTCCTCACCCATGTCCTTTGGATAATTGATGTTCCTCTTTATCATTATTCCCCTTTACTTGGGTTCCCAAGTGTTTTCACATCTTGAGCTAAAAAAACTAGACTCACAAATGTCATTAGATTCTTCCTTTGGGTTTTATTGTTAACTTTTCTCTCCCAAAACATATCACTGCACTCCTAATTATGCCGACCAGAGCTAATCCTTTGCTCAATCTCAAACTCCATACTCAAACATCAGTGAGGTGAGGTTCTTGAAGCTACTGAATTCAGGTTTTCATCAATAATATTGGAACCTTAATTCTTGTCTTGTTCTCTTAGCTCAAATTGACAGCACACCTATTGGATCTTTTGTTATTAGTCTTCATCCCCAAACTTTTACTGTTCTCTCCAGTTGCTCAGAGTAACAGTCATGTTCTCGTATCCCCATCATATATCTCAATGTCTTGCTCAGTTAGAACTCACAGGACAATCATGAAGGGGAAAAGACTCAGTGCCCACCTTTGCAGTAATCTCACATTGGCTTTAAAGCTCTTGGTCTCCCCACATTCTCTCTTCTATTTGTGACCTTTTCATGTCCTGTAATACATGTCCTGAGACATTTGCTCAGGAACTCAATGAATCCTACTTCATTCCGGTCCAAGATGGCGGCAGAGTAGGGCTCCAATGTTGGAGTTGTCTGCTCTGACTGCTTTTCCTTTTCTTTCTTTTCTTTAGTCCTCTCTTGTCTTTTCTTTCCTTACTTACCTTGTCCTGAACTTGGATGGCATTGGCAGAAGTGAGAGTCCAACATGCAGACCACGCGCAGGCTCGCACTGGGACAAGTTGCAGACCCTGAGCAGTCTCGCGCTGGGACAAGACGCGGACCATGAGCAGTCTCGTGCTGGGACAAGACGCGGACCATGAGCAGTCTCGCGCTGGGACAAGATGCGGACCATGAGCAGTCTCGTGCTGGGACAAGACGCGGACCATGAGCAGTTTCGCGCTGGGACAAGACGCGGACCATGAGCAGTCTCGCGCTGGGACAAGACGCGGACCATGAGCAGTCTCGTGCTGGGACAAGACGCGGACCATGAGCAGTTTCGCGCTGGGACAAGACGCGGACCATGAGCAGTCTCACAGTGGGACAAAATGCAGACCATGAGCAGTCTCACACTGGGACAAGACGCGGACCATGAGCAGTCTCGCGCTGGGACAAGACGCGGACCATGAGCAGTCTCGTGCTGGGACAAGACGCGGACCATGAGCAGTTTCGCGCTGGGACAAGACGCGGACCATGAGCAGTCTCACAGTGGGACAAAATGCAGACCATGAGCAGTCTCACACTGGGACAAGACGAGACCATGAGCAGTCTCGTGCTGGGAAAAGATACGGACCATGACCAGTCTGGTGCTGAAACAAGACACGGACCATGAGCAACCTCACACTGGGACAAGACACAGACCATGACCAGTCTCGTGCTGGGAAAAGATACGGACCATGAGCAGTCTCGCGCTGGGCCAAGACGCGGACCATGACCAGTCTCGCGCTGAGACAAGACACAGACCATGACCAGTCTGGTGCTGAAACAAGACACGGACCATGAGCAGTCTCACACTGGGACAAGACGCGGACCATGAGCAGTCTCACACTGGGACAAAACGCAGACCATGAGCAGTCTCACACTGGGACATGACGCGGACCATGAGCAGTCTCGTGCTGGGAAAAGATACGGACCATGAGCAGTCTCGCGCTTGTCCAAGATGCGGACCATGACCAGTCTCGCGCTGAGACAAGACACAGACCATGACCAGTCTGGTGCTGAAACAAGACATGGACCATGAGCAGCCTCACACTGGGACAAGACACAGACCATGACCAGTCTCGTGCTGAAACAATAGATAATAGACAATAGGCACAGGAGTAGGCCATTCTGCCCTTCGAGCCTGTACCACCATTCAATATGATCATGGCTGATCATCCTCAATCAGTATCCTGTTCCTGCCTTATCTCCATAACCCTTGATTCCACAATCCATGAGAGCTCTATCCAACTCTTTCTTAAATGAATCCAGAGACTGGACCTCCACTGCCCTCTGGGGCAGAGAATTCCACACAGCCACCACTCTCTGGGTGAAGAAGTTTCTCCTCATCTCTGTCCTAAATGGTCTACCCCATATTTTTAAGCTGTGTCCTCTGGTTCGGGACTCACCCATCAGCGAAAACATGTTTCCTGCCTCCAGAGTGTCCAATCCTTTAATAATCTTATATGTCTCAATCAGATCCCCTCTCAGTCTTCTAAACTCAAGGGTATACAAGCCCAGACACTCCAGTCTTTCAGTGTAAGGTAATCCGCCATTTCTGGAATTGACATCCTGAACCTACGCTGCACTCCCTCAATAGCCAGAATGTCTTTCCTCACATTTGGTGACCAGAACTGCACACAGTACTCCAGGTGTGGTCTCACCAGCTGCAGAAGAACCTCTTTGCTTCTATACTCAATCCCTCTTGTTATGAAGGCCAGCATTCTATTAGCCTTCTTCACTAACTGCTGTACCTGCATGCTTACCTTCATTTAAAAGAACACCCAGATCTCTCTGTACAGCCCCTTTATCTAAATTGATTCCATTTAGGTAGTAATCTGCCTTCCTATTCTTGCCACCAAAGTGGATAACCATACATTTATCCACATTAAACTGCATCTGCCATGCATCTGACCACTCACCTAACTTGTCCAGGTCCTAACATCCTCATCACATTTCACCCTGCCACCCAGCTTAGTATCATCAGCAAATTTGCTAATGGTATTGCTAATACCATCTTCTATATCATTAACATATATTGTAAAAAGCTGCCTTCCCAGCACTGATCCCTGCGGTACCCCACTGGTCACTGCCTGCCATTCTGAAATGGAGCCGTTTATCACTACTCTTTGTTTTCTATCCAGCCAACTAACTTTCAATCCAAGTTAGTACTTTGCCCCCAATACCATGCACCCTAATTTTGCTCACTAACCTCCTATGTGGGACTTTATCAAAAGCTTTCTGAAAGTCCAGGTACACTACATCTACTTTATGTCCCTCGTCCATCTTCAGAGTTACATCCTCAAAAAATTCTACAAGATTAGTCAAGCATGACTTCCCCTTCATAAATCCATGCTGACTCAGACCTATCCTATTACTACTATCCAGATGTGTCATAATTTCATCCTTTTATAATAGACTCCAGCATCTTTCCTACCACTGAGGTCAGACTAACTGATCTATAATTTCCTGTTTTCTCTCTCCCTCCTTTCTTAAAAATTGGGACAACATTAGCCACCTTCCAATCTGCAGGAACTGATCCCGAATCTATCAAACTCTGGAAAATAATCACCAACGCATCCACAATTTCTCGAGCCACCTCCTTCAGTACCCTGGGATGTAGACCATCAGGCCTAAGGGACTTATCAACCTTCAGACCTAACAGTCTCTCCAACACCAATTCCTGGCAAATATAAATTCCCTTAAGATCAGGTCCTTCAGCCACTGTTACTTCAGGGAGATTACTTGTGTCTTCCCCAGTGAACACAGATCTGAAGTACCAATTCAATGCTTCTGCCATTTCTTTGTTCCCCATAATATATTCCCCTGTTTCTGTCTTCAAGGGCCCAATTTTAGTCCTAACCATTTTTTTTGCCTTGCACATACCTATAAAAACTTTTACTATCCTCCTTTATATTATTGGTCAGTTTACCTTCGTACCTCATTTGTTTCTCTGCGTATTTCCTTCTTAGTAATCCTCTGTTGTTCTTTAAAAGCTTCCCAGTTCTCCGTTTTCCCACTCATCTTTGCTATGTTATATTTTTTCTCTTTTAACTTTATATGTTTCTTAACTTCCCATGTCAGCCACGGCCACCCATACTTCCTCCTAGGATCTTTCTTCCTTTTTGGAATGAACTGATCCTGCATCTTCTGCATTATACACAGAAATATCTGCCATTGTTCCTCCACTGTCATCCCTGCTAAGGTATTGCACCATTGAACTTTGGCCAGCTCCTCCCTCATAGCTCCATTGTTCCCTTTATTCAACAGAAATATTGTCATTTCCGATTGTACCCTCTCTCTCTCAAATTGCAGATTGAAGCTTATTGTATTATGGTCATTACATCCCAATGGCTTCTTCACTTTGAGGTCCCTGACCAATTCTGGTTCGTTGCACAATATCAGATCCAGAATTGCTTTCTCCCTGGTTGGCTCCAGCACCAGCTGTTCTCAGAATCCATCTCTGAGGCACTCCACAAAGTCTCTTCCTTGAGGTCCAATACCATCCTGATTGTCCCAGTCTACCTGCATGTTGAAATCCCCCATAACAACTGTAGTAACATCTTTGCGACAGGCCAATTTCAGCTCCTGATTTAACTTACATCCGACATCCAGACTACTGTTTGGGGGCCTGTAGATAACTCTTTTTACCCTTAGAATTCCTCAGCTCTATCCACACTGACTCTACATCCCCTGACTCTAGGTCCCCCCGCGCAAGGGACTGAATATCCTCCCTTACTAACAAGGCCACCCCACCCCCTCTGCCCATCAGTCAGTCCTTACGACAGCACATGTAGCCTTGAATATTCATTTCCCAGGCCCTGTCCACTTGAAGCCATGTCTCCGTTATCCACACAATATCGTATCTGCCAATTTCCAAAAGAGCCTCAAGCTCATCCATCTTATTTCTAATGCTTCGTGCATTCATGTATAGTATTTTTAATTTGTTACTGCCCTCACCCTTCCCATTAACTCCTTTTTCACTCAACCTTACAGCATGATCCCTTTCTGAGTTTTCTGCCTCATTGATACAGTTGTCTTTCTTGACTTCTCTTGTTCTAACTTTCCCTCCAATTTCCTTCTTAAACATCCAGTTTGTCCCCTCCTCCACGCTACTTAGTTTAAACGTAGCAGTGTTGCAGTAGCAAACCTGCCTGCCAGAATGCTGGTCCCTAACCTATTAAGGTGCAGACCGTCTCTCTTGTAGAATTTATGCTTACCACAAAACATACCCCAGTGATCCAAGAATTTAAATCCTTGCTTCCTGCACCAGTTCCCCAGCCACACGTTCAAGTCTATTACCTCACTGTTTCTGGCCTCACCAGCCTGAGGAATTGGAAGCAAACCGGAGTTACCACCCTGGATGTCCTGCTTTTCAGCCTTCTTCCTAGTTCTCCAGAGTCCCGCTGTAGTATGTTCCTCCTTTTCTTCCCGACATCATTTGTGTCGACATGTACCACCACTTCTGGCTCTTCATCTTCGTCCTTGAGGATTTCACTGCACTCTGTCTGTGATGTCTTTAACCCTGACACCAGGAAGGCAACACACCACCCTTAAGTCCCATCTGCTGCCACAAAAACTCCAGTCAGTTCTTCTCACTGTGGAGTTCCCTATTACCACGGCTCTGTGTGATGTCCGACTCTTCCGCTCTGCCTCCACACCAACTTTTGATTGACGGACATGGCCACCTCGCGGACTGGCAGTGTCATCTGTCTCTACTGTTTCCAAAAGATTCAACTTGTTCCTGACAGGTACTTCCCCCGGGGTCTCTTGCACCTGTCTCCTCTCTGCCTTTCTCATTGTCTGCTCTCTTCTGATACGATTGGTGCAGTGACCTCGCTGAAGATCTTGTCCATAAAGATCTTGTTCTCTCGGATGAGTCTAAGGTCCTCGAGTTCTTTCATCAGCGCTGCAATATGCTCCGTCAGTAGCTGAATGTGCACACACTTTCCACACATATACGAGCCATACACACCAGAGTCGTTGACCTCCCTCATCAAGCACGTAGTGCACTGAACCAGCTGGGCAGTCATGTCTTCACCATCTTCAACTGTGGCGTAATCACTTCGCTCAACCTCCTTGTCAAAGACTCCTGAGCTAAAGCCTCACTCTTCAATCCACAGGAACTTCCTTGGACCCTATTTTTGGGGCAAGTCTGTGGACTTTTAATTTAGATTAGAGGAGGAGGGAAGGAGGGAGGCCCTACTTTGTAGGACCTGGGGTCTAGAACAAACCCACTCAAATAACAATCACTTACCTTCCCGACCGTTTTGCGCTCTGCCTTCACTTTCGCCCAGCTCCCGCCGCAATCTGATGCGAAAAGCGAACAAGACACGGACCACGACCAGTCTCACGCTGGGACAAGACAAGGACCAAGATCAATCTCGCACTGGGACAAGACACAGACCATAAGCAGTCTCATGCTGGGACAAAACATGCACTATGATCAATCTCACACTGAGACAAGACGCGAACCATGATCAGTCTCGCGCTGGGACAAGATGCGGACCGTGAGCAGTTTTGCACTGGGACAACTCGCAGATCATGAGTAGTCTCGCGCTGGGACAAGAAGTGGACCATGAGCAGTCTCACACTGGGACAAGACGCAGACCATGAGCAGTCTCGCGCTGGAACAAGGCGCGAACCATGAGCAGTCTCGCGCTGGGACAAGACACGGATCATGAGCAGTCTCACACTGGGACAAGACATGAACCATGACCAGCTTCGTGCTGAAACAAGACACGAACCATGACCAGTCTCGTGCTGGGACAAGACACGGAACATGAGCAATCTCACTGGGACAAGACACAGACCACGACCAGTCTCGTGCTGGGACAAGACACAGACCATGACCAGTCTCGTGCTGGGACAAGACACAGACCATGACCAGTCTCGCGCTGGGACAAGACACAGACCACGACCAGTCTCGTGCTGGGACAAGACACAGACCACGACCAGTCTCGTGCTGGGACAAGACACAGGCAACGACCAGTCTCATGCTGGGACAAGATACAGACCTTGGGCGGGCCTACCGCGGGCTTTGAGTATCAGCTCAGCTGCAAAGGTGGCTCCTGAGGATCATCATTTTCAATATTGGTTGGGTCTGGTGTTTTGGTGGTGGATGTTGGCAAAGACCTGAGAGGAAAGTGGTTGGAGCAGCATCCCAGTGCTCCACAGGATGGAAAGCTAGATTTATATAGTGAGTGTGGAGTGTGAATCTTCTACATCCTGTCCTCGATAAGATCGCTGAGTTTGTCAGAAGCCTGGCTGACAGAAATTAAATGTGGAAATGCTGAAAGAAAACAAAGGCTTGTGGCCTCATTAATGTGTTTAAATTTCTAAGCCACCTCCTTGCTTCAAGTTGATCCGTAAAAGCTAAGGCAGAAAGTCTAAGGTGGGAAATTGATTGCACAGATTTAAACCACCATGAACAAGCTCCACCCCACGATTCCCCACCCCTCCCAGTTACACTACACAACCTCCCTCCCCTCAAACCACCGCTGCCCGACTCAAACCCAATTTCTTTTTTAATTTACAAAGTAATACTGCTGAAACCTTCTGTGGTCTCTGTCAGTTTTCTTACGTGTTTAAATATTATTAAAAATTGTCCACATTTGGTTGTTACCAAAACTTTTTAAAATGCAAATTCATTTTTGTTTATTTCAGCATTAATTCTTCATTGAACGAATAATGAGAAATGAGACATTTTAAAATAAACAATATTGTAATAATTCCTAGCTATTAAAAATAATTCACATATTTCTCCTAAAATGGGAATATGAAGTCTATCATATGATTGGATGAAGTGTACTTAGACAACAGTATGCTTGTACTGTGTCTAACCACAAAAAACCCACAGGTCTGAATCTCCTTAAATGGAAACACTTTAAACAGTAGCGTATTACACAATGACATGTGCTGACTAACAGGGGGGTTCCTGTATTCCAGGAATCACATAGGATATTGTCAGTGGCTAAGAACACTTCCACATAATTTAAACTGATTAAATAAAACTACTTGGTATAGTTTTCACTCTAAATCATACTGACGGCACTGATTTTCAGATCTGCAATTTTGTGGAGCAGTTGCTTTTTGCGTTGGGAAGTGGGATGGGCACAAAATGTCCAGTATTAAAGAGGAAAATGGCCAATTTCTGAATGTTCAGTGAATGTTGGGTGGATGGGTTTTGGAAGGTGGCATATTGGACCTGGGACCATTCCCAAAACTCCTCTGCTAAACTTGCTGAGCTTGCAAAGTCCTACATTCTAGCAGAATACTCAGCTCCCCACTGATCAACATCGTTACTGTACCTGCTCCGAAATTTGTCAGAAACTGGGACATACACACAGCTCTCAGGTCCTTGTTAGGGATGTTGCTGATGGTGGTGAAGGAGATGGGATGGATACATTGGTGGCATCATAATGATAAAGAGCTAAGAGCAGCTGACAATGATTTTGTCCCCTTAGCTTTCCAAATATTCTGTAGACTACAGAAAGCCTGGATTGCAGCTGCAGCCCATTCACACTTCATAACACCAACCCTAATCCGAAAATTAACCCAAAGTCTAACCCTAACCCTAATCCTAAACCTAACCCTAACCCTAATCCTAAACCTATCCCAGAACCTAACCCTAAACCTAGCCCTAACCCTAATCCTAAGCCTAACCCTAAACCTATCCCAAACCCTAACCCTTATCCTAAATCTAACTCTCAATCTATCCCAAACCCTAACCATAACCCTAAACCTAACCCCAACCCTAAACTTAAATTTAACCCAAACCTAGCCCTAACCTTAACTCTATCCCAAACCCTAACCCATTCCCAGAACTACAGGTTGGCTTAATCACTGCTGTCCCGATGGGAAACTGGCATTGAGATGCCTGAAGTGGCAAATGTTTGGTTTGATATAAATGAGGTGTTTGAAGTGAACCTTGAGCTGATGCCTTTGGACATACGTTTCCCAATATTTTAATGCTTTGAATGTACCTTTTTTACTACAACTTCAGCATACTGTCGACGGTGAACCTTCCACTCAACATCCTTTCCATCACACACAAACAAAATTAATTCCACCTCAGCAACACTGCCCATTCCGGCCCCTCTACTCTCACTCTTCACCTTCTATAAACCTCCACTCTGCTGTCCTCATCCACACCAACATCGAACCCTATTTATGAATGCATCCCCAATATGAGGGAGGGATGGGAGGTATAGGACGGATATGGAGCAAGAGCAGGCAGACTTAATTAGTTTAGTTTTACATCATGTTCAGCAAACGTCATGGGTCGGAGACCCCGGTCCTGTGTCGTACAATTCTATGCTCTATAACATGGCTCCCAATTTGCAAATACCTCAGATATAAAACTTGTGCTCATGCTCAGGTTTGTCCATAGGTCAGCCCTCCATATCTCTGTAATCACCTGTAACCCTTCTGGAGGTTTCTTCAACAGTCTCCCACCCAGAAGGACAGGCTGCAAATCCTGAACTCACTCCAGGACAGCCGTGAGAAATTATCTGGGGCCCAGTCAAGCCAGGCCTCACTCCAATTTTCCTGAGCAACTTGAATCCCTGGCCTCAGGATGGGTCTGCTGATCATTCAGGAGGATGCGGTAGGAGCAGAGGGATTTCTCATTGCTTAAACGGGTTGGGGGGAATTGAAAACTGGAGAGGGAGGCAGGGCCAAGTGTTGAGGACGAGATCAAGGACAGTGATGGTGGCGGGTGGGCATGGTATATGGGGGCATGAAGAATAACTTCAGAGGCTATGAGAGGAGGAGTCATTGGTAGTGACCATCAATGATCACCTTACTTAAGAAAGCATATACTGGCACTGCGGGGTGCTGAGGAGATTCACAAGGTTGATTCTGGAGTTGAAAGGGTTGGCTCATGTCAGTTTGAGTAGACTGGGACTATACTCATTGGAAATTAGAAAATTGAGGGAGGATCTTATAGAAACATATAAACTTCTAAATGGAAGAGATAAAATAGAAGCAGGAAAGTTGTTTCCAATGGAAGGTGAAAATAGAACTAGGGGGCATAGCCTGAAAATAAGGGGGAGCAGATTTAGGATTGAGCTGAAGACAAACTTCTTCACCTAAAGAGTTGTGAATCTGTGGAATTCCCTGCCCAGTGAAACAGTTGAGACTGCCTTATTGAATGCTTTTAAGGCAAAGATAGGTTGATTTTTGACATTAACGGAATTAAGGGTCATGGTGAGCAGATGATAAGTGAAGCGGAGTCCATGGAAAGATCAGCCATGATTGTATTGAATGGCAGAGCAGGCTCACTGTGCCAAGTAGCTGCCTCCTGCTCCTATTTATTGTTTTATTAACATGGTCTCCTCAGGTGGAGTGTAGAGGAGCAGAGTAGTAAGGGTTAAGGAGGTTGGGAGGACATTGTTTTGAGTCCATTTTGACTCCATTTCTCTCTGGTGAGCAAAGATCAGTTGCTGTAGGCTCTACATGTCCTGTAGCACCATGATGGAACTTTGTCAGATATTGGAGTTGAGCTTTGTAACAATGGCAGTCCATTCTCTCCCAGTGGCTGTGAAGGTCACTGTGGCTCTGAACTTCTATACAACTGGCTCCTTCCAGATAGTGACAGCTGAACTATGTGGGATCTCTCAGCTGTGCACCCACAAATACCTCAGGATCTGGCTGATGCCACCTGTGCAATGTCACATCAGGTCACTTTGTTCTCCAATGATAAGGTCTATGCTGAAGCCTGGGCAATGGGATTCAGAAACATTGCTGACTTCCCCCCTGTGCTGAGACTGTACACACATGGCACTGAGAGGGCCATATCACAATGCTGTTGAATTCATCTCCGGGAAGGGTTCCATTTGATTAAATGTTCTGTGATCACTGTTCCCACATTGTACCTATTTTTCTGACAGGCACCACAACCCCTACATTCTGGAGCACTTTCATTTACATGTTGTGTTTCAGAGTCCAGGAGCTGTATGAATCTGGTTACTGGAGAGCAAGAACTAGCCACTTCAAGTATGGTCATGACATTATTGTGCAGCCCCCAATTGGTGCAGAGTCCAGATATATTGCTCTCATGCTTCAATCAGGGCTATGGTGGAGCAGACAATGGGGCTGCTGAAGATCCAGTTCCACTGTTCAGGACTGGTCAGTCTGCGTGTCCTCCAGTATAGACCAGATTCTGTACAATCGGATCATGTAGGATGAGTCTTTGATGCTGAGGAGCTATCTTCTGAGGAGGAGGAGGATGCTGAGGACATCGAGGAGGATTGTCCATGTCAGAGGTCAGATGTATTGAGAATCCTGAAGAAGGGCTTATGCCCGAAACGTCAATGCTCCTGCTCCTTTGATGCTGCCTGACCTGCTGCGCTTTTCCAGCAACACATTTTTAAACAATGTATTGAGAATGCATAAGGCAGACAGAACCTGATTGATACCCGATTTCATCTAGATTCAGCATACCATCATGGAGTGCAAAATGGCTGTTTGTATGTTGTCAGCACTTGGTTTGTATTGTGGGCGATAACTGCAACCTCTATTCACTTTCATAAAAGTGCATGTTTGGAACTGTCCAATTGACTACCTTCATGTGATGTATACCTCCCAGACAATGACAAGCTGAGGGTCTCCAGTAGATATTGAAGACAGAGAAGCAGTGACTGACAGACAGTGGTCTGATGGTAGGGATAGCTAAAATGTGTGGCCTGGTGATTAAACAGAGAGTAGGGTGGGAGAACGTGATTGTATTATGGACCCACAAGACTCGCTCAAACATTTCAAGAACATATCCCAGACCCTAACTTTGCTAGTTTGTTGTAAGCAGGTGTAAAGCGGATGTTCCAGGAGAGATACAGCTGGCCCAACCACTTAGTTTTAAACAAAACAGAATTTATTTACAAGATTACTGAACTAAACACAAACAAAAGTGAACACAATACAGGTGCACAGTCCTTTGTCTGAAATGCTGGGGACCAGCAGGTTTTTGGAATTCAGAATTTTTTGTATTTCAGAATAAGTGACAGTTTGATGGTGAAATTTCTTTTTTAAATCTTACCGGAGAGCAGACTGACTGAGTAAAATTGGCCTTGAGACAGGATTGAGGCCTCCCAGTGCTGGGCCACGCCCTCCCCCCACGCCCTCCTCACATCACGCATCGAATGGGTGTTGACTTGGGTTAACTGTTTGCACACCAAACAACCTTGTCAATGAGAAAAGAACTTCCCAAAAAAACCTTCAGACTTTGGAGCTTTTCAGATTTCGGGATTTCGGATAAAGGGTTATTTACTTGTACCGAATAACTTCACCTATCCAAATACCCAACAGATTATCCCAATTTAATGATGCTTTTACAAATATTTGTAACAATCCCCATAAATACCCCTTGGCACAAAATTCAAACACAGGGTCTTGCAGGAGAGAGAGAGAGAGATGGCAGTGAGATTCAGCATGGAACACTTTCTTCCATGGAGCTGTGTCTTGGACCAATAGCCTTAAAACTGACTGCTTGCTAAAACCAAATCAAACCAAACCAAATAAAAGCTGAGCTGGGAGAACTGGCCACTCCCCTTTCATTGTACAACTATTTTATTTTTAAACTTGAAAGCATTCTCAAGTAGTTAAGCCTGAACTTTTCAGAATCGCTGCTTTAACGGTCTCTCTGAATGAAAAACCAAGGACAGCATAACCTTGTTGAAGGAGCAGCATCGTTACAATTACATGCATGACGGGATGTGGCTGCTATTCAATTATACTCCATTGCAAGTGTTTGTGCCTTTAAAAGATGGTACAGGTACAAGAGATATTGGTTTTTTGATAGATAGCCACAAATGACACATGGTAAAACAGGAAGGATGTTAAAGGGATATGGTGAGAAATTAATAAGAAGGATTTATTGAGATATGGTGAGAAATCATGGTAGGACTCATGGTGAAAACCCCTCCACAAAGCTCAATACAGCTGGACTTATTCCAGAAAGGCGTAAAATGCTGACCTCAGTCCTGAAGTTCCACAATGATGTAGGTGCTTGTTGTTACATGGAGGTAGATAACATAACAACTCTAACTGTTTATACTCTCCATGACCTGACTGTTTTCAATCCAGTACAACCCAACTCTGGACATAGAATCCCAGAAAGAGGCCATTGAGCCCATCAAGTTTGCACTAACCCTCTGAAAAGCATCCCATATAAACCCACCTGCCATCCCTGGAACCGTGCTTTTACAGTGGCCAATCCACACAAACCATTGTGAGAGGAAACTGAATCACCTGGAGGAGGCCCACATAGACACAGGGGGAACATGTAAACTCCACACTGACACTCACCTAAGGTGGGATTCAAATCTGGGTCTTTGGTGCTGTGAGGCAGCAGTGCTAACCACTGAGCTACCGTTCCACCCTATTTATTGTGATGTGATTTTGGCAGTTCTTATCCCCAAGGGGGATAATACTGGGTTAGCTGCACCTGGCTGGTGCATGACAAAAGAATTATCTGCAAAGGTGAAAGGATTTGATTGTTAGTCTGTATTAAAATGTAAACCAACAGCTATAGTCATACTGGGCTCCTCAAATGTTTCAAAAAACTCTGATGGAACAGAAATCAATCTTTATAATTTATAGCCTTGGGATCTAAAATGACAGCATTAAAAGGAAGTGTGAAGATAAATGACACACCAAGTGCACAGTCACGAGTAATTAGTCCATTTGTCAGTTGCACTGTTAACTATTGTATAAAATGATCTAAATGCAGGTGCAGCATTGATAAACTGATATTTTTTTTATCGTGAGGCTTGATGTTACAATCTGTGCTCAATGTAGATTGTTGAAAACTGCGACTTAGTTTTTAACAGACAGGTGAAGAGATGATGTTCGAGAAGGAATAAACATTGGTTTTATGTATACTCAGAAAATATTTTGAGATTTTGTGTCAAATGCACAAATCCTGCTGAGACAACTAAAAGAAACCAGAGAACCTCAACTGGTTTGGCAGCATCTGTGCAGAGGAAAACAGAATATTATTGAGAACTCTTTTTTTCCAATTTTGCCTATACTAAAGCTAATGTATATTTTGTTTTGGATTTCGTTTTCAAAAAAATCCAAGGTAGATAATTAGTAACACTGAGTGGACACAGCGAGGGAAATAGTGGGAATGCTGTGTGTGACAGAGGCAGATACAATTCCATCTTCTGTTCATGGAGTTTTATTAATAATTACAGATAAATCCTATTGTGTTGGTTTTACTCTCTAAGACAATTCCTTTTATTTAGGGTCGTAGAGTCATAGGGACTTACAGCATGGAAACAGACACTTTGGTCCAACCCATCCATATCAACCAGATATCCTAAATTAATGAAGTCTCATTTGGCAGCGTTTGGCCCATATCCCTCTAACACTTTCCTCTTCATATGCCCACCCATAGTCTTTTAAATGTTGTAATTATACCAGCTTCCACTACTTCTTCTGGCAGCTTATTTCATATACACACCACACTCTGCATTACAAAGTTGCCCCGTGGACTGCCCTATTGTGGGGAAAATATCTTCACTATTCACCCTATCCATGCCCCTCATGATTTTATAAACTTCTCCAAGGTGACCCCTCAGCCTCTGTCACTTCCAAGAAAATAGCCTCAGACAACTCAGCCTCTCCTTATAGTTCAAACCCTCCAACCCAG
Source organism: Hemiscyllium ocellatum (assembly GCF_020745735.1). Taxonomy (NCBI): domain Eukaryota; kingdom Metazoa; phylum Chordata; class Chondrichthyes; order Orectolobiformes; family Hemiscylliidae; genus Hemiscyllium; species Hemiscyllium ocellatum. The sequence continues at coordinate 34,974,476 of NC_083426.1, read as the reverse complement.
GCAACATCCTTGTAAATCTTTTCTGCACCCTTTCAAGTTTCACAACATTTTTCCTATAGCAGGGAAGCAAGAATTGAACACAGTAATCCAAAAATGGCCTAATCTATGTCCTGTACAGCCACAACATGACGTCCCAACTCCGATACTCAATGCACTGACTAAGAGTACCAAATGCCTTCTTCACTACCCTCTATACCTGAGACTCTACTTTCAAGAAATTATGAACCTGTTCCCCAAGGTCTCTTTGTTCAGCAACACTCCCCAGAACCATTAAGTGTAAAAGTCCTGTTGAGGTTGGCATCACCAAAATGGAGTACCTCACATTTATCTAAATTAAGCTCCATCTGCTAATCCTCAGCCCATTTGCCCACCTGATCAATGTCCCGTTGTGTTCTGAAGTAACCTTCTTTGTTGTCCATTCCACTCCAATTTGGTGTCATCTCTAAACTCACTAACTGTACCTCCTATATTTCGAGACAATATTTTATTTCAAGGAAGAAATACCTGTGATTTAATGAGTCAGAAGATGCTGGAAAGCAGCTCTACGGAAAAGTAAGGAGAAAAAGCTGTTTCTTTATATGCTGCAAAAGGCAGTGAGTGAGTGAGACAAGTTGGATTTCTGCATATACAATGTCATCTAACCTGGAATAAGAGTGAACAGATTTGTACACATTGTGAATGGCTCTGGCTCTTTTAGTTCTTGTAATGTACCTTTCCAAATGTAAGGCAAGAATTCAAGATTCACTTCTGGCTTGTTTTAAAATGCTTGTGAAGCCTACGCAAAGGAAAATTGCGAGTAGGTCTCAGGGAAGTTCGCCGGCTGTTTCCTCCACTCAGTTCGTATTTCCTCAGCAATTGTGCTGTGTTGATAAAATGACTAACTGGAACATCATGAGCACAAAGTAGATGACTGTGTTACATACCAGCTTTGTCTTCAATGCACAAGGTGATCTATTTGAACTGATTTTTAAGGTGCAAGATTATGATCTGGCTTCAAATGAGATTTGAATCACAGTTGGTGTGTTTAATGGTTGGGCGGGGAGCGTGCAATTTGTTCTTTCATTTGGAAAGTTTGTGTTGTCAGCACTTCCTCAGCTTTTTTTTGATAAATTCTCCAGGTTTTGGGGAGGCCATGGAAATGTTATCCTCTGTCTTTACAACAAAGTTTTCTATTCAAATTTCTGAAGTGTTATTTCTTTGGACAGTTGGCACTGTCAGTTTGTTGTTCTACTATCTACAGCTCTGCAGTCATTTCCCTTTTGCTCTCTGTAGTGATTGTAATGAGGTCAGCTATGTGGGCCTCACAGAATACAAGTTCCCTAATTGGGGTTGTTAACCTGGTCCAATCAAGGAGCCCTGGTTAACAAATATATACTGGAGTGTCAGAAGTTCTGTTCACTCTGAGAGCTGGTTCTCAGGAAGCTGGACCAGTGTTAAGTACTATTATGCCCGTGTAAATAAAGGGTGACAGGATACTGGTCTCTGTGGAGTTATAGCATTCTCTACAATAGCCAGCTGAGTTAACAGCAGCAAAATGTAACACATTAATTAATTTGTGATTTTATTAATTAATTCCTTTGTCTCATGAAAATTGAAATAAATCAGTATCTACATCCTGTGATAATAATTGACCACGCAATGAACTGGACCAGTTATCTAAATATTGTGGCTACAAGAGCTAAATTTGCTCAGGGGATAAGAATTCTCCAGTGTTACTCATTTCCTGTGTCCCCAAGGCCTGTCCACCATCTACGTGACCTAGAACCAGAGAGTGATGGAAAACTCTCCACTTGCTTGTTGCGGTTCTAATAAAGTTCAAGCAGGTCGATGCCATCCAGTACCAACCTTCCACTTGATGGGACCTCATCAACTACTTTCAACATTTACTCACTTAATCCCTGAAGCAGAGTGAAAGTAGTGTGTACCATCTACAAAATTCACTGTATTAATACACCAAAGCTCTTTTGATTCTGCCTTGCAAACCTGTAACCACTCTAGAATGCCAGGAGCAGCAGATTCATGGCAGCACTATCATCTGCAATATCCCTCAAGTCACAAACCACCCTGATTTGGAAATATAGCTCCATTCCTTCACTGTTCCTGGGTCAGCATCTAGGAAGGTCCTCCCCAACTGCACTGGGGCTGTCCCTATTGCCAAGCACTACATTAGGTCAAGAATACAAGGACTTGTTGGGCCGAAGGGCCTGTTTCCACACTGTAAGTAACTAATCTAATCTAATACAACTCACCAGCACCTTCTCAAGGTCATCTAGGGATAAGCAATTAATGCAGGTTTAGCTACTAATGCTCAAGAATCATTTTTTTAAACAGAGCACACTTATACTGATTTCTAATATTACAAAGTGTTGTGTAGTTGAAAAAATATTTAAAGAAGTCTGTCAATGTGTTTGCCCAGTACTTGATTTGATTTACTACAACACGTGTCTGTGTCACGAAACGATCACTGCTGAAAAACAATTCAAGAATACTCTTCCTTCCCCAATTGTATTGTGTTAAATGAAGGTTTTACTGTGCCCTAAAAAGTGATCTGTTTTGCCATGAGGATGACCTGATTATTCACGCCTTTCTACCAACCATATTAATGGATTGCAGTTGGTCAAGACAATAACAAAGCGACAACACAATCATACTAACGGTCACATTTATTTAAGGATATGCAACACCACCATCTGCTGGGGAAGAACTGTTATCACATCAAGAAATGTTTCAGGCCCCTTGTAAAATTGACCATAGGCTACTGCAAACATTTTGATCCATTTTGAAAATGTGCGTCGGCTCCTCTCCCAATGTTAACCTTTTTAAGGTCAGACATTTTCAGGGAGTTTTAAAAATCTCTGAATGTCTAGTCCAAGGCTGCCTCAAAACTATACGGTATCCAATATACAGCTCAAACACTGCCATCTGCAGTTTCAACATGATCTAACTCCAGTGAGAAAAGAGATTGGGCTAAAAGCAAGATAGCTGTAAACAATATAATCCTGTGAGTAACCTTTTCCCTTTTAAAAATAACACCTACTAATAATGCTGTGATTATTTACAGAATTTTAAAGTTGGCACATCTGTGGATCACTTGTACTCATGTCCATCAACCCTCAATCTGCATCAAAGAAGGTTAGTGGTTCAAACAAAGGGAATAAAGCCATTTCTAAATTAACACAAATAATTTCAGAATGATTAATTTAGACCCTGTCGTCAAAAAGAATATCTGTAGCAAATTCATCTTGGCTAATTAATACATGTCTGGAGACTGGTGAGTTTTTAACTCCCAGTTATATCATTATCCAAGGAGAGCTAAGGTCTTAAGATCATTAGAAGTCACTGCTTACCTGTTATTAGAATCACATTCTGAGGTCTCTCACAGCGGAGGGGAAAGATTGAGTAATCTTTGTGAGGCAGGTATGAGGGATGACCAGCAACTTTTTCTCAAACTCTGAATGGTTTTCTCCAGTACTTCATCAGAGTAGGCCTGAATGAAAGTGCTGGAGGATAGGATTAGACTTCAAATTGGCTTTATTTACTCACCATGAATACAATGAAAAGTTTACAATTTGCCATTTATGGCATGATCTTAGGCATAGAATCTAGGAGAAAAATTGAAAAAAAAATAAAAAGTCCAGCAATAATTTAGAAAAATAGAGAAATGTGATTTCATAATAGCAGGCCTTCCAACCCAGACTCTGCTGGCCTTTGTCTCAAGGCTGGGAGAGCTAAGAGTCGAGTCCATGCTGAGGCTGGGAATTGAGTTCGTGCTGACGCCAGGTGCTCAAGAGCCAATGAGAATGATGTGTTTGGATTTCCAAAAGGTCTTTGGCATGTTGCTGCAGAGGAGGTTGCTTTTGGACTGAACTGTGATATGAAATGTGATGGAAGCAGGATATATATTGTTAAGAGGTAGATCATTTATTGCAAATAAATATATTGATGAATTTAAATCCAATGTGTTGGGGCCAAAGCAACAGTGAATCTAATGGTGCTAGAGTTGCAAATGGATAAGTAAATTCAGGCACGAGGCTGTTGCTTAGATTATAGCCGCTCTACATTGCAAAAGCAAAATCTCACTATCTGCTTCATCTTTGACTTAAAGTGAACAGCGAGTTCTTTGCTGTAATCATGTAGTAACTTCCATCAAAACGTCCACATAAATTTAACTCTTACTTATTCATGATATGGAGGTGCCAGTGTTGGACTGGAGTGGGCAAAGTCAAAAATCACACATCACCAGGTTATCGTCCAATAGATTTACTTGAAACCGCAAGCCTAGCTGCCTGAGGAAGGAGTGGGGCTTCAATTGTCTGAGTTAATAGGGCAAATTATAACTTTATACCCTCGGGTCACCTGCTATGATAGCATGATGATATCATGAACATGTCCCTTAAAATCTTCGAGGAGAAAGTGAGGACTGCAGATGCTGGAGATCAGAGCTGAAAATGTGTTGCTGGAAAAGTGCAGCAGGTCAGGCAGCATCCAAGGAACAGGAAATTCGACGTTTCGGGCATAAGCCCTTCAAGTAAACTAACATAGTGACCATTAAGTATAATACAAGAAAAGATGCAACCATTATTTTAAAAAGAGCAAAATGCTTAGAATGTTCATCATTCATAACAATCCAAGTTCTAAGTAATTGTGATTTAGAGATGCCAGTGTTGGACTGGGATGTACAAAGTTAAAAATCACACAGCAGCAGGTCATTGTCCAACAGGTCAATTTGGAAGCACTGGCTTTCAGAGAGCTGCTCCTTCATCAGGTGGTTATGGGAGGAACAGTGCTCTGAAAGCTAATGCTTCCAAATAAACCTGTTGGACTATAACATGGTGTTGTGTGATTTTTAACTAAGTGATTGTGTAATTTACATGAATTGTGTTGGACCGGCTACAGATCTATTATTGTAACTGATCTAAGGTAGACTTGCACTCAATATGAGCTGCCCATTTGGCACAAATGAGCATGTGGGAAGTTAAATATGGGGCTAATCACTTGCTTCGTTTTTGACTCTATCACCTAACAGATTGTACAGCTCTTTAGATGAAAATTTAAAGTAGGAGAGTTTTGCAAACGGCTTTAGAGTCAGATCTGACTAGGGAATGCTGCAGTGTTGGAAGTGCCTTTTTGTTAGGTGAGACATTAAACCTGCAGGCATTTTTCTCTCACAAAAGGTCAGAAAAAATGCTTTGAGATTGTTCACTATTTCAGTGTTCTCTCCAATGTTTATCTCTCAATTAACTTCATGAAAATAAAATCAGGTTATCTAATCATGATCATGCTGTTGTCAGAGTTCTCTATGTATTGGGTAATAAAAATGGGTGCAACATTTTGACATTCCAATAGTGAGTTACATGCCTGTAGTACTTAACTGGCTGACAAGTTCTTTGGGATGCTCTCAGATCATGAAAGATGAAAAATAAATGATCATCTTTCTATGCTTGTCCGGTCCTAATATGTCAATGGGGCCATAATGGCACTTGAACAGGGGATGAGTAGAAAGATTTCTGGCTAGTTCCAAATGTTTTTACTATAAATTATGTGATTCTAGGCAAGTGATAAAGTGATAACACATCAGAAGATATATATTTACTTCTCTGTTCACATAGCTTAACTGGCATTAGGACAATTAAGGGAAATTTAAAAAAGAAAATAAAAAATTGCACAGATAACAAAAATATTGGTCATTTTCTTATGTATGAAAGGGAAAAAATAAAATCTTTAGATGTTTGTATTGTCTACATTAGGGGGCAGCACTTGCATGTTATACAGCATTTACTGTCAGTGGAGTGGGTCTGTCGGGTTATTTTATGTAACATAAGTATTAAATTGAAATAATTTATTAATGAGATCTAATGAATGTAGCTGGAATCAGTAAAGATCATCTGCTTGATGGAGCTCCCTATACTTAGCACTATTTACTCAGCAGAAAATACTCAATAAAAATCAATCTGGAGCCTTAATGTTAATATATCTTACCTGGAGACCTGATGCCTGAAGACAGAGTGACAATGTTGGTCAGGCAGAACATTGTCTCTAACAGTAGCATTTCTCATGCCTAGTGCAGTTGAATTGCTAGAATTCTGACAGATTAAAGGCTGACTGTCCCGACAAAATGTGAATGCTTCGGCTCCATAACTGTGGACTTTAATTTAATATCAAATCTGTCAGCAAAACCAAACATAAGGCAGCAGAATGTCTGAAGAAAGCCAATCGTTGAAATATTCAGGCAATATGAACATATTCATTTGTTGATCTGTACATTATACTGTATCAAAATATAACTTTAGTCAGAGTGCAACACTGAGCATAGTCATACAGATGTTTTCAGATTTCCTATTATTAATCTGAACACTAAGGTTATGAGGTTCAGTTTCATACTGTACTAGGATTCCTTTATACCTCGAGCTACACATGGGTTAAAACAAACTGAAATAGCATAGTTGTAAAAAAGAAAAAGCTACAACAGCACAATTGTAAACACTTGAAAATCTTTTGCAATTGGTTCTGTACCTTTTGTGGAAATGGTTTTGTTGATGTGCTTTTGTGAGGCTTTAGCATGCACATACAGGGAGGGTCTACTGGAATTCCACAGAGTCCCTCCTTTGGAGTGAGGACATGCAGCTGTTTCTAAGTTTGTATTAACTTCTGCTGTATCCAGTTATGTGCCAACTTCTCCTGCAAGCAAGGGAGAAGTGTGGGCCGTGGTGCAATGTGTTTGGGTGAAATTGTGGTCACGTTTGAATAGCTGACAATGTGTGCAAGCTGTGAGATCTGGGTGTGAGGCTTGCACCAGAGCTCAGTGTGTGAAGCAACAGTACACTCGTGGAGTCAACTTGTCAGGAAGGAGTTTGGAATTATCCTTATCCTCCAGGATGATTCCTCAGCACAAGGCCTCAAACAAACTGAAATAGCTAAGGTCTGAAGATTGCAATGACACAAGTTTAAATACGAGGAAAATCTGTTGTGATTAGTTTCACGCCATTTGTAGATGTTGTTTTACTGTCTCTTTAAAAATATTTATTGCTGAGATACCACAGCTGCAACAAAAACATGGTCATGTTCCAATATTTCTAGTGGAAGGGAAATCAGATTTCACTCAGCATCATAGGAAAAACCGCAGACTCGCGGGCACCAGTGAGAGTGAGCAATACAGAATCAAAATTAGCCAAGAGTGGTTTGGATTCCCCATGTTCGTGGTCAAACATTGTATTTTACACAGGACAGGACTCAACAAATCTACATTCCTATCTATCAACTGGCAGGATTGCAAATCAGTATGCCTCTCGATTCAGTATGGCGGGCTAGCTTAAATGGAAGGGTCACTCAGCCCGAAACATTAACTCTGATTTCTCTCCACAGATGCTGCTAGACCTGCTGAGCTTTTCCAGCAATTTATGTTTTAGTTTAGTGTACATGTAGCAGCTATGCAAACAGCTGGGCTGAAATTCTGACTTTTACTACAGAAGAATAAGTGAAGCAGAATAAGTGAAGGACGGCATAATGGCTCAGTGGTTAGCACTGCTGCTTCACAGCACCAGGGACCTGGGTTCAATTCTTGCCTCGGGCAACTGTCTGTGTGGTGTTTGCACATTCTCCCTGTGTCTGTGTGGGTTTCCTCCCACAGTCACAAAGATGTGTAGGTCAGGTGAATTGGCCTTACTAAATTGCCCATAGTGTGAGGTGCATTAGTCAGGGGTAAACATAGGGGAATGGATCTGTGGTGGGTTGCTCTTTGGCGGGTCAGTGTGGACTTGTTGGGCTGAAGGGCCTGTTTCCACACCGAAGGAAATCTAAAAAAAATCTCTATTATTATTTAAATGAGTCTTCTTGCTGCAGTTTGTGCTCCTTTGAGACAGTCTGACTACCCCTTCTCATCAAACCAGCAATGTACTGCAATTTGTGATTGATTCAGAATTCAGGAATGTCCGATGTAATACTGGCACCCATAACGGGAGCCTAATTTTAAAAAAACACCTCTCCCTGCCCTTGCACAATTTAGCAGAGTCAGCAGCAGGAGTTCCGATCGGTTGCATCCTGCCACTTCACCCACACCGTGACATCTCACAAATGGTTGGCCTTGCACTACAGTGAATAAGATTTATTGTATGGCAGTGGGTTCTATTACTTGCAGTTTCAAAGTAGGAGGCAAAAGTATGGTGGAAGTAAGAAATTATGGTCAAAGGTTTCAAATCAACATGTTTCAAGGATACACGTGAAATCACAAACATTTGGAATCTGTCGGTTCTATCGCCAGATATCAGAATGACATTGGCCAGACCTTCACCTCTTGTGGAATGACTGCACCATATGTGCAGGTGCTACTTTCAGCTACTGTATGTGACTGGATTATGTGAAAATTACAGACACTTGAAAAGAGGGTTGGGTTTCCCCACATTAGTTAAAAATCACACAACACCAGGTTATAGTCCAACAGGTTTATTGGGAAGCATTAGCTTTCGGAGCGTGGCTCCTTCATCAGGTAACCGTGGAGCAGGATCATAAGACACAGAATTTATAGCAAAAGACAATGTCATGCAGCTGATACGATCTATTGAACAAACCTAGATGGCTATTAAGACTTTCATCTTTTAAAATGGGTTGCAGGTTTCGGTTCATTAATATGTAAATCCCAAAACTTCTTTTAAGTCACATTCTTGAGATAACTTAGGGTTTTTTTTAAAAAGAAAGGTGACATCTCAACTCAGACAATGCATTAAAGGTGTGAGGTTAGAGTCAGTCAGCACTCCAATCTTGAGTCAGACTGGTTCTGTTTCTTTGAAGAGATAACAAGTAGGTTAGACTGGGGAAATCCAGGGGAAGTTATCTATCTAGACTTCCAAAAGGCCTTTGCTAAGGTGCCATATGGGAGGCTGCTGAGTAAGGTGCGGGGCCATGTTGTTCAAGGTGAGATACTGGCATGGATTGAGGATTGGATATCTGACAGAAGACAGAGAGTTGGGATAAAAAGTTCTTTTTCAGAATGGCAGCTGGCGACAAGTGGTGTCCTGCAGGGTTCAGTGTTGTGGCCGCAGCTGTTCACTTTATATATTAATGATCAGGATGAAGGGACTGGAGGCATTCTGGTGAAGTTCACCAATAATATGAAGTTAGGCAGTTAGGCAGGCAGTACTGAGGAGGTGGGAAGGCTGCAGAAAGATTTAGACAGTTTAGGAAATTCAACGTGAGCAAATGTGAGGTCTTGCACTTTGGAAAAAGAATGCAGGCATGGACTATTTTCTAAACGGTGATAAAATTCGTAAAGCTGATGTACAAAGAGATCTGGGAGTGCAAGTCCAAAATTCTCTAAAGGTTGACTTGCAGGTTGAGTCTGTGAGTAAGAAAGCAAATATAATTTTGTCATTCATCTCAAGTGGGTTAGAATATAAAAGCAGCGATGTGCTTCTGAGACATTATAAAGCTCAAGTTAGGCCCCATTTAGAATACTGTGTCCAATTTTGGGCCCCACACCTCAGGAAGGATCTACTGACACCGGAGCGTGTCCAACGGAGATTCACTCAGATGATCCCTGGAACGCTAGGCCTAACATATGATGAATGGCTGAGGATACTGGGATTGTATTCATTAGAGTTTAGAAGGTTGAAGGAAGATCTAATAGAAACTTACAAGATAATGCATGGCTTAGAAAGGGTGAACTCTGGGAATTTGTTCCCATTTGGCGGGGAGACTAGGACCCGTGGACACAGCCTTAGAATTAAAGGGGGTCAATTTAAATGGAAATGAGAAGATGTTTCTTCAGTCAGAGAGTGGTGGTCTGTGGAATTCATTGCCACGGAGCACAGTGGAGGCCAAGACATTAAATGTCTTCAAGGAAGAGATTGATTAAATTCTTGATCTTGCAAGGAGTTAAGGACTATGGGGAGCATGTGCATAAGTGGAGTTGAAATGCCCATCAGCCATGATTAAATGGCAGGGCAGACTCGATGGGCCAAATAGCCTTAATTCCACTCCTATGTCTGCATTGACTGCCTTATATGTGTGCATGCGTGCATGTGAGGGAGAATCTATGGGGTGAATTTGCATTGCAGAATTGTAATTACACATACGTACTATTTTGTTCAAAAAGCACACAATCTGCAGGCAGTCAATATGGGCAGTCAATCCACGTAACATTTAATAAACTCCTGCTTAAGAAATAGAATCTGTCTGACTCAAGATTAGGATACAGACGAACTCTAATGCATTGTCTGAGCTGAGATGTCACCTTTTTTTGTAAAACCTTAAGTTATCTCGAGAATATGACTTGAAAGAAGTTCTGGGATTTACATGTTAATGAAACCTACAACCCATTCTAAAAAATTAAAGGCTTAACAACAGTCTAGGTTTGTTCAATATATTGTATCAGTTCCATGACACTGTGATATTTTGCGACAAATTCAGTGCTTTATGATCCTGCTCCACAGCTACCTGATGAAGGAGCCATGTTCCGAAAGCTAGTACTACCAAATAAACCTATTGGACTACAACCTGATTTTTAACTTTTTCCACCCCACTCCATCATCGGCACCTCCACATCATTCCCCACATGAGACTGCTGTGACTCAGCATCTCGTATTCTTCTGGGGAGATTAGAGATGGATGCTTTCCATCCCCAAATGCTGAGAACATGTAACTGCAGCCAGTCCAACAAGGATAAATTGCCAGACAAAGATAATTACAGGCTGAAGTGACATATGACACTGGCCTTCTGAGCATTGTTCTTGTCTTTCTTTTGTGCTGAGCTGAGTCCAAAGTTCCTGTTAGCCCCTGGAATCAAAGGTTGGGGATTGAAGTAAAAGGAGGCATTAGCAAACAGGGGAGACTCACTGGGGCTGAGGAAGTCCAAACGAAGCTTCTTTCGCACACAAAAAAGCCTAAAGAAGTCAATTATATTCAGCAAGAGATTCCACATTCACTCGCAAATAAAGCATCTCACAGCTTTGACCTTCTCACCTTCTGTGAAGTCTCCAATGACTTGCCGGTGATGTTATGGGAAATTAATGACTTCACACTCATCAGTGTAAAAGCAAAATTCTCCAGACGTAATAGCACAGCTCTCACATGCTCTGTACGAGTGAAAAAAGGGCCGGACAGACATCAAGCATGAAGAACACAAAGTGATAAATGATAAATGTAGGTCATTTTCACCAGAATAAGCTGGCAAATGCAATGCTGGCCTAACAATAATTATTTCAATTTAAAAAATGCTCAAGTACCTAAAACACAATGTGCTTCATGATGTGCTATAGCCTCTCCATATCTCTATTGCTATTGAATTTTTGTATTGTAGGCTGCTGTGTTTAGAATGTAAATCTCAACTGTTTGATACAGCTGCTTTCAATCATGTTGTGCTGTTCGTTTTCACTGTCATTGTGGTGTATGACTCTATCTGCATCCATGCAGCCAAAGACATTGTTTATATTTTACTTTCTGTTTTATTTGTATTTATGTACATTTAATGATTTACTTCGAGGTTTTTAATTCTGCATTATGAGATGCAAATGTGAGCACTTCTGGTTAATTTAACCACAGGTTCTGACAGACTAATCAAAGGCTTTGTCCCATCAATAAAGAGATTAAAACAGAATTCTCCTGGATGTAATTAGGTGTGAACAGGGACAGAAAGGCGTGCGAGTGGAATTTGAATTTTACAGTAAGTGATGAATGTTTAAGAGTGAGGACTAAATTATATATATATATATATATATAAACATGTATTAGTGCATATATTAAGTAATACATTTTGTATTAATTCGTTACATCTTTTTCATTATAACTTAGAATTTGCATCATTAATATGAAAAATAAAAACTAATGACTACAGTACTGATTAAGCTTTTGAATAATAAAAGAATAAATAGAAGATTAGGTAAGCGCTGGGTTTGAATAAGCCTAATAATAACAGAGATTTGACTTCATTGAAATTTTATCTTGCTTATCTTTTTATGTATACATATGGGAGTGAGAATGATATATTTTCTACAGGCTAGAGGCAATTTACAATAGTAGCAAGCAGGTGAACTGGGTGCATCGATTCTGATATTAATGAGGAGAGTGTGATGGAGGTGAAAAACTGCAGAACAGCCCAGCAATGCTGAGAATGTGGAGGTTCTTCAGTTTAATAGCAGGGCCTCATTAATGGACTGTAATTCCATCTCCGGTTTGGTAGCTAGCCAGGCAAACAATCCAGCTAGCAGCAGGCAGGATATTCAATGGCTGGAGGCCACAGCTGGGGATACTTAAGGATAAGAAGAAAGCTCCAGCAATGAGGAAGGTAGGGAATTGGGGTTGGGAATTGGAGAACAAGGAGGCTGGAGATTGGCCTGCAGGGACAGATAGAAATTTGGGGCTGAGGTAATCCAAATAAGGCTGAGGGAAAGATTCCTGATGTTCCTGGCTCACAGACAATGGTGAAAGAGCCACTTCCTTTGAGCAGTTTACAGGACCTACTTTGGTTTACATGTCACGGTGGGAATCTGACAACGTATGTCTTCGTTTCACCTTTTGTTGGATTTCAGTCATGGCTGGCTGTGTTGTTATCAGGCAAAGACATTTTATGCTAATTAGGAATCTCCTTACTCTTTGTGAGTGTCTCATAGGAATGGAGGTCAACTAGCCTGATCTTGACTGCATCCAATCCTGTCTTCTGCTACTTATCCATTGTTAGGGGGGGAGGGGGGGTGGTGGTTTGGGTGGTTGAGGGAATGTGTTAAAATTGTGGAATTACTTCCCAAGAGCAGTTTGTGAAACTTTACAGTTTAGTTGGTAGTTCACTTTGTGGCCATTTTGGTTACCATCAAGTAATAGCTGTTTTCACAGTCTACTTAAAGTTGTGGTTGTATTTTGATGGTCAAACATTTCAAGTTGTTGATCATCTCGGAGTAGTTCTTACACAATAACTGTAGTCACTGGTTTCAACAAAATGTCAAAGGAGTTGCTGATGTCTATTATGTGGGTCAGTGTTACCTGATGTTTTGGGGTCAGTTAGCCAGACATTTGGTTACTAGTTAACTGTTGATGACACCAACAATGTGGGTTCAATTCCTGCACCAGCTGAGGTTAACATGAAGGACTCTCCTTCTCAACCTCTCCCCTCACCTGAAGCATGGTGACCCTTAGGTTAGACCATCACCATTCATTTCTGGGAGAGCAACCCAACGGTCTGATAGGACTATGTTGACTTTGTCTTTACTGTACTTACCTGAGAGAGTGACTTTCAAACAATGTCAGCTGTGCAGCCAGAGAGGCTGAGTGTTAAGCTTTGTACCTTATCAGCAAAGAGGCTGGGACAGGATGAAAACTGTGGAGATATCAAATATACGTCTGCCAAAAAAAAGGTCCCATTGTGCAGTGATAGTGCCTATATCTCTGGGCCAGAAAGTCTGGATCAACATATGTCACAACATGTCCAAAGAGGTTGATTTAAATAACTACCCCTGGGAAAACGTGGGTAGTGTCTTTGTTGTTTTATGTATTGAGGATGATAATGGTGTGTAATGATTTGTTTTGTCCTATGCACAATTTGTTTTCCATTTTCATTTAAAGAAGAAGATCACATTCTCCCTGTGTCTCCGTGGATTTCCTTCGGGTGCTCCGGTTTCCTCCCACAATCCAAAGATGTGCAGGTCAAGTGAGTTGGCTATGCTAAATTGCCCAGTGTTAAGTGCATTCGTCAGGGGTAAATATAGGGTAGGGGAATGGGTTTGGGTGGGTTTCTCTTCGGAGGGGTGGTGTGAACTTGTTGGGCCGAAGGGCCTGTTTCCACACTGTAAAGAATCTAATGAAAGACCATTTGCTCATTTGGAACCTGAATCTTGGCCTGGTAGAATACATATTTAACTTTGAAAGGGATGGAATATCATATAGTGTTACATAAAACAAGATTTCAATGGCTCAGCGCAGATCTTGTTATGAGTCATTACTATCAGCTAACTGGACTTTAGGCAGGTATGATATTCTCCAGATCACAGCAATGTCCCAGCAGACTCATGGTCACTATCAGTGAATCGAACAGACTATCTAGGCAAACATGACAAATTGTAAACAAAAATCAAGCAGAAGAGTCCATTGTACAGACAATTGTATTGAGCCTGACATTGCTTATTTTTTAAGAATAATTTGTGCAGCAATTGTGACACAATAGGATCAGTGAGCCTTTTTACTTGACAGAATCATAAAATGGTTACAACTCCAGGGAAGGTCATTCAGCCCATCAAGAGCATGGCAACCTTATGTATGAACAATTTAGCTAGTCCCACTCCCCACCCTTTCCTTGTAGCCCTAATCTGTTTTGCCTTCAGTTATTCTCTAATTCCCTTTTGAATGCAATGTCTGAGTCTGTAGCAATCATATTCTCAAGCAGATCACAAAAAGCTAACATCCCAAATTCAGCAGATAATAGGAAGCATAATTGGACTGTTGTCCTTTATTTCAGAGGGAATGGTGTATAAAAATAGGGAAGTCTTGCTAAAACAACACAAGACAATTGTCAGATCACACCTGAAAAACTGCAAACATATATTGGCATTGGAAGCAGTTCTGAGAATATCAGTAGTTTGACCCGAGGCGTGGAAGGTTTTTCCTAGGAGTAGCGATTGGGTAGATTGGGCTTTTAGTGATTGGAATTTAAAAGAGAGGAGACCATCCTGAAAATGTAACATTCTTGAACTCTTGACAGGGTAGATGTGGAAAGGTTGTTTCCCTTTGTGGGAGAGTCCACAACCAACATAAGGGCTCACCTGTTTAAAACAGAGAAGAGGAGAAATTCCTTCTCTCAGTGAGTGGTGAATCTGTGGTATTCACAGAGGACTGTCGATCCTAGCGCATTTTGGGTACTCAACGCTAAGGTAGACAGGTTTTTAATTAGTAAGGAAATAAAGGATTATGGGGATAAGGCAAGAGAGTGGAGTTGAGGGTTTTCAAATCAGCTTTGACCTTGTCGAATGGAGGAGGTGGACTAGTCTTGATGGGCTGATTGGCCTGCTCCTTCATTGTGTGAAAAGATTTTTCTTCATCTCACCTTTGATTTTTCTTTTGCAAAGAATTTAAATCAGTGTTCTCTGGGTCATGACCTTATCACTAATGAAAGAGGTTCTTCTTTTACCTGGACCTTTGTGATATTATTCATCATCTGTTAAATCTCCTTTAATTCTTCCCATCAACTACGAACAGATTGAAATCTCTCATTCTTAGAACCATACATGTTTTCTATATGCTCTCTAAATCCTTCACATTGGGGGCTGCCTATCCTTTCACCACAAACCCAGGTAAGAAAAAAAGTGATAAAGGTCGAATACTGTGTCCACAGTACCATCTCCTCTACAGGGGAACATCTGCATTCACTACACAAACTCAGTCCCAGGTTTCCTGTCCTGTTTCATTTTAATTCTCCAGTTTATTGTCATTATAACCTCTCGGTCCTCAGTCTTCCATGGTGCTCCAATGAAACTCAATTTCAGTCCAAGTGACAGCACCCCAACATTGACACGCAGCAGTATCTGAATCCAACACTTGCTTGTTGTCTTTTCCTTTACAGAATCTGTTTTACCTTGTAGTTGCGTTAAGATGGCAGGTGTCCATCATGTGCCTTCACCAGACACATCTTTGTTTCATTTTCTGACTCATTAACACTGCCTTTGGCTTTGCATCACCTATTCTTTGCCATTCAGTCTCTCCTATCATCAAGCCTGTTCCTGAGACCATCTTCATAATTCCAGATTTATTAATTAAATTTAAGTTCTGCTAGGTGCTGTGCTGGGATTTTAACTCATGCTAAAGCAATCAATGTTTACACTCTTCTGCTGGCATCAATACAGCTCCATCCTCAACAAACATAGTTACTGCTCTGTTTCAAGTAGTAGCACACAGCCCTTATGAGATATTAGAATCACATTTTCTGGTTGCCCACTCCTGTGAATTATGTGTCAACTTGGCCTGGGAGTAGTAACCAGAGACAATATTGCTTGCATTGCTTTGTTTGTGAGTCACATGAGGATCATTTCTTCTGCAGGAAGTCTCTGTGCATCAAAGCCAGAAACTGGCCACTGTGGAAGTAAAAAACATTCTGCAATAGCACTTGACTTTTACCATTTACTTGGTTTCAACGAACAGTTAAACAAATGAGTCATTCTCTCACTTTCTGCACAGTATGAGGATATTATAATCTGATACTTCATGGCAACAGCAGACAAACAATTTTGCTGGTCATGGCCACTGACAATGTCAGTGCTGGTAACATTGTTCCATAGACGACGAACCAATCAACATCACAATCTGGATATCAGCCATCTCCCTTCAGTTCACATGACCTGTTTTGTTAAGTCCTTTCACCCACACAGTCCCTATCTCTTTTTTTTACATCCAGAAGTGTTATCACACACAATTGAATGGCTTTTTCCATCACCAAATCACGTGTCAATTTTTATCTATTAGCCATCATCATTAAATCGCCCATTTCTTCACTTGTTCAGTTTATATGCAGAGCCCGTGAAGGACAATGCAATAACACAGAAGATGCACAGCCTCCGTATCAAAACTTTAAATCAACCCGTATGTGGATGTTATGACACACCTCTGGAGGAGGTAGGTCTTGAACCTGGGCCTCTTGTTTCAGAGGGAGAAACATTACAGCATAAGCCCCCACAGTTATCTTTTCAGTTAGTTTGTTTAAAATGATTCAGCTGCAGCATGCTGGTGTTGGTGGCTGATGCTTATGGTAGTAATTTTAAAAGGGTTAATGCTGCATGTACACTTATACACTTAATAGTAAGGCCCTGGGGACTGTTTCTGAACAAAGAGATCTTTGAGTGCAGGTTCATAGTTCCTTGAAAGTGGAGTGCACATAGACAGGGTAGTGAAGAAGGTGTTTGGTATGCTTGCCTTTATTGGTGAGTACACTGAGCAGAGGAGTTGGGAAGTCATGTTGAGGCTGTCAGGACATTGGTTAAGCCACTTTTGGTATACTGCATTCAATTCTGGTCTCCCTGCTAAGAGAAAGATGTTGTTAAGCTTAAAAGTCACACAACACCAGGTTATAGTTCAACAGATTGTGAGATTTTTTTTAACTTTGCCCACCCCTGTCAACACCGGCACCTTCACAATGTTGTTAGATTAAAAGGGTTCAAAAAGGATTTACAAGGATGTTGCCAGGATTGGAGCTTTGGGGAGAGGCTGAACAGGCTGGGGCTGTTTTCCCTGGAAGCTGAGGGGTGACCTTATAGAGGTTTACAAAATTATGAGGGACATGGATAGGGTAAATAGCACGGTCTTCTCCCCAGGGCAAGGGAGTCCAAAACTAGAGGATGGAGGTTTAAGGTGAGAGGGGAAAGATTTAAAGGGTACCTTAGGGGCACCTTTTTAATGCAGAGGATCGTGAGTGTATAGAATGAGGAAGTGGTGGAGTCTGGTATAACTACAACATTTAAAAGGCATTAGGATGGATATAGGAATAGGAAGGGTTTAGAGGAATATGGGCCAAACATTGGCAAATGGGATTAGATTAATATAGGATAGCTGGTTGGCATGGATGAGTTAGATTGAAGAGTCTGTTTCCATGCTGTACATTTCTATGATTCTTTGAAGACTGGCTGGAGCTTAATGCAATCCTACAATGTCATATAATATTGGGTGGGGCAAAGAGGAGTTCATCTTGAGATCCTGATGGGGGAACACATGTCACCATTGTTATCTGGTAAATCTTAGTTAATATATCTAACTAATCAAGAACTTAAAATTTGTACCTTAGACCCAGTATAGAAATGAAGATTGGCCATGAACTAAAAAATAAAAAAAAAACCTGCAGATGTTGGAAATCAGAAACAAAACGGAAATTGTTCAAAAACCTCAGCAGATGTGGCGCCGCTTGTGGATAGAAATCAGTGACTTTAGTTTCATTAATTAGTACTGGTTGGCAGCATGTACAACACTGGCAATGGCCAGTAATTATTGCCCATCCCTAATTGCCAATGAGGAGGTGATTATGAACCACATTTATGAATCTTTTGCAGTTCATGTTGTTAAAGTTGTTATCAAGTGCTGTTAGGTAGGGTGTACCAGAATTTGACCTAGCAATGGTAAAGGAATGGAGATATATCTCAAGCTGGGATGGTATGTGTCTGGGAGGCAGTGGCATATGATGTGCCTTCTCTTCTTGTCCTTCTATATGGGGCAGGTACAGGTTTTTGTCTCCTCTCCAATTTCCCCAAAGGGCGCTGGAGATCACAAAATTTAATCTAATTTTTTGACATTTTCTCAATGGGGTATCTCCATGGAAGAGTGCACACTGGAAATTATTTCTTGATAGCTTTGTTTAATTTCTTAAAATAATTGATTTAAGGTAATTGTAGAGGTTGCTAGTCACTTCCAAATGTCAAGTGTTAAACTGAATTAATTTGTATGTTTTCAACACAATATAGAGCCACTTGTAGAAGGAACACGCGGTGTCCACCAACACCCTTGAGCTGTTCAGGGCGGGGTGGGCACTGCAGGGAGTGGAGTATATTATTTTCCCCTCCTATTGCTGTTAGGCAGTGGTGTGGGGGCAAGAAGGAAAGAAAAAAAGAACAGGAGTGTCAGACATCAAAAAAAAGGAGTGTCAGACATTCTCACACTGTGAGAGCTGGCTCTGAGGGAGCTGGATCAGTGTCAGGGATACTCCATTTGTGTCAGGGAGAGGACTGACTCTATGCTGGCAGGCCACAGCCAATATGTTCCTGCTGCTGTTGGTTTCTGCTTTTCTTTTGGAGGGGGAAACCTGATTCCTGAACTGGCTGAATTGTTTAGCCAGTTTGTTAACTGATATTCCTTTTTATTGCAGAAAAAAACAATAGAGCTACTTGGTTGTCAGGGAGATAAACATACTGTCAAAAAGGCCTGTTCCATCATCTCACCACATCACTAACAGATTTGCAGCATCGAAATCTGTAACATTAACTTGATTGAGTTTTTTGGGGAAGTTACCAAAAAGATTGATGAGGGCAGAGCAGTAGGCGTTGTTTACTTGGATTTAGTAAAGCCTTCGACAGGGTTTTGCCTGGTAGACTAATTAATAAAGTTAGATAACATGGGATTCAGTGTGAGCTTGCCAACTGGATACAAAATTGGCTTAAGAGTAGGAAACAGCGAGTGGTGGTGAAGGATTGCTTTTAAGACTGGAGGCCTGTGACCATGGTGTTCCACAGGGATCAGTTCTGGGACTTCTTTTGTTTGTCATTTACATTAATGATTTGGATGAGAATATAGAAGGTATAGTTAGTAAGTTTTGTGGATAACACCAAACTTGATTTGGAGATGCCGGTGTTGGACTGGGGTATACAAAGTTAAAAATCACACAACACCAGGCTATAGTCCAATAGGTTTAATTGGAAGGTCGCTAGCTTTCAGAGCGACACTCCTTCATCAGGTGATTGTGGAGGGCTCAATCCTAACACACAGAATTTATAGCAAAAATTTACAGTGTGATGTAACTGAAATTATACATTGAAAAATTGATTGTCTGTTCAGCCTTTCATCTGTTAGAATACAGTGATAGTTTCACTTCTTTCATGTGTAAATCACAAAACCTTTTTTATAAAAAAGTTGCATTCTCGGGTTAGCTGTTAACAATGGTGATAGCTAGACAATATGTTGAAGGTGTTGGCCCCCTGTGTTCTCTGTCTATACCATGACGTTTAGATTGATTCTAATCTAAAAAGTGAGATAATAGAGTTTTACATAAATTCATACAGTTTTTGAGCTCAGAGTTCTACATGAATGTGTACAGTTTTTGACCAAAGTACAATGTAACTCTGCAGGTACAAATTCACCTCACAAAATATATGTGTGCATGTGGGTCTTTGTCTGTCTGTGTGTTTCTGTCTGGGTTGGGGGTTGTGAGTGTGAGAAAGTGTATGTGTGTGTGTAGTGAGTGCAGAGTGTCTTAAGTCTGTGAGGGGGTGCATCTGTGAGCGTGGGAGTGTGTGTGGGTGTCTATGTGCGCGTCTGTGTGTATGTGTGTCGATGTGTATGTGTGTGAGAGTGTGTGTGTAGGAGTATCTGTGTGTGTATATAGTGCAATGGTGGTCACCTGTAATGTGACATGAACCCAAGGTCCCATTGAGGCCCTCCCTATGGGAACCGAACTTAGCTATCAGCCTTTGCTCGGCCACTTTTCTCTGCTGCCTCTCCCGAAGTACAACTTGGAGGATGGCCACCCGAAGGTCCGAGGCTGAATTTCCTGGACCACTGAAGTGTTCCCCAACTGGGAGGGAACCCTCTTGTCTGTTGATTGTTATGTGGTGTCCATTCATCCATTGTCGTAGCCTTTGCTCGGTTTCCCCAATGTACCATGCCTCCGGGCATCCTTGCCTGCAACGTATAAGATAGACAACGTTGGCTGAGTCACATGAGTACCTGCCATGTACAAGGTGGGAGGTGTCCCCACACATAATGGTGGTATCTATGTCCACACTCTGACACGTCTTGTAGCGTTAACTGTGACAGTGTTGTATGGAGTTGTCCTGAGAGCCGGGCAGTTTGCTACGAACAACGACTCTGTTTGAGGTTTGGCGGTTGTTTAAAGGCAAGTAGTGGAGGTATGGGGAAGATCTCGGTGAGGTGCTCATCCTCATTGGTAATGTGTTGCAGGTCACGAAGAACATGGTGTAATATTTCAGCTCATGGGAAATACTGAACAACGAAGGTACCCTGTCGGTTGCAGCATGTGTCTGTCTTCTGAGGAGGTCATTACAGTTCCTTGCTGTGGCACATCGGAACTGGCGGTCGATGAGTTGAGCATCATACCCCGTTCTTGTGAGGGCATCCTTGAGTACTTCCAGGTGTCTGTCATGTTCCTCCTCATCTGAGCAGATCTGGTGTATGCCTAGGGCTTGTCCATAGGGGATGGCTGTTTTAATATGTTTTGGGTAGAAGCTGGAGAAGTGTAGCATCGTGAGGTTGTCTGTGGGTTTGCAGTAGAGTGTGGTGCTGAGGTGTCTATCCTTGATGGAGACACATGTGTCCAAGAATGAGACAGATAGTCGAGAGTAGTCCATGGTGAGTTTGATGGTGGGATGAAACTTGTTAATGTCACTGTGTAGTTTTATCGGTGAGTCCTCGCCATGGATCCAGAGGAAGAAAATGTCGTCAATGCTTTTTTAATCACCTGGTGTACAATGTTGGATACGACAACGGATGAATGGGCACCGCACAACAATCAACAGAGAGGAGGGTTCCCTCCCAGTTGGGGAACACTTCAGTTGTCCAGGACATTTAGCCTCGGACCTTTGGGTGACCATCCTCCAAGGTGGACTTTGGGACAGGCAGCAGAGAAAAGAGGCCGAGCAGAGGCTGATAGCTAAGATCGGTACCCATAGGGAGGGTCTCAACCGGGACCTTGGGTTCATGTCACATTACAGGTGACTACCATTGCACTATACACACACACAGATAGTCCTACACACACACACACACACACACACACTCTCACACACACACAGGCACTTCTATACACACATACATACGGACACACATACACACAGACACCCACACACACCCTTACAGACACACACACTCCCACACTCACAGATGCACCCCCTCACAGACTTAAGGTTCTCTGCACTCACTACACATACACTTTCTCAAACTCACAGCTCCAACCCTGACAGACAGGCACACACAGACAGACAAAGACCCACATGCACACATATATTTTGTGAGGTGAATTTGTACTTGCAGGGTTACATTGTACTTTGCTCAAAAACTGCATGCATTCATGTAGAACTCTGAGCTCAAAAACTGCCTGAATTTATGTAAACTCCGTTATCTCATTTTTTAGATTAGAATCAATCTAAACATCATGGCATTGACAGAGAACACAGGAGGCCAACACCTTCAACATATTGTCTAGCTATCACCATTGTTAACAGCTAACCTGAGAATGCAACTTTTTTTAAAAAAGGTTTTGTGATTTACACATGAAAGAAGTGAAACTATCACTGTATTCTAATAGATGAAAGGCTTAACAGACAATCAATTTTTCAACATATAATTTCAGTTACATCACACTGTAAATTTTTGCTATAAATTCTGTGTGTTAGGATTGAGCCCTCCACAATCACCTGCTGAAGGAGCGTTGCTCCAAAAGCTAGCGACCTTCCAATTAAACCTATTGGACTATAGCCTGGTGTTGTGTGATTTTTAACCAAACTTGATGGCATAGTAGAGAGTGAAGAAGGTTTTCTAAGATTATAAAGGGATCTTGATCAAATGAGGTCAATGGGCTGAAAAATTGTAGATGGAGTTCACAATCTGGATAAATCCGAGGTAATGCATTTTGGTACACCAAAAGGAATAGGGCTTATGCAATTAATACTAGGCCTTGAATAGTGTTGCAGAACAGAGAAACCTTGGGGTTCAGGTACATAATTCTTTGAAGTTTGGTCACATATAGACAGGGTGGTTAAAAAAGCATTTGATGCACTTGCCTTCATTGCTCAGTCTTTTGACTATAGGTGTTAGGGAGTAATATTGAGGCTGTATAGGACATTGGTGAAGCCTCTTCTGGAATACTGTGTCCAGTCCTTGTTGACCAGCTATAGGAAGGATATTATTAAGCTGGAGAAGGTTCAGAAGAGGTTCATCAGAATGTTGCTGGGTATGGAACGTTTGACTTCTAAAGACAGGCTAGATAGGCTTGGACTTTTCTCATTGGAGCATAAAAGCTTGAGAAATGACATTATAGAAGTATACAAAATAATGAGGGGTTTAGGTAGGGTTAATGGTAATTGGGGCCACATGGTGGCTCAGTGGTTAGCACTGCTGCCTCACAGCACCAGGGACCTAGGTTCAATTCCAGCCTTGGGCAATTGTCTGTGTGGAATTTGCACATTCTCCCCACATCTGAGTGGGTTTCCTTCCACAATCCAAAGATGTGCAGGTTAGGTGAATTGGCTGTGCTACGTTGCCCATAGTGGTCAGGGATGTGTAGGTTAGGTGCTTGAGTCAGGGGTAAATGGAGGGGAAAGGGTCTGGATGGGATACTCTTCAGAGGTTCAGTGTGCACTTGTTGAGGCACAGGCCCTGTTTCCACACAGTAGGGATTCTAATAGAAGTGTCTTTTCCGCAGGATGGGGGATTTGAAGATGAGGGGACACATTTTTAAGGTGAACAGAGAGAGGTTAAAAAAAATGTGAGGCAAATGCGTTACACTGAGGGTGATTCATGTATGAAATGAACTTCCAGAGGAAGTGTTGGTGATATGGGCGCAATTACAATATTTAAAAGACATTTGGATAAGTCCATTTGAATAGGAAGGGTTTGGAGGGATATGGGCCATGAGCAGACAGGTGGGACTAGTTTAGTTTGGGAATGTGTTAGGCATGGATTGGTTGGACCAAAGGGTCTGTTTCCGTGCTCTATGACTCTGTAACACAATGACAAAAGAAATCACAAATATCAAATTCCCTTGGCATTGAAGCTGTTTCAAACTCAATATATAACCCTTGAAAAATTTATTACAATGTTTAAGTTATTCCCTCTGGACCATTCACATCATGTTTGTTGTTTTTAGATCACATTGATAGCCGAGGTTTGAAAACTCAGGGTAATTAGGAATGAAGAATAAATGCTGGTTTATCAAATTACACCGACATCTCGTGACAAGAGTGAAAAATATCACAAGTAGCTAAATTTAGTGGTTTTAGTAATGAGGCCCCAAGTGCTTAGAGATTTTCCTGTTTAATTTTTCTGACTGTACTTCCAGCCTGATTAAATTAACATTTAAATACTCACCCTATACCACATTGAGTAAAACTATACAGAAAATCTTAGATAGTGAGGTTTCTTGCAAGATACTTTACAAGAATTTTAAGTGGGAAAAATCAGAATGGGATATTCAAAGATGCAAAAGTTAGAGACATATTTGAAATACAAGAGGTTTTTTTATTTACTCATGGGACATGGGCATTGCTAGCTAGATCATCATTTATTGCCGGTTCCTATATGCCCTTGAGAAGGTAATGCTGAGCTAACTTCTTTACCGCTTGAGTTCATCTGCTGTAGGTAAACCCACATTGCCCTTAAAGAAGGAATTCAGGATTTTGACCAGCATCACTGGAGGTATGACGATATGTTCCTTTGGCTTTGGAGGGGAGCTTGCAATTGGAGGTGTTCCCATGTATCCTTTGCCCTTCTCCTTCTAGATGGAAATGGTCATGAGTTTGGTAGATACTGCCTAAGAATCTGTGTTGAATTTCTGCAATGCATCTTGTCGATACTACTCACTGCTGCTACTGAGGATCGGTGGAAGGGGATAAATGCTTGCAGATGTGATATCAATCAGGTTACATTGGCCCAGATGAGTTCAAACTTTATGAGTGTTGTTGGAGTTCATTCATCCAGGTAAATAGGAAGTATCCCATCACACTCTTGACTTGTGCCTTATAGATGGTGATCATGCTTTGGGGAGTCAGGAGGCTGCAGTATTCCCAATATATTTAAATGGCAAGTCGTGTTGAGTTTCTGGTCAATGTTCAATCCCAGAACATTTTTAGTGAGAGATTCAGTGATGATAAATGCTGTTTCTGATTCTTCTGAGAATAGACTTTGCACATAGTCCCTCAACAATGTGGTGATAAGTTTGTCTCAAAAATAATTCAAATACTTTTCTATTGTACAGATAAAAGTGAATGTATTTATTTCTGTACAGATATGTAATTGTTTTGTATCTCATGTACTATTTCTTCAGATATATACTTTATGTACTGATATTAACCTGTGGCAGAGGTTGATTTCTGTGGTAAGAACCTGAATAAACCAGATTCTTGACAGATATTTTCTTCCTTTACATGACATTCCACACAGTGTCCAAAATGTAGAAACGATTTTGTAAATGATCTATGTATTAATTTCAACCAGTGATGTAGAATGGTGTTGTCTGATAATACACAAATCATTAACTTATTTATGTGAAATCCTGACCATTATTTAAAAATGTTGCCACATTTAAAACAAACCTTCCTTTAAATAGCACAGAATTAATTTTCATGCAAACTGCTGGCTGTCCTGTGATTATTGTACAGAGTTGTTTCATTCTAGAAGGACATTTTCCTTTGTACTTCTAGTGCAAGGGAATATTTCCAAAAGGATATTAACAGCACATCCAAATTAGAATACACCCTTTTCAAATTTATACCAATAATGCGAATATTTCTTCTACAGGAGCTATCATGCATTTTCTGTGTCAGAGAGAATCCTCAAGGCTTAATTAAACAATCATTTTAACTCGCTTAGCTCAATTAAGACTTGGCAATGCATATTTTATGAGACTTTAAACAAAGCATTAACTCCTGTGGTAGACAGGACTATTTTTGGATATATTGTCAATATCCATTCTGTTGAAATTTAATGCAGGACTATAAAAGATCTTTTTATCTCTTCAACCAATGTCTGCTTTGCATTAGAATGTGATTAGATTATTGCTGATACCATTTCTCTCCTTTCCTTTTCACTCCATTTAGCACAGGAAAGTCTGTAGATTTGTTTTGAACTCCCGCATGGTTTGTGTTGCTTTGCAGAAACTGGTTTTGTCTTTTACACATAATAAACCAGATATAGAGTCTAAGGGATGAATGTTAAATAACCTTTCATTCAGTGGCATTGGTCCAAGGACAAGATACAGGTTCAATTTGTACACACACTTTGAAATTTGTTCTATTCTGTTTTGGTATCATCATGTTATAAAGTTATACAGCATTGAAGGCGGCCATTGGACCCATCTTGTCTGTGCTTTCTTCTTGAAAGAGCCATGCATCTAGTCCCACCCTTCAGCTATCTCCTCATAGACCTGTATATTTCTCTTTGCAAATATCTCATAGAGTCATAGAGATGTACAGCATGGAAACAGACCCTTCGGTCCAACCCGTTCATGCCGACCAGATAGCCCAACCCAATCTAGTCCCACCTGCCAGCACCCGGCCCATATCCCTCCAAACTCTTCCCATTCATATATCCATCCAAATGCCTCTTAAATGTTGCAATTGTACCAGCCTCCACCACTTCCTCTGGCAGCTCATTTCATACACGTACCACCCTTTGTGTGAAAATGTTGCCCCTTAGGTCACTTTTATATCTTTCCCCTCTCACCCTATGCCCTCTAGTCTGGACTCCCCCAGCCCAGGCCTATTTATCCTATCCATGCCCCTCATAATTTTGTAAACCTCTATTAGGTCACCCCTCATCCTCCGATGCTCCAGGGAAAACAGTCCCAGCCTGTACAGTCTCTCCCTATAGCTCAAATTCTCCAGTCCTGGCAACATCCTGTACATCTTTTCTGAACCCTTTCAAGTTTCACAACATTTTTCCGATAGGAAGGAGACATATCAAGTCCTTTTTAAATATCAAACTTCCAAATATTAACTATTGAATCTGCTTTCACTACCATTTACAGTTATAAAGTCGTAGAGATGTATAGCATAGAGATGTAAACAGACCATTCAGTCCAACTCGTCCATACTGACCAGATGTCCTAAATTAATCTTGTCCCATTCACCAGCAGTTGGCCCATATCCTGCTAAACCTTTCCTATTCATGTACCCATCCATATACCCTTTAAATGTTGTAATTGTACCAGCCTCTGCCTCTTCCTCTGGCAGCTCATTCCATACAGGCACTACCGTCTGCATGGAAATTTTGCCCCTTAGTTCCCTTTTAAAGCTTTCTCTTCTCACCCTAAACTAATGTCTTCTAGTTCTGGACACCCCCATCCCATGGAAAAGACCTTGTCTGTTTACCCTACCCATGCCCCTCATGATTTTATAAACCTCTGTAAGGTCACCCCTCAGCCTCCGGTGCTCCAGGCAAAACAGCCCCAGCCTATTCAGCCTCTCCCCATTGCGCAAACCCTCCAACCCTGGCAACATGCTTGTAAATCTTTTCTGAACCCTTGCAGGTTTCACAACATCCTTCCTATCAGAGGGAAAGCAGAATTGCACACAATATTCCAAAAGTGGCCTAACCAATGTCCTGTACAGCCACAGTATGACCTCCCAACTGCTATACTCAATACTTAATCAATAAAGGAAAGCATTCTAAATGCCTTCTTCACTATCCTATCCACGAGAGACACCACTTTCAAGGAACTATGAACTTGCTATCCAAGGTCTCTTTGTTCAGCAACACTCCCCATTAAGAGTATTAGTCCTGCCCTGATTTGCCTTTCTAAACTGCAGCACCTCACAGTTATCTAAATTAAATTCCATCTGCCACTCCTCGGCCCATTGGTCCATCTGATCAAGATCCCGTTATAATCTGAGGTAACCTTCTTCGCTGTCCACTACACCTCCAATTTTGTGCCATCTGCAAACTTACTAACTATACCTCCTATGTCCACATCAAAATCATTTATATAAATGATGAAAAGCAGAGGACCCAGCACTGATCCATGTGGCACAGGCCTCCAGTCTGAAAAGCAACCCTCCACCACCACCCTGTGTCATCTACCTTCGAGC
This sequence comes from Hemiscyllium ocellatum, assembly GCF_020745735.1. Lineage (NCBI taxonomy): Eukaryota > Metazoa > Chordata > Chondrichthyes > Orectolobiformes > Hemiscylliidae > Hemiscyllium > Hemiscyllium ocellatum. The sequence continues at coordinate 34,946,994 of NC_083426.1, read as the reverse complement.
CAATTCAGTACCTAAATGGCTAGTTCTTCTTGTGTTCCATACGATCTAATCTTACTAACCAGTCTACCATGAGGAATCTTGTCGAATGCCTCATTGAGTCAATGCAAATCACGTCCACTGCTCTGCCCTCATCAATCCTCTTTGTTACTTCTTAAAAAAACTCATTCAAATTAGTGAGACATGATTTCCCATGCACAAAGTCATGTTGACTATCTCTAATCAGTCCTTGCCTTTTCAAATACGTGTATATCCTGTTCCTCAGGATTCCCTCCAACAACTTGCCCACCACCAACGTCAACCTCACTGGTCTATAGTACCCTGGCTTGTTCTTACCACCCTTCTTAAACAGTGGCACCACATTTGCCAACCTCCAGTCTTCCGGCACCTCACCTGTGATTATTGATGATCCAAATATCTCAGCAAAAGGCCCAGCAATCACTTCCCTAGCTTCCCACAGAGTTCTAGGATACACCTGATCAGGTGCTGGGGATTTATCCACCTTGAAACATCTTAAGACATCCAGCACTTCCTCTTCTGTAATGTGGACATTTTCAAGATGTCACCATCTATTTCCTCACATTCTAAATCTTCCATACCCTTCGCTACAGTAAACACGCATGTAAAATACTCATTTAGTATCTTCCCCATTTCTTATGGTTCCTCATATAGGCTGCCTTGATAATCTTTGAGGAATCCTATTCTCTCCCTAGATATCCTTTTGTCCTTAATGTATTTATAAAATCCCTTTGGATTATCCTTAAGCCTATTTGCCCAAAGCTATTTCATGTCCCTTTTTAGCCCTCCACATTTCCTTCTTAAGTATATTCCTCCTGCCTTTCTACTCTAAGGATTCATTCAATTCCTGCTGTCTATACCCGACATGTGATTTCTTCTTTTTCTTGATCAAAACCTCAATTTCTCTCGTCATCCAGCATTCCCTAAACCTATCAGCTTCAACTTTCAGGAGAAAGTGAGGATGGCAGATGCTGGAGATCAGAGATGAAAGGTATGGTGCTGGAAAAGCACAATGGATCAGGTAGCATCCGAGGAGCAGGAGAGTCGACATTTCGGGCATAAGCCCTTCATCAGGATTGCGGATGGGGTTGGGGATAAGGGGGCTGACAGATAAATAGGAGGGTGCTGGGGCTGGGAGGAAGGTACCTTGGAAGGCGATAGATAGATGTGGAGGAATGTGTTGATGGCAATCGGTCAGAATGGAGGGAAGTGGGAAGGAAGATGGACATGTGGGACAGTTCAAGAGAGTGGGATGGAGTTGGAGCTGGGATGAGGTGGGGCAAAAGAGGATGAAGAAACTGGTGAAATCAACGTTGATGCCATGCTGGAGGTCTGAAGGCAGAAGATGAGGCGTTCTTCCTTCAGACATTAGGTGGTTAGGATTTGATGATGGAGGAGGCCCAGCACTTGCATGCCCTTGGCAGAGTGGGATGGGGTGTTGAAGTGGTCGGCCACAAGGGTGGTGAGGTTGTTTGGTGCATGTGTCCTAGAGATGTCCTCCGGAATGTTCCAAGAGTTGGCGTCCTGTTTCCGCAATGTAGAGGAGACTACATCGAAAACAATGGACACAGTAGATAAGGTTTTTGGATGTGCAGGAAAATCTCTGCTGGATGTGGAAGGATCCTTTGGGGCCTTGGATGAGGGTGAGGGGTTAAGTGTGGGCAAGTGGTTTTACACCTCTTGTGGTGACAAGGGAATGTGTCAGGTGTGGAGGGTGGGTTGGTGGGAGGGTGTGGCCCTAATAAGGGAGTCACAGAGTGAATGGTCTCTGTGGAATGGTGATAGGGGTGGGAGGGAAATATATCTCTGGTGGTGGGGTCTGACTGGAGGTGGCAGAAATGGCAGAGAATGATGTGTTGTATCCAGAGATTAGTGGGCTGCAAGGTGAGGACCGGGGGTTCTATTCTTGTTGCATTTGGAGGGATGGGAGTCAAGGGCAGAGGTGAGGGAAGTGGAGGAGATGTGCTGGAGGACATTATTGACCATGTGGGAGAGGAAATTGCAGTCCTTCAATGAGGAGGCCATCTGGGATGTTCTGGAGTGGAATTGCTCCTCCTGGCAGCAGATATGACAGAAGTGGAGGAATTGGGAATAAATTATAGCATTTTTACAGGAAGTGGGGGTGGGAGTTGTTGGATTTGAAGTAGATGTCCGTTTTGAGTCAGTTGCCAGAAATGGAGGTGGAGAGGTCCAGGAAGGGGAGGGAGGTGTCTGAAATGGTCCAGGTGAACTTGAGATCAGGGTGGAAGGAGTTCGTGAAGTTGATGAACTGTTCAACCTCCTCGTGGGAGCATGATACAGTCATCAATGTAGCGGAGAAAGAGGTGGGAAATAGTTACAGCGTAACTACAGATAATGGACTGTTCCATGTCTCCGATAAAGAGGCAGGCATAGCTGGGACCCATATGGGAGTCCATGGCTACCCCTTTGGTCTGAAGAAAGTGGGAGGATTCAAAGGAGAAGTTGTTGAGGGTGAGGACCAGCCAATCGAATGAGTGTGTCGGTGGAGGGGTGCTGGTTGGGTCAGCAGGAGAGGAAGAAATGGAGGGCTTGGAGGCCTTCGCTATGGCAGATGGATGTGTACAGGGACTGGATGACCTTGGTGAAGGTGAGGCATTGGGGGCCAGGGAAATGAAAGTCATGGAGGAGATGGAGAGCGTGGGTTGCATCCCGAATGTATGTGGGGGGGATCCTGGACTGAGGGAGGCAGGACAGAATCAAGGTATGAGGAGATAAGTTTGGTGGGGCAAGAGGAGGCGGAGACACTGGGTCAACAGGGGCCTTGCACCCGAGCAGGAACAAACTGTCCCTGGACTCCCGTTACCTCATTTTTGAAGGCTTTTTATTTTCCAGCCATCCCAATCAACTTTTGAAAGCTCCATCTTAATATCGTCAAAATTAGCCTTCCTCCAATTTAGAACTTCAACTTGTAGATCCTGTCTATCCTTTTCCATCACTATTTTAAAACTAATAGAATTATTGTCACTGGCCCCAAAGTTCTCTCCCACTGACACCTCACTCACTTGCCCTACTTTATTTCTTAAGAGTGGATCAAGTTTTGCACCTTCTCTGGTAGGTACATCCACATACAGGATCCAAAAATATTCTTGTACACACTTGAACTCCTCTCCATCTAAACCCTTAACACTTTGGTAGTCCCAATCTATGTTTAGATTATAACCCTATTATTCTTCCAGATAACTGAGATGTCCTTACAAATTTGTTTCTCAATTTCCCACTGACTATTGGGAGGGTCTATAGTACAATCCCAATAAAGTAATCATCCCTTTCTTATTTCTCAGTTCCACCCAAATAACTCCCCTAGACGTGTTCCCAGGACGTACAGCTGTAATGCTATCCCTTATCAAAAATGTAATTCCCTTTCTTCTCTTGCCTCCCTTTCTATCCTTCCTTTAGCATTTGTATCCTGGAACATTAAGCTGCCAGTCTTGTCCATCCCTGAGCCACGTCTCTGTAATTGCTTTGATATCCCAGTTCCATGTTCCTAACTCCGCCCGAGTTCATCTGCCTTCCCTGTTAGGCCTCTTGCAATGAAATAAATGTAGTTTAATTTACCTCATCCTCTGCTTGGTTCTCACCTGCCCTGACTGTTTGACTTGCTGCTTTCCCGAGCTGCACCAGACTCAGATTGATCTGTTTCCTCATTATCTCCCTGGGTCTCACCCCACAATCTTACTAGTTTAAATCCTCCAAAGCAGCTTTAGCAAATCTGTGCCAGTATGTTAGTCCCTTTCTAATTCAGGTGCAATCCATCTTTCTTATACAGGTCACCTCTCCCCCAGAACAGATTTGAATGATCCAAAAATGTGAAACCTTCTCCCATTAGAAGCTCCTCAGCCACACATTCTTCTGCTCTATCCTTCTACTCCTACCCTCCTATATTCTCCCTTCAGAATCTTATCCTTTTTCCTTTCTATGTCATTCGTTCCAATGTGCACAGTGACCTCCTGCTGGTCCTACTCCTGTTTGAGAATATTCTGTACTTTCTCCAAAATATCTTTGATCATGGCACCAGGGAGGCAACACACCATTCTGATTTCTTGCTGACAGCTGCAGAAACATCTCTCTGTGCCTCTGACTGGAGAGTCCCTATCACAATCAATCATTTGGAACCTGATGCAGCCCTCATTATATTAGGGCCAGTCTCAGTATCAGAAATTTGGCTGTTGTGCTACATTCCCCTGAGAGTCCATCACCCCTTACATTTCCCAAAATAGCATACTTGTTTGAGATGGGGATAGCCACAGGAGACTCCTATATTACCGCTCCAACCGATCCATGTGATCAGAAAGGATTCACAACCAAACACTTTTTGCAGACATGGAAATTCTTCCTAATCACCCACATCTGACAGGAAGACCACATCACTCTACTAAAGGCCGTCTTTGCACTTCAACAATCTAAAGAATATAGCACAGTCTTACTGCTCTAAACATCACTCCTCTAGGCTAACTTAGTATCTATGTTTTATATTTTATATTTTAAAATTCTAATCCAGAGACAGATCTCAATAAAACATACAACCAAAAAAGAACCCGCTTTACTCACTATTATATAACTAAAAAAAGTTACATTTAAAAACCGTGCTCTTATCTGCTCCAGTGCTGTGAGCTCACTCACATAGTATCCTTCAAGGTCAGCTGTGAATTTTGCTGTTTGTTAATTTTTTTTTAGATGCACTCCAATGTCCAGAAATATTTGAACTCCAGCAACAAAAACAGTCAATGTGCAGATTCACTGCTGTGTCAGACAGCAGTTTGGTTTCTTTCTCGCTCTTTCACTGACCATGTGGACTCTGCTTTTGTCTTGTCTTCCTTTTTAAAGTGCTATTGAGTTGATTTTTTTCCTCACAGTTTGAAAACAATGCAAAGCTTAAAAAACAGTAACTACTGCTCCTGGAATTTGAGGAAATCACCTCCAACACTTAAAATATCTCAAAAAGGAGCAGCTCTTACAACCACAATTTTTTCCCGTCCTCCATCTTGGATTACCCAGAATTCTCACGCAGTACATTCCAGATGATCAAAATTTGCTCTGAGAAAGCAAAAAAAAAACAAACTGTCCTCACATCCCTTCTACCCAGTTTGCCAGTTTTTTTTTCTTATTCACTCAATCGTAAACCTTCATTATGTTTAGCACCTCTATTAAATCTGAATAATACTGTCTGCTTTAAAGTAAACGATCCCAGTTTTTCCTGTTCTCATACAAAAGTCCTTATTCCTGGTATAATTTTATACATCTGTCTTGTACATTCACTAAGCATTTTGCATCATTTTTAAAATGCAGTGCCAGAATTTGATGGACAGGGTTTAAAGTATTTTTGAAACATAGGAAAACCATTTCACACCTACCAACTACAAATTCATATCTAGTTTTCATAGAGGCAGATTAAAGTGTAATCTAACTTGCTCTCTGAAGACAGGGACCCAGATTTTAGTATTTTAAAGGGTAAAGTATGCATGAATCATATTTCTTGGTCTGTTTTAATTTTAAGGCAGGTGAGTTGGGAAACTGCTTGAAAGGAATAGCTAGAAAAAGCACCTTAGTGTTTTTCCAGCACTGCTTGTGGGTCAAGGGAAAAAGAGCTGCTTCCCCTGGTTCCCAAAATTTACCTGTAAAGTACTCCCATAAGTGGATATGTGATCTTCTCTCCCCATCATGTCTACTCCCAAACTGTTGTCTAACCCATTTGATGTTCACTCCCCTTCAAATGTTGACACACTCCCACTGTTCAAATCTCTATCAGATTTCTATTACTTCCTCAGTTCCTGGTCCCCATGCCAAGTCAGCTCCCCTCCTGATGTCTACTCTCCTCCAGAGCCTCACATCCTTCCAATGTTTGCTTCCCTCCCCACAATCAGTCAGACTTCCACGTCATCTGTTTGAGGCTGGGAAATGAAGTTTTGGTTTCCCCCAAAAGTTAATTCTGCCAATACATTCTTCAAGTCTTTGGAAAGCCATGTGTTCAAATGCTAACTTTCTCTTCCTGCTTCCCCAGCATTGTCAGTACAACAAACCTGACTTCTCATAAAGTCTTCAGAAAATTAGGTAATTACTCTGATCTTAGTTATCCTATAAGATTAATTGATTCATTAATTTTGGGGTTCTGCTCTGATAAATTCATATTTGCATCCAAGATCTCCATGCTTCGCCTGTCAACAGCTTTTGGCTCAGACTGCTTCAATATTAAGCTGTTTCCACTGGGGAAGCTTTGCCAAATAGCTTGGCTGAGAAAAGGAAATAATATTGCTGCTTACATGCCTTGCAAGAAAACAACCATAGCTCCAAGCAGAGGCTGAAGTTATCATACATTGGTGCACAGGAATTGTTTATTTTCAACAGAAGCAGCTGTTCATAAATGAAGTCAAGGTGAATAACCTGAATTGTGGTGCTTTGTGGCAGTTTTAAACAATCACCTTCTAATGTGGGGGATGGCAGTAGAACAAAAATGGCAGCTATTTCTGGATATAATGCTGAAGGTGTAGGACCAGTTCATTCCAAAGAGGAAGAAAGGGACGGCTGTGGTTGATGAGGGAAGTTAAGGATTGTATAAAGATAAAAGAAAAGAAGTATAACATAGCAAAGATGAGCTGGAAGCCAGAGGACTGGGAAACTTTTGAAGAGCAACAGAAGATAAGTAAAAAGGCAATGCGCAGAGAAAAAAAATGAGGTACATAGGCAAACTGGCCAAAAATATAAAGGAGGATAATAAAAGCTTTTCTTTAGGTATGTGAAAGAAAAAAAAGGTTAAGACTAAAATTAGGCCCTTGAAGTCAGAAATGGGTGAATTTATTATGGGGAACAAGAAAATGGCAGAAGATTTGAATAGGTACTTTGGATCTGTCTTCACTGGGGAAGACACAATCAATCTCCCAGAGGTAATAAGGTAATAAGGACATAAGGTAATGGATGAACTGAAGGGAATTTATATTAGGCAGAAAATCATGTTGGATAGACTGTTAGCTCTGAAGGCTGATAAGTCCCCGGGACCTGATGATCTACATCCCAGGGTACTTAAGGGAGGTGGCTCTAGAAATCGTGGATACACTGGTAATCATTTTTGGAATGGCAGGACTATCATATGTTGAAAGGTTGGAGTGACTGGGTTTGTATACACTTGAGTTTAGTAGGATGAGAGGGGATCTGATTGAGGCGTATAAGACTATTAAAGAATTGGACACGCTGGAGGCAGGAATCATGTTTCCGCTGAAGAGTGAGTCCAGAACCAGAGGACACAGTTTAAAAATAAGGGATAGGCCATTTAGAACAGAGTTGAGGAGAAACTTCTTCACCCAGAGTGGTGGATATATGGAATGCTCTGCCCCAGAAGGCAGTGGAGGCCAAGTCTCTGGATACTTTCAGGAAAAAGATGGATAGAGCTCTTAAAGATAGTGGAATCAAGGGTAACGGGGATAAGGCAGGAACAGGATACTGATTATGGATGATCAGTCATGATCATAGTGAATGGTGGTTCTGGCTCAAAGGGCCGAATGGCCTACTCCTGCACCTATAGTCTGTTGTCTATTGTCTACAATGTGATCTGTTAGACATAAAAGAATGCTTTGTTGAATAGCTTCAGCAAATTGCAATAAAAGCCAGCATTTCTAAATAGAAACTTACCATTCCTTGTAAGTTTCAGTAAACAGACCTGACTCCACCATCCTTTCATTTCTCTGCTGCTAAAAGCCCTTATTCATGCCATTGTTTCCTCTTGACTTGATAATTCCAACACACTTTCTCACATTACAACCTCAGCAAACTTGAGTCTTTCTAAACTTGAATCATTCCAAACTTTCTTGCCTGAATCCTAACTTGTGCCAAATCTTATTCACAAATTACCTCAGGAATATTGTCCAATATCCTAATGCTTCGATTTTAGACATTCTCAACCTTGTTTTCAAATCACACCATGGCGATGTTCTTCCCTAGCTCTGTAATCTCTTCCATAGTATTATTAGATGCGGTATGACAATGAGATGGCAATGTATTTCATGATGTTTATGCTGGTGTAGGGGCAATGTCACTGGATTAGTATTTCAGTAACACTGGGCTAATGTTATGATAAATTGGGTTCAACTCATATAGTAGGAGATGGTAGAATTTGAATTCAATGCATATCTGGAAAAAGAAGCTAGCCCAATGGTATGTAACTACTGTCCATTGTTGTAAAAAAGTTGATTTACTAATGTCCTTCAGAGACGAAAATCTGCTTTCCTTACCTGGGATTGACCTACATGTGACTCCAGACCCACAGCAATGTAGTTGACTCATAACCACCCTATGAGCAATTAGGGCTAGACAATAAATGCAGGTCCAGTCAGTGATGCTAATATACCGTGAATGAATGACAAATGACAGTGACATCAGCAGTCAGCAGCAAGACACTGTGATGCAAGGATGCAATAACTTGTGTTAGTTATAAAGTACATGGGGGAACTGTGTAAGGTGTAATCATGTGTTTCCACTAATCTATTGGAGTCAAACAGTGGTCACCCTTAGGTAATGCAAAACCATTGTATGCCCCAAATATCAGAGGAGACAAAACAGCCATCTCACAATGAGCAGAATAGAATCTCAATCCAAAACATGACTGAAACACCAATCATCCTCTAACCTGACATTGCTAATTCAGTCCTTTTGAACATCACTTGCTTTCATTGCTCCACACTGATGGCCATGCTTCAGCTTTCTATTTCCAAAGCTTTGGAACTTACTCAGTAAGCTGCTTCACTTTACCTCTTTCTGTCCACCTCTGAATTTACCTCTCTCCTTCTCCACTTCTTCATCTTTTCCCCACTCCTTCCTGCTTTCAGAGACTCTTATTACACTTCCTTGGGAAATTTAATATCACTAAAAGCAACTAAAATTTATTTTACAAATATCACCAGCCTAGGCAGTCATGAGTTGGAGAAGTCTATTGACCCAATTTGTTGGTACTGACAAAAAAATGGTTAATTGCCTTAACATGAGTTCTCTCTGTGATTTTTCTGGCCAGAAGCCTTCTCATCTGAAGCATTATATCCAAATCCAGGAATCCTCTTTATTTTAATCAGTATTGAAGTAGTATCTTTTGGAAGTTCAAAATAAAAGATTTTGTGCTACTATTCTTCTTTGACTGATTCATAAACATTATTGGGTTATTGACTTTTGAGAAGATTTGTAGCTCAGGTTGATGATAAGTATGCAAGTTAGCTCGTTCAGCTTGAAAGCTTGTTTTCAGTTGTTTTGTCACACTAACTTACGTATTTATTATTGGGTTATGTTTAGATTGATTAAATATCTTTTCACTCTAAAGACACGCTATAGATGGGTCGCTCAGTTCGCAAAGAATGTCATTGCCTGTGTGCATTAATTGGTTTGTACAGCTGACTATTCACAGAAATATCTTGCAGTTTGGCTAGCTCACTGGTGGATCAGAGAGTTGACATAACTGAGTCATCTTCTGGTTAACAACGTAAAACAAATAGTGTGCTACAGAGATCAGTGCTGGGACCTCAACTTATCACAATTTATATAACTGATTTGGATGAAACATCTGAGGATATGGTTCCTAAATTTGCTGACTGGATAAAGACAAATAGGAGATTAAATTGTGAAGAGGACATAAGAGATTGCAAAGGATATGGATAGATGAAGTGAGTGGGCGATGAACTGGCAAATAGAGTATAATATGGCAAAATGTAAAATTGTCCATATTGTCTGGAGGAATAAATTAAATAACCTAAATGGCGAGAGAGTGCAGAGTTCTGCAATAAAACAAAAGACATCTGAGTGTCCTAAATCGCAAATGTTTAGTATTCAGGAACAGCAGTAACCAGGAAAGGTAACAGAATATTATTGTTTATTATGAGGAGAACTGAATACAAAAGTAAGGAGATTGCGTGTCAGCAATACGGGATATTGTTGGAACTAGATCTGGTGTACTGTGCACAGTATTGGTCAGGAAAGATATAAATCTATTGGAAGCATTCAAATAAGTTCCACTAGATTAATGACTGGAACGTATGGGTTATCTTGCTGAAAAATGTGTTGCTGGAAAAGCACAGCAAGTCACGCAGCATCCAAGGAGCAGGAGAATCGACGTTTCGGGCATAAGCCCTTCTTCTCCAGCATCTGCAGTCCTCACTTTCTCCCGTGTGGGTTATCTTGTCAGGAAACCTTGGAAAGAACAGATTTTAATTTATTGCCATTTTGAAGTTTCTGATTTGATTTGATTGAAGTATGTAAAACCCCAAGATATAACTTAAACTGACTGGTTCTCTAGGAAATTTCAGAGGGCAGTTAAGCAACCACATTGCTGTGTGCCTGGAGTCACATATTGACCAGAGCAGATAAGGACTGCAGGTTTTATTCCTATAGATATTGATGAACCAGTTTGTTAAAAATTGTAATCAACAATGATTTCATGGTTGCCAGATGGATGGATTTTCAACAGCTCACAAAATTGGTTGCCTGTACTCTTTTTTTCTATGAAGTTAGTTGTCCGTACTAGTGAACTTGGAAAGAACGAGGCTTGACTACCGCATGGTATTACAGTCTCCATTCTTGGAGCATATGTATATAATATATTGCTGTCTTTGATGCAGCTACTGTTTCTTGCTGCATTGTTTGCAGAATGATTGTATTCTTTCTAGCTCCTGGAGAGATAAGATTCATAATCTGTAGTCACGGCCATATGAGTAATCTTTTATTGCACAGCAAAAATGATTCAAAGTTAGATGTTATTCCTACACAATAAGGAGGGATTGTGACATTCACACTTAATTATGATGAATTCGGTTTTTTTTCTACGGGTTTCTGTGTTAACTTTCCAGTTTGGCTTAATTTTAAATTTTGACCAACTCCACAAACAATAGAAGAGGTGAATTCAGTGAATATATTTTCTTTCATATGGCCAGTTAATGAAACACACTGTACATGGTGATTCAATTCAGAACTTTTCAGAAACTTTAGACTAGCTTTTAATTCCAGTTATTATTGAATTCTAATGTCACTATCTGCTATGGAGGGATGCAAACTCATGTTCCCAGAACATTAGCCTGGGGCTGTCAGTTACTAGTCCAGTGATGTTATCCCTTTTGCTATCTCCCTCTTTGACACTTCCAATTAATTCATATAATTTTTATATGCATGTATTTCTGTGGTCTACAATCAACAAAGGCACCAGACCTCTACCAAGGGGCACCTGACATCTGCTACAGGTGTCCCTAGACCTTATTTAGAAGGTTACCTTATCTCTTTCAAAGGGTGTACTGGCTATCCAAATGAAGCCACAAGCTTTAGACTTGTTCCAACCAGGTCTAGTCAGACACTTCAAGGTTCAGATGCTTACTTCACCAAAATCTCACACGAATGGAGGCAGCTCCTGACTTAGCTACCTCATGAAATACATTTTAATTTAGAAACTATCCTCAATATGTACACTCCCCCAAAAATGGTGAAGGTCAGGTTTGAACGTCTCCAACTGTGGAAATTCTGACTTTGGTTTATTATCTCCCTCAGCACTATGCTGGAGTGTTAGCCTTGCTTAAGTTGCTCTAACCTTGGAGTGAAATTTGAAGCTGAAACCTTGTGACTCTAAGGTAAGAGTGCTGAGCCACAGCTGTCACATGCCTCAATTGTAAGCTTTTATTATAGGATCCCAAAGAAATGCATAAGTGAGAGGGCCATGGGTTTGAAATTGAGCATCAACAAGGCTTTGAGTGCTCCCGTACTGTTTTAATTATGTGTCTGCCTTATTTCCACTGAGAACACATTATATTTAGAAATAATTTACCTGTATGTAACAGCAAATAGATTGTTCATTAACTTTCATTACATTTTTGAATTTATTGAAAATCTACTTTAACAGTTTTCAACCAAGACCACTTCTGAATTTTGTAGAAAAATAGGACTGTGAGATGCTCATCAAATGAATTCTATGATTTTGTTGCCTAGGAAATTCAGTTAAAGCTAATTTGTTCCTATGGAGAAAATGCCAAAAGGTTCTTTTTAATCGTTGCAGCTGGCAAATCAAATCTTGGTCATTGAACACTTTCTGCCCTCCCTTTGTTCAGGAAGCAATGTGTGATCTCCATCCAGAGTTGTACTTAACTGCATTACCAAGGCTTTTACATTTTGGAAACTAAAATTAGTGAAAAAATATGCATATCTTGTTATCATACTGATTGCCAACATTTTCTTCATAATATAAACACAAAACAAGCAGATGGTGGAAATCTGAAATAAAAAAAAACAGGAATTGCTGGAGAAACTCAGCAGGTCTGGCAGCAGCACTGGAAAGAAGGCAAAGTTAATGTTTTGAGTCCAGTAATCCTTCTTCAGAGGGATCTTCAGTTCTGAAGAAGGGTCACTGGGCTTGAAGCATTAACTCTGCTACCTCCCTGCAGATCCGAGCAAACCTGTTGAGTTTCTTCAACAATTTATTTTTTTGTCCTTGATAATTTTGAGTTTAGGACAGTTAGACAGAACTATGAATTTAAGGCATCTTAAGTCAAATGGAATGTGTTCACAGAATGTGCACTGCCCTTGAAATAATTGCACCTAAAAATGGGCACACAGGACGGATGGGTAAGATAGCATGGTTTCTGCACTGCACACATCCCTCATGTTGAAGCAATACAAGATATTCATGCTGCCTTCTTATTACCCAGCAAAAAAACTCATGACCTGTGTAGTTGTGTGGTAACGCCAGATGTCAGATATCTCTAACTGCTCCTTAAGATAACCAGCATCACTTAAACAAAGGGTGCACACTGCCTGCAAGTTACAAAGAAATGGGTTTTGTATATGGGAATGGGTAACAAGTACTGAGAGGGCACTGAGATTTTATGTTGCTGCCTTGGAGACCCCAGTGCCTCATACAGCAGGAAGAATCCTGTTATTCCTGGAACAAAAGGTCTCCAAAATAACTCTTCATAACTCCAAAATGTACAGTAAATTTGAATAACCAGCACCATGCTTTTCATAGGTTTAAAGAAAAAGGACTTTGTATTCATGTATTCACCTAGAAAATCTAGTGCCAAATCATTTATTCATCACTCACACATATTCTCAAGGAAGTAAAATTAAAGAGGAAAATGCACTTTTCTTCTTTACAAGTTATAAACAAAAGAATAGCTTGTAAGTTAAGTAATTTTACCATACGGAGTGGCATGGTGCCTCAGTGGTTAGCACCAATTCCTCACGGAACCAGCAACCGGGTTCAATTCTACCCTCGGGTGACTGTCTGTATGGAGTTTGCACATTCTCCTTGTGTCTGCATGGGTTTCTTCTGGGTGGGCTGGTTTCCTCCCACAGTCCAGGGTTGCGCAAACTAGGTGGATTTGCCATGCTAAATTGCCCATATTATCCAGGGTGTGCAAGTTAGATGTATTAGCCATGAGAAATGTATGGTTACAAGGGTGGGGTAGTTCTGGATGGGATGCTATTCAGAGGATTGGTGTGAATTTGATGGGCTGAATGACCTGCTTCCACACTTTAGGGATTCTATGATTAATCTTAGAGCAGCCCCAGTGAAGAGGTTATTTTCTTGAAGTGTACCTAGGTGAGTTCAAAGCCATTATTCAGATTCCTTCAAACAGATGGACTTTCCACAGCTCGCAAAGTTGGTTACTTGTCGTCTTTTTTTCTATGAAGTTCGTTTTTTTGTACTAGTGGACTTGAAAAGAAATAGGCTTGGATACTTTATTTTGTTTCCATCTCTATTCTTGGAGCATTTATATATTGTTGTCTTTGATGCAGCCGCTGTTTCTAATGCATTATTTGCAGAAGGATTGCGTTGTTTCTCCTGGACAGATAAGATTTGTAATCTGTAGTCAGCTACTAGTATGTGGCCACATGAGTAATATTTGTATTGCTCACTAAGAATGATTTGAAGTTAGATGCCATTGCTACACAACGAGGAGTGATTGTGACATTCATATTTAATTATGATTTTTTTTTCTACAGATCTCTGTGTTAACTTTACAGTTTGGTTTGATTTTGAATTTTGTGTAACTCTACAAACAATGGTGAATTCAGTGAATGTATTTTCTCTTTATAATTCCATTTAAGGAAGATACTCCACACATGGTGATTCAATTTAGAACTTTTCAGACAGTACTGAGTTCAAGCTGAAATTTCAAAATTCACCTGATTCTTGGCAGCTATCTGTGTAGCTGTTTAATGTGCATATTTGAAAAAAAAAATGCAGCTCCAGAAAAGTCCATGTTGAAAATAGTTCACGTTTAAAGTTATGAGTATGACATACCTTTACTGGGCATGACAAGGTAAGGGGCAAGCATTGGAGGAGGCAGAGGTCACAAAAGGTAATTAGATTAGATTAGATTCCCTACAGTATGGAAACAGGCCCTTCAGCCCAACAAGTCCACACCGACCCTCCGAAGAGTAACTCGATGGGGAAGGAGGTTACAGATAAAGAAAGATGAGATCAGAGAGAATCATAATCATGATAAGAGTTTTAAGTTTGGAGCAGTGCTTTAATGTGAATTAATCAAGCCCACGGTTCAGGGCTAAATGAAACAGGTCATGTGGTAGAATATGGATCATGGGGTTTTAAAATATGTTCAAATGTATGGAAGGCCAAAGGTAAGAGGTCACTCAGAGAGCATTGGAGTAGTCTGAAGTAACAAAGATGTGGATGAGGGTTTCAGTAGCAGGTGGCTTAATTCAGGTTCAAAGATAAGTGATCTTACACAAGTGGAAATATTGGTTCTTTTATTGCTATCCATGACTTTACATGAAGCTCAAATCTGACTGCTCTAATTTGGAAACTTGATGATAGCCTCCATTGTAAAGTGAAGATATCTCCAACATTTACATCAGTAAAGTTAATAAAGGATTCATGCTCCCTGAACACTCACTAGGAAAAGGTGCAGAGCCATCATGGTCCCTTTTGTGAAAACCACATTGACATTTCACTTTCTTCTTTGTTGTTACCTCTTCCTTCAGCCGCGAGGCCTACCAATCCATCCACAAGACCAGTGTGGCAATAAAAGTGCAAGCCAGTAAGATTTTGCTTTATGCTGATGAAAGTGAACATGTGAACAATGAAAAATGACATCAAGAAATGTTCAGACGTTAACCAGAAATCTGAAGTGGCTAACTGACAATTAACGTTGGAGTGCTGCATTTTAATTTTAAAATGGTTTTTGCAAAGGTCCTTTCCTGCTAGCAAGTTGTAGGAGTTACTGAACATGCTCAGCATGTGATGATGGACCCCTGAAACAACTCCAAATTTGGAAAAGGGTCTGCAACAAACAAAAAATTCCAACTCAAATAACTTACTCATCCTTTTAAATAGGTCTGGCATGTGTTCTTGATGCCAACAGAATAACTCAATCCAATATGTTTACACTGCACAATTGATTTGAAATATGTTGCTGCATCATATCCATCAATTAAAGTTTTGTATTTTGATGTTACTCATGACATATTAGCTGCAACCGGTCTCAAAAATAACTTTAATAATCCATTGCTAATAATTAGGCCTCAGTATATTTGTCTCAAACACATGAACAGGTAGTGCTGGAGTGGGGATAGTTAAAATGTAAAAAAAAAGTGGGCATCTATTAAACCCATCAGTTACATGCTGGTCACCATTCTTATGATGCTTGGTTTTGTTGAGTCCTGAGTGTCAGCATTTTCAGAGGGAGCTCCATCGACCTCACCAACATACAGGTAGTTCTATAATGTAATGGCTGTATTCTTGTGCAACCCCACATTATAGTTTCTAAAGTGTTGGTGATGTAATTATGTTACAGCCAATACATGTTTTAAAAGTTTGCGCTTTAGAAATAGTGCCCCAAATAGTCAATAGCATTAACAAAACACACGTTAAAGCAGAACGACATGTATTTCAATTGGGTCATGACAGTTTAATTGGGAACCTGCTTTAGATTTTACATTCATTCAGAAGGCTTTCAGGGGACAGAAATCCATCAATGAAAGGGAAGTGGAAGACATTGACTCACAGGGTATGTGCCCTTTACAGTGCTCCTTCTGTGTCCAGAAGAGTAAGTGTGTACTTTCCATGGCCCCAAGAGGAAACCTTCAACCTCCCCTCTGACAATCATGGTCTCATGATTATGTATTGTTACACTGTCTGTAAAAAGCTAGGAAGTAATTAGCTAGGACCAAACTGTATGGATAAGAGTTCCAGTAAGGCTTCATTCACAGCTACACAGGAGTGTCAGAGTTTGTATAATCTACACTGGTATAAGTAGTCTTCTGACCTAACAAACATGGCAACTGTATAAAGACAAACTGTGATCACTTTAAATATCTGGGAACCATAAGGCAACCAGCACATAGAATGTTTGTTTTCTTATGCCAACCTCCTCTCTGCTTCCAATTCTAATAACCTCAATAAAAGAAAAGTCAAAACAACAGCAGTTTTAAAAGGGAGAAGAACAGACAAAGGAAGCACATGGTGAGGTCATTGCAGGAGAGAGAGAGAGAACCTGTAGAGTTACTGCCTTTGCTGTTTGAACTCATGTATTGCTGGACATCGGAGTGCATCTGGGAAAATTATCAAACAGTGAAATTCACAACTGATCTTGGAGGAACTGTTGGGTGAAGTTCACAGCACAGCATCAGATATGTTAATTGTTGTTTTCAGTGTGGCCTACAGAGAGTCTGCAGTAGTGAGTAGAGTGGTTTCTTTCTTGATTATATGTTTTTGGAGATATGTCTCTTGAGTAAACTTAAAATATAAGCCATAACTATTAATTTAACCTGGGGCAGTGCTTTTAGAGAAATAAGACGATATTATTTTCTGGGTCTGTAGATTGTGAAGGAGCAAAAATGGCCTTTAGTAGAGTGATATGTACTCCTTCTCAGATGTGGGAGTTTAAAGAGACTTTAAGGGTTACTGAGGATTATATCTGCCATAGATGCTGCTGGCTGTGAATCTTATCAGATTGAATAGATCGGTTGGAGATACAGTTAGAAGCAATGAGGAATTTGCAACAGGTAGGGTAAATAGGCAAAGTCTTTTCCCTGGGGTCAGTGAGTCCAGAACTAGAGGGCATAGGTTTAGGGTGAAAGGGGAAAGATATAAAAGAGACCTACGGGGCAACATTTTCACACAGAGGGTGGTACATGTATGGAATGAGCTGCCAGAGGATGTGGTGGAGGCTGGTATAATTGCAACATTTAAGAGGCATTTGGAGGGGCATATGAATAGGAAGGGTTAGGAGGGATATGGACCGGGTGCTGGCAAGTGGGACTATCTAGTTGGCATGGATGGGTTGGACTGAAGTGTCTGTTTACATGCTATACATTTCTATGACTCTATTTGCTCCCTTACAAACTAATGCTTGTGTATTCTGCTGGCAGATATTGGCTGACCAACTCCCTGTTCTCCAATTGCTGTGACTGTCCTGGACGGACCGTAGATACATCGTCCTGGCTTTGGTTCTCCTGCCTGGTATCCTGGTCATGACTGTTTTGCTGACAGCCCTTCATCTCCTTTTATGCCTCCCAATTAATATCTGTAGCTTGCAGGATGGTGGGGTGCTGATATTTTTTCCACAAAAATGCATCTTAGAAAAGACAAAAAAATCTCAGCAGCAAAATACAAAATGTATAATTTCTTGTGTGTCTTCTGAGCTGAGGCACCTTCACTGAGGGACCATTTTCATTTCTGACATTTGACAGCTCGTGTTGACAGTTCAACCCAATTCTGTCATCATCTGATGAGTTTTACACACACACACACACACACACACACACACACACTCAGTGCAGGTTTACAGTTTATAATATTTCCTTTTTTATTGTCTCTCTAGGATTTGAAGAGATTGTCAGCTTTGTTTCGGAAATGACAATTACATTCAGCTGGTGTGCTTGTCCCTGAAGACAGCAAAGGCTATGATAATACTACACGCTTAATTATTATGGTAATTCCAACCTTTTTTACCATCTGATTTTGTTCTCAGGTTAATCAGTCAAGAAAGGAAGTCAGGATCAGATGTGAATTGATTTTGGATTGGCATGTATTGTGTGACTGTTGTCAGCTGTCATTATGTCTGCATGATGTGATTAACAATTAAATACCTGGTGAAAACTCACAATGACAGAGTTTTTCACAGATGGTGCACAAGGTACTTCCAGGGCAGATTGATGGATTTCTTTTGATCCAGCCCTTAGGATGTTTTTTGGCTAGGTCAGTAATTATTGCTCATTCCTAAGTGCTTTAAGAAGATGATGGTGAGCAGCCTTCTTGAATTGCTGTGGTTCATGTGCTGTGGATGGACCCACAATTCTGTTGGGGGAGGGGAGGATATTCCCATATTTTGGTCTAGTGACAGTGAAGGAACAGCAATATATTTCCAATTCAGGGTAATAAGTGACATGGAGGGGAACTTGAAGATGGTGTTCCCATATATCCGATGCCCTTGTCCTTCTTGGAGAAAGTGAGGACTGCTAGAGATCAGAGCTGAAAATGTGTTGCTGGAAAAGCGCAGCAGGTCAGGCAGCATCCAAGGAGCAGGAGAATCGACGTTTCAGGCATGAGCCCTTCTTCAGGAAGCCATTCTTCATGAGCCATTCCTGAAGAAGGGCTCATGCCTGAAACATCGATTCTCCTGCTCCTTGGATGCTACCTGATCTGCTGCGCTTTTCCAGCAACACATTTTCAGCCCTTGTCCTTCTAGACAGAATTGGTCTTGCACTTGGAAGGTGCTGTTTAAAAATATTTGGCAAATTCCTTCATGGCATCTTGGATATAGAACATACTGCTGCTGTTGAAATCTGGTGATGGAGTGGCTGAATGTTTGTGGAGGTGATGCCAATTAAGTAGGCTACTTTGTCCTGGATAGTGTGAAACTTCTTGTGTTGTTAGAGCTGCATGCATCCAGGTAAGTGAGCACTTGACATCACACTCCTAACTTGTGCCTTGCAGATGGTGGAC
Source organism: Hemiscyllium ocellatum (assembly GCF_020745735.1). NCBI lineage: Eukaryota > Metazoa > Chordata > Chondrichthyes > Orectolobiformes > Hemiscylliidae > Hemiscyllium > Hemiscyllium ocellatum. Next base: position 34,928,042 of record NC_083426.1, on the reverse strand, counting down.
AGGTTGTGGGGGGGGGGGGGGGGGGGGGGGGGGGGGGATGTGGGAGGGGGATGGACGGGGTTCAGAAGATGAGTTACTCATTGCAGTCAAAAGGTGTGGCACTGGAAAAGCACACTCGGTCAGGCAGCATCCAAGGAGCAGAAGACTCGACATTTCGAGCACAAGTTCTTCATCAGGAATGCAATTGGTTTTGGGGGGGGGGGGCAAGGGAGCTGAGGGAGGAGGCCCAGGACTTGCATGTTCTTAGCGGAGTGGTAGGGGGAGTTGAAGTGTTCGGCCAAAGCGTGCTGGTGTCCTAGCTACCTTACCCCCAGCCCAGCCTCCTCCCATTAATCACTCAGCCTCCTTGCCTCCCAATTAAAATTCCTGATGAAGAGCTTATGCTCAAAACATCAATTGTCCTGCTCCTCTGATGCTGCCTGACTGGCTGTGCTTTTCCAGCGTCACATTTTTTGACTCTGATCTCCAACATCTGCAGTCCTCACTTTCTCATAGTTACTAACTTCAGTATTCCTCATCTCTGAACCATTCCTGGAACCACTTTATTTGTTATGGCAAGTACAGTTCAATTTCTGGCCAATGTTGAGATTCAGTGATGGTGACACTATTGAATGTCAAGGGGCAAGAGTACATTTTCTTTTACTTGGGATAGTCATTATTTCCACTGAATATTGCCCAGTTCTTGTTGCATTTGAACATGGACTGCTTCAATGTCGGACGAGTTGTGAAAGGTGCTGAACATTGTGCAATCATTGGTGAACATCCCCACTTCTGATCTAATGTTGAAAGGAAGGTCATTGATTGAACAGAGGAAGATGGTTGTGCCTCAGGCACTACCGTAAAGAACTTCTGCACAGATGCCCTCTGAGTCCTTTATTTTTATTTATTATTACCAAAATAAGTACTTCTGTGTTCTCACACCATGAGCTAAGTTTAAACCCATATCTTCCACATTACAAAACAACTACTTTCAATCCTGCGACTTCACCTCAATCCACCATAGTTTTAGCAGATTTGCTGTTCTAACCCTAATCCCAGATCCTGGCAGTTCCAGACCTTACTACTGTATTCCAATGCTTTCTTTCTTTGCCAGGCTCCCATTTTCTACCTAGCAAATCTCGGTTACCGATATCCTAATCACATGCTGTGCATCAGCTCCCAGTCCATCAACACCTTCAATTTAAAATTCTCATCTTTGTTTTTAAAACCCTCATGGCCTCAACACCTCCTACCTCAGCAGCATTCTTCTGTCCTACAACCCTTCAAAAAGATGGCTTTTCACTAATTCTGTTTTCCCTAGCCTCATTATTGGTCACTGTGTCTTCAGACAACTGGAGCTCTGGCATTCTATCTCCAATCTTTGTAGCTCATTCAGTTCTAAATCTCTTGATTTTCACGTCTCCTTAAAATCTATGTTTTTGCCCTGCCTTTTAATCGCCATCCTCATATACCGTTCTATGCCTCAATATTATTTTTTATTTGATTATGCTACTGCAAGATGCATTGGGATAGTCTCCTTCAGGATACAAATGCAAGTTTGTATGAACTTCAATATTATTCTTAAACCTGGAATATTTATTTGAGAATACTTCTAAGCAATTGATATCTAATAATATATAGTCAACGGGGAAAGATTATTAATATATTAGTGAGTTTTAAAAAGATTTGTAGCTCAGGTTGAGCACTGGTGGTATGGCCTGCTTTCTATTTATATGCTTAAGTTACCTTGGGTTGGTGATGTCATTTCCTGTGGTGAATACACCAGGATACATGAACACCAACTAGCCACAAAAAGATATGACCCACTCTCACTAATATCTTTATATACAGATGAGCGAGGACACCACTTTGACTGGGACAACATATCCATCCTAGGACAAGCCAAAAAGAGACAAGCATGAGAATTCCTAGAAGCATGGCGTTCCAACCAGAACTGTGTCAACAAATCGTGGGCGGCAGGGTGGCACAGTGGTTAGCACTGCTGCCTCACAGCACCTGAGACCCGGGTTCAATTCCCGACTCAGATGACAGACTGTGTGGAGTTTGCACGTTCTCCCCATGTCTGCGTGGGTTTCCTCCGGGTGCTCCAGTTTCCTCCTACAGTCCAAAGATGTGCGGGTCAGGTGAATTGGCCATGATAAAATTGCCCGTAGTGTTAGGTAAGGGGTAAATGTAGGGGTATGGGTGGGTTGCGCTTAGGCGGGTCGGTGTGGACTTGTTGGGCCGAAGGGCCTGTTTCCACACTGTAAGTCTAATCTAATCTAATCTAAACATATTGACTTGGATCCCATTTACCACCCCTGAGAAAAAGAACAGGAAATGATGTCACCAACCCAAGGAGACCTAAGCACATAAATAGAAAGTGGGCCATACCACCAGTGCTTCATCTGGAGGCTCACTGATGATGTTACCGAGTATGGTGATGAACCTTCTGAAAATGAACCTTACAGCTCAGCAAGCAAATCTACATCCATTATTATTAATGTATTGCCATTGAGAACATGCAATAGAAGAAAGAGAGTACTTGCAGTTATAACTTTGTGAAATTTTGATTATTTTGCTGCTCTGACATTTGGGGGTTTGATTTCAGTGCCCTCAAACTTCAAATTGTGGAGGTTTTTTGGACAGCTTATAGAGTCATAGTCATACAGCATAGAAACAGACCCTTTGGTCCAACCAGTCCATGTCAACCATAATCCTATACTAAACTAGTTCCTTCAGCCTGCTCCTGGCCCATGTCCCTCCAAACCTTTCCTATTCATATACTTATCCAAATGTCTTTTAGAATCCTTACAGTGTGGAAACAGGCCCTTCAGCCCAACAAGTCCACACCAATCCTCCAAAGAGTAACCCCCCAGAGCCATTCCCCTATCTATTATCCTATAGTTACCCCTGACTAATGCACCTAACCTACACATCCCTGAACACTATGCACATTTAGCATGGCCAATTCACCTAACCTGAACAGTTGTGGATTGTGAGAGGAAACCGGAGCTCCCAGAGGGTACCTACACGAGACACAGGGAGAATGTGCAAACTCCACGCAGTCACCTGAGGCTGGAATCGAACCTGCGTGTCTGGCGCTGAGGAAGCAGTGCTATCCACTGGGCCACTGTGCTGCCCAAAAAGTCCTAGCCTATCTAGGCTTTCTTTATAACTCAAACCTTCCATACCCAGCAACATCCTGGAAAATCTCTTCAGAATCCTCTCCAGCTTAATAATATTCTTCCTACAACTGGTTGACCAGAACTGGATACAGTAATACAGATGATTCCTCACTTTTTTCCAGTACATCCTCAACATGACTTCTCAAATCCTATACTCAAAGGACTGAGCAATGAAGGCAAGTATGCCAAATGCCTTAAACCACATTTTTATGTTCACACAACCACCAGAATTTCCTGGAGTCCTAAACATAGTTGAAAACCTGCTATGTTTCAAAAGACTGTATAATTCATACCTTTACCTAGGGTACTGTTAATGCTGCAAGATAAATTGTAACGATATTAAGGAATTTTTTTTTGTTGTAGGAAATGATACTCCAGCATTAACTGACAGAAGGTATACAATGCTTTAAACTTTTTTATATGTCAGAAGGATTTGTTTTTCCATTGTTAATTAAGACTGCATATTTCCATTTTAGCAACATATCACCTTTACCTCAATATGAATCAGCCCTTCAATCTCTATACAGAGGAACCTTCGTTTTCTGAATGAGATGGGCGGGCATTGTTTCATTTGAATAAATGAGCTGCCAGAGGAAGTGGTGGAGGCTAGTACAATTAGAACATTTAAAAGGCATCTGGATGGGTATATGAATAGGAAGGGTTTGGAGGGATATGGGCCAAGTGCTGGCAGGTGGGACTAGATTGGGTTGGGATATCTGGTCGGTATGGACGAGTTGGACCGAAGGGTCTGTTTCCATGCTGTACATCTCAGTCACTATGACTCTATAATTGCTTATTCGGATAATCAACTTTACCTTAAACAAGGGAAGCCATACTGATCTAACACTGCTTTCTGCTGGAGAATTTGGTTAAATCCATAATTTTAATGTGTCTGCTATTTAAACAAACTAATCTTTGCATTCTGCAAATTACAGGTTAAACACTAAATCCTTACCATCACATAAATATTGTATATAAAATCCCTGCATTAAACAAGATCCTGAACAGCTTCTATGATTGCAAGAGCATTTGTCAGTTTCTGGGAACTCAGTGTCATGTTAGCAAAACAGAAGCACCACCTCACGCATACGTTTACTTGCTTGGCCACTTTTTTCATGAACGGCCAGTAGAGTGACGGGAATACCCTGTAAAACACTTACTTTTGCAAAGGGCTATATAACTAACCCTTACGTAAAAAATATCCAGTCACTGATGTTTGAGGTGCTTGGGTTTCTTTGTTTTTGCCAGCGTTTTCACAGTCTTCTTCAGTACAGATAAACCAAATACACTTACCTTTTTGACATAACATTTTTGCGGGACCTTGAGAGCTTCTTCGGCTAATCCAAAATTCAGATAATTGGTAACACAATAATTACTGTTAGAATAAACCTCTCCAGTGTTTTTCTTGGTGGTCCCAGACCTCACTTTGTGACTGATTACTTTCCCAAATTTCATCACCCCACCTGCATTAAACATAATGCTTATCCATCATCCCCACTTTGTTAACTCCCATGGCTTGTCATCATCTAACATGTTGACTCATATTTTGGTGTAACGACTTGCACCATGCTTTCAGGTAGTGCATTCAAGATAACAATTCAGAGAGTAAACAAAATGTTTCCACTTGTTAGCACTTGTTATTTTCTCAATCATCTAAGGTCTACGTTTCTGGTGACTGCACCTCCCACCACATCGGAAACCATTTCGCCTTACTTCCGAAAACCATTCATGATTTTAAATCCCTCTATAACATGCAGAATGAAAGCAAGCTGCTTGTAGAACATTTAGAACATAGAACATAGAACATAGAAGGATACAGCGCAGTACAGGCCCTTCGGCCCTCGATGTTGCGCCGACCGAATCCTACCTAACCTATACTAGCCCAATAACTTCCAAATGCCTATCCAATGCCCGCTTAAATGACCATAAAGAAGGAGAGTTCACCACTGATACGGGCAGGGCATTCCATGAACTCACAACCCGCTGTGTGAAGAATCTACCCCTAACATCTGTCCTATACCTACCACCCCTTAATTTAAAGCTATGTCCCCTAGTAACACCTGACTCCATTAGCGGTAAAAGGTTCTTAGTATCTACCCTATCTAAACCCCTAATCATCTTATACACTTCTATCAGATCTCCCCTAAACCTTCTCTTCTCCAATGAGAACAGCCCCAAGTGCCTCAGCCTTTCCTCATAAGATTTTCCTACCATTCCAGGCAACATCCTGGTAAACCTCCTCTGCACTCGTTCTAAAGCTTCCACATCCTTCCTATAGTATGGTGACCAAAACTGCACACAATACTCCAGATGAGGCCTCACCAGAGTCTTATACAACTGCAACATGACCTCAGGACTCCGGAACTCAATTCCTCTGCCAATAAAGCCCAGTACACCATATGCCTTCCTCACAGCACTATTTACCTGGGTGGCAACTTTCAGAGATCTGTGTACATGGACACCAAGATCCCTCTGCTCATCCACACTACCAAGTAGCCTACCATTAGCCCAGTAATCCATCATCTTGTTATTGCTACCAAAGTGAACGACTTCACACTTAGCTACATTGAATTCCATTTGCCACATTTCCGCCCAGCTCTGCAACTTATCTATATCCCGCTGTAACCTACCACTTCCTTCCTCACTATCCACAACTCCACCAACTCCACGAGATTTGTTAAAATCTTAATTCAAACAAGTATTCTCATTGCAGGAACATAACAGAGATCCTTTAATGGAGTATTTTACTCTGTTAACTTACTTTTTAAGCTGCTGTGCTAGTTAAATAATATGCTGAGCATCTTTTTTTTCTTGCTTGATCTTTACTGCTGTGACATTCAAGTCTCTATATGTGTGTCAAGGAGGCATTACCAATGGGATTTCCCTAGCTCTCTTTTTGTTTTACTAATAAACACTGCAATTCCCGCTCCTCCCAAAGGACATAGGATTAACGCTAGGAGTCTTGAACTAAGCAAAAGTTCACCAGCTTTGAAGATATCAGGACTGCAGGATTGCTGTTTCTGTTTCATTCCATTGCCCAGTCATGGTGATTCACCCATGGATTCTACCACAGGATTTTGGGAAATAATCTGGAATGTACTGACTGCTGCTGTAGATTCATGGTTGAAGAGATGTTTAAAATGTTCTTTGTAGTACTGACGAGTGGCATTGTCACCCTTACGTAGAGAAACACCTTCCTGTAAACGAATGTCCATTTGATTTTGGTTTATCAATGAAAAACGTCATGTTCAAAGATATGTATTGCTATGAAAAAAACATCCTTCATTTCTTGCAGAATAACATTGCAACTCAAGAAGGTAGCATTTCATCTGCTCAGAGCCCAAAGACACATCCAAAAGCCAAGGGCATATGTTCGGAAGAAAGGCCTGAGAGATCCAACAGTATGCTGACCTTCACAAGAAGCAAAGCTTTTTTGAAACCAGGAATACCATCCTCACAGTTATAGAGATATATAGCCCAGAAATAGACTCCTCGGTCCAACTAATCCATGCTGACCAGAAATCCTATATTAATCTAGTCCCATTTTCCAACATTTGGTCCATATCACTCTAAGCCCTTCCTATTCCTATACCCATTCAAATGCATTTTAAATTTTGGAATTGTACCAGTCTCCACCAACTCCCCTGGCAGCTCATTATAGAGTGAAAACATTGTCCCCAGATCCCTTTAATCTTTCTCTTCTCACCCTTAATCTATGCCGCCCAGCTTTGGACCCCAAATTCCAGAGAAAATTCCCTGTACACCCATCCCATCCATGTCCCTCATGACTCTATAAAACTCCACAAAGTCACCCCTCAGCCTCTGATGCTCCAGGGAAAGCTCCAGCCCATTCAGCCTCTCCCTGTGGCTCAAATCCTTCAACCCTGGCAACATCCTTATAAATCTCCTCTGAACCCTTTCAAGTTTCACAACATCCTTCGTATAGCAGGAAACTGGAACCACACACAGCACTCCAAAAATGGTCTATACAATGTCCCGCACAGCTGCAACATGACCTCTCAACTCCCATATCCAACATACCGACCAATAATGGAAAGCATACCAAATGTGTCCTGAACTATCCCATCCACCTGTAACTCCACCCCGAAGGAATTATGAACCTGCGCTCCAAGGTATCTTTGTTTAGCAACACTCTTGAGGACCTTACCATTAAGTGTAGAAGTCCTGCCCTGATTTGCCTTTCCAAAATGCAGCACTTCACACCCATCTAAACCAACCTCCATCTGCCACTCTTCAGTGCATTAACCCATATGATCAAAATCCTGTTGTACTCTGAAGTAACCTCCTCGCTGTCCACCACACCTCAGATTTTAATGTCATCTACAAACGTACTAACCATACCTCCGACATTCACATCAAAATCATTTATATAAATGACACAGAGCACTCGACTCAGCATTGATCCTGTGGTACTCCACTGGTCACAGGCATCTGTTCTGAAAAGCAACCCTCCAACACCACCCTCTGTTTGCTACCTTTGAGCCAGTTCTGCATCCAAATGGCTCATTCTTCCTGTATTCCTTCTGATCTAACTGTGCTAACCAGTCTATCATGAGGAACTTTGTTGAATGCCTTACATTAGTCCTTATAGATCACGTCCACTCTCTTCCCTCCTCAATCCTCTTCATTACTTCAAGTCAATTTAGTGAGACATGATTTACCACGTAAAAAGGCCAAGTTGCTTATCACGAATCAATCCTTTCAAAATACATATGATCTGACTTATCCAGTCATAGCATGATTGTCAATTTTTTGTATTCAATCCGAACTGATAGAGAGGCATGTCTCATGCCTTCCTCACCACCCTAAATATTCCTTTTCGGGCAGCTATGACATGAACTCCTCAGTATATCAATGCTTCATCAAGGTCAAATATTTTTCCTCCTTTAAGACATTATTACATCTTAACCTTTTTGGTCATTTGATACAATACCCCTTTATGTGGCTTGGTGTCATAAGTTTAATCATGCTCCTGTGACATGACTTTGAATACTTCATGATGTTTAAGATGTTCTGTTAATATAAACTGCTGATCTTCTTGGTGATAGTGCTGTTTAAGACAACTGCTTACAATAGAGAAATTAAACTGGTAACAGGATATTCCAAAAATAGTAAGTAGATTTTCCTGTCTATTATGATCCTTTTCATTGTTACATTTCCAATTTGCATATCATCTGCAAACTTTGTAATTATACCTTGTATACCCATAAACAAATCAATATATATATCAAAAACAGTAAGCTTATTGATCTGCCCACTATAATTAATGACTTGTTTAATAATGTTTCATCTCAATTACCCTCAAATTAATCTTATCACACAGAATTCTGCCCATTATATCCGTGGGTTGACTTCATAAAATCCCGACAGTATGGAAGCAGACCGCTTAGCCCATCAAGTCGTCACCGACCTTCTGAAGGGCATCCCACCCAGACCTATCCCTGCTACCCTAGCCCTGTAACCCTGCATTTCCACAGCTAATCCACCTAGCCTGCTCATTCCTGAACACCATGGGCAATTTTGCATGCCCAATCCACGCAACCCACACATCTTTGGATTAGATTAGATTACTTACAGTGTGGAAACAGGCCCTTCGGCCCAACAAGTCCACACCGACCCGCCGAAGCGCAACCCACCCATACCCCAACATATACCCCTTACCTAACACTATGGGCAATTTAGCATGGCCAATTCACCTGACCCACTCATCTTTGGACTGTGGGAGGAAACCGGAGCACCCGGAGGAAACCCACGCAGACACGGGGAGAACGTGCAAACTCCACACAGTCAGTCGCCTGAGGCAGGAATTGAACCCAGGTCCCTGGCGCTGTGAGGCAGCAGTGCTAACCACTGTGCCACCGTGCCGCCCTAATTGTGGGAGGAAACCCATGCTGACATGGGGAGAATGTGAAAACTGTTACCCAAGGCTGAAATCAAACCCAGAACCCTGGCGCTGTGAGGCAGAAGTGTAAACCACTAAGCTATCATGATGCTCACCTCTGAGTGTTTAGGCTATGTGAGTAGTAAATACTGGGTAGTTGCTCACATAAATCCCATTAGCAATACCATATATTATTTATTCAAGACTGAGTTAGACAATGTTTTGTTTAAAAGCTGGAAAATGGAGTGAAGGTCCAGTATCCAATTGGCCATGATCTCATGGAATGTTTGAACATATTCAGGGTCTATTCCTGCTCCCATTTATTCTACTGTTACAATTGACCAGATGTCGAACCCATGTATCAGTAGTCTAAAGTGACCTTGAATGACTACAGTAGATGTTGTGTAATCATTTCGGTACAAAGTTATTACACAAAGCCATTGTATAGAGTTGTTAAACAAACATTGGTATTGGCCTATCATGATACTTTTAATTGGCCCAGATTTTTGGATCAGCAGGGTATTAACAGGTAATTTCTGATCAACAGATCTAACCGACAGTAAGCCTTTTGAATTATTTTAAATTATCGGTGATTTTTGTGACAAAAAAGTCCGAGTCTAGTCTGTTCCAAAGGCATTCATCAAAGGAAAGTGGAAAGAAATGGCATTCAGCCAAGGAATAGTATTGCAGGCTAAGGCACATCCCATTTTTGTTTAGCATTTACTGCTGTATTTCAGGAATTAAATCATGTAAAGTTCAAAAGCCACCTTGACATCAACTGAGGACAGGTCCATGTAAGTGAGAGAGTAAGGTGGCACATAGTTAAGACAGAAGGATATATGTGGGTTTTGGGGATAGGGTACAAGATGTGTCATGTGGGTAGCAACATGGGTGAGGCAGACAGTGTGACAAGCAGGGGAGGCAGTTGACATGCCAACTGGGTAGGCTGCCAGGTGGATGAGAGAGCTAGTGTGCTCGGTTCATGGATGAGCAGTCTGTGTGGAGGGTGGTGGTGGGGATTATTGTGTTCATGTCCAGCAGCAGTGGGAAGGGGTGTGACGACAAGTTGGTTTGGTGTTGAGTGTCTGGGGCATTCAGTTTGTGTCAGATTGGAAGGTCATATTGGGAGGTAAAAACAATGACTGCAGATGCTGGAAATCAGATTCTGGATTAGTGGTGCTGGGAGAGCACAGCAGTTCAGGCAGCATCCAACAAGCAGCGAAATCGATGTTTCGGGCAAAATCCCTTCATCAGGAATAAAGGCAGTGAGCTTGGGAGTCAAGTGCAGAAGAGTCAGGCTGTGTCAGGAGCTGCTCTTTGGGTCGGGAGGGGGCAGTCAGTGGTGAATTAGTGGGTCAAGTTAATAGCTATCAGAAAGAGAATAGGTTTAATTCCTTTAACAAGTATGGAAATTGCTGGAAGAAACTCAGCAGGTCTGGCAACATTTGTGGAGAGAAAGCAAAGTTAATGTTTTGAGTCCAGTGACCTTTCCTCAGAACTAGTAGTGGCTAGGGAAATGTGTTATATATGCTGAAACCAGGTGGTGGGTAAAGGAGTAAGCAATAGTTGGAGACTGAGCCCAGAGGAAGAGTTAAGGAGACAAAGAGATGAATAGTGTTAAACCAGAAAGAAAACAAATGATAATGGGAATGCTTTACATCAGTTTCATAAATTCCAGTTCACGGAGAATAGCCACATCCTCATCACTATGGTACACAATTCCTTTACACACATATCCTCAATTAGGATGATCTTAGGGCCCTCTTATCTTGGAATAAAGGCCTGAACCATCCTCATCCACCACTAACCCCTTCCGGCTGGCCAAGCTTGTCCTCACTTTGACCAACCTCTCCTTTAATTCCTCTCACTATCTTCAGGTCAAAGGGTGGCCATTAGTATCTCCATGGGCCCCAGTTATATCTGTCTCTTCATGGGGTACTTGGAACATTCCTAGTTCCAATTCTACTCGGACCTTTTGCCTAACGCGTTCTCCAGTAAATCAATGGCATAATCGTGCTGCTTCCCTCTCTCAGCCATGTGGAAAAATGTATCAATTTTACTTGCAATTTCCTCCCCACTCTCACCTTCACCTGGTCCATTTCTGACACCTCCCTTCCCTTCCTTGATATCTCTGTTTCCATTTCTGGGGATAGGATAGGACAGGGATTCATTAATAGTCACCACAAATCCACCCTGCTTTCTGTAAAGAGTGAATTCCATTCTCCCAATTTCTTTGTCCCTTTCAGATCTGATGATGTTAGCTTCTACAGGTGGGCCTTATGGATGTCCATTTTTTCCTCAGCCACCATGGGTGAGAGGGCCTCAGCCTGTCCAACCCATTTCCTGCACCCCTTCTCTTCCCTCCCACAAGACTGATAGAGTCCTTCTTGTCCTCACTTTGCACCCCACCAGAATCACCATCCAATGGGGATTATTGCCCAATACCTGCCATTTCCACCATCTCCAACTGGATGTCACACCTCCTGCCCTCTGTTCAGCCTTCCACAGGGACCGTTCACTCTGGGACACCCGGGTCCACATCCAAACCCTCTCCAGAGCAATTTCCCATGCCTTCACAGAAATTGTGAAACTGGTCTGTTTACTTCCTCCCTCTTCACTCTTCAAGTCTCCAGTTACATCGTCCAGGTGAAGCAACAATTTACCTGCACTTCACTCAGTTTACTCTATTCATTGCTCATATTGTGGTGTCCTCTGCATTGGGAAGACAAAACACAGACTGGGCGATCACTTTCTGGACATCTACATTCACCAGAAAAAGTGACCACGAGCCTGTCCTTTCAACCACCCTATTGCCTGGCCAACACCTCTGTCTCAGGCTTGCTGCAGTGCTCCACTGAAGGTGAATGAATAGCATCTCATTTTTCACTTGGGGGACCTACAGCCTTCAGGACTGAAGTTTAATAGTTTTAGGGCTTCTTCCATGTCCTTTGCCCACTCCCACACTCTGCTTTCAGTACAGCCAACCCATTTTCAAATATTTATTGTCCCCATTAGCAGCTCTTTCATAGAATGCCCTAGTGTGAAAGCAAGCCATCTGGCCCACTGAGCTCACACTGATCCTTATCCCTATTGGCTAATCCACTTAGCCGATGCATCCCTGAACACTATGGCCAATTTAATCAACCTAACCTGCGCATCTTTGGACTATGAGAGAAAACCCATGTAGACAAAGGGAGAATGTGCAAACTCCATAAAGGTAATTCCCTGGGGGGGGGGTTGGGGGAGAGGATTTGAACCACTGAGCCACCATGGCACTCTTCTTTCCATTGGCTTACCATTATCCATCCCTTTGTCTATCTAACTCTCTCTCTCTCTGGGCTCCATCTCCATCTGTGCCTTACCTCTGAATCCTCACCCCACCCCCCCTCCCCATCCCCCACTCCCTCATCGTGAACCTTATCCTGGCTACTTCAATTCTGAAATAACTGACCCAGAACTCTCCAAACATTTTAGGGACTTTCTTCGAGGGTTCTGAATACAAGGGAATTGAATACCAGGAGCTTGAATTCTCTGAGCAATTCCATCAGAGATAGCCACATTTGGAAATCTGCAAGGTCCCATTGTATAATCAGTGCTCCAATGATTATCTGGCCGTCTAAGTATCGGGGGTCAGTATCTTAAAAGTTAGCTCATCTGGTGGAATATTTCAAATTTGCAACTGTAATTGCAGTTTTAAAAACAAAAGTTCTTTATTAGGCTGTAAGGCCTTGTAGAATGGTATGAGCTTTCAGAAACTCACTACTATAAATGCAGGTTATTATTCCCTAACACAGAATAATGAACTGACACCAATTATAAACCAGAAATAATTCTACAAAACATTGGTTGAATGTCTTAGCAGTTCTGTACAAGAAAGAAAATAGTCAACAAAACACCACAATCTGTGAACACTTTGTCATAATATCTGAGCCAAGTGGAATTCTTGAAGGAGAGATTGCAGGCTGTAAAAGATGATTGTTTTTTCCAGGAAGCAGCCGTCCAATGGGCCTGGACACAATGAGGTCTCAGGAGACCTGCTGGAGAGCAGAAAGCACAGGCAGTAACACAAAACAAATGAGAGGCATCTGCAGAACAAGGCCAGCTGTAGAATTGCCCTGCTGGAGCGGCAATTTAGTCTCACTTTCCCATCTCAGCAACAGGGAAGGGAGTTCAGCACCCGGGAGGTGGATTTATCTTAACACACGCGAGTCGAGAGGATGAATAAATTCGGGAGAGTCAGCGATGGGAACACAAAGCCCTGAAATGAATAAACCACCCAAGAGCCAGACAGGAGGGGCGGGGGAAAAGTCTGGTCCCGAAACGAAAACAAACTGTGCACAGAGGCTGCTGGCTCAACATGTCACAGCAACAGCTTTCAGGCAACTTCGAACCCCTAAATACATGTTGGAGTTTGGATCAACATAAAGACAAAGGACACACTTTGACTAAGGTTCCCCCTTTGTAACTGGTGAGGGTCTCAAGTTAACCAGATGCAATACCACCACCACCTTTCATTTTGAAAATACTGGGGAATATTTACGCCTTAAAATTGTGTGTGTGTGTGGTGGGGGAGCGGATGTAGGATCACACCCGGGGTATCCCCCCCTCCCCACCCCCTTTTGAGAAACACTTGATGGAATAAAATGTTCCCAAACCACAGTGGCTCAGAACTCCACCCCCAATGTTTTCTCAATGACTCAGTTGCTGCGGGGGCGGAAGCCTTTGATCTGGGAACGTCAGGAGGAGGGCTGGACGAAGAGATGCTGAAATGAAATAAAAAGCCATCTGGGCATGTTGCAACAGCTCCCAGGGAAACACTGAGTGAGGGAGGGCGAAGAGACAGGGAGAGGGAGGGAAATGAACTAGAACCGTCCATCATCACTGGGTCTTCGCAGGTTTAAAATCCCCAGGCAAAAGGGAGAGAGAGTCCAGGTCAAACAGCATGCCAGAGATGAACGGTCAAACGGTCCTGAAGGAAGGGCTGTTGGAGAAAAGGAGTGACGGCTTGCTGCAGTTATGGAAGAGGAAGAGCTGCGTGCTCACTGACGAGGGGCTGTGCATCTACGAGCCGAAGGCGAGCCGCTCCAAATGCAAAGTGCTGCCGTTCGACAACATGAAGACGGTGGACTGCGTGGAGAGAAAAGGCCGGTACGTCTACTTCACCATCGTGATGGCCGACAGCAGGGAGATCGACTTCAGGTGCCTGGAGGACACGACGTGGAACGCGGAGATCACCCTGGGCATGGTGCAGTTCAAGAACCGCCAGGCCATCCAGTCGGTGAAATCCAGGCAGCTGGCTCACATCTGCACGCCGCCTCCAGCCATCAGCACCATGTCCTGATCCAAAGAGCCCCGAGGTGAGTGCGTTGTGCGAGCGCCTGCCCCGTCCTTTCCTCCCATCGCCGGCCTGCCACTGTCTCTCTGTAGAGTTTCCAATGAATGGAGGAACAATGAACGCGGCTTAACTGTGAAACCAATTTGATCAGCAGGCAATCGCCTCTCGGTTCTGACCATTCTAGTTCTCCCGACAACACGAACATAAGCTCACAATTGAAATAAATTACTGTATACATTTGGGAGAATGGAAATTTAGTAGAAAACAAGGAACAATTGGATTTTCCAGTGCTCTGGGATGAGAGGATTTCTGTGTGGGGTTTAGCTCCACACATTCTGAAAACCAAATTTTAATAATCATGCTATTTTAGTAAAACAAAGGCAGTAATTGTGCACAATAAGGCTGTCACTTAAGGACGAGGCAACCACCATAACCCATAAGATCGTGTGACATAGGAGCAGAATTAGGCTATTCAATCCATCGAGTTTCCTCCATCATTCAATAGTTGTGCAATTTTTTTCTCAACCACCTTCTCCCTGTGACCCTAGGCCCCTACTAATTAAGAATCTGACTATTTCAGTCTTAATTACTTGGCTTTCACAGCCTTCTACTGCACTGAGTTCCACAGATTCATTACCCTCTGGCTGAAGAAATTCCTCCCTATTTCACTTCTAAAGGGTCGTCCTTTCACTCTGAGGCTGTGCCCTTGGGTCCTAGTCAAGATTAGAGTGGTGCTGGAAAAGCACAGCAGGTCAGGCAGCTTCTGAGGAGCAGGAAAATCGACGTTTCAGGCAAAAGCCTCCATCAGAAATGAGGGCCGATGAAGGGCTTTTGCCCAAAACATCGATTTGCCTGCTCCTCAGATGCTGCCTGACCTGCTGTGCTTTTCCAGCACCACTTTAATCTTGACTCTGATCTCCAGCATCTGCAATCCTCACTTTCACCCTTGAATCCTAGTCATTCCCACTGGTGGAAGCATCTTTTCCACATCCACCTTATCCAGCATTCTGTAAGTTTCAATGAGATACCCCTCCCACCCTTCTAAATACCATCAAGTATGCACCCAGAGTCCTCAACCCAAAAACAATTAAGCTCCACAGGACGAGGATCGTGACATTTTCAAGTAAGGAATGAGTAAGAAACTCAGTCAGCCATTTGAATTGTGTAAATATAGTACTCCTGAAAGTAGTTGAAAAGCGTGGCACTGGAAAAGTACAACAGGTCAGCTTTCAAGGAACAGGAGAGTCGACATTTCAGGCAGAAGACCTGATGCTCAGACGCTGCCTGACCTGCTGTGCTTTTCCAGCATCACCCTTTTCGACTCCTGACTCTCCAGCATCTGCAGTCCTCCCCTTCTCATACTCTTGACAATACTCATTTTAAACAAGATTATTTTCAGTTAGTTAGAGAAACAAGAGTTATGGGAAAAAAGTAGGAAAGTGGAGTTGATCTCGTTCAATGGCAGGGTAGATGTGGGCTGAATGGTCTACATCTGCACATATTTCTGTTTTTTTTCTCTCTGATGAACCGTCATGGCTACCAGCTTTCTAAAGCACTGGCTGTAACAACTGTTCAAGAAGTGGGTCACAATTTTCTCATCTCTCAGAGGTTGCTCGTACACTATCAATACTGAACCCGACTGTGTTACACAGGGTAGGAAAAGTTTTATATATATTGCCAATCACAAAAAAATTACATTTATATATTACGGTTAAATTAAAATATCCTTTCAAGGTATTGAACCGCTGATGAAAGTATAAAGTCAGATGATTAATGGTTTGTTCGATGAGGTAGACATTTAGAATCATTTTAAGAAGGGAAATGTTGAGGCTGGTGTGATGCAGTGTTAGAGTCCCTACTTTGGTGGTGGTGGTGGTGGTGGTGGGTGCCGCAGAGGGCCTGGGTTCAACATCAGGATGTGTGTCATGTCTCTGCAGATTGGTTAAAACTGTCTAAAAGAGGAAGTGGAGATGGAAGGTTTAAGAGGGAAAATTATGAGCTTTTGCTCAAAGTAACAGTGATGGAGCAATTAATATCAGAGCTGCACAAAGGGCCAAGATGAGATCTGGAGGGTTTGTAGTGATGGGAAAGGTCAGGAAGGGGAAATGATTTGAGAGCAAGGATGAGGATTTAAAATGTGATATTTTGTCAGATGGAAAACCAATAAGCATGGGTTGCTTGGGGAACAGGTTTTAGGGAGAGTTAAAATGTTTGAAGGCGGAGGTGGGTACTGCAGCTGCTGGAGATTAGAGTCAAGATTAGAGTGGTGCTGAAAAAGCACAGCAGGTCACGCAGTATCCAAGGAGCAGGAAAATCGATGTTTCAGGCAAAAGCCCCAGTCAGCAGTTTTGGAGGGTCTATGGACGGTGGAAGGCCACAGGAGCGATAGTTTCATTAGCAGGTAAGGCAGGTCTGAAATCAAGGTATGTTGCCGATGTGGAGGGAAATAGGCTTGGTGTGATATTGCCAAATCATGCTTAAAACCTCATCTCAGGTTCTGACGCTAGTTTAAGTCAAGTTCAAGACTTTTGCCAGACAGGGAAACATTGGACAGGAACGAGGTTTCTGACAGGGACCAAAGCCAATGGGTTTTGTTTGATGAAGTCTCTGCTTGATTCAAATCTGGATGTCAGATATTTAGAGACAGCAGAGGGATTCAAAGGATGGTAGTGAGCTTAATCTCAATGTCATATGATAATTGAGATAGATGGAGTGATTAAAAACTACCTTTTAATATTTGGTTTAGAAATTATTCTTACACACTCTGGCTGCAATAAGCACGTAAGCATACCTGAAACCCCTAATTAGACCACATCCTTTTACATTAATTCAACTGCCGATATTTCATCCTTCAATTAAGCCGCTTGAAAAAAAAGGAATAAATTGCTTTATAGCACAAGTTATTCTCTGATGATTGTTCCTATTGTCATTTGTCTGTGCTATCATGTAAATTTTCTTGCTTTCTATTTGTGCTGACTAACTTTAGGAAAAATAAAGGTTGAGGTGTTCATTCATTTTAGAGTTTTTTTTGTAATATCATAACGTGCATAAGGTGGCTGCTATGTTAGCTAATATTCATTCCCTATTAAGTGAACTGAGGCTTTCTCAGGATGTAACAGTTGCCATAAAAATTCAGATTTCTATTTAATTTAACATAAACTTCTCTGTCATTTAAACAAAGGCACTAAAATACTTATAAAAATGCTTAAAAATTGAATAGAACAATTTTTTTAAACCAACAATTAATATATTTATTAATATCATGTGATGAGTCAAAAATATTAATATCTTCAAATATTTAGAATAGCAATATCAAAACACAATTCAAGTATTTGGAAAAGAGTTCAAGCAGTTAATACCCTGTGTAATGTCTGATAAGCTTTTTGGATTCAACATTTGAAGTTTTTAGTTCACATAAAAAAAAGCTTCAAGTTGTATACTCGTTTAATATGGTATGCAGAATCTACATTCAGTTGTTCTGTTTTTACCAATTTCTCAAAGTTGCAAGAACAAAATACTGAGCAAGTCTGAAGCAAAAACAGAAAATTCAGGAAATAGCAAATCTAGCAGCATCTACATTAATGTTTCATCACAACTGATTATCCATTAACCTGGTTTTAGATAGTTCTCAAAAAAGATATTTCTCTTAACAGATGTTGGTAATTAGTAATTTTGCTAAAGGCTCACAGAAATCTATTACGAACAATCTAACTTAATTATATTTAACCTATTTTGCATAACATGTCATGTAACAGATACAAATACCTTTACTTGCAAAAGCTGCAGACCTGGAAGGGTCCTTCATTGATGGGAAGCTGTGTGCTTATGGTCTACTATTAAAACCTAAAGTCAGAATAAACTTAACGTTTACCTGGTTTTTTTTAAATATTTATCTCAAGATATTATAATGCTACAATATTGTTCTATTGTTCCATCAACTGTTCAGTATTTCAACCAAATAGCTATTCCTAATATGTGAAGTGGGAAAATAACACTTTTTACAGTTTTCAAATCAGTACTAGAACCACTAATAGTCATTGCTTGAGTCTCATTTACTTTCCTGGTGGTCACCCAAGATAAAATTATTTCACAGTCAGCCGCATTGGGAAAGGTCTCCCATGAGCCTCTAGAGTATAAATGCTGCTGTTGTCCTAAGGTTGTTCAACAATGCCATGGTGAGGCAACATAGTTGGATCCAATGCTCATTCAATATTCAATGGAAAAGATGAAAGAAAAGGCAAAAGGTGAATCAATCTCGATTGCCTGTTGGATATGAGCAAGGAGAACTCAGCTGAACTTGCTCGCATGCAGTTGAGACAAATTATTTTAGCATAAAATAGCTTTATTTTAAACAGAAAGCCAACAGTTGTACATTATTTAAATTTTAAGCAGATTGCATAATTGGAAGTTAATGCCCTGGATGTTGGGTACAATAGCTTCTTTAGCATTTAAATCAATCAGATAACACAATATGAAATTAGCATTGGATGGTTTATTTTTTAATTGTGGTGGGATACACACCCAGAGTTATATCCTGCAGTACTGTTTCTGGTCCCTCCCTGTAATTGTACTAGGTGCTGTTGACTTTGTGTGTCATAATAGCTTTTAGTCATTGGCCTTTTACATTAATAGAAATAAGTTTGGGTGTCTTCATTGAAACTTTTTGTTTGATGTTTAGGTCAGCTTCATTAGGATCTGAATAGATCTGATCCATAATGGTACGTCTCCAGCTTCAGTACTGTGAATGCTTTGAATGTGGTTGAACATTGAAACTGATTGGCAATCTTAGCATTAAAATAGTTTTTCCCAGCATGAGTCATTAATTTCATTAATTAGTTTTATGCATGATGAAAGTAAATAATGTGTGTGTGTAGGTGGGATGCGGTAGACAGCTTTCATTGACTTACCACAATTTTCCTGTGATCCAGATTCGTGAAAGATTGCTGGTGCTCTGAGTTTCAGTCTGACTAATTTTGCTGACTAAATTTTTTAAAAAAATCAACCAGAGAGTAAACTGTTATGATTCTTTAGGAACCAGTTTACCACTGTCTAGACTTGGATACAAATCCAGTCTGGACAGAATTACCTCTTTTTGTAACTGATGTGTGTATAATATTATTTACAACTTACTACGTAGTGTGAGGCAAGCATTGAACTGGTTCTAAATCTTCACCTGTGTAACAGTAATAGAAAAAAATCTTAAAGTAAACAAGTTGGTGAGAACTCTTCTCAAGTACTGTGTGTAACTCTGGTCACCCTATAATAGGAAGGATATTATTAAACGACAGAGGGTTCAGAAAAGATTTACCAGAATGTTACTGGGAATGGAGGGTTTGAGGTATAGAAGATAGGTTGTGACATTTTTCACTGGAGCATAGGGGGTTGAGGGGTGATCTTATTGAGCTTTATAAAATTATGATGAACATAGATAAGGTGAATGACAAGGGCCATTTCTCTAGGGTGACGCATTTCAAAACTAGGGGGCATATTTTTAAGGTGAGAGGAGAGAAAAGACATGAGGGCACCTTTTTCTTACATAGAGGGTGGTTTGTCTGTGGAATGAATTGCCAGCAAAAGTGATGAATGCAGGTACAGTTTAAAAGGCTTTGGATAAGTTCATGAATAGGGAAGGTTTGGAAGGATATGGGCCAAGTGCAGGCAGGTGGAACTCGTTTAGTTTGGGAACATGGTCAGTATAGACTAGTTGGACCGAACAATTTGGGATTGTTTTCCACTTCACTAGAACAGTCAAAATTTCTACAGTTGTTACCAGAAGGAGAAATGTGTTTTTTAAAAAAAGAGGCCACAAATGTTATTAATGCTACCAGAATTGATGCCTCATGTATTTATTAAATATTCTGTGATTTACCAACTTTCAGGCATTTATGTGTATTAAATTAATGAGGTATACTTTTTAAAATATGAGAAAATGAATGTCAAAATGATTATCAAGGTTGATCTAACAATTTTAGTATCAGTAATTTTTTTTAGATTAATAAGCCTGACAATTAATGCAAAGAAAGATTGCAGGTGCATCATTTAAGCTAATAATCTAACCTTTAGTTTAATATTAGCATTGGTGTGACTTATGCAGAACTATGTATATATATGGCATCCATAACTCACTCATATCAACCTTTAGTTAGTTCTATCAGTGGCACCAATGAACTTGAAAGTGTTGTATATTAACACAATTTCAGTAATTCAACTTTGAATTTTCCACCAGTACCAAATGAGTAACTAGTTCAGTCGGAGCTGGGAGTAAAGTGCATTGTTAGGGAGATAATGAACATAAATCAATACCAACCAGCCTTTCTGAAAGTGATTTGAAGTTAATTGCTGCCATCTCTGCATGAAAAATATGGATGAACCACGAGGAATTCTGCTAAACCATCCCGGTGACTATTTTCAGACTCCAGCATTCAAAATACATTCAAATAATATCTGAGTGAATTATTCACATATTATCTGGTTCTTTACACATCTAATGTGACCAGAACATAATACCTGCTCGATTTGTAAGTTTTACAGATCCAGGATATAACATTGTTATTGTTTGTATAGATTGAAACTTAAACATTCAAATAAGATTATATTTAAAATTTAATCTTGCAACATTTCTAAACTGAGAACATTAATAAAGTGTAACAAACTATATCATCAAAACAATGCAGTGCTGCAGTGAAAGATAACATCAGTGCCATCGCTTGTAACTTAAGTGTTATTTGATCTTCATCTCACTTGATTAATGGCGAAAATATTGATAGTTAATATTTAACCATGATTATACGGACTTTTATTTAATTCGTAATTAATACAGCTTCACTATAATTATATTAATATTTATTAGGTCAGATTCATGCCATGGATAGTTAAATGTGAAGCCACGGAGAAATCTCACCATAGATTTGTTGACATAGGACAAGCAATTAGTTTAATCTGTTGAGGTCTTGCTGACCATGTAGTCTCGCTAGGAATGAATGTGGTTAACAAAGAGGGCTCTAATATTACAGGATAACTCGGATCAGCTGACTTGCTTTCACCACAAGCCAGACTACATGCTAGTAATGTACCCTCACAAGTATATTACTGTCTTGCAAGGATAGTACCAGATGTACGTTCTTTATCGAAGTATGCAAATGGAAATTCTAACCCACCCTCATCCTGGCTTTGGCATCTCGAGTATATAAGACACAGTGTGGCTGACGTGGGGCTGTAAGTTATATGTTACAGTATAATTCAAAATAAATGATCTTGCACTGTATTGAATTTAATGCTTGAATACAGCAGGCATTTTTGTTGAGGTCAGTTAGAGGGTCACAGAGCATGGAAACAAACCCTTTGGTCTAACCAGTCCACGCCATCCATAATCATAAACTAAAGTATTCCCATCTGCCTCATATCCCTCCAAGCATTTCTTATTCATGTACTTTTAGATTAGATTCCCAACAGGTCCACACCAATCCTCTGAAGCATAACCCACCCAAACCCCTTTTCCCTCTGACTAATGTACCTAATTGACAATTTAAGCATAGCCAATTCACCTAACCTGCACATCTTTGGACTGCGGAATAACCATAGCACCCAGAGGACACATGGAGAATGTGCAAACTCTACACAGACGGTCACCTGAGGTTGGAATCGAACCCAGGACCCTGGTGCTATGAGGCAATGGTGCTTACCACTGAGCTACTGTGCTGCCCCTTATCCAGATGTCTTTTAAATGTAACCACATCCACCACTTTCTCTGGAAGTTCATTCCACAAATGAACCATGGGAAAAGGCACCTGTCAATCACCTTATCTATACCCTTCATGATTTAATAAACTTCTATAAGGTCACCCCTTAACCTTCTAACTTCCAATGAAAAAAGGCCCCAACCTATCCAGCCTCTCCTTATAACTCAAACTCTCCTTTCTTGGCAACATCCTGGTCAATCTTTTATGAATCCTCTTCAGTTAATAAGATCCTTTCTACAACAGGATGACCAGAACTGGACGCATTACTCCAGAAGAGTTCTCACCAATGTCCTATATAACCTTAACATGATGTCCCAACTCCAATGCTCAAAGGTCTGAGCAATGAAGGAAAGCAGGCTAAGTGCCTTCTTAACCACCCTGTGTACCTGTGACGCTAGCTTCAAAGAATTATCTATCTGAACCTCGAAGTTTCTTTGGTCTAAAACACTACCCGAGGCCTTACTTTTAATTGTATAAATCCTGCGTTGATTGGCCTTACCAAAACCTGATACCTCACATTACTGGTTCTCACCTACCACCCCACCAACCTGCGCATACAACGTATTATCCGCCGCCATTTCCGCCACCTCCAAACGGACCCCACCACCAAGGATATATTTCCCTCCCCTCCCCTATCAGCGTTCCGCAAGGACCACTCCCTTCGTGACTCCCTTGTCAGATCCACACCCCCACCAACCCAACCTCCACCCCCGGCACCTTCCCCTGCAACCGCAGGAAATGTAAAACTTGCGCCCACACCTCCACACTCACTTCCCTCCAAGGCCCCAAGGGATCCTTCCATATCCGCCACAAGTTCACCTGTACCTCCACACACATCATCTATTGCATCCGCTGCACCCGATGTGGCCTCCTCTATATTGGCGAGACAGGCCGCTTACTTGCGGAACGCTTCAGAGAACACCTCTGGGCCGCCCGAACCAACCAACCCAATCACCCCGTGGCTCAACACTTTAACTCCCCCTCCCACTCCACCGAGGACATGCAGGTCCTTGGACTCCTCCACCGGCAGAACACAACTACACGACGGCTGGAGGAGGAGCGCCTCATCTTCCGCCTGGGAACCCTCCAACCACAAGGTATGAATTCAGATTTCTCCAGCTTCCTCATTTCCCCTCCCCCCACCTTGTCTCAGTCGGTTCCCGCAACTCAGCACCGCCCTCCTAACCTGCAATCCTCTTCCTGACCTCTCCGCCCCCACCCCACTCCGGCCTATCACCCTCACCTTGACCTCCTTCCACCTATCCCACCTCCATCGCCCCTCCCCCTAGTCCCTCCTCCCTACCTTTTATCTCAGCCGGCTTGGCTCTCTCTCTCTTATTCCTGATGAAGGGCTTATGCTCGAAACGTCGAATTCTCTATTCCTGAGATGCTGCCTAACCTGCTGTGCTTTGACCAGCAACACATTTGCAGCTGTGATCTCCAGCATCTGCAGACCTCATTTTTTACCTCACATTTATCCAAATTAAACTCCATCAACCACCCCTCAGCCCACTGACCCAATTGATCAAGATTTCTTTATCATTTTAGATAACCTTCTTCATTGTCTACTATATCACCAATTCTGGTGTCATCTGCAAACTTACTAACCATACCTTCTGTAATCTCATCTAAATCATTTATATAAATGACAAACAAAAGTGGACCCAGCACAGATCCCTGCTGGTGACAGGCCTCCAGTCTGATATGTAAGCCTCTACCATCACGCTCTGTCTCCTGCTGCTACTTTGGCAAGCTCATCATGAATCCCATGTGCTCTAACTATACTCATTGATCTATCATGCAAAACCTTGTCAAAGGCTTGATTTAAGCAGCAACATCAGCAAAAGCATAAAGATTAGTTTTATTAACAAAGGAAAAAGGTAGCTCAAGTTTGATTTCCCAACAATATGATATGCTGGGGTATGCAAAGTTATGAGTCAAGTGTTGAAAATGGGATTAGAATAGTTAGGTGGTTGTTTTTGACCGGCATGAATGCAATAGTCTGAAGGGCCTTTTTCTGTACCATAGGTCTCTGACTCTAAGGAGCAACACCCAGATATTTGCATGTGTTGACTTTGATCAAGGACAGAATCAAGATTCATCAAAAATGCCAACCCACAACTAAATAGAATGATATGGTTTTTAAATTACGGGAAGGTGTATAATGTACACAGAACATATTTCAACAATGATCCACTGTCTACATGGGTATAGAAAGTGGAGAGAACTGGGGAGGGAATATATGTATATCTGTCATCTCCTTTATTAAAAGTATTTATGACATCTTTCATGGTTAGATTGAGTTCTTCTGTTCCAAAATTGTTTGATTATCTTTGGACTCTAAATGTTGCTGTTGTAACTAAGAAAATAGTATGAGTGGGCTCCACCTTTTTCCTTTTTACTCCAATGTATTCTTAGTTCATGTCCAGTTTGCATTTTATCATATAATTCTTTTCTCTCCAGCTATCATTGATATGCAAAAGTGATGAACAAATCTTGACCTGCAACCAAACAACGCTGAACGGGACAGGATTGATTTTGTGTCTGCATCCATCACAAGACTACACCTCAGTTCAACCAAATGACAATCATGACTCAAAATGGATGTATCTTCACGAGAAGGACTGTATTATAATAATCTAGAGAACAGATTCATTATTCACAATACGCTTCTCAGTCTTAATTTTTTTTATTCTTATTTATTAAATGACCAATACTCACTGTAGCGATGACTTCATGCAAGTCATACATAATGCATTGTAAATTACTGATGCCAACTTTATTTATTGAGATATACTGTCTTTTCAATGCTTGACATTGTGGCTTTTTCTCTGCCAAATGGTAAATCTTGCAATCTGTATGAAGATTGTTTTTTTTTGTCTGTTAACATGTAAATAAAAATAATGACAAATGTGACCTGAAACTATTTTTTATTTGACAATGCACCATACAATATTACACCAAGAAAACTGTTATGAATTAGGGTGGGGTGGACAAAGGTCAAAATTATAGGGCACTGGCAGGATTAAAGGAGGATGAAGAGAAGGAGGGATGGAGAAAGAAGGAATGACTATGTGATATTCAATTTGATTGTTCAAAAATTAAAGCATATTACAAACATTGTACAACATGATGCACTTCATCGATTGAGAGTCTAAGGTGCATTGAAATGTACAATCCAATATGTGGTCGAGTTTCTTCCCTACTACATCACCTGTTTCAAGTCAGGCAGTAGCAATTTGAAAGGTCACCTGACTTGAATGTTTTTCAACCACATTGGCTTTCCAGATTTAGTTTATTGTCATATGCATATATACTGACAAGAGGGCTGTTATGGTGTACTGGTAGTGTCCCTACCTTTGAGTTAAATGGTTCAGTTCATGGGACACCTGCCACTGATGTATGTTATAACATGCCTAAACATATTGATTAAAGACATTTTTAAAATCTTGTGGCACAGTGGTGGTGTCTCTGCCCCTGGGCCAGAAGGCTTGGGTTCAAGTTCCACCTACCCTGAACAGGCGGATTAAAATAACTATGTACTGGGAGGGATTAAAGCATTTGGCAGGGGGGAAGAGGAGTGATGGTAGGGTATCATAGTGTATCTGATAGTCTCTGCATTGGGGTGTTTCAGAGCAGTGGCAGAGGCCTCGTAACCAAAGGCTTCCTGGCAACTGCGTTATCAAGAGAAGATGCTTTGATGTGGAAGCAGTAGAAATCCTTTTGCAGCAATTGCAGCTTTGGACAAATCTGACATTGCTCCAAGGTGGCTGCAGGGTGATAAAAGTTATGCTTCATGATGCTTGGCAGAATGTAATCACTTCCCTGAAGATGTGGGTACAGAGAGTCCAGTGACTTTAATAGAAGTGGCAAGGTTGAAGATTGCATTGACTGTTCATCTAACATGATCCATTTATTATTTAAACAAGCACATTATTCATGCACATTGATTTCATTGCCATGTCTCTAGCTTTACAATGTCATTTCATTTAAGCTGCATCATGCATTTCTTGGTGTTTTCTAATACCTTCCTTAAAAGAGATGTATACAAGCAATGATCCTGCTAGTGGTTACCAATATAATGTATTGGAAAATATCTGGTGAAGCTACACATACTCTTCGTGAGTAGCCCCTGAAAATTCAAGGTTGGAAGTGGATAAAGAAACTCAGACGGGAAAGTAGGAGGTTTTGCCTTCTTCATTCTCCAGCTATTCATTACACAATCACTTACACCAAATTGTGTGTTGACCTGCAGCTTCATATCCTGATTTGAATTATGTTTACTTACCAGCATGTTGTAATGGAATCTTGTTGGAAACCAGTTTTATTCACTTTTTCGGTATCAGAGAAAACTTTGTCTTGACGTTTGCACCAAGTCACTGCATAAAGCATCTTTTTACTATCAATGTTATTCTACAAGCAACAGGATGTAGATTCATTCCAATTAACTAAGGTAGTATGCTTAGTGGATGGGTGAACCTGTAAGGAAGAGGAGGAGATGGTAGAGGCAGGGAGAGTTGTAAACACCTGGCTGTAAAATCTTGTGTACATTCACAACCGAAGAGCACAAGACTATAATATAACATGTTATTCTTTGCAAACTACTGCCACATCTACAATGTTTTTTAAGACATTCACCTTATTATTATTTCCCCAATCCATGCCCACTTTTTCTGCAAGTCTTCATGAGGTTTCTAGCTCTTGCACCAGACTAAAATGGCCCTAATCAAAATGATAAATAGCATTCTCTGTGACACGGACTGTGGTCCAGTATCAATCTGCATATTTCCCAAACTGCCTGCAACATTCGACTATGGCTCATCACACATTATTCTCAAACACTTTTGCCAAGTTGTCCTCACCAAGTTCAATTCTTATCTATCCAGTTGCAATCTGAGATTTTTGTTTCTCCCTCTTCCTCTCAAAGATTCACCCATGGCGCTTTGCTTTTACTCATTTAAATGCTGCCCATGAATAACATCACCAAATATGTGAAATCAGGTTCCCTATGTATATTTGATGGCATGTAGTTTGATGTCACCATGACTTCCCTGAAGCATGCCTTTTTATGAAGCACTGGGGAGACTAAAATCATTGCTTTTGACTCCACAGCACAACTATATTCCTCGTCACTATTTCAAGCAAAACTAGAGTTATTGCAATCTTAGTATCCTATTCGACTCAGAATTGAGCTTCTGACTATTTCAATCATAAGAAATCTTTGCTCTGATCTCTGGCTTTGCTTATCACCACCCTTGCCTCAGGCCTTCTGTTGTTTTACTTTCAGACCGAACTATTCCAATGCTTTGATGGCTGCCTTCCATTTTCCATCCTTCATAATGATGAATTCATCAAAAACCCTGCAGCTTGTATCCTAACTTGTACCAAGTTCCTTTCTCCCAGTCCTCAATCATACTCAGTTACATTCACTCCAGTCTACAAGTGGATTTGAAATTTTTATTATATTGTTCAAATTCTTGCAGGACTTCACCTCCCCGTTTCTCTGTGAACTCCTTTCACCCTACAATGTCCAAGACTTTGGCTTTCCTCCAACTTCAGGGTCATGTGCAATCCCAGACTTTCATCATTCTCTCAAGCAATGCCCTCACCTGTCTAGGCCTGCATTTCTTGAACATTCGCTCTTAACCTCTCCCTATATCGACGAGTCTCCTTAAAACCTACCTCCCTCTCAATATTTCCTTTGGCTTAGCATGAAATTTTGTTGGGTTAAGTTCTTTTGATACGTCTTTGGAATATTTTTTACTGCATTAAAAGTGCGATATGAAAGGAAGTTGCTGCTGAGAGGCAAGTTCATTGTAGAAAATGGAACAATGGCAGGTTCCTCCCAAACAAGTCTTACAAAACTGCTGCTCCCACACAGTATGTCTCAAGCACATGAAGTAAGACAAATGCAGCACCAATAAAAATTATTACAGCAACAATGGTTACTTATTCATTCGGTAATAATCTTTTTAAATCAGGCATGCCTGAGAACTGCTAATATTACATTTACACAGGGATTTGAGTTAACATCTTAAAAACTGCCTTTAATAGAGAAAAATGCCAGTTTTTCATTACCATAATAAAAATTAAAGTTGTGTATTACTGACAGGGCAAATATTGCTGCTTCTACCTGTCTTGCCACAGAAATATTTAGCATTCACATAGGATGGAGTCTCAGTGCTAACAAAAACATCTTTACTAAATTTTCTTTATCCTAAAACCACAGAAACATGATATTTGGAGCACTAAGGCAAATAAAATTGGCCCTATATTGCCCCAACATACACCAATTGTATCCCCTTTTTTGTGGGTTATTTCTGTTATCTCAATGCAGGAGAAATTCTACTCGCTACTACCCAGATAGAACCTGTGACATAAACAATGTTTCCATTACACTTACAGCAAAGCTCTGGTCACAGGCTGCGGCATCTCAGCAGACATTCCAGGGCAATGCAGTCTGACATTGAACAAAGCATTATTGTTCCAAAACAGTGATTTGGCTTCCTAATCATTTCAGAAACAAGTTTGAAGTAGAAGCTAGTCAAAGTATACAGAAATATTGTGAACGACTACAACACATTGTTACTGTACAGGGGCTTTAGGGTAAATTGAATCCACATAGACAAGAAAGTCTGAGCAGGTGACCTACTTGATTTACCTACAAGTTACATTCTACTTAGTTAAAGATATAAAGAGCGGTAAGGATATATATGGGGGTAACATTTTAAATCAAGTTACTGTTTACATGTGTAAACTGTGTGCACTTTGTGATTATAGTTTATTATCTTAAATACCTGGCAGGTGAAAGTCATTTCCTGTTTTAATTATTTTTCCACATCATCGCATGTTTCCTGACCTTGCATTGGGTTCAATGACAGTTAGGGAGATTTATTAATTTATTCATGGATGTGGCTGTTGTTAGAAAGGCCAGCATTTACTACTCATCCTTTATTCAGTATTCAGTGGAGCCATTTTCTTGAACTGTTGCAGATGTGTGGCGAAAATGTTTCCACTGCGGAATTAGATCAAGAGTTAGAAGATTTTAAGCCAGAAAGAATGAGGCAATGGCGAAATATTTGCAAACCAGGATCCTGCAAGCTTGCAGGTGATTGTCTCTCCATAAGGCCTTGTCCTTCTAAAGGGTACAGAATGTGAGTGTGGAAGATGTGTTGAAGGAGCTGCAGTGTATCTTGAGATGATATACACTGTAAATAGAGTGGATGAAATCTTAGCTGAAAATGTGTTGCTGGAAAAGTACAGGTCAGGCAGCATCCAAGGAACAGGAGATTCAACGTTTCGGGCATAAGCCCTTCTTCTATGCCCGAAACGTCGAATCTCCTGTTCCTTTGATGCTGCTTGACCTGCTGCGCTTTTCCAGCAACACATTTTCAGCTCTGATCTCCAGCATCTGCAGTCCTCACTTTCTCCTGGATGAAATCTTAACCAGCTTTAAATTATTTCTGCTATTGGGACCAAGTGTTCCATACTGATGATACATTTGAAATTCAGTTAAGGATGGTAGACATACCCTCAAGGCGTGAGGAACAATCAGAGGACACAAAGTTTTGGACAATCAGTAGCCCCATCATGAGAGGTCAGTGCTGCTGAGGTGGGTAGGCCATTGTGGTCTTCTTCAAAAAGAGGGTGATTTTTGATTTTTATTTTAAAAAGTGGAGCCACAGCTGTTATGCCACATTTGTAGATGCACACTGTGGCATTAGCGGACTGTTCATGATGAAGGTAGATTGAAGAGATGTCAATAATCCCACTTACAGGTTCCTGCCAAGCTCTGGCTTCAGCAAGAACCAACCAAGTTCAGGAAGACCCCAGTGACATCATCAACACTTTGGGCCTTATTGGCTACCAGCTGATGATGGGTGGGCAGCTGTTGCAATGATTTCCCCCAGTTGGGAAGATTGTTTGGACACAAGAACATAGCAAGGCAACCTGATGTCCTGGTTTCTGATTCTGCTCCTGATCCCATCTGCAAGCTGCCTACATGGGCTAAGAAGATTCTGTCAGCTGACCCTGGCATGCTGAGGTATGTACATCAGGGTCTTGCTCCTGAAATTTACAAGAATAAGTTTCTGAAGGAAACGACACTTTCAGGAAGAAGCACATTCTGAATTTAAGTTTCGGAATTAAACTTACAAATCAAATTCGATGTAGAATTTGATGAGTTGTGCATTTTTTTGCAGCCGGGCAAATTTGTAATTCATAGCAAAATAGGTGTAACAGGGATAGCTGGCCACATCGAGGTAAAGGTATGATCATTGTGGAAACTAGCAAAGTGTTAGTATGATCTACCCTTATTATGAAGTCACAATTGTCAGTATTGAATGAGCTGGTGGCAGTGGATGGACAAGCTGCTTCCCTGAGTGACAACAGCATCTTGTGTTCATATCTCAGGCATGCCATTAGTATGTAGTATTTACTCTGTTGCAAGGCAGGTCAGAGCTTTTAAAGTTCTGAAACAAATAAAGACAATCCATTCTCACGTTGTGCCAAAAAATGTTGTGACAAAAAATGTCTCTGAGACTCCTCTTTGTATGATAGGCCTGGAACAGTTTTACGTTTCAAGGTGGATTGCAGTACTCAGACTCTAGTATACATTTTTAAAACTTAATTTGTAAGATGTGGGCATCACTGACTGGCTAACATTTTATCGTCCATCCTTAGTTGCCCTTGAGAAGGTGGTGGTGAGCTGCCTTCTTGAAACACTGCAGTCCAATTGCTCTGGGTTGACCCACAATCTGATGAGGGAGGGAATTCCAAGATTTTGACCAAGTGACAGTTAAGGAATAGAGATATATTTCCAAGTCAGGACAGTGAGTGGCTTAGAGGGGAACTTGAAGGTGATGGTGTTCCCATATATCTGCTGCCCTTGTCCTTTGAGACGAAAGTGGTCATGAGTTTGGAAGGTGCTGTCTGAGGACCTTCGGTGAATTTCAGCAATCTTGTTAGATAGTACATACTGCTGCTGCTGAGCATTGAGTGGATGCTTGTGGTTGTTGTGCCAATGAAGCAGGCTGTTTTGGCCTAATGGTGTCGAGCTTCTAAATGGAAGTTAGTTTTAGTTGCTAGAGGCCAGTCATCGCAACTCTAGAACATTTCTGCATGTGTTCATCAGGGTCACGTTCTTGGCCCAATTATCTACAGCTGCTTCACCAATGTCGGCAGGTTCCAAGTGACTGATTGTGTTAGGGGACTCTCTAATCCGAGGTACAGACACATGTTTCTGTGGCCAGCAGCGAAAAATCAGAATGGCGGGTTGCTTCCCTGGTGCCAGGATCAAGGATGTCTCAGAGAGGGTGCAGAATATTCTCAAGGGGGAGAGAGGCCAGCAGGAGATCATTGTATACATTGGAACTAACGACATAGGGAGGGAAAAGATTGAGATTCTGAAGGGACATGACAGAGAGTTAGGCAGAAATTTAAAAAGGAGGTCCTCAAGAGTAGTAATATCTGGATTACTCCTGGTGCTACGAGCTTGTGAGGGAAGAAGTAGGAGGATAGAGCAGATGAATGCATGGCTGAGGAGCTGGACCCCCAAATAGTCAGAGGGAAATTGAGAAACAGATTTGTAAGGAGATCTTGATTATCTGTAGGAACTATAGTGTGGTAATTGTAGGGGATTTTAACTTTCCAAACATAGACTGGGACTGCCATTGTGTAAAGGGTTTGGATAGACAGGAGTTTGTTAAGTGTGTACAAGAAAACTTTCTGATTCAGTATGTGGTTGCACCGACTACAGAAGGTGCAAAACTTGACCTACTCTTGGGAAATAAGGCAGGGCAAGTGACTGAGGTGTCAGTGGGGGAGCACTTTTGGGTTGTGACCATAATCCTATTAGTTTTAAATTTGTGATGGAAAAGGATAGACCAGATCTAAATATTGAAGTTCTAAATTGGAGGAAGGCCAATTTTGATGGTATTAGGCAAGAACTTCCAAAAGGAGCAAGTGAGGACTGCAGATGCTGGAGATCAGAGCTGAAAATGTGTTGTTGGAAAAGCGCAGCAGTGGTAGTCTGGCGCACTGACTTCTACACCGCTAAAGCCAAACTCCAACTCAAGGACACCTCTTCCTACTGCCCCCTCGACCATGACCCCACCCCCCATCACCAAACCATCATCTCCCAGACCATACAGAACCTCATCACCTCAGGAGATCTCCCACCCACAGTTTCCAACCTCATAGTCCGGGAACCCCGCACTGCCCGGTTCTACCTCCTTCCCAAGATCCACAAGCCTGACCACCCCGGCCGACCCATTGTCTCAGCATGCTCCTGCCCCACTGAACTTATCTCTACCTACCTCGACACTGTCCTATACCCCCCTAGTCCAGGAACTCCCCACATACATTCGAGACACCACCCATGCCGTCCACCTCCTCCAAGACTTCCGTTTCCCTGGCCCCCAACGCCGCATCTTCACCATGGATATCCAATCCCTCTACATCTCCATCTGCCATGGTGGGGGCCTCCAAGCCCTCCATTTTTCCCTCTCCAGACGTCCCCAACAGTACCCTTCCACCGACACTCTCATTTGTTTGGCCGAACTGGTCCTCACCCTTAACAATTTCTCCTTTGAATCCTCCCACTTCCTCCAGACCAAAGGGATAGCCATGGGCACACGTATGGGCCCCAGCTACGTTGTCTCTTTGTTGGCTACGTAGAACAGTTGATCTTCCATAATTACACCGGCACCACTCCCCACCTCTTCCTCTGCTACATTGATGACTGCATTGGCGCCACCTTGTGCTCCCACGAGGAGGTTGAGCAATTCATCAACTTCAAGAACACATTCCACCCTGACCTGAAATTTACGTGGACCATCTCTGACACCTCCCTCCCCTTCCTGGACCTCTCCATCTCCATTAATGATGACCGACTTGACACTGATATTTTTTACAAACCCACCGACTCCCACAGCTACCTGGATTACACCTCTTCCCACCCTATCTCTTGCAAAAATGCCATCCCGTATTCCCAATTCCCCCGCCTCCGCCGTACCTGCTCCCAGGAGGACCAGTTCCACCATAGAACACACCAGATGGCCTCCTTCTTTAGAGACCGCAATTTCCCTTCCCACGTGGTTAAAGATGCCCTCCAACACATCTCGTCCACATCCCGCACCTCCGCCCTCAGACCCCACCCCTCCAACCGTAACAAGGACAGAACGCCCCGGTGCTCACCTTCCATCCTACCAACCTTCGCATAAACCAAATCATCCGTCGACATTTCCGCCACCTCCAAAAAGATCCCACCACCAGGGATATATTTCCCTCCCCACCCCTTTCCGCCTTCCGCAAAGACCATTCCCTCCGTGACTACCTGGTCAGGTCCACGCCCCCCTACAACCCATCCTTCCATCCTGGCACTTTCCCCTGCCACCACAGGAACTGTAAAACCTGTGCCCACACGTCCTCCCTCACCTCTATCCAAGGCCCTAAAGGAGCTTTCCACATCCTTCAAGGTTTTACCTGCACATCCACTAATATCATTTATTGTATTCGTTGCTCCCGATGCGGTCTCCTCTACATTGGGGAGACTAGACGCCTCCTAGCAGAGCGCTTTAGGGAACATCTC
The DNA here is from genome assembly GCF_020745735.1 of Hemiscyllium ocellatum. NCBI lineage: Eukaryota > Metazoa > Chordata > Chondrichthyes > Orectolobiformes > Hemiscylliidae > Hemiscyllium > Hemiscyllium ocellatum. The sequence continues at coordinate 34,894,309 of NC_083426.1, read as the reverse complement.
TGAGACACCCGCACCAATCAACCACACCGCCCCGTGGCCCAACATTTCAACTCCCCCTCCCACTCTACTGAGGACATGGAGGTCCTGGGCCTCCTTCACCGCCGCTCCCTCACCACCAGATGCCTGGAGGAAGCATGCCTCATCTTCTGCCTCAGAACACTTCAACCCCAGGGCATCAATATGGACTTCATCAGTTTCCTCATTTCCCCTTCCCCCACCTCATCCTAGTTTCAAACTTCCAGCTCAGCAATGTCCCCATGACTTGTCTGGACTTGTCCGACCTGCCTAGCTCCTTTTCCACCTATCCACTCCATCCTTTCCTCCCTGACCTATCACCTTCATCTCCTCCCCCACTCACCCATTGTACTCTATGCTACTCTTTTCCCACCCCAACCTCCCCAAGCTTATCTCTCCACGCTTCAGTCTCTCTTGGATGCTGCCTGAACTGCTGTGCTCTTCCAGCACCACTGATCCAGAATCTGGTTTCCAGCATCTGCAGTCATTGTTTTTACCTTATTTATTTTAGAGGCAGGGATTTTGCTGACACTTAACATCCTGATCCCTTTTTTTCTGGTCTCCTAACAAATTCCCTTTTGAAAAACAGACATTTGAATATTTGAAATAAATATATGAATATGTGTGCATGGCTAAAAACTACTTTGTTGCATTTTCCTGCATTTCTTAGTTCACATTGTGCTACATCAAAATTCATATAAACATAATGATGTAGCTGATGACATGACTCGGTAAAATGGAAGGCACTAATTTAAAATGAACATGTGGGGAGAGGGGTTTCGGCACCACACAAGAGAGTGGTATTTTTATAATCAATTATGCACAGCCGATGATTACATACAGAGTTGAAAATCCTAACTTAGTAATAAAGAGCAAGCAGCCTCTGGAGCAGTGTATGTGTGGACCTTATATCATTTAGGGGAATGTTGTGGGTGGTCAAAATACATTCAAGTGCTGAAAACGTTTCATGGGCAGAAGCTGCAATTGACAACAGTGGAAGATTTTCAACTACAGAACGGTTATGCCAAAGACAGGCCTAACATTAACTGTGTGTGTGTGTGTGTGCGCGCGTGTGTGTGGGGGGGGGGGGGGGGGGGGGTAGCATCTATATATTACAATGTACAGAACAAGAGTAGAGTGATCAGTCTGTTGGCCAAGCATTACAGTTTGCCATGGCAAACATGTACTTGATGCAGCTAAGCTCATACGGAACAAATGATTTCATCAAGGTTTCCGGAAAGGCCGCGGACTTGTTTAATTTTAAAAGGATGATGTATTTACTGTTAGCTGACTGTGATTCAAGATTAACTGAAGTGGTAAGACAGCAGACCCAGTGATCAGATTACTAAAAAGGAGCTATGTGATACAAGGTTTCCCAGAAGAATTAATACTCGACAATGGACTTCACTATGTGAATAAGGACTTCAGGAAGTTCAGATTGTCAGCATTAATGAGGTGACAAGTTCTCCCATTCCATCCTTAGAGAGAGTGAAAGACCAGTAAACACTAGGGGGTCACTGATACAGACTGGGAATTAGCTGACCTCAGATACAGAACAACACCCTTAAGTAATGGGTATTTAGTAGCTCAACTGTTATGGGGAGAAGATTAAAAACAAATATAGCAGTTAGAGCACAACCTTAAGTCAAATGTAACCTCTCAAGGAAGGCAAAGCAATTAAAATAAAATCCACAAGGAAAAGCAATAGAGATAGTACAACTCTTGACACAAGGTGAACACTCTGTCAACTGTAAAGTCAAGGCAGAAAACCTGATTAAGGGATAAGAAGTCAAAAGCCATGGTCATCAGAGAAAGGTTAACTGAGCACCTAGAGGGTCAAGCAGAAGGAAGTGGAAGGCATTGATCTTTCTCAAGTGAATAAGTGAGATTGAGTGTGATTATCACATGAGGTGGGACAACCACATCTATACCACAGAGAGATACAATGAGCCCGGACTTAGTACAAAGACCATTACCTGAGTGATGAACTCAAGTGAACCAAACGAGAATGTCCAGTCTGAGTTCCTGATCAGCCCAACGTGTGAGATTCACTCTCTGGAGGGGATAGAAGGGAGATGGTAATAATTCTGATAATAGTAATAACGATGTTAATAATTACATGAATGATTACAAAGACTATGCAATTAAGTAAAAGTAAATTACAGGAGTAATGTGGATCCAGGAGAGATTAACTCGGGGATGGTTCTGATCAACTGTTCATTTCTGAAGTTTTATCCATTAACTGTGAATTAGATTTAGAAGAAAGTCATATTTGCCATGAAGTCTCAGAATCACAAAAGTTTGATTATGCTGAATACGGTCAGACTGAATATTATTTTAGTGACAATTTACTGAAATGGAAAAAACTAGTTGGCAGTATGTCATCTGTCAGTTCAGGCTCTGTTCTGACATATTGTAAGCATGACCTTAATTCAACTGCATTCTTAGTAAATTAATCACATTCCTAAGATTAGCTGTTTCCTGTTGTTGAAAAGAATGCTTTTTTAAAGGTGCAATTACAGATTCATTTTGAATTCAGGCAGAGATTAAGAGTTTTAGGACTTTAGTTGTAGGACTTCAGAAATCTGAGAGACTCAGTACCTTTGTTATGATACAAGCAATGAAAGATTATTGATCACTTTTCTATTTTGTAAACTGTATGACCCTTGAAGACCAGTGCAGTCAGGAAAAGACCATCAAGAGCAATACTTCTTATAAGCTGCATGGCTGTGTGCACCCGTTCTGATGTTCCACACACATAGATCAGCAACATTGACTTCCAATTCCAGAAATTGTACTGGGGCCTCAGAGACCTATGCAGAATTAAAGGGCTTGCTGGTCAAAGACTTGCTTCTGGAATGTGGTTTCAAAAGAGACAAAATGGTTTTTGACAAGACAGCTCTGTGATGCAGTATTCTATCCTCAGCCCAGCTGTTTGTTCCCAGGGATGCGCACCAAGACAAACATCAATAGTGAGAGATGTTCTTTCGTCTGTCTCAAAACCGGTTAGATTTTCAGCATAAACAGTTATGCTGTAGACTGGCACAGTTCAAGATCCAACAGCGCATGCTGAAGGTGAATGAAAGCTTGAGGCAATTTCTGTTAAGACTCACTGGGAAAAGGTCACAGTATAGGGTCTGCCAGCAATAGTCTACCAAGGGGCTGGAAAAACATTGAGCCCCTTGGGTTGTTTGTTTGAAATACAATGTACGTTTTACATTTTAAGAGAATTGCAATGTTATTGAGGCAAATCAGAGTGCAACATACTGAGTGAATTTTATTGAACTTTGTGTAATGTTAAATTTGAAATGTTTTCAAATATACTTGACATGTACATGAAATGTACTTCAACTGTTACAAATCTCAGAAATAAAGTACATTTCTGGGAGAAAAGAACTAGTAAACATGCTATTCCTTCAATTATTTGTTAAGTGAACTGGATACAGGTACTGCTTTCAATAAACAGAGACCAGCTTTATTTGAAGAATAGAATGAAATTGAATGGATCACGTTGAATTGACATAGGCAACAGAAATGACAGTGGTGAACCCAGCCTATCTATCTTGAAAAGACTTTCTTTCTAATATTTTTGAGATTATGCCAAAACTGGGAGAGCTGTCCCACAGACTAGTCAAGCAATAGACTGACAAAGCCATTATTGTGGAAATATAGCTTACAGACACTGTTTGAGACACCAGCATCAGCATCGCTAGATATGTCCTGTTACACTACCTGGGTAAACTCAGCAGAACTATGGTATACACTCCAGAGAGAATTACCTTTGGGGTCCTCAACATTGACTCCAAACTCCAAGAAGACACTTGGAATCTGGTCAACAGGAGAAAGGAAACCTCCTACTAATTATCACCAAGCTTCCCCTCATCCAAAGAACCAGTATTCCTTCATTTTGAATGCCACTTAGAGTCATAGAGATGTACAGCACAGAAACAGACCCTTTGGTCCAACTTATCCATGCCGACCAGATATCCCAACCCAATCTAGTCCCACTTGCCAGCACCCAGCCCATATCCCTCCAAACCCTTCCTATTCATATATCCATCCAGATGCTTTTTAAATGTTGCAATGGTACTAGTGTACACCACTTCGTCTGGCAGTTCATTTCATACATGTACCATCCTCTGCTTGAAAATGCTGACCCTTAGATCTCTTTTATATCTTTCCTCTTTCACCCTAAACCTATGCCCTCTAGATCGGGACTCCCCGACCCCAGGGAAAACCCTTTGTCTGTTTATCCTATCCATGCCCCTCATGATTTTATAAACCTCTATAAAGTCACCCCTCAGCTTCCAATACTCCAGGGAAAACAGCCCCAGCCTATTCAACCTCTCTCTATAGCTCAAATCCTCCAACCCTGGCTACATCCTTGTAAATCTTTTCTGAACCCTTTCAAGTTTCACAACATCTTTCTGATAGGAAGGAGACCAGAATTGCATGCAATGTTCCAACAGTGGCCTAACCAATGTCCTGTACAGCCGCAACATGCCCTCCCAACTCCTGTACTCAATACTCTGACCAATAAAGGAAAGCATACCAAACAGCTTGGGAGAAAATGCTGGGAAATCTCAGCAGGTTTGGCCACATCTGTAAGGAGAGAAAAGCGCTGATGTTTCAAGTCTAACTCTTTTCTCTCCTTACAGATGCTGCCAGACCTGCTGAGATTTTCCAGCATTTTCTCTTTTGGTTTCAGATTCCAGCATCCGCAGTAATTTGCTTTTATACCAAACAGCTTCCTCACTGTCCTATCTATCTGTGACTTCTCTTTCAGGAAGTTATGAACCAGCACGCCAAGGTCTCTCTGTTCAGCAGCACTCCCTAGGACCTTACCATTAAGTGTATAAGACCTGATAAAATTTGCTTTCTCAAAATGCAGCACCTCACATTTATCTAAATTAAACTCCATCTGCCACTTCTCAGCCCATTAGCCCACCTGATCAAGATCCCATTGTAATTTGAGGTAACCTTCTTTGATTTGCACTACACCTCCAATTTTGGTGTCATCTGCAAATTTACTAACAAACCTTTTAAGCTCACATCCAAATCATTGATACAAATGAAGAAAAGTGGTGGACCCTTGTGGCACTCCACTGGACACAGTCCTCCAATCTGAAAAACAACCCTCCACCACCACACTGTTTTCTACCTTTGAGCCAGTTCTGCATCCAAATGGCTAATTCTCCCTGTATTCCATGAGATCTAACCTTGCTAACCAGTCTCCCATGGGGAATCTTGTCGAACGCGTTACTGAAGTCCGTATAGATCACATCTACCATTCTGCCCTCATCAATCCTTTTTGTTACTTCTTCAAAAAATTCAATCATGATTTCCCACGCACAAAACCATGATGTCTACCCCTAATCAGTCCCTGCCATTCCACATACATGTAAATCCTGTCCTTCAGGATTCTCAAACAACTTGCCTAGCACCAATGCCAGGCTCATCGGTCTATAGTTCACCTTTCTTAAACAGTGGCACCACATTCGCCAATCTCCAGTCTTTCGACACTTCACTAGAAGCATTGATGAAATCTAGATGGAAGGCGATGGCATGGTCGTATTATCTCTGGATTATTAATCCAGAAGCCCAGGTCATGTTCTGGGGACCCACATATAAATCCCACCAAGGTAGATGGTGGAATTTGAATTCAATGAAACAAAAATCTGGAATTAAGAATCTACTAATGACTATGAAATCATTGCTGATTGCCAAAAAGAAAAACATCTGATTCACTTCAGGGAAGAAAACCTACGTATGACCCACAGCAATGTGGTTGTTTCTCAATTGCCCTCAGAAATGGCCCAGCAAGTCACTCAGTTCTATCAATCGTTACGAAGTCTTAAAGAAATTAAACCAAATGGATCACCTGACATCAACCTAGGCACTGGAAAAAAAAACAACAACAGAAACAGCCCTGTTAATCCTGCAAAGTCCTCCTCATTAACATATGGGGGCTTGTGCCAAACTTGGGAGAGCTGTCCTGCAGACTAGTCAAGCAACAGCCTGACATAGTCATACTCATGGAATCATATGTTACAGGCAATATCTCAAACATCACCATAACCATTCCTAGATATGTCTGGTCCCACCAGCAGGACCAACCGAGCAGAGGTGGCGGCACAGTGGTATACAGTTGGGAGGGAGTTGTTCAGGGAGCCCTCCACATTGTCTCTGAATCCCATGAATTCTCATGGCTTCAGGTTAAACATGGGCAAGGCACCTTCCTGATGATTACCATGTATCATCTTCCCTCAGCTGATGAATCGTCCTCCTCCATGTTGAACAACGTTTTGAGGAAGCACTGAGGATGGCAAGAGCACAAAGTGTACTCTGGGTGGAGGATTTCAGGAGGACTACTGATCAAGCTGGTCAGGTGCTAAGAGACGTAGTTGCGAGACTGGAACTACAGCAGATGGTGAGGGAACCAACAAGAGGGAAAAACATACTTCACCTCATCCTTACCAATCTGCCGGCTGCAGATGCATCTGTCCATGAAAGTATTGGTAAAAGCGATCACTGCACAGTCTTTATGGAGATGAAGTCCTGCTTTCACACTGAGAATAACCTCCATTGTGTTGTGTGGCACTATCACTATGCTAAATGGAACTGACTTTGAATACATCAAGACTTGGCATCCATGAGGCACTGTGGGCCATCAATAGCAGCAGAATTGTACTCTAACACAATCTGTAACCTCATGGCCTAGCATATCCCCCACTCAACCATTACCATCAAGTGAGGGGATCAACACAGGTTTAATGGAGGCTGCAGGATTGCACGCCAGGAGCAGCACCATGCATACATGAAGATGATGTGCCAGCCTAGTGAACCCACCAAACAGGACTACTTGCACGTCAAACAGCATAATCAGCAAGTGAGAGACAGCTAAGTGATCCCACAACTAATGGATCAGATTGAAGCTCTGCCACTTCCAGTCGTCAGTGGTGGAGGATGATTAAACAACTCACTCAAGGAGGAGTCTCCACCTCCATATCCCCATCCTCAATGATGGAGGAGCCCAGCACATCAGTGCAAAAGATAAGGCTGAAGCATTCGCAGCAATCTTCAGCCAGAAGTGCCAAGTGGATGATCCATTCCAGCCTCCTCCAGTGGTCCCCAGCATCACAGATACCAGTCTTTAGCCAATTCGATTCACTTCACGTGAAATAAAGAAACATTTGGTGACACTGGATATTGCAAAGGCTACGGACCTTTACAACATTCCCACTATTGTGCTGTAGACCTGACACCTACCTGACAATGAGGAAATTGCTCAAGTATGTTCTGTCAATAAAAAGCAGGACAAATCCAACCTGGCCAATTATTGTCTCATCAGTCTACACTCGATCATCAATAAAGTGATAGAAGGTATCATCAACAGTGCCATCAAGCAGCAGCTGCTTAGCAACAACCTGTTCAGTGATGCCCAGTTAGGGCAGGGCTAGGGCCATTTAGCTCCTGACCTTATTACAATATTGATTCAAACATGGACAAAAAGGCTGATTTCCAGAGGTGAGGTGAGACATCAAGGCTGCATTTGACCAAGAGTGGCATCAAGGAGCCCTAGCAAAACCGGAATCAATTGGTATCGGGGGGCAAACTCCCAGGTGGACAGAGTCATACCTGACACACAGGAAGATGGTTGTGGTTGTTAGGAGGCCAGTCATCTTAGTTCCAGGATATCTCTGTAGGAGTTCCTCATGGTGGTAACCTAGGCCCAACCATCTTCAGCTGCTTCATCAATGACCTTCCCTCCATCATAACATCAGAAGTGGGGATGTTTGCCAATGATTGCACAATGTTCAGCACAATTTGTGATTCCTCAGATACTGAAGCAGTCCATATTGAAATGCAACAAGATCTGGACAATAACCAGGCTGACACATGGCAAGTAACATTCAAGCCACACAAATGCCAGTATATGACCATCATCAATAAGAGACAATCATCAGTGTTACCATCACTGACCACTATCAACATCTTGGGTTTATCATTGAACAGGAAGTCAACTGGATTCACAACATAAACACAGTGGCTACAAGAACAGGTCAGAGGCTAGGAATACTATGGCTAGTAACTCATCTCCTGATTCCCCAAAACCTGTCTACAATCTACAAGGCACAAGTCAGGAGTGTGATGGAATGCTCCCCACTTGCCTGGATGAGTGCAGCTCCAACAACAATCCAGCAGTTTGACACTATCCAGGACAAAGCAGCCTGCTTGTTTGGCACTGCATCCACTCCCTCCACCATTGACATTCAGTAGCAGGATTATGTACTATCTACAAGATGCATAACAGAAATTCACCAAAGATCCTCAGTCAGCACCTTCCACACCCCTGACCACGTCCAGGTAGAAGGACAAGTCCAGCAGATATATGGGAACGTCAAAGTTCCCCTTCAAGCCATTCATCATGCTGACTTGGAAATATATCGTCATTCACTCACTGTTGCTGGGCAAAAATCTTGGAATTTTCTCCCCCACAGTATGGTGGATCAACCTACAGCAGGTGGACTGCAGCAGTTCAAGAAGGCAGCTCACCACTACCTTCTCAAGGGCAACTACGGACAGGCTTTAAATGCTGGCCAGACAGTGACACCCACATCCCACAAATGAATAAGAAAAAAAATTCATCACCAAGTTGTGTTTGGTAACATGACTGGTAATCGAACTACCTGAGTTCTAAAAGATATAGCTGTGAGAAAGTATCTGTTGCACATGATGAGGGAATGGACATGAGGCAACAACCTTGGAAAGGGTGGACGCTAGGAAATTGTTTCCGTTAGGCGAGGAGACTAGGACCCGTGGACGCAGCCTTAGAATTAGAGGGGGTCAATTCAGAACAGAAATGCGGAGACATTTCTTCAGCCAGAGAGTGGTGGGCCTGTGGAATTCATTGCCACAGAGTGCAGTGGAGCCCGGGACACTAAATGTCTTCAAGGCCGAGATTGATAGATTCTTGTTGTCTCGAGGAACTAAGGGCTACGGGGAGAACGCTGGTAAGTGGAGTTGAAATGCCCATCAGCCATGATTGAATGGCGGAGTGGATTTGATGGGCCGAATGGCCTTACTTCCACTCCTATGTCTTATGGTCTTATGATCTAACCAAATTCACCTTGTCCTCACCAATCTACACATCGCTTTGCATCTGTCCATGACAGTATTGGTAGGAGTGACCACTGCATAGACATTGTTGTGACAATGCCCTGTATTCACACTAAGGATTCGATGATGAAGGTTTGTAATATTATTATTATTTTTGTTTGGAAATTTGGGCTCTAAAGTTAACAGAGCCATTAACAGACTGAAGTTTGCTTTGAGTTTCTATCTTTAAGAAGTATGTGCTGAATTTTCCTTGACGTGGCAATCTCATGCAGATTGCCACCTCAGCCCCTCTCTTTTTAATCAAAGAAGGACCATATTTCTGAGAGATTATTCCATGCAGTGCTCCTTCTGAGCTGCATTGCCTTGCTTCCATACTGATAGCTCTTCCACTGTGCAGAACTGTCAGGGGAAAGTAAATCACACACCTTTTTCATAGCAGTTAGCTGCTGTATTCTGAAACTGAAAGGTCTTGACAGCCTCTTTGACAGTTGCTGTCAAATGCTAAGTAAATGAGGTAAGGGTGAAGGACTCTCATGGTTCAGAGGTAATGTCCAAAACTTTGGACCAGGAGACCCAGGTTCAAGTCCCACCTGTTCCAGAAATACATTATAACATGCCTGGACATGTTGAACAAAACTAACTATAAATTTGATGTTAGGTTGCTAGGAGGATAGGACACCAAATTGGTAGCAGGGTGGAAGAAGTCTTAAGAAATTCCAGAAACAGAAGACTGTGACAAAGTGTTTACAGATCTCATATTGAGAAATAATTGAGATGTGGAGGAGTTTTTTTTTAAGATCCTTTGAAGAAACTAACATTGGGTGAAGACAGAGTTTTGCCTGAAATAAACTAAGTGTAGATATACCAACTGAATTAAGAACTTTGATGTGAAAATTGGGTAACTGTTCATGGAGGTTATTGTTGAGGGGAAATGGGCTAACTTGCTATTCTTGTTAGAATTTTATAGGTTTCTATGAGATTCCTCATCATTCATCTAAAGACCAAAAAATTGAAATGCCGAGCCTGACCTGAAACAGATGTTAGATAATTCACCAAACAAATATGGGGACAATGAGGAATAGTTACAATTGAGTAACACGTGTGATCTCAATATTCACACTCATGGGCTCCTGTACCACAGTGGCAGAGTCTCGAGATGAGGCAGGAGGCCTGCTTTAAAGTCCCACCAGTTCCAGAGGTGTATGATAACATATTTTCTTAAAAATATTAAAAATAGTCAGTAGTGACAGTTATGGCAGGAATGAAGACTATTCCAAGCTTCTTTGATGATCTGACTGGGATGCTATGTTGAATGAATGGGTCTCTAACTTGGTATCTAAGTAGAGGGAGATGATCTAGAGGTATTATCATTGGGACCCGAGTAATGTTTTGGCATCTGGGCATAAGTCCTGCCAGTCATTCACAGTGGTGGGTTGATTGGTTGATGATTTTGAGTTCTTGTAGTTCTTGTCTGAACAGGTTGATGCCAAAATATCAAAATATCAGCATACGTTTGTTCATTTCTTTAGTTTGATTCATACAGTCATAGAGGTGCACAGATTGGTCCAACTCATTCATGCTGACTAGATAACCTAACCTAATCTAGTCCCATTTGCCAGCAATTGGCCCATATTCCTCTGAACCCTTCCTATTCATATACCCATCCAGAAGCCTTTTAAATGTTGTAATTGTACCAGCCTCCACCACTTCATCTGGCAGGCAGCTCATTCCATACACGGACTGCCTGCTGCGTGAAAAAAATTACCCGTTAGGTCCCTTTTAAATTATTCCCCTCTTACCATAAACCTATACCCTCCAATTCTGGAATTCCCACCACAGGGAAAAGCCTTGTCTATTCTCAGTAAATATGTTGACAGGAAGTACATTTACCCTGTTTTGTATCAATAAGCCATTTTTCTGCAAAACTTGGTACGTATGACTAAAATACTGTTGCCACAATTGCATCTGTGACTAGTCAATATATTTTTATATCGAGGAACAGTCAGTCAGAATTACATATCACAGAGAGTCAAAATCACATCTAATGCCTTCTTGATCTGCACAACAAAATACTTCACCACATTTTGTACAATTACTTCTTAAGTTACATGAGAAGACTGCCTTCTTTAATATTCATAATTTTTTCCCTCCTGGTATTTGGTTATGTTGCAAATGTTGAGTTTAAATGAACAAAAATCTTCATTTAAAATTCTGTCCATTGGACCTTACAGTTTGCAATGGTACAGACTGACAACAGAATGGCGATAGGCCAGATAATGTCAGTTTTCCTTCGGTTGAACTTATTGCTGTAACTGAAAGGGGAATTTTGCCAAAAAAAATGTAATATCTATTTTAATCCTCAAATCAAAAACTGCATGATTTTCAAAATCCACAATCTAAACTGTACAAAGTTAATATGATCCATGAAACTGTGAGGATTGCAGTGCCATTAATCCATGATTTGGAGATGCTGGTGTTGGACTGGGATGTACAAAGTTAAAAATCACGCAACACTAGGTTATAGTCCAACAGATTTAATTGGAAGCACACTAGCTTTCAGGTGATAGTGCAGGGCTCGATCGTAACACAGAATTTATAGCAAAAAATTTGCAGTGTGATGTAACTGAAATTATACATTGAAAAATTGATTGTCTGTTAAGCCTTTCATCTGTTAGAACACAGTGATAGTTTCACTTCTTTCATGTGTAAATCACAAAACATTTTTTTAGAAGTTGCATTCTTGGGTTAGCTGTTAACAATGGTGATAGCTAGACAATATGTTGAAGGTGTTGGCCCCCTGTGTTCTCCGTCTATGACCGGATGTTTAGATTGATTCTAATCTAAAAAGTGAGATAATGGAGTTTTACATAAATTCATGCAGTTTTTGAGCTCAGAGTTCTACATGAATATATGCAGTTTTTGAGCAAAGTGCAATGTAACCCTGCAAGTATAAATTCACCCCACAAAATATATGTGTGCATGTGGGTCTTTGTCTGTGTGTGTCTGTCTGTCTGGGGTGGGGATTGTGAGTGTGAGAAAGTTTGTGTGTGTGTGTGTGTGTGTGTGTTGTGAGTGCAGAGTGTCTTAAGTCTGTGAGGGGGTGCATGTTTGAGTGTGGGAGTGTGTGTGTCTGTAAGGATGTGTGTGGATGTCTGTGTGCGCGTCTGTGTGTACCTGTGTATGTGAGAGTGTGTGTATGTAGGAATATCTGTGTGTGTGTGTAGTGCAATGGTGATCACCTATAATGTGACATGAACCCAAGGTCCCGGTTGAGACCCTCCCTTTGGGTACTGAACTTAGCTATCAGCCTCTGCTCGGCCACTTTCCTCTGCTGCCTGTCCCGAAGTCCACCTTGGAGGATGGTCACCCAAAGGTCCGAGGCTGAATGTCCTGGACCACTGAAGTGTTCCCCAACTGGGAGGGAACCCATACCACTATTACGCGTGGGAACACCTCCCACCTTGTACATGGCAGGTACTCATGTGGCTCACCCAACGTTGTCTATCTTATACATTGCAGGCAAGGATGCCTGGAGGCATGGTACATTGGGGAAACCGAGCAAAGGCTACGACAATGGATGAATGGGCACCGCACAACAATCAACAGACAGGAGGGTTCCCTCCCAATTGGGGAACACTTCAGTGGTCCAGGACATTCAGCCTCGGACCTTCGGGTGACCATCTTCCAAGGTGGACTTCAGGACAGGCAGCAGAGGAAAGTGGCCAAGCAGAGGCTGATAGCTAAGTTCGGTTCCCATAGGGAGGGCCTCAACCGGGACCTTGGGTTCATGTCACATTACGGGTGATCACTATTGCACTACACACACACACAGATATTCTTACACACATACACTCTCACATACACAGGTACACACAGATGTGCACACAGACACCCACACACACCCTTATAGACACACACACTCCCACACTCACACATGCACCCTCTCACAGATTTAAGACACTGCACTCACTACACACACACACACACACTTTCTCAGGCTCACAATCCCCACCCCAGACAGACACACACACAAACAGACAAAGGCCCACATGCACACATATATTTTGTGGGGTGAATTTATACTTGCAGAGTTACATTGCACTTTGCTCAAAAACTGCATACATTCATGTAGAACTCTGTTATCTTACTTTTTAGATTAGAATCAATCTAAATATCAGGTCATAGACAGAGAACACAGGGGGCTAATACCTTCAACATATTGTCTAGCTATCACCATTGTTAACAGCTAACCCGAGAATGCAACTTTTAAAAAAGGTTTTGTGATTTACACATGAAAGAAGTGAAACTATCACTGTATTCTAATAGATGAAAGGCTTAACATACTATTAATTTTTCAATGTATAATTTCAGTTACATCACACTGCAAATTTTTCTATAAATTCTGTGTTACGATCGAGCCGTCCACTATCACCTGATGAAGGAGCACCGCTTCAAAAGCTAGTGTGCTTCCAATTAAACCTGTTGGACTATAACCTGGTGTTGTGTGATTTTTATCTTTAATCCATGAAATCATTATAATTGCTCACTGACTGTTCAGACTTGCCTGAGGGAAACAGTTTCTGAGAAGCATTCGGGGTTTTGGCCTCCAACGTTGAAAGTCCACAACCAGCAGCTTTAAAATAACATAGAATACTAAGCCTGAAACTTGATACTAAAGTAATTGAATTGTAGTTGATATAATGATGGGATATCCCACTGTACCACATGATTTCAAATTGCAGACTTTGACTATTGCACTTCAAACTCAAACTGCAATCGTCTATACTCTCATCACAAAGTGATGCATAGTGGAGAAGCATGACTGCATTTCTTCTGACCAATGATCATACTTACTTAGCCTTTACTAGCTTTGTGTGATTTCAAAAGGATTGTATTAACATTAAGATGAGAAGATCTTATATTATGTATGAGAGAATTGAATAAAGGGTGAATACTTTTACATAGTTATCTGACTAAATATCTTGGAAAGCTTTCTATCTTAAAAGATGGTATATCACTGTCATTTTTAAACAATTCATTGTCCTATGAAGAGTTACTGGCTGCTAGGAACTAATTCTTGACATTCCTTTTAAAACCTAGAATGTTCTTGAAATATTGAGGAGACCATTAATGCATTTGAATACATATTCAATGTTTGCACGTTCCTTTGTCTCAAGTGCCCTAACCCTCCATCCCTATTTTGCACAAAGCTTGGGCAAACGCTATCGCCACAGTTAGATGATGTCACAAGTAATTTCCTCTGTGCTGTTGGTTCTCCCCCTCTATTACTCAGCCAGATGATGAATCATTTCCTAGAAACGAGATAATTGGACCGTAATGTCCCGTTTAATCTGTTTTGGTCATTATTCTGGATAAAAACACAATAAATTTAGAATGAAATATCCTGATGAAGCTGTAATGTAAGTTTATGTCAGGGGATTTTCAACACTGTACTCAAACTGTTTCCCACATTGGATATTAAGACATACCTTAACAATAACAACTTTTAAAAGCTTTTTCAGACAGTTGATTAGATTCAGATTTGCTTCTCACAGTAAATCTGAATTGACAGGTTGTACGAGCAGTAAACTAAAAAGGAAATCTGTACCCAATGTGAGTAAAAGTGGAATTGCTTTGCAGGCAAGTAAAGAGAAGGCATTTTGTCTGTTAGACAGATGAACCATTTTCATTAATTGAGTATTTAATAACTAAAGACTAGATGGAAATTGAACTACAGCATACTCCCATAAAATATGCAACCATTGAAAAACTAGATTTAAAGTGACCACTTCATATTATGTTTGGAGTATCATACAGGATGCCTTAAATTAGTTCCCATTGAAGTCTCACATATAACCCAAACTAGAGGATGTATGTTACAGAACAGACCAAAGCAGTCATAAGCAGAAAAAAATTGGTCTGTCGGAGTACTCAGGCATGACCACTCCATGATTTCTTTGATCTTTCTCAATATGGTAGACAGGAGGTAACTCATTAGGACTAAATGTGTGTGACTATCTGCCATATTGAAATATAAACACTGGATAAAATTTCTATTACACTATTGTCAATTGAAATAACAAGCATTCTCACCATTTTAATCTTGGGTTACACATGACTAGGTTTTGTGCAAGATGGGTGAATTTATAAAAGTAAGAAATATGGCTACTTAGAGCGTCTCTCATTAAATGGCCAATCTGTTCATGCTGCTTGCAAGTGTAACTCAGAAACAATTGACCCAATTATGGGATCCATGGTAAAATTCAGCCCTTATGATCCAGGAGCTCTCATTCTGCTTGACTCCAGCAAACTTTGACCTTAGGTTGCAAACTGCTTTATGTTGTATCTACTCTGCATTAATGCAGAGTTATACAACAAATAATAAACAAAAAAGCTTAATATTATAAGAGTAATAGAATCACATAGCATGAAAGCCCATCGTGCTTGTGCCTTGTTCTTTGACACAAGCCATCATTCTTAAGCCCATAACTCTGCTTTTAGCTGTAATCCTACAGTTTTCTCATCTTCAAGTGACTGTGTAATTTTAAAAAAATAAAAACTGCAACCAGTTTCCACCATCCATTTTAGTATAGTATTCCAAATGTGTCAACCCTAGCTGAAAAAAGAAATTATCTTTTTTCCCTCTAGATCTTTTGCAAATGATTTTAAATCTATGACCTCTGATTATTGATTCACTCAAAGAGATCAAATCTTGTCGACCTATTCTACATCTTGTTGAAATTTGTCAGGTCAATCATTAAAAGCTCTTCTTAGGATAACAGTTCTAACTTTTTTAACCTTTCCTCATAACTGTGGTCTGTCATTCTCAATAGTATAAATAACCCTGTAACCTGGCTGAGCCATTATATCGTTCCTGGAGGGTGGTACCTAGAATTGTCCATACTTGTCTTCCAGCTAAGGCTTAACTAATATTGCATAAGACTCTAGTACATATTCTTTGTTTTTATATTCTGTTCCTTTATTTACAAAGCCAAGTAAACCATACATGTTTTTTTTTTACCTACCTTATCATCTGATGCATACCTTTAATGATTTATAGATTTCTCAGCTCATTTATACGTTTCAAAATTTGACCATTTATAGCATATTCATTTTCCATAGTTCTTTCAAAGTCCATCACTTTACATTACTCAGCATTGGAATCCTTCACCCATGATACTGCCTGTGTCACCATACTCTCTGTGTAATCCGGTAATTTAAGCTGGTACTTGGAAGATGTGGCATTCCCTTGTGCCCACACTTTCTAGCTAGTGGGGGTCATGAATTTGGGAGTTGCCATGCAAGATGCTTGGGTGATTTGTTGCATTTGTGGATGGCAAATCTTTCAGCCATGGTGTGCTGGTGATGAAGGGGCTATATACTCAGATCAGTAGATGAAATGCTGATTAAGTGGACAGCCTTTTCTTGGATAGTGTAAAGTTTCTTGAGTGTTGTTTTATCCTGGCATTTCAGTCTGTCTGCATTAGCCTAGGCAGCTTGCATTGAAGGGACTACTGGAGGCTGCTCATAAAAATAAAAATACTCTGTTATAATTTCCCTTCTGTAGAGTCAAAAGGTTGACTGTATTCAGAAGACTAGTGGGCTGTTTCTAGCCAGATCTTGCCTCTAAAGGTTCACCACATCATTTACTTCCTACCCCAGAACCTAGGGGCACAGCATCATAATCTGATATCCATCCCCAGATTCTGACTGAAAAATGGCATTGGGATGTTTGTTGTTTTGTCCACAGCTCACTGCTTACACACAGGCAAAGTTTTAAGCCCATGTTAAACTAGATCAAACAGCACCTTTGAATGAAAACTTTGCATTGCATTAAATTCAATTTCTTCTTTATGAAGTCAGAGATTAGGAATCAAAATGGACTGAAAGAGGCCACAAAACAAGAAAAAAAGAATTGGGTGAGAGTTAATGGTTGCTCTTTGTCCTGAGATGAATTGGGAAATTGTATCTGGTAGAAATTCATGTTGCTATGTACAAAAATGAGATAAAAATATGGTGCTGAAATGAATGATTGACACCAAACTAAGTTATAATATGCAGAAGACAGTTGATTTTATATTAATTGTAATGAACTGTGTGCAGGTGTTGAGCATTTGTTGGAGATTAACTTGTGTATCTATAAAAAGGAACACATTGAAACTCATGTGTAGGAAAATGCATGTGAATAAAATATCTAAATATTGGCTCCAGTACTATCCTTTGCTACTTGGCATTCTGGACCATAGCAAGTGCAGGAAGACATATTAATATGCCTGTAAGTTGGTGGATAAATGGCAAGTCAAATTTACGAGAGCGTTGTGAGTTGTGATTACATCTTAAGTAAATTCAGGACGACAGCAGAAATCTGGGAATACAGATACATTAATCACTGAAAACAGAAATGAAAATTAATAAAGAAAGTCATATTGGGATAGTAGTTAGTTATACTGAACCATTATCTTAGACACACTTCTATATTGTAACTGTGCATAGTTCTGATCTCCATACAACAGAAAAGCAATGAGTCCTCTGAAGAACATGCAGGAAAAATTAAAACTCACAAAGAGGTTAGTAACATTAAGAGAATGCAGTTATCAGGAATGAATGAGCAGGCTGGAATTTGTCTCTCTGGAAAAGAGGAACTGATTAGAATTTTGAGACATGGTTTGTGGTAAATTATTTCCAACTCTAGGTGTGCCCAGAACAATAGGAATAGATATAAAATAAATAGTAATAAGTCAAAAAGAATTTAGACAGAATTTGCTTACATGTGGATAATGGTAAGATTGGGGAAATTGTGGCCACATTAATTTGCTGAAACAAAAGCTCTGGTACAATTAAAGAGAGGCTTGATGAAGGTGATTGAGAGATGTGGAAGGAAGATAAAGTAGAACAAAAAGCCTTTTATGTGGACAATGAAGATTGAAATAGATTTTGGACCTGTTTCTGTGTTTAGGATTTATGTAATTTTATATACTGATCGCATCATAGAGTAGGTTACAGCACAGAAGAGGACCAATTGACCCTTCATGTCAATGTGGCTTTCTGCTAGTGCAAGTCAACTTGTTCACACACCTGCTTTCTCTATGTATCCCTGAAATTGTTTTTTTTTCTTTAGTTAGTTATCCAGTTCTCTCTTCAAAGCCATGTGCAAATCTGCCTGCATGACATTTCAAGCAGTGCAGCATAGAGTCGGAGATGTGTACAGCATGGAACCAGAACTTTCAGTCCAGACATACTAAAATAATCCAGTCCCATTTGCCACCACTTGGCCTATATCCCTCTAAACCCTCCCCATTTTTTTACCATCCAGATGCATTTTAAAATCCTCCACCACTTCTTCTCGCAGCTCATTCCATACGCACACCACCCTTTGCATGAAAACATTGCCCCTTAGGTCCCTTTTAAATTTTTCC
The DNA here is from genome assembly GCF_020745735.1 of Hemiscyllium ocellatum. NCBI lineage: Eukaryota > Metazoa > Chordata > Chondrichthyes > Orectolobiformes > Hemiscylliidae > Hemiscyllium > Hemiscyllium ocellatum. The sequence continues at coordinate 34,875,758 of NC_083426.1, read as the reverse complement.
CCTCTCACCCTAAACTTATGCGCTCTAGTTCGGGACTCCCCTAACCTAGGAAAAACGCCTTGTCTGTTTACCCTATCCATGCCCCTCATGATTTCATAAACTTCTTTAAGGTCACCCCTCAGCCTCCAATACTCAAGGGAAAACAGCCCCAGCCTATTCAACCTCTTCAAAGCTTGTGAGAAGATTTGTAGCTCGGGTGCTCGTTGTTGTAGTTCTGTTCACCGAGCTGGGAATTTGTGTTGTAAACATTTCGTCCCCTGTCTAGGTGACATCCTCAGTGCTTGGGAGCCTCCTGTGAAGCGCTTCACAGGAGGCTCCCAAGCACTGAGGATGTCACCTAGACAGGGGATGAAACATTTGCAACACAAATTCCCAGATCGGCGAACAGAACCACAACATATTCAACCTCTCCCTATAGCTCAAATCCTCCAACACTGGCAACATCCTTGTAAATCTTTTCTGAACTCTTTCAAGTTTCACAATATCCTTCCCATAGGAAGGAGATCAGAATTGCACACAATATTCCAAAAGTAGCCTAACCAAATGTTTTGCACAACTGCAACATGACCTCCCAATCTTATACTCAATACTTTGACCAATAAAGGAAAGCATACTAAACACCTTCTTCCCTATCCTATCTACCTGAGACTCCACTTTCAAAGAGCTATAAACCTGTACTCCAAGGTCACTTCTGTTCAGCAACACTCCCCAGGAGCTCAACATTAAGTGTAGAAGTCCTGCCCTGATTTGCCTTTCCAAAATGAAGCACCTCACATTTATCTAAATTAAACTCCATCTGCCACTCCTCAGCCCATTGACTCATCTGATCAGGATCCTGGTGTACTCTGAGGTAACTTTCTTCACTAAATTAAAACTATTTGCTGCATTAAGAATTATTTCTTCATTTCAGTTTTGGTTCTTTTGGCAATCAGCTTAAATGTGTGTTCTTTGGTTCTCAATCCTTGCATTACTCAGTTTATTTTAATAGAGGAATGCTTTCTTCCATTGCCTTGGGGATTCCTTTAAATCTGGAAATAGGGAGTGCATAGCACAAACTCTACAATTTATTCAAAAGGGGATTTAAAACTGTTTATTTTGGAACTTCTATGTTATATATTTTCCTGTTCCACTTAACCAATTCCATTCTTCAAATCTCAGGCTTACAATGTGTGAATTTTCTCTATTAGTTATTTGTCTTGTCATTCGCCAAACCTCCTTAGACACCACCTTCCAAACCACTTCCAGCTAGAGCAGCAGATATATTGGAACATCACCACCTTCAAGTTCCATCCAAGCAACTCACCATCCTGACCTGCAAATATGTCGCTGTTCCTTCCCTGTCGCGAGGTGAAAACCTTGGAATTCCCTTCCGAATGGCATTGTCAGTCTAACCACAGCAGGTGGGCTGCAGCGGTTCGGGAAGGTAGCTCATTACACTTTCACAAGGGCAACTAGGAACGGGCAATAAATGCTGGCCAGCCAGCAATGACTCATCGCACAAATGAATAATTTTGAAAATTCATCTGAAAATACTTTTACATTTGCTAGCCCTGTGATGGGTGACTCCTTTACAGAACATATTCACTCAGTCTGTAAGACTCTGACCTTCCAGTTGATTGCTATTTCAATAAAAGAGCTTGCTCCCGTATTAACATTTCCATCATGGGCCTGCTAAACTATTCCAGTTAAGAAAACACAAGGTGGAGAAATAACACATTATTTTCTGCTTATGCCCCTTATAGCCTCCAGTACTAATATTGAGTTCAACAAATTTAGACATGACTTTTTTCTCCATTTTGATTACAACCCGCCCTGCACCCCACACACACCCCTCCCCAGTCAAGTGTTATTGGCTTTGCTCTCATTCGAGTGAATCCATTTTCTCCTTTTCACCCCTAACATTTGCACCTATTTTACATTTTTTATATCTCCTTTACCAATAATAGCACTCCCTTTGTCTTTTGCTCTGAGCATCCTCACTATCTGTCCTGCTATTTCTCCTCCTTCCATCTACAGAATGAAAAAAACGTAATTTTCCAGCTGCTTTTAGTTCTGGAACAGAGGCATGTCAGACTCAAAACATTATCTCTGTCTCTGTATTCATCATGTGTTTCTCCAGCATTTTCTCTTTTTATTGATGACATATAAGGTATAAAATATTTATTTTCAAATTCCAATACCTATTTAATATCTTGGACATTCATAGACTGAAATGTTTTAGAACATGGGACAAAACCCTGACTTAAAAATGGCCTCAGCAATCAGCTGATCCCAAAGGTTAGCCAAGCTTCATGAAAGCAACGTGAAACTAAGTAAATAATTGGACTTGCAGTTAACATTTTATCAAAAGACACTGAAACGAGTCCACACGGTCAGGCATGAAAATCATTTACTGCTTTAGTTTATAATTCTTTGATGTATTTTGCAGACTGGAAATGACAGTCAGCACCTGCAATGATCAAACATAGAAGCAATGAGCTTAAGTATGGAAATAGACAAATCAGCTTGTTTATCAAGGAATAACTTTTAGGAGAGCAGGGGATGGATTTCTGATTGCAACTGGAACTAGCTGGAGAAAGTGATTTCTCATTTCTCAAACAGGAACAGTGCCAAGTGAAATTGATTAAAAGGAAGGGACAGAATACAAAAAACTGAAATACTTGAAATATCTGCTGTTGCTGATGTTACAAAATTTGAATGAAATCACCTCAGTGTTAGGTTAAAACCATCATTCCCACAGAAGACCCGAATATGTTAGCAGTTTATTATTTTATCTGGACACTATCCCCTTACATTTTACTCCCTGTAAATGAGTGGGTAAGGACTCCAGTATAAAGGCTGTGTTTTTGAACTTGTGTTGTTAATGTTTTTCTTGGAGTTAGCAGTTAAGAAAATTGCTCTTTTTTCAGTGAAGGATACCTTGCAGTTTCCTCCTTATCAATACAATAGGCATTGGACAACCACAATTTTTATCAGAGTGGTATAATCTAGTGCAAAAAAGAAAATAAATATTTGTTGCAATTGAACAGTTTGTTGCAACCGAACAGAGAAGTTGAAAATAGATGAACTGACTCATTCCTCCTCATAAGAGGAGATGATGGCTTGGTGCTATTATTGCTAGACTATTAATCCAGAGACCCAGCTAATGTTCTGGGGACCTGCATTCAAATCTCATCAAGGCAGATGTTATTTGAGTTCAAGGAAAATCTGGAATTCAGAGTCTAATAATGACCATGAGTCAATTGTTGGAAAATCCTATCTGGTTTGTTAATGTCTTTCCTTTAGAGAGGGAAACTGCATCCTTACTGGTTTTGGCCTACATGCAACTCCAGATCCAGAGCAATGTGGTTGACTCTTAACTGTCTCAGGGCAATTACTGATGGGCAATAAATGTTGGCTTGGTAAAGTGAGGACTGCAGATGCTGGAAACCAGAGTTTAGATCAGACTGGTGCTGGAAAAGCACAGCAGGTCAGGCAACATCCGAGGAGCAGGAAAATCAATTTTTCGGGCAAAAACCTATTCCTGATGAAGGGCTTTTGCCCAAAACATTGATTTTCCTCCTCCTTGGATGCTGCCTGACCTGCTGTGCTTTTCCAGCACCAATAAATGTTGGCTTGGCCAGTAATGCCCTCATCCCATTAATGACTTAAAAGAGGTTATATCATAACCCAAGTTTATTTGTTGCTTCTTTTTCTGTAAGCCACAGTTTGTGGACTAAAACCAAAAATTGCTAGGGTAACTCAGCAGGTCTGGCAACACCAGTGTAGACAGAATCAAAGCTAACATCTTGCGTCTGATAGGACACTACTTTCCATAGGGATGTTCCGAAATGTAATCCTTTTGCTCAAATGAAGATCCCCTGATGTGATTGATAAACCTCAGTTGTGTCTGACCCATTTCCTATACTTCTGTTCTGGTATCTTTAAGTGAGGTAAAGGAATACATTTCAGCGTGGAATCCATGTGGAGTGGAGTGGAGTCTAAGTGGAAGGTAGCATCAACAGGAGAGGTATTACAGAGCTGAAGGAACTGAGAGAATGAAATAGAGTCCGAAAAAGAACAGCGTGTGAGGAAGTACCTTCCTAACAACCATGTAAGTCAGTAAGTTTGTAGTGGATATGAATGGATAGCCATCCCCAGAAATGAAAACAAAGAAGTCAAGAAGGAAGCAAAGAGTTGAGACGAACTAAGTGAAAATAAGAAATTGATTAAATCTGGAAGCAAATTTGATTAACCTTCTTAACTTTGAATGAAAGAAGGAAGTAGCACCAATGATGTAATCAATGTACGAGATAGTTTCCCAGGATTATGACATATATAACTTTTAAATGGAACATATTGTGGTCTTTCAGAAACTGGCATCAATAAGTTAACCAACTCTGAATTTCATAGCTCCATGGGCCTTATGATGTGTATCTGACATATATAGTTTTTCCATGGTAATGATAATTACAGTGTATTACATTTCCTAGCAAATGTATAATAGAGTCACCAACACAAGTTATTTCATTGAACTGAATTTATTAATTTTGATTTCTTTCATCTTCTGTAATCACTGATAATCGTTCCCTCTTGCTGGTTAAGGCAGAGAGCAGCAGAGTACTGGCATGATATATATGTCATTTGTTAGATCTCACCTCACTCATTTTCACACCCGTATTTACCACTTTTTCATTTCTGCTCTCAGGAAAGCAAGAACTGTCATCTTGTGACTCAGTGCAGCCTCAGCATGAAGTGTGAAAATTATATAAGATCTCTGATATGTGGACAGAAAGGGCAGTGTCCATAGTCACACCATCTCCAGTTGCATTTCATTCCAGTAAACAGGAATAGGGTGAGGTGGGATTTGATAAATGAATTGGACAGAAATAAACCATCATCCTGAATGTTCTCAGAAATACTGGACGCAACGAGTCAGTCACAAGCACTGTCTCCTTAAGAGTGCTCATTAAATGCTGGTGTGCCTGTTTTCAATAGAATCACAGGAGTGTTACAATGCAGATGGAAATCATTCAGACCAACATGTCTGTACTGGTTCTCCAAATGCACATTAATAGATTGTGCCGTTCTCCTGTCTTTTCCTCTACCTTGCATGTTGCTTCCTTTTAAATCATCTAATGCTCTTTTGCACATCTGAATTGAACCTGCCTCCATCACATTTCCAGGCAGTGTATATTCAAGACCAGAGCCACTTTTCCTCAAATTCCATTTGTTTCATTTGCAAATCACTTTAGACCTGTGCCCTTTCATTCTTGATCATTCTAGGAACAGGAACGGTTTCTGCCAACCTACTTTGGCCAGTAGATTGATTTTAAAAACGTTGATCAAATTTATTTCGAACTTTCTTTTCTCCGAGGAAAATAGTCTCAACATCTATCCTCAAAACTAAGGTTTCTCAAGAGCCATTATTGTGAATTTCTCCTGCACTCTTTCCAATGCATTCACTTCCTCTCTAAAGTGTGGCCTTCAGAACTAAACGCAAAAGTTCCAAAACCTATGTGTAATGAGTCAGTGGGTGTGAGTAGATTGCAAAAGTCTAGTGTGAGGGTGTAATGTACATTCCAACTCAATGGAGGACAAATTCCAGATGAGTTTGTTGCAGAGCATTTAGATTAGACTTTGATGAATCTATGTACAGGAGAATGCTGATAGCCAAGTGTATGGAAATGTTTTGTACGTTAGCCTGCTGACAAGTCTCTTGTCACTTTGAAGGGACATGGAATAGTCCTATTCTGGTAGAGCTCGTGGCTTTGTGAGAATGATTAAACAGAGGACAGAAACATTAAACTCATTGGCAAAAGAAGTAGAGGAAATAATGATTTGGAGATGCCGGTGTTGGACTGGGGTGTACAAAGTTCAAAATCACACAACACCAGGTTATAGTCCAACAGGTTTAATTGGAAGCACACTAGCTTTCGGGGCGATGCTCCTTCATCAGGTGATTGTGATGAAGGAACGTCGCTCTGAAAGCTAGTGTGCTTCCAATTAAACCTGTTGGACTATAACCTGCTGTTGTGTGATTTTTAACTTAGAGGAAATAAGTATGCAATGAGTTGGTATGATCTGTCAAGTACTGCCAAAAGGGTGGTGGAGACAGGATGATTATTAGCTTTCAGTGGAGAATTGAATAAATATTTCATGGAAAATATAACAGGTTATGTTGAGAGGTATTAATTAAATTGCTCTTTTAACAAGTTGACACAGGTGTGTTTGGCCAACAGCCTCCTTCAGTGATTCTGTGATTGCTAATATATAACAAGATTTTCAAAATTGTCTTCCAACTGAGTTTACAACCTTGTGGAGTTCACCGGAAAAAGAGTCCTGATAATTATTTAGCGGCTGTCATCTAATATGCAGTCCAACATTTAGAAAAATGCCATGAATCTTTCCTTCTGGGAATGATATTGCCCTCATAAATGAGAGAACGAAGACACTTTCCGTTCACCAAAGATCTAATTCCAAATATTAATTGACCGTTCCTTATTTTTGGGAATTTTTAATTGCCTTACAATCTTTTTCCCTTGGTAATTGCACATTTTAGGTAATTATGAAACCATTATAATTTACATTCCAAAGCTATTCTGTAACATGGAGCAAGTTGGAAGTGAAAATCATGCAAGCTGTAAACAAGCTTTCTCTTTGAATTTCTGATGTAGGCAAAAATGTGCACTATAAATCATAAAATTTATCTCTAATGCATTTCCTTTCCTTGACTGAGATGATATGTAACTTATCTTGCAATCATTTACTATGTTCAGTCCTTTACAAGAACAAAGTAAGCTATCAAAACCACTAATTTTATCTTTGTGTTATGAGTTGGAAACACAGCATTTGACTTTTGTCTGTTCTGTTCATCCTCCCTTTTAATTCCATTCCATCCTACATAGGGGATTATAGTTTTGAACAAAGATCACAGTTTAGGAACTGTTGCTCCCATTTCACACACACAGAGGTTCTTTTTTTTTTAATTTAGCATTCAAGCATTTGGTATTGGCAATATTACCAAGTAAATATTGGCAACTCAAAATTAATATCACATGGAGCTGGTGTTGTCCTAGGAGCTCTCAAAACATGCCAGCAAGTGCTTATTCTTTATTGTTCACATATGGTTTCTCTTATGTATCTTGGATTAAGATATTTATACTGCTAATTTGTAACATATGTTAATGCATAACCCAACCTTGGAATTTAAATTGCAACATGCAATAATTCTTAAGCATCAGATTTTAAGTTTTTCTTTGTTTCGACCAATATTGTTCCCTAGTTTCATTCAACTGTTTTTGCTCTATTTCCTAGATTCCAGGCTCTGGTCATGCTAAACTATAATTGGCTGCTGATGAAGAATATGCATTGGGCAGAATCCTTCTGGGTTTTCCTCCATCCTTTCCTGTAGTGAAATAGTCCCCCATGTTCCAATTCTACATAGTTAAAATTGATAAAATGTTGAAGCCCATGGAGGGAAAGCCTTATTATAGCAATACATGATGAGAAATCCTACAGATACATCAGTTTACGGTGCAATTTTGGTTAAATGTCCCCTCAGCACTAATAAAGAGGCTCAGGACACAATTGCCAAGAATGCTGGTAAAGTCTGTAAAGGCTCCCTTCATTAACAATAGTGAAAATATGTGAAATCTGCTGGATAGTTTCTCCAAAGCTGATTTTAAAATGAAAAAGCTGCATTTTGGTCATAACTATGAAATTATTTACAATTATCTTGTGGCTGGTTTCAACTGGTTAAAACATCAGAATAAAAAGGTTTCACGGTGAGATCCCGTCCACGTTCACCCCAGCCCGGACGGAATTTCACATTGGCCCCAAGGCCCCGTACTTCCCGCGGGAGCCTGTGCCCCACAACCTGAGCCGCCTCTTGAATTTTAATTTTGTTTCTTTTCAGGGGGTGAAAAAGCAGGCCTTGTATCAACTGCTGCTGCACACCGTCCACCTCTTCTCCCTCATCCACCGTCTAGACACGCCCTGGCATGCCCATTTGCCACCAGGCAGTGGGGATCCCCAGTGGAGGGCCCTCTACACAGGAGTCCTCCCCCTTTCTCTCGGGGATCTGGGTTGGAGGGTGCTGCATGCAGCAGTCCCCTGCAGCCGCAGATTGCGGTGGTTCACGGACTCCCAGCCCAACAGCTTGTTCTGTGGTGCTGCGGAGTCCGTGGACCATGTGTATATTGGGTGTGGGCGTTTGCACTCCCTTTTTGATTTTCTGAAAAACTTCTCTGCTTTTGGTTGCACTTCAGTTCCACGCTCCTGATCTTCGGGCACCCGGTACGGAGGAGGGAGGGCAGGTCTGAAGACCTCCTCGTGGGTCTGCTCCTGGGCCTGGCCAAGCTGGCCATAAACAGGTCCAGGCAGCGGGCCGTGGAGGGGGTCGTGAGGGCCGACTGTGTGCCCCTCTTCCGCGGTTATGTTAGAGCCCGGGTGTCCTTGGAGAGGGAGCACGCGGTGTCCACCAACACCCTGGAGTTGTTCAGGGAGAGGTGGGTGTCGCAGGGAGTGGAGTGCATCATTTCCCCCTCCAACTCTATTTTGATTTAGTCCCTGCCCTCCCCTTCACTGTTTCGATCACACAGCATTGCCCTTTGATGTGAAGGGCACTGCTTGTCACAGGCCACTCGGGTGTTTCCTATTTTCCTGGTGGTGGAAATTAAATAAAGATTTGTGCACTTTGTGTCTCTCACTGCGTCTCCCACCTGCACACACACACCATGCGTGCTGGGGAAAAATAAGCACTACCGCAGTTAGGTGGTAGTGTGGGGGGTGGGGGGAAGGAAAAGAAAAGAAAAAAACAAGAAGAAAAGAGGAGGGTTCCCTTTGATGTGAAGGGCACTGCTTGTCACTGGCCAACCGGATGTTTCCTAAAAAAAAGGTTTCACCAGGTTCCAAAGTAAACACTGTAGCCCATCCATTAGGATGATTTAATTAAAATTCTAACAAATCTTACCACTTCTAACACTAAGTGACAGATAATGACTTACAGTGGACCCAAGTGCTGGGGTGACGACTTACGGTCCACTGTTTTTGCCTTACAATATTACAGTTACAGATTGTTTAGTTATATACTGAAACTGACCTTCAATGAAATGAAATCTCTAACACAAAGCACTAGGGAATCAGGGATGAAATGAAGCAAAACTAGAATTTACCTTTATATAGCACCTTACATAATTTTAGAAAGTCTCAAACAGTTTTACAGCCATCATTTCATTTAAATAGTGGTCACTTGGCTAGGGGCAGCATGGTGGCTCAGTGGTTAGCACCGCTACCTCATAGCGCCAGGGACCCAGGTTCGATTCCAGCCTTGGGTGACTGACTGTGTGGAGTTTGCACATTCTCCCCCTTTCTACATGGGTTTGTCTGGGTGCTCTGGTTTCCTCACAGTCCAAAGTCATGCAGGTCAGGTGAATTGGCCAGGCTAAATTGCCCATAGTTTTAGGTGCATTAGTCAGAGGGAAATGGATTTGGGTGGGTTACTCTTTGGAGGGTCGATGTGGACTTATTAGGCCAAAGGGCCTGTTTCCACACTGTAGGTAATCTAAGGTAAGAAACATGGCAACCAACTAGCATGCAACAAACTCCAAACAATCAACAATGTTAAAATGATCAGTTCATCTGGTTTTGTTGACGTTAGTTTCAATTATTTTGATCTGTTGCAAGGAGTTATTTGCATCATTGAACATAATAATCAAATTGTACCATATTCAATAATACTGCTTCTTCAATGAAATGTGTTGAACAACTATTATATTTATACACTGAGAGACTAGAAACAAATTGCAAGAAGTAGCAAATATCCACTAAAATTAACTCAATTCACTGGGGATAAGAATATAAACATAGAACCAGGAGTCAGTCATGTGGTCTTGTGAAGGGCTCCTTCGTTCTATAAATTCATGGCTCATATTCTATTTCCTATCCTATCTAGATGTCCCTTAATTCTGTTACTCTTAAAAAAAATCTTTCAGACTTGGATTTGCAAAACCCTATGTCAGAATATTTGCAGCCTTTTGAGGTGGAAAATTTCAAAGACATACAACCCTCTATGTGAAGAAAACTCTCCTTATGTCAGTCCTAAAAGGCCAAACCCCAGTGCTGAGAGCCACTTCGTTCTAGAATCTCTGACAATGCATGTCAGAGGACCCATCCTGTCAGTCCTCTAAGGACTTTGTACATTTCATTGAAAAGTACATGTAATTTTTCTAAAGTCCTGGGGATATTGGCTCATTCTGAGAAAATATGCTCCTATTCCTGGAATCAATCTAGCTAACTTTGGCAGTTTCATTATTTCCTACATTCAGTTGTGCAAAATGTGTGGGTTTAATTGCAATTTGATTATTCATAACAATGTAAGAACCAGGAGCAGGTATAAGCAATACAGCCCCTTGATTATACTCTGTCATTTAATCCAATCATGGCTGATCTCATCTTGGCTCTTCCTATAATCATTTAACCCAATGCTAATTAAGAAGCTGACTATCTCCTCCTTAAATGTATTCAGTGTCCTGGAATCCATCACAATCTAGGATAGTAAATTCCATATCGTTTGTGAAAGGTAATTACTCCTCCACTCTGTTTGAGATCTACATTTGTCGTTTATATAAATGATTTGGATGTGAACATAAGAGGTATAGTTAGTAAGTTTGCAGATGACACCAAAATTGGAGGTGTAGTGGACAGTGAAGAAGGTTACCTCAGATTACACTGGGATCTTGATTGGATGGGCCAATAGGTTGAGAAGTGGTAGATAGAGTTTAATTTAGATAAATATGAGGTGTTGCATTTTGGGAAAGCAAATCTTAGTAGGACTTATACACTTAATGGTAACATCTTAGTGAGTGTTGCTGAACAGAGACCTTGTAGTGCAGGTTCATAGCTCCTTGAAAGTGGAGTCTCAGGTAGATAGGAAGTGAAGGCGGCATTTGGTATGCTTTTTTTTAATCAGAGTATTGAATATAGGAAATGGGTCTCTTCTGATAAGCCAAGCCTCACATCTCTAGAGTTAATTGAGTGAACCTTCTCTGAACTGCCTCTAATGCAAATGTAAGCTTCTTCAAGTAATGGGACCCAAACTGTACACCATATTCCAGATGCAATATAAGCGAACATAATTTGTGTTGAGGAAACTATATCAATCTTTATAAATAGCTGAATGATTCGCAATTTCACAGTATCCAATTAATGATAAGATCTTAAGATATGGCATGCTGTTCAACCTTGAACTTTCAGAAAAGTAACAATTGAATTGAAATTATCGAGCCTTGCTCCTGCAGTTAGTCATTTGTTTTGAGAGATTTTCTAAATAAGTTTATTTTACTCCCTCTGCTTCTCTTTTCCTCAATATAATCATTGCTTCCCCTTTATATTTTCCATTCTGTATCTATTTTGATCTTAAGTAACTCTATTTCATTTTATAATGTTTACTTTGTTTCTTTCACTAGCTTCAGATTTAATTGACTATAAGAACAGACTATTGCTACCATTAAAATAAAACGAAGATCTGAATATTTGCAATGAAAAACAGAATTTGCTGGTGAAACTCAACAGGTCTGGCAGCATTTGTGGGGACAAAGCAGAGTTAATGTTTCAAGTATAGTGACTTTTCATCAGAACTTGTTTCCATTCTTTCCTAAGACCCCAGAATCCTCTCTGATGTCACCTCCCATTTTCAATTTACAGTTTGGACCCAAAAATAACTGCAGCTAAAGGATGAGGGGTAAATAATATATTCCTGGTACATACTGAAGGAAGCCAGATTCAGGTAAAGGCTGCACTGCTCTATATCCTGCCTGCAAAGCAGTGAACCCCAATATATGATTATTAGTATTGGTTAAAAAGCTGTGAGGGGAAAATCTGACAGAAGACAGACAACAAGTTTGACTGGTTGATTGCTAGTGCCCCAGAAACAATTGGAGAAGTTAGATTAATCACAGATTATAATTTCTTTAGAACAAAACATTACAGCACAGGAACAGGCCTTTAAGCCCTCCAGACCTGTGCCAATCCATATCCTCTATCAAAACCTGTCGTCTAATTTCTAAGGATCTGTATCGCTTTGCTCCCTGCCCATTCATGTATCTGTCTAGATACATCTTAATGATGCTATAGTTCCCGCCGCTATCACCTCTGCTGGCAACGCATTCCAATCACCCACCACTCTCTGCGTGAAGAACTTTCCACGTATATCTTCTCCCTAAATTGCTCCCCTCTCACTTTGAACTTGTGACCCATAGTAATTGAGTCCTCCCACTCTGGTAAAAGGTTTCTTGCCATCCACCCTGTCTACACTTAGCATGATTTTGTAAGCCTCAATCAGGTCCCCCCTCAACTTCCTTCTTTCCAATGAAAATAATGCTAATCTACTCAATCTCTCCTCATAGCTATCACCCTCCATACCAGGCAACATCCTGGTGAACCTCCTTTACACCCTCTCCAAAGTATCCTCATTCTTTTGGTAATGTGGTGACCAGAACTGTCTGCAGTATTCCAACTGTGGCCGAACCAAAGTCTTGTACAACTGTAACATGACCTGCCAACTCTTGTACTCAGTACTCCATCCGATGAAGGGAAGCATGCTGTATGCATTCTAGGATTCTGGATTAGAGTGGTGCTGGAAAAGCACAGCAGTTCAGGCAGCATCCGAGGAGCAGGAAAATCGATGTTTCAGGCAAAAGCCTTTCATCAGGAATACAGGCAGAGTGCCTGTATCAGTTAGGGAGGAGGGTGGGGGAAGGTTTGCTCCCGATGCGGTCTCCTCTACATTGGGGAGACTGGATGCCTCCTAGCAGAGCGCTTTAGGGAACATCTCTTGGACACCTGCACCAATCAACCACACCACCCTGTGGCCAAACATTTCAACTCCCCCTCCCACTCTGCCAAGGACATGGAGGTCCTGGGCCTCCTTCACCGCCGCTCCCTCACCACCTGACGTCTGGAGGAGGAACACCTCATCTTCCGCCTTGGAACACTTCAACCCCAGGCCATCACTGTGAACTTCACCAGTTTCCTCATTTCCCCTTCCCCCACCTCACCCCAGTTCCAAACTTCCAGCTCAGCACTGTCCCCATAACTTGTCCTACCTGCCTATCTTCCATTCCACCTATCCACTCCACCCTCCTCTCTGACCTATCACCTTCATCCCCAACCCCACTCACCTATTGTACTCTATGCTACTTTTTCCCCCACCCCCATCCTCCTCTCATTTATCTCTCCATCCTTCAGGCACTCTGCCTGTATTCCTGACGAAGGGCTCATGCCCGAAACGTCAATTTTCCTGCTTCTCGGATGCTGCCTGAACTGCTGTGCTTTTCCGGCACCACTCTAATCCAGAATCTGGTTTCCAGCATCTGCAGTCATTGTTTTTACCTGTATGCCTTCTCGACCACTCTACTGACCTGCATTGCCACCTTCAGGGAACAATGGACCTGAACACCCAAAACTTTCTGTACATCAATTTTCCCCAGGAATTTTCCAATTACTGCATAGTTCGCTCTGGAAATTCATCTTCCAAAATGCAGCACCTTGCATTTGGTTGGATTGAACTCTATCTGCCATTTCTCTACCCAGCTCTTTAATCTATCTATATTCTGCTGGATTCTCTGACAGTCCCCTTCACAATCTGCTACTCCACCAATCATAGTGTCATCTGCAAACTTGCTAATAAGGCAACCTACACCTTCCCTCAAATCATTTATGTATATCACAAACAACAGTGGTCCCAGCATGGACCCCTGTGGGACACCACTGCTCACAGGTCACCATTTTGAGAAGCTCCCTCCCAATCCTATTCTGTCTCCTGTTGCCAAACCAGTTCTCTATCCATCTAGCTAGAACACCTTGGACCCCATGCGACTTCACCTTCTTCATCAGCCTACTCTGGGGAACCTTATCAAACACCTTACTAAAGTCTATGTATCTGACATCTACATCCTTTCCTTCATCAATCAACTTTGTCACCTCTTCAAAGAATTCTATTAGGTTTATAAGACATGACCTTCCCTGCACAATACCATGCTGCCTATCACTGATCAGCCCATTTTCTGCCAAATGGGTATATATCCTATCCCTTAGTATCTTCTCCAGTAGCTTCCCTACCACTGACATCTGGCTCACAGGTATGCAATTACCTGGTTTATCCCTACTACTCTTCTTAAACAAGGGGACAACATTATCAATTCTCCAGTCCTTTGGGACCTCCACCATTTTCAAGGATGTTGCAAAGATATCTGTTAAAGCCCCAACTATTTCCTCTCTTGCTTCCCTCAGTAAGCTGGGATAGATCCCACCGGACCTGGGGACCTGTCCACTTCATGCCTTTTAGAATACATAACAATTCCTTCCTCCTTATGCCGACATGACCGAGAGTGATCATAGATCTATCCCTAACTTCAACATCCACCATGTCCCTCTCAGAAAGAATCTCACCATTTTCTCTGACTTCACACACAACTTTCCTCCTTTGTCCTTGAGTGAGCCAACCTTTTCCCTCGTTACCCTCTTGCTCCTCATATATGAATAAAAGGCTTTGGGGTTTTCCTTAACACTACTTGTGCAGGATATCTCATGACCCCTTTTAGCCCTCTTAATTCCTCATTTTAAATTGGTCCTACATTCCTGATATTACTCCAAAGCTTCATCTGTCTTCAGTCACCTAGACCTTATGTACGCATTGTGTTTCGTCTTAGCTAGTCTCACAATTTCACCTGTCATCCATGGTTCCCTAATCTTCCCATTTCTATCCCTCATTTTCACAAGAACATATCTCTTCTGAACTCTAATCAACCTTTCTTTAAAAGCCTCCCACATGTCGAATGTGGATTTCCCTTCAAACAGCTGCTTCCAATCCACATTCCCCAGGTCCTGCTAAATTTTGGTATATTTGGCCTTACCCCAATTAAACACTCTTCCTTTAGGACCAATCTCACCTTTGTCCATGAGTATTCTAAAACTTATGGAATTGTGATCACTATTCCCAAAGTAATCCCCCACTGAAACATCAATCACTTGGCTGGGCTCATTTCGTAACACCAAGTCCAATATTGCCCCTTCCTGAGTTGGACTACTTTTATACTACTCTAGAAAACCCTTTTGGATGCTCCTTACAAATTCTGCTCCAGTTGGACCTCTAACACTAATTGAATCCCAGTCAATGTTGGGAAAATTAAAATCTCCTATGCTCCTACATCTTTCTATGACCTCTCTACACATTTGTACCTCTATCTTACATTCACTGTTGGGAGGCCTGTAGTACAATCTCAACATTGTTACCGCACCCTTCCTATTTCTGAGCTCTGCTCATATTGCCTCATTGCTCGAGTCCTCCATAGTGCCTTCCTTCGGCACAGCTGTGATGGCTTCTTTGACCGGTACTACAACTGCTTCACCCCTTTTACCTTCCTCTCTATCCCACCTGAAGCTTCTATATCCTGGGATATTTAGTTGCCAATCATGCCCTTCTCTCAACCAAGTCTAAGTAATAGCAATAACAATCTCAGTAATAGCAATAACTTAGGTTCAAGCTGTATTGTTTTGTGGTTAAAGACTTGAATTGAGGATAGTGCTCTGTAGTAATATGGGTCCTTATGCTGACTTGGTCAGGTGCTCCCATTGAATGAACAATCAGCCCAGTAAGTCATCGAGTCATAGAGATTTCCAGAACAGGAAAAAGCCCTTTGGTGCATTGAGTTTGTGCCAGTCAAAAAAATGCAACCACTTAACTACCCTAATTTTCCAGCTTTTGGTCCACAACCTTATATTCCCTGGCATTGCAAGGTACATCTAAATAGTTCTTGAATGTTATGAGGATTGCTGCCTCTCCCACACTTTTGGGCAGTGATTTTCAGACTCCTGCTATCCTCTGCATGAAAAATGTTTTCCTTACAACCCCTTTAAACCTCCTTCCCCATACCAGAAATTCCCCCAGTCATTAATTTATCCATCAAGGGGAAATCTCGTTCCTGTCTATGCTCCTCATAATTTTACACATCCCAATCATTTATCCTCTCAGTCTCCTTTGCTCCAATGAAAACAACCTTAGCTTATCTACATAGAACATAGAACATAGAAGGATACAGCGCAGTACAGGCCCTTCGGCCCTCGATGTTGCGCCGACCGAATCCTACCTAACCTATACTAGCCCAATAACTTCCAAATGCCTATCCAATGCCCGCTTAAATGACCATAAAGAAGGAGAGTTCACCACTGATACGGGCAGGGCATTCCATGAACTCACAACCCGCTGTGTGAAGAATCTACCCCTAACATCGGTCCTATACCTACCACCCCTTAATTTAAAGCTATGTCCCCTAGTAACACCTGACTCCATTAGCGGTAAAAGGTTCTTAGTATCTACCCTATCTAAACCCCTAATCATCTTATACACTTCTATCAGATCTCCCCTAAACCTTCTCTTCTCCAATGAGAACAGCCCCAAGTGCCTCAGCCTTTCCTCATAAGATTTTCCTACCATTCCAGGCAACATCCTGGTAAACCTCCTCTGCACTCGTTCTAAAGCTTCCACATCCTTCCTATAGTATGGCGACCAAAACTGCACACAATACTCCAGATGAGGCCGCACCAGAGTCTTATACAACTGCAACATGACCTCAGGACTCCGGAACTCAATTCCTCTGCCAATAAAGCCCAGTACACCATATGCCTTCCTCACAGCACTATTTACCTGGGTGGCAACTTTCAGAGATCTGTGTACATAGACACCAAGATCCCTCTGCTCATCCACACTACCAAGTAGCCTACCATTAGCCCAGTAATCCATCATCTTGTTATTCCTACCAAAGTGAACGACTTCACACTTAGCTACATTGAATTCCATTTGCCACATTTCCGCCCAGCTCTGCAACTTATCTATATCCCGCTGTAACCTACCACTTCCTTCCTCACTATCCACAACTCCACCGACTTTTGTGTCATCCGCAAACTTGCTTACCCAGCTTTCAAGTCCTTCCTCTAGATCATTTATAAAGATAACAAAAAGCAATGGTCCCAAAACAGATCCTTGTGGTACACCGCTAGTAACTGCGCTCCAAGATGAACATAATCCATCAACTACTACCCTCTGTCTCCTTCCAGCCAGCCAATTCCTAATCCAAACCTCTAATGTATCCTCAATGCCATACCTCCGAAGTTTTAGCATTAGCCTACCATGGGGAACCTTATCGAACGCCTTACTAAAATCCATATACACAACATCTACTGCTTTACCCTCATCCACTTCCTTGGTCACCTTCTCAAAGAACTCAATAAGGTTTGTGAGGCACGACCTGCCCTTCACAAAACCATGCTGGCTATCCCTGATCACGTTATTCCTACCCAGATGTTCATAAATCTTATCCCTTACCATTCTCTCTAAGACTTTGCCCACCACTGAAGTCAGACTCACTGGCCTATAGTTGCTAGGGCTATCCCTACTCCCTTTCTTGAACAATGGGACCACATTCGCTATCCTCCAGTCCTCTGGTACTATTCCTGTTGACAACGACGACATAAAAATCCAGGCCAATGGCTCTGCTATCTCCTCCCTAGCTTCCCATAGGATCCTGGGGTAAATGCCATCAGGCCCAGGAGACTTATCTATATTCATCCTTTCCAATATTCCCAAAACCTCTTCCCTGCATATTTCCAGGGCATCCATTCTAATTATTTGTGATTCCATATTCACATCAGCAACAGTGTCCTGTTCCTGAGTGAATACTGATGAAAAGTACTGATTTAATGTCTCTCCAATCTCCTCCGCCTCCACACACAACTTCCCACTACTATCCTTGACTGGACCGATACCTACCCTAGTCATCCTTTTATTCTTGACATACCTATAGAAAGCCTTTGGGTTTTCCCTATTCTCCCTTCATAACTAAAACTCACCAGCGCAGGCAATATCCTGGTGAACACCTTGCACCTTCTCTAATTCCTCCTATAATTTGGATTCCAGAACCTCACACAGTACTCTCACAGTAACCTCACGAATGATTTATACAATTCCACCATAACCTCCCTGTTCTTAAATGCTATGCCTCAGCTAATAAAGGCAAGGACCTCATATACCTTCTTAACCATGTTATCTCCCCGATCCAGGCATGCACACCAAGGTTCTGGATATAATCTGGATGTTGGTGGCATCGGTAGAAGCTGGTGGTTCTTTGTATACAGTTCTACAAAACTCTGCACACTAATACGAAAGTAAAATACTGCAAATGCTAGAAATCTGAAATGCATATAAAATGCTGGAAAAACTCAACAGGTCTGGCAGCATTTGTGGAGAGGGAAACAGAGTTAAAATTTTGAGTCCAGTATAACTTTTCCTTGGAACTGAAACAAGGAATGGCACGGTGGCTCAGTGTTGTCTCACAGTGCCAGGGACCCAGCTATGATTCCACCCTCAGGTGACTGCTTGGTGGAGTTTGTATGTTCTCCCTGTGTCTGTATGGGTTTCCTCCAGATACTCCGGTTTCCTCCCACAGCCCAAAGATGTGCAGGTTAGCTGAATTAGCCATGCTAAATTGCCCGTAGTGTCCAGAGTTGTGCAGGCTAAGTGGGTTGGCCAAGGGAAGTGCAGTGTTATGAGGATAGGGTAGGTCAGGGTGGGCTGCTCTTTGGAGGGTTAGGCTGAATGGTCTGCTTCTACGCTGTAGGGATTCTGTGATTCTAGGTTGGAAAAAGGTGCCTTCCTACTGAAGACAGAGGGGGAAGAGGAATAAGTGGAACAGATTATGAGGTAGCCCAGACCAAATGACAAAGGCAGTAATAATAGTGGACAAGGAGAGATAGATAGGTCCGGGGTGTTAGGTATGAAAAGGAAAAAAATGGGTCTGCTTTCCTGAGAACAAAGTCAAAGAGACATAGCTCTGTGTGTGTATGCATGCGCCGCACACAGTGGGGTGTATGGTTGTTAAGGAATGTAAGAAAAATGGAATTAGAGGCCTTACTCTGAAGCTGTGGAACTCAATGTGGAGGCTGTAAAGTACATAAATGGAAAATGATGTGCTGTATTACCAGCTTGCATTCAACTTCGTTGTAATCTTGTATCAGGCCAAGCACAGAAATGTTACCACGAGAGCTGGGTGATTTATTGAACTGCAAACAATTGGATTCCTTTGGACAGAACAGAGGTGTTCTGCAAAGCAGTTACCTCATCTGCATTTGTCTTTACAATGTAAAGGAGACCACACAATAAATAATACCTGTACTTCAGAGGTTAAGTTATAATGACAAATTATAAAAAAAAAGGTGTGTTTCTCTGGAATTTAGAAGGATTAGGGGTGACCTGATTGAAGTCTTCAATTTATAAACAGGAAGAAGACCGGGTGAATAAAGATAAACTATTTTCACCGAGTGGTGATTCTAGAACTAGGGAGCATGGTCTGAGAATTAGGGCCAGGCCATTCAGGACCGATGTTAGGAAGCACTTTTATACACAAAGGATAGTAGATGTTTGAACTCATTTCCACAAAAGGCAGTTGATGCTAGGTCACTGCTGAAGAATGGTCACTGGTCGTGAAACTTTAGATGCTGGAGATCAGAGCTTAAAAATGTGTTGCTGGAAAAGCGCAGCAGGTCAGGCCAGGCTTCTGCTGCTCCTTTGATGCTGCCTGACCTGCTGCGCTTTTCCAGCAACACATTTTTAAGCTCTTTCTCTTCACAGATACTGCCAGATCTGCTGATATTTTCCAGCAATTTCTGTTTTTGTTCTGGATGAGTTGTTAGTTCCAAATCTGAGGTGGACTTTTTTTTTTGGAAGCAAAGATTGTAAAGGATATGGGCCACAGGATTTAGGATACAGATCAGTCATGATCTCATCAAATGGTGGAACAGGCTCAAGGGGCTGAATGACCTACACCTGTTCCTTTGTTCCTATGCTCGGATGTTCCCAATACCTTAGCCAATAGCTCGGTACTGGTTAAACAAGCAGCCACATATCATTTTAAATATAGCCGTAGGATGACAATCTTAGGGAGCTCCTTTGGTGAACAAGGCAAACCCCAGTCATTTCTTTCTCTTTTGCCAATAGATGCTGCATCATCATTCTTGTAACATTTCGATTCCCTGACCTCTAAAGTTGGTATGTTAATTGCAAAGTACCTGATACTTTAAAGTTATTTAAACCAAATCTCCATGACCCATCACTAGCCATGCCTGCTGGTGCTTTTATTAGTGAGGTCTGAATGATTGGTTAAGATTGCTTCCAAATTCATTGACTTTTGTGGACATTCGGACACATTAATCAATGGACTACTATTTTCAGACTTAGTTGCTGTAACTTTAATCAGTTGTTTATTACTTAAATTAACATTGCCACTCCTACTATAAAACTGTGTATCAGCATGACAATGGATCAGAACCCCATTATAGACACAGTTTAATTACAAAATGTGTTTTCTTCTAAAAAACAAAGACGTAATACCAAAATGTAATTGAAGATGCAAATTCAATGCAGTCTAGAGAGGAACACTGGAATGCCACCCTTAATGAGCTTCAGGGAAGTCTCAAAGAGAAGAATTTTGAAAAGGGAAAATGCACTGCAAACTGTACTGGATTCCCCTGTGAGTCCACTTAGATTTAGAAGATGATGGGAGAAAAGATAAAACAGTGAGCTAGAAACATGTCCTTGTTTTCCCCTTTCAAGATTAAATGCTCATTTCACCTCTGATCTGGGTGTATTGTGGGCAAAGTTGCATGTTTTTTTTTAGATTACTTACAGTGTGGAAACAGGCCCTTCGGCCCAACAAGTCCACACCGACCCGCCGAAGTGCAACCCACCCATACCCCTACATTAACCCCTTACCTAACACTACGGGCAATTTAGTATGGCCAATTCACCTGACCCGCACATCTTTGGACTGTGGGAGGAAACCGGAGCACCCGGAGGAAACCCACGCAGACACGGGGAGAACATGCAAACTCCACACAGTCAGTCGCCTGAGTCGGGAATTGAACCCGGGTCTCGGGCGCTGTGAGGCAGCAGTGCTAACCACTGTGCCACCGTGCCGCCACAACTAAGAAACCTCTTAGTCATCATTGTGCTATAAATGAAAGATAGTGTCTCTTTACTGAAGCTAGAAAGCAAATGAAAATTACAGTCGAGAGGAAACAACACACCAGTCTTTCAGCTGACCTGCAGAACCAAGCTTCTTAAAGCTTAATGTTACTATCCAACATAACAGCTGCAACACTTCACAAAATGTCTAGACACTTTTGTGTATTTTTTTTTGGACTCACCTCTCATTAGCAATCTGTGCGTATATGTATTGCATAGGTTTTTCTTCTCATGTTTGTTACTAACTAAAATCACTCATCCAGTAACTCAGGGAAGCCTGGTGAATATGGCTTCATTTAATTCATCAATTAATTTGGTCTGGAGCAGGGAAAAGGTATGCACAAGGGAAGCGATCCTTTTAAAATTAACCTTGTTACAAGGGTGCAGGTAAAATAAAGAAGGGAATACGGCTCATCCCTTTTTACTCAGAAGCTTGACAGATTAGGATATCCTATCAGGAACCTCAATGAAATGGGGACCTAGACTGATCATAACAACATAGGTTAGAGGACTTCTGGAGTTAATCTTCAAAGCAAACATACAAACACAAGAAATAATTGGGGAACTTCAATCACCTTTTATATTTTCATGCATACAGAGCAACATTAACAGCATTGACCATAAGACCATAAGACGTAGGAGTGGAAGTAAGACCATTCGGCCCATCGAGTCCACTCTGCCATTCGATCATGGCTGATGGGCATTTCAACTCCACTTACCCGCATTCTCCCCGTAGCCCTTAATTCCTTGTGACATCAAGAATTTATCAATCTCTGCCTTGAAGACATTTAGCATCCCGGCCTCCACTGCACTCTGCAGCAATGATTCCACAGGCCCACCACTCTCTGGCTGAAGAAATGTCTCCGCATTTCTGTTCTGAATTGACCCCCTCTAATTCTAAGGCTGTGTCCACGGGTCCTAGTCTCCTCGCCTAACGAAAACAATTTCCTAGCGTCCACCCTTTCTAAGCCATGTATTATCTTGTAAATTTCTATTAGATCTCCCCTTAATCTTCTAAACTCCAATGAATACAATCCCAGGATCCTCAGCTGTTCCTTGTATTGGCCATATATCAATCTGTAAAGCACTCATTTCCTCTCTAAACTTGAGGTATGTAACCTGGGATTGAGTCAAACTGTGAGCAAAGTGAGAAAATTGTGATTTCTTTCAGAATAATGTGTGTTAAAGCAATTGGCATCTTAATTAATAATAGAGGTTCATTAATTCAAATCCTCATTTTTAGTTTCAAAATCGAGGGAATTGAGAAACAGAAATTTCAAGCAACATCAATGAATAACATTCAGTGTCATTGTGGATATTGTTAATGTATTATTGCAACATGGTACAGATCACATTAGTCATTCTGTTACCATGGAAATGTCTCCCTCATGCTCATACTTTATTTGTCCTTTGAGAAAATTATACTTAGATCCAAAACATGTGGGTAAACTGTGCTCAGCACTTTCTATTCACCCACTTAAATGTCCTTAATGTAGCCTGAGTCTGTATTTCATCAGAGGAGGATTTTAATATACAGCTTATAATCAGAATTTGCAAAGTTGGTAAACATGTTTTGATGTAATTTGATGCTAAAAAACACTACTATAAAATTGAGGTTCAAGCAAAAAAAAGCAGATGTATTTTTTTGCTTCAAGTTATATGAAGAAATGTACAAAGATGTTCAATTTAAATCTTAAACCCATTGCATTCAGGAATTCCCTTTCAAGAACTGTCATTTCAACAGAGTAAAGTACTTTACTCTTTGATGATTTGTCGAGTGCTTAAGCCAGTACTGCTACCTGAGATGCCAATATTGAATATCTTAAATAATGCACAGTCAGCACATACTATCTCTGAGGCTGCTCACTCCTCTTTGCTCAGTAAGGCTCTTCTTATCCTCATGTACCCTAGCTCTGCTTACATCAGTACATAATTGACTGTAAAATACAGCTTTCCAGAATAGTGTCTGAGACCACACCCTCATTTGAAACTAATCTCTTCTCTCTTACTGACGTCAGATTAACGTAATCATAAATTATATGAATCTCTTTCTACCACATTTCTCATAAACCTGCAATTGTGGTGGGATTAGAAACTTTGTAATCTTTCATTCATCCCCTTCATACTATTTTCCAAGATGGATGTCTGAGAGTCAAATGAGTTAACACAATGCATTAATTGAATAGATATTTCAAAATTCTAATTCTTTAACAGATTACAAATTTATGTTATTGCAATGCACACAGTTGAAATATATTTCTTATATTCTATATCTTCCTCTCTCCAGATTAGACAGACAATAATGTGTAACTCCGCATTAAAATTATCTTGTAAACCTCTCCATGAAAATCACTTTGCCCTTCTTCTTAAATGCCATGGCAACCTCTATTCCATTGATGTCCCATGATGCATCCAAAATTGCAACAGTGATGCCAAAGGCCTCTTCAACAATAGATAATACAACATTGAGCGTTACTGCAAAGAGCTGCAGCCCTGATGGACATATTGCCTCTCAAACTTTACCATCCCTGCTCTTTACTGGAACTACAACATCATGTAGAAATCATAGAGAGCCTTTATTTCTCAGGACAACAATCTCAGTCATGCCTGTTGACAAATGTCTGCAGCTTTGTGATTTAGTTTTTGACCATCCATATGGAATTTGGTATGGTTTGATCAGCACTCTACGTTTTGATGAACTCTTCTCTTCATATCAAGCAGGAGATAAATAAATTCTTCATCTTATTATATCACTTGTGGTGCAATATAGATAAAAATCTAATAGTCTACTCGAGTGTTTGATGTTACCCTTTCCACCACTTTTCATTAACCAGCAAAACATCCAGCTCAGGACGTAATGCTATTGTCTGCTCCACACATATCATTCCTCCAACCCCAAGAGCCTTCCCTCAGTCACCATTCTTAGCCTCCCATGAACAATGGACACAGAAAAGGTCACAGACAGCATAAACAGAAATAAACAGAAAAGAGTGGAAAGCAATAGAGTGAAAGACATGAAAATTCAATGGATGAAGGAAACAGAAAATTGACAGATAAGCAGAAGAGGTAGAAAGATGGTTTGGGAGAGTAGTTTGCAGTAGACAAAAAGAATAGATTAAATTGGATCTCGGATGTTATAAGCAGGGAAATAAAGTATACATTTCAGCAGAAGACTGTGTTTTAACAGATCATAGGTCTGGTCTCTCGTGAAGTCTAGTATAATTGTTGTCACAGTTATTACAGGAACATTTCCAGAGATTGGGTAGGATGCAGCTTAAGGATGATAAAAGATAAAGAGCAAAGATTAGGCACTGGTATTATAAGAAATAGGTGCTGTTTGTACTGAAGAAAGTTAAAATTCACATAAAACCAGGTCATAGTCCAACAGGTTTATTTGAAAGCACTAGCTTTCAAAGCGCTGCTCCTTCATGAATCTGGTGTTGTGTGATTTTTAACTTGTCCATCCCAGTCCACCACCTGCACCGCCAAATCAAGTCATGAAGAAAGGAAAGCTTAGATTCATCTTTAAGCAGATCCATTATAGGAATATTCTTCATCTTTATTTTATGCAAATGATAGAATTCATTGGATAAAATTTCCACAGAGCTCCAGTGAACTCCAGCAGAATCACAGGAAAAACAGCTGAAGCCACCTGGAGGAATGTTACTCAAGTGTTTTCTTTCTCAATCACGCATCCTAAATGATGTCAAAAGTTCAAACTTTCAATGGGGAGAAGGAACCTTTTCTATTCAGAATGTGATGTCGGTAAAGAATATACCATCGTGGTTGGCAGCAAAAGCTTATGCAAATTCCACAAAATGGGACGATTTAGTGGCAAAGAAAGGGTATTTGGGTATGAGAGGTATCAAATATAATATTTTGTTTTCAATATTTCATAAGGACTGTAAGCAGTCATTTGAACCTCAACGCTCCTTTCTTCATCTGGACATTTCTAATTTAATATATGTTAGATGAACCACAGGGAGAATAATAGCAAAATAAAGGAGTATGTGGTAGTTAAAAGAAGAAAAATATATTCTTTTGGTGGGCAAAGCCAGTGGTTTGTACTATGGGTGGACATTTGTGTGTGAAATCACAGCAATACTGTAGTATTGTGTTAAATCAAATGAAACAAATTACGTTCTTTAATCTAATGTTAGGCAGCCCAACAGGATCTCTGGGACACCCAGCTAAGTTTCTTTTTCTTGCAGCAATACCAGGAAACCAACAGCAACTTTAGCAGCCTTTACACATATATTCATCCAAACAAACTTGCTCTGAATTTGCCAAGATGTTGAGAAAGAAATGTGTTTCTAATTTACTTATTTATTGATTTCTTTTAATGGACTAACCCTTAATTTTATAAAGGTTTTGCCAAAGTTAAAATAATGAATTGGGGGTTATCAGTTAAAACTTGAATGCCAAATCACTAAGCAGTTATTGACATTAATGTTCAATTCTCACAATTATTATTGTAATCAGTTGGTGGCACAAGCATGGTCACACCAAGAGAAAGACAGTGTCAAAACTGAATGGAGAATATGGTTCTGTATTTGATATCTTGAGGTCCCCCAAGTATGGGAAAGAAGTTGAGTAGCTGTCCCACAGGTTAACATCTCAACAAGAACAACTTTCATTTATATGGAGCTTTTAACATAGGGAATGAGTGAAGGCACTTTCTGGATGATTATAAAAAATGTTTATGCCAATTTCATAAGGAGATATTAGGACAGATTATCAAAAGTTTGGTAAAAGAAGTACCTTCTAAGGAGTGCTTTAAAGCAGGGGAGGGAGAAGTGGAGAATTTTTGGTAGGGATTTTAGGACTTGGGGAACTGAAGTTGATAATATATACTGGAAAAAGATTGCAGAACTTAGAGTTATACAGGGATCTCACTGTCCTGGATGAATCACAAAAAGTGTTAAGGAAGGCAAATGGTACATTGACATTTATTGTTTGGTGAATAGAAGATAAAAGAAGGAAACTATTATGGCAGTGTTACAATAGCTTGGTGAGATTACATTTAGAATACTGTGTATTATTTTAGTCTCCTTAGTTAAAAAATAATACAACTGCATTAGTATCATCATTAGTTCAGAAAAAAAGATTACTTGAATAAATCCTGGATTAAAGGTTGATCATGTTGAGCCTTCATTCGTTGTAGCTTAGAAAATTAAAGACAAATTAAAGGCAAATAAGAGTTAAACTTATTGAAACATATAAAGTCTTGAGGGGATGTGAAAAAATGGATTCTAAATGGATGTTTCCCCTTGTAGGAGCGCCTAGATTGAAGGAACACAGTTTAAGAACTAGGGACAACAAAATCAGAAGTTGCTGGAAAAGCTCAGCCTTTGTGAATGTTTCGGGTCTGATCACCACAGAACTGAAATATTAACTCTGATTTCTCTTCACAGATGCTGCCAGATCTGCTGAGCTTTTCCAGCAACTTCGGGTTTTGTGTCTAATTTACAGCATCCCCCATTCTTTTGATTGTTATTAAGAATAAAGGGTCTCCTTTTATGGAATAGATGAGAATTTGGAATCTCCCCCCAAAGAAGAGTGGAGACTGGGCCATTATATTTAGTTAAGGTTAGGCGACATAGGTTTTTGACAGACGAGGGAGTCAAGTGTCATAGCAGTCACAGGAAGGTGCAGCTGAGACAACAACTAGATGAACCCTGATCTCATTGATAACGGAGCAAGATGGAAGGGCTGAATTTCCTATCCTGTTCCTGAGTCCTTAGTTCCTATATGCGCAGTCTGCTGCCCATTGACAAGGAGCAGCCAATCAGCACAAATACCAAAAAGAGAATGAGAATGTTAAAATGGCAGAAGTGCTATCGAGACTGAAATAAATGTTTTCTTAGAATCTCTTGTAAAGACAAGACTTTTACTTTCTGGACCCATCTTGAGGGAGAAGAGGCTGCTTTCCTCCCCTCCACCAGGAAATCTGAGCATGACCTTTTACATACACCAGGAAATCTGAGCATGACCTTTTACATACACTTTTAATAAAAAACTATGATTACTAATGGGGACAATGAAGCTACTGAATTTGCCATACAAATTTTCTTTACCAGGGAAAGAGAGATACCATCCTTAGCGGTCCGGCTTGTATGTGGCTGCAGACCTTAATCAATTTGTTTGACACATAGCTGCCCTTTGAAGTGGACTAGAAAATCACTTCATTGTATCATCACATTCCAAATGCAATTAGGAACTGGCAAGAAATATAACTTGGCCAGCACTGCTCACTTCAGCGTAAAGGAGAAACAAAACAGTCAAAGTAGATCAATACTAAATGATGCAATTTGAAATAATGCAACAATTTGTTACAGATCCTTGCTGTAATAATTATGATTTAATTGTGCCTTACTGAGTACTCCATCATGAAACTCACACATCATTCGTCCCACAAAAGAAATATACCTACACAGCTGGTTTCTGTTGTAGGAATAAATGTCATGAAATTTTGAGGTTCTTTGTTGTAGCTGTCCAACAGCGATCTAGAGACAATATTTTAAAATATCATCTTATTGTAATGTATTTCTTGAGCATCTAAAAGAACAGAGGAAAATTAAAAGATAGAAAAGCTGGATGGCAGTAGTTGGATTGTGGAGATGAAAATTATGGTTATCATGACTGAACTACGTATGAGTGATCCTTGAACTATATTTCAAGGCCTCCTATATTTCGACTTTCAACCTCGTGTCACTGAATGTTGATAATCCCCCTTTGTGTTTGCTTTCAATTATTTGTATTTTCAGTAGCCCACCAGCTTTGAGAACTGCTGCTAATCAATAGTTCCGAACAACTCTTGCAGTCCCAATTCATCCAGATGTATGCGTCATGCACACTATTATGATGAAATGTTGGCAAATCAGAGTTGCATCAGTCAGTGATTAGCTTTAGTTAAAGAACAGATCTTATAGAATCATAGAATCAGAGCGGAGAGAGGCCATTCCATCCATTGAGCTGCACCGACCCTCTAAAAAGAGTAACCCACCTCTCTTCCCCCACCATTTAACATAGCTAACCCACCTAGCCTGCACTTCCCTGGACACTGCAGAGTAAGTTAGCATGGACTAATCACCTAACCTGCACATCTTTGGACTGTGGGAGGAAACTGGAGCACCTGGATGAAACCCATGCAGATGTGGGGAGAAAATACAAATTCCACATTGTTGCCTGAGGTTAGATTCAAACCAGAGTCCCTGGTGCTTGAGAACTTATCAAATCTTACAGAGATTCATTCTGTGTTATGAATATTCTCCACTTTTGACTCCTGAAGATAATGTTTTCTTAATAGATTATGACTGTGCTAGTTGCCCTTTCATCTCTAATGACTCACTTCAGTGAAAGATCTTTCTTCTGCATATTGCTTTTAATGAACTTGAGATGTCCAAATGTGATTTAGAGTCAATTAAATCCTATCCACAGATTAGCTTCAACAGTGCATCAAAAAGATCGTTCAGTTGGCTTGATATTTCATATGTTCTTAAGATAATGCCAATAATTAGAGTTTAATTCCTTTTCCAGCTGATAACTCTTGGGACTTCCCTCGACTCTCTTCCTGAGACAAATGAAAACCATCACTGCGAAGTGTAACTGAATGAATTAATGAGTAAATGAGTGCAATAAAGGGATACTTAAATCAGAGAAGGGTGGTCATTGCAAAGCCAAATCCTATATTTAAGCAAAATTCTTATTCTGCCTATTCAACCAGTCCATGCTTGCAAAACTCGGAAAATAATATTAGATGTGATTCAGTAATTGGACAACACTTG
The DNA here is from genome assembly GCF_020745735.1 of Hemiscyllium ocellatum. NCBI lineage: Eukaryota > Metazoa > Chordata > Chondrichthyes > Orectolobiformes > Hemiscylliidae > Hemiscyllium > Hemiscyllium ocellatum. Next base: position 34,846,916 of record NC_083426.1, on the reverse strand, counting down.
CTGAATAGTACTAAGTGTGCCAAGAATTTCACAAGCAATCAATTTAAAATTTTCAGTTGCAAGCATGCACCCTTGCTAAAAGGTGCATTCAATCTGAATTAAATAGAAAAGATGGGGGACTATAGTGCCCTGGTGTACTTGCCATAGCAACAACTTGACCAATAGTAAATTTGTCAACATTATCATCCAGGACAAATTTTTGCTACCTTTGAAATGTTACAATCTTTCAAATGTCCTGATGAGTGCAATGATGCAACGTTAACTCAGCTCGTCTGTCTTCTCAGCAATACTCAATTACCACACAAAGTACAATATGAAGCGAGCAGTGTTTGTTTTGTTTAATCTTATCATAAAATATTTGATTAAAACATGAATTCTTATGGTGGCGTTTTTCCAGTTCATCACTGAGGGATCAAATTCTTCTTTAAAAGTTACTGGCCCCAACTGAAATCATATCATTCCACTGCAATCTATTATCACCAACGTTTTGGAAGTTGCAGTTTTCAGGGATTCAATAGACAAGAAATGAACAAATATCCTTTTCAAAGTAACTTTACTGGAGAAAAAGTATGGAACTATTTTAACATTGAGGGATTTGTAGTGCAGAATTACCTCAGGGGTTGGTTCCTCTACTTATAATGAATATAGATGAGGAGGCTGCTGAAAATGTATTCAGAACCACTTAACCCACCAGACAGAATTACCCCCGTGCTTACACCATTCAATGCCTTGGCAGCTTGAGCTGAAAGGAAGGAAGGGAAACATGTAATGTTGAAAAAAGGAGAAAATTAGAAGTAAAAAATAGTAAAACTTGGAAATTATGACACTGGTTTAAATTGGTGTTCCGTGCTGATGTACATGAAGTAAATACAGAATAGCGCTGTCACTTCCAACTTTTACAGCTTATTCCTTCTTGCAAAGCATATGAAACATTTTTTTTTGCAAATGACACACATTATGCTACAGTCCCCCACCCCTGGTTCCAGCAACCTCACCATTTACCATATGATATGCATTAACTTTGAAAGAAGCTTCTATTCAGTTAATGAAGTAATTCCAATGGTGAAAACTGATCCAATGAATTCACATCCAAAAAGTGAGTGAAACAAGGTTGCATTTGTGAGCAAGTTATACAAGAGTATTCAAACTTAGAAGTAGGTGCCAGAGCTATAGACGCTAAAACAACTTCACATATAAACTGATTCCTGTGATTAACTACAAATGTAGGTTGTGCAGTATAATCATCAATTAATGACAAGAATTAAGTGCAAGTTAGAAATAAATAATCAGACTATGGGCTAAAGCTTTGCTATCAAGGCGGATAGCTCAAAGTAGGACATTGTCTGACTCACCGTTCCTGCCTCAGCTTAAAGGGTCCAACTCTCACTTTGAGGAGATATGACAGGAGAGAGTTGAGCTAGTTTCCAAAAGATATTTAAATGGTAAAAAGAATCAACAAAATGAGCTTTAATCTTGTTGAAAGTGAACGTGGGTAATTCGTAGTGGCAAACAAAAGTGCCAAATGAATAGAATATGTATTTTGCGTGAGTCTTCATTAGAAAGCGAATTCGTTATATCACAGAATAAGTTGCATTTAAGGAGATGGAAAGGAGAAACTCAAGAATATTACAAACTCCTGGGAAGTAGGTCAGAGAAAATTGTTGGAGGTATGGGTTGGCAAGTCCCCAAGTTTTAGAGATCTTCATCTCAGGGGAGTGATAGAGTTGTAGAGGTTTTATAGTATTGGAAAAGCCCTTCAGCCCATCATGTCTACAACAGGGATCAAGCACCTATCTATTCTAAAACAAAAAGATATGGATGCTGAAAATCTGAAATAAAAGCAGAAATTTCTGAAGAAACTCAGCAGGTCTGCCAGCATCCGTGCAGAGATAGCAGAGTTAACAGTTCAGGTTCAGTTCCCCTTCTTCAGAACCAGTTCACTCTGCTTTCTCTTCACAGATGCTGGCAGAATTGCTAAGTTTCTCAAGCAATTTCTGTTTTTGTTTCAGATTTTCAGCATCTGCATCTTTTTATTTTCGAATAGACAGATACTCGATGACGATGGCAGACGTGATGGGCTGAAGGGCCTTTTTCCATGCTGTAAAACCTCTACAACTCTGTAAGTCTGGGATGAAGAGATATTCAAATCTCATTTTCCAATATTTAGTCCATAGTCTTGTATGCTATGCATTTCCAACATTCATTTAAATAGTCCTTAAATGTCTTAATGATTCTTGCCTCTACCATCCTTTTAGGCAGTAAGTACAAGATATCCCTCTGGGTGATTTATTTTCCTCAAATTCCTCCCAAATCTCTTACTCCTAACCTTGAAACTATTCCCACAGTTATTTACCTCTCTACTTAGAGAAAACGTCCTGACTATCTAACCTAGCTCTGCCCTTCATAATTTTGTGCACCCAGTTACCCCTCAGCCTTCTCTGCTCTAAGGAAACCAACTCCAACGTATCAAGCCTTCCTTCATTGTTCAACCTCAGGGGACAGCAACCATGTAAAACAGGTTGAATGTCCAGCTTGCCCACTCTAGGCATGTCCCCATTATATGGACAATGGGGGGGGGGGGGGGGGGGGGGTGGTGGAGGTTGAGTTCCACCATCTGTGAATAAATCATTATGGGTAAATTTTACTTATTAAATGCCATTCCTCTTTGAATATTACCCAACCCACAACATGATATATTTGGTGTGGGCAGGCCAGCAGGAGTGAGAAGCCTTCTTCTTTACAAGAGTCTTTAATTGGTAAGGAGAGGAGGCTGAGCCACTATCTTACCCTACTGACATGGATCTGGATTCCATTGGAATCATAGAAACTTACACTGTGGAAGCAGGCCATTCAGCCCATCAAATCTGCACCAATCCTCCAAAGAACATCCCAATCAGACTAATCTCCCTATGCTTTCCCTGCAACCCTGTATTTCCCATGGCTAATCCACCTGACCTAAATACGGTCAATTGAGCATGGTTAATCCACCCAGACTGCACATCCATGGACACTATGGACAATTGAACCTGGCCAATCCATCCAACCTGAACATCTTTGGTCTCTGGGAGGAAACCGAAGCATCCATCGGAAACACCTGGGCACACTGGGAAAATGTGCAAACTCCACACAGCCAGTTGTCCAAGGCTGGAATCGAACCCAGTCCCTGTGAGGCAACAGTACAAACCACTGAGCCATTGTACTGCCCCCTAATTTGTTGAAAGAAGAAAAGAAAAAGAATTGGACCTTCTTAGAGTCATAGAGATGTACAGCATGGAAACAGACCCTTCGGTCCAACCTGTCCATGCCAACCAAACATCCCAACTCAATCTAGTCCCACTTGCCAGCACCTGGTCCATATCCTTCCAAAACCTTCCTATTCATATACCCATCCAAATGCCTCTTAAATGTTGCAATTGTACCAGCCTCCACCACATCCTCTGGCAGCTCATTCCATACACGTACCACCCTCTGCGTGAAAATGTTGCCCTTTAGTTCTCTTTTATATCTTTCTCCTCTCACCCTAAGCCTATGCCCTCTAGTTCTGCACTCTCCGACCCCAGGGAAAAGACTTTGTCTATTTATCCTATCCATTCCCCTCATAATTTTGTAAACCTCTATAAAGTCACCCCTCAGCCTCCGACGCACCAGGGAAAACAGCTTCAGCCTGTTCAGCCTCTCTCTATAGCTCAAATCCTCCAACCTGGCTACATCCTTGTAAATTTTTTCTGAACCCTTTCAAGTTTGACAACAGCTTTCCGCTAGGAAGGAGACCAGAATTGCACACAATATTCCAACAGTGGCCTAACCAATGTCCTGTACAGCCGCAACATGACCTCCCAACTCCTGTACTCAATACTCTGACCAATAAAGGAAAGCATACCAAACGCCTTCTTCACTATCCTATCTACCTGTGACTCCACTTTCAAGGAGCTATGAACCTGCACTCCAAGGTCTCTTTGTTCAGCAACACTCCCTAGGACCTTACTATTAAGGGTATATGTCCTGCTAAGATTTGCTTTCCCAAAATGCAGCACCTCACATTTATCTGAATTAAACTCCATCTGCCACTTCTCAGCTCATTGGCCCATTGGGTCCAGATCCTGTTGTAATCTGAGGTAATCCTCTTCGCTGTACACTACACCTCCAATTTTGGTGTCATCTGCAAACTTACTAACTGTACCTCTTATGCTCGCATCCAAATCATTTATGTAAATTACAAAAAGTAGAGGCCCCAGCACCAATCCTTATGGCACTCCACTGGTCACAGGCCTTCAGTCTGAAAAATAACCCTCCGCCACCACCCTCTGTCTCCTACCTTTGAGCCTGTTCTGTATCCAAATGGTGAGTTCTCCATTTATTCCATGAGATCTAACCTTGCTAATCAGTCTCCCATGGGGAACCTTGTTGAATGCCTTACTGAAGTCCATGTAGATCACATTTACTGTTCTACCCTCATCAATCCTCTTTATTACTTCTTCAAAAAACTCAATCAAGTTTGAGAAACATGATTTCCCATGCACAAAGCCATGTTTGACTATCCCTAATCAGTCCTTGCCTTTCCAAATACATGTACATCCTGTCCACCCAAGTAACTTCCCTTGATGTACTTGCAGGAATGTCCTCCCTCAGCACAGCTGTAATGCTATCCATTATCAAAAATGCCACTCCCCCTCCTCTCTTGCCTCCCTTTCTATCCTTCCTGTAGCATTTGTATCCTAGAACATTAAGCTGCCAGTCCTTCCCATCCCTGAGCCATGTTTCTATAATTGCGATGATATCTCAGTCCCATGTTTCTAATCATGCCCTGAGTTCATCTGCCTTCCCTGTTAGGCCCCTTGCATTGAAATAATTGCAGTTTAGTTTTTTGTCCTATCTTGTCCATGCCTGTCCTGACTGTATGACTCACTTCTGTTCTTAACTGTACCAGTCTCAGATTGATCTCTTTCCTCACTATCTCCCTGGGTCCCCACCCCGCCCCACCTTACTAGTTTAAATCCTCCCAAGCAGTTCTAGCAAATTTCCCTGCCAGTGTATTAGTCCCCTTCCAATTTAGGTGCAATCCGTCCTTCTTGTACAGGTCACTTCTACCCCAAAAGAGATTCCAATGATCCAAAAATGTGAATCCTTCTCCCATACACCAGCTCCTCAGCACTGCATTCATCTGCCCTATCCTTCTATTCCTGCCCTCACTAGCTCGTAGCACTGGGAGTAATCCAGATTATTACCCTTGAGGACCTCCTTTTTAAATGTCTGCCTAACTCTCTGTAATCTCCCTTCAGAATCAACCTTTTCCCTTCCTGTATTGTTGGTTCCAATGTGGACAATGACCTCCTGCTGTCCCCTCTCCCCTGTGAGAACATTCTGCACCCTCTATGAGACATCCTTGATCCTGGCTCCAGGGAAACAACACACCATTCTGCTTTTTCTCTGCTGGCCACAGAAATGTCTGTCTGTACCTCGGACTACAGAATCCCCTAACACAATTGATCTCTTGGAAGCCGACGTACCCCTTGTTGCACTAGAGCCAGTCTCAATACCAGAAACTTGGCTGTTCGTGCTGCGTTCCTCTGAGAATCCATCACCCCCTACATTTTCCAAAACAGCATACCTGTTTGAAATGAGTACACCCACAAAAGACTCCTGCACTAGCTGCCTACCATTCTCACCCTTCCTGGAATTAACCCATCTATGTGACTGTATCTGAGACTTTCCCCCATTCCTATAACTGCCATCCATCACATACTGTTGCTGTTTCAAATTCCCCATCGCTTCTAACTGTCTCTCCAACCGATCCATTCGATCTCATAAGATTCGCATCCAACAGCATTTATGGCAGATATAATCCGCAGTAACCCTTAAACTCTCTTTAAACTCCCACATCTGACAAGAAGTACATATCACTGCAAAGGCCATTTTTGCTCCTTCACAAACTACAGACCCAGAAAATAACGTTGTCTTATTCCTCAACAAAACACTACACCAGGTTAAATTAATAGCTATCTTGTGACTCATCAAACTTGAACGCCCATGCCGTTGGCACTGCTGGAGTTGTTAGTCAGACTGTGAGGATTTTCCCTGATTGAGGGGCAGAGGGCCAGCTCTGTGTTAAGTTAGCAAACCACTTCGACCTTACCATTGCTAGACAACATTCTTCTGTGTTTGTCAGCCAGCTGCTGATTTTCTTTCCTCAATGTGACAAGTGATTCTCCCCTATTGTTAAGTATTATAGATATTATATGTGTTTGTCATGGCATGGTGCGACAAGTCCCAGTAACTAGTAATGAATCAAGGTTGATCCTGAATTTAGTGTTTTGTAATTAATAGGCCTCACACATAATGATCCAAATTTCTGAGAGTCATTGATAACCCAGCAGGTTGCAGCCTTGTCAGGACCTTCAATGTAGATAGGATCAACTTTAGTGGATGCTTGATTTAACCTACTACTCATCACTTACACAGCACATGATTGTGGTAAAACTTACAAGGGAAATTTTCTTTTAGTACAGCAATGATGGCAATTGTGATGAATTAATGCTGGTTCTGATGGGCCAAAACTTACCAGAAATCACTAAGTGCCATTTTTCTCCATGAGGCTCAACAAGTTTTCTCACTCTACCATCCCAACCTCGCCATGAAACGCGTCCTCTAGTATCCTGCTAGTCTGATACCAGCTCTGTTCTCCCACTCACCATAGGAGAAAGTACTCGCCGAGTCCAAGGCATCTTGCGATACTTGATGCTAGTTCCATATTTTAGGAGTGTTGTGTATCCGGTTAAACATTGGGAGCCCAAAGATGCTCATGACATGTCATTTGCCCTGGGTGTGGCAGGTTGAGGGAAATTGGCATGCTGTTTTGCAGACAGGGTCCTAGAGGTTCCTGGTGGATGGGTGGTGCAGAACAGGGTTGTTCTCCTCCCATCAGACCAGCAGTGGAGGCCATGACACAGGCTCTTCCAGCCTGGCCTGAGATTGCCATTTGGGTCAGCGTGGTCTCGACTGTCAAGTGGAATGTAGATCAATGATCCAAGAAGGTCAATGATGCTCACTTTGTCAGGGTAAGTACCACCATCTTCTCTACGCTATTTCTGCCACTGCAGCCAACTCTCACCAAGGCTCATGCTCTCCCACTCTCACTGCCACACACAATATCTTTCCTCACTTGCTCTTCACTTCTCAATCTGCCCAGACAACAAACTCCGCATGGCCCCTGTGCTGCCTACTCATTACTTAAGACACCTCAGCACCTTCCCCAGCTGCACCAGCTCTGAGTCATGCCAGTCACTTTTATCACATTCAATTCCTCCCTTTGTCTTATTCCAGGTGAAATCAGCTCACAGTAGGGCAGAAAGAACCAAAAAAAGTGGTGGAGTGTCTGATATTTGACTCCTCATTTCCACACGGGGAGAATTCTTACAGTGCCCACCCTGAACTAATATTGGTCCAGGCCCTTGACTAGTTGCACCAGGAATGCCTGACAACCACAGTTCCCATGCACAAAGACAGAAATTGCTGGAAAATTTCTCTGTGGAGAGAAATCAAAGTTAACGTTTCGGGACAAGTGACCCTTGTTAGAACATGCGCCCTTGATCTGACTGAGAATTACTACCCTTCAACTTTAAGATCTTGACCATTTAATTGATGAAGAGACAGTGTGTTTGCTATGTAGGCTGCTGCTGCATACTGTAGGTGTGACATTGAGATACAGTACAGCGCACTATACCACCCATGAGTGGTGACTGCTGACCAACCATGACAAGCTGCTTGCCGTTCTGTCTGCTTTGAAAAGCAAAGTGAGACAGAAGTATTGTGAGCCTGTAAGCTCCAGCTGAGGGGGCAAGGTACAAAAAAAAGGCAGATCTACTAAGGTAAGAAAAATATGACCATCCATAGGTGCAAAGTGAATATGCACTAAGACAGTGAGCGAACACCTCAGATACTATTGGATCGGTTCATCAGCTGGGTTCCTGTGTCTGTGTATAAAAAGTGTCCTTGGCAGGAACATTCCAATTAAATGTACCAGGCATGCCAAAGTATAGCATTGAAGGGCAGAAGCACAATCTAAGTGGATTGGAGATGTGCCATATTGATGTGGTGAGGCTAATTCATGTCAGATGTCAACGTTCATGGGTGTGGGATGCATATGGCTGCTGCCCATGGAGTGTGCCCTGAGATATTATTGTCAGATGTCCAAAGTGGAGGTCTGGAGGAGCAAGCAGTGAACTCAAATCACCAGGTTTCGGCTCTGATTTTCAGGTTGGAATTTAACAACATATAGTTTTTGTGTGGACAGTGGGAGAATGGGTGGATGCATACTAATGAGGTAAGATTATTTAGTAATGAGGGCGATATTTAAGCTGTTAATTGATTTCTCATTGTTTATTAGTGAGAATCTCGGCTTGGCGTCAAGAAGGACCTGACTTGAAATCTCATCTGATTTTTCCAAATTTCTCACCCAGGTGGGTCTGGGAATATTCTTACTTGATTTTGTTTGTTAAATAATGTTTTAATCTGTTTAGTTATCAGTAAAACAAAACATTCCCCAGTTGTCTATCATGATCACTAATTAATTCCCACTTGGGTAACCCACATACACACACCCAAACAATTTATGTTGGCTGTTTACTCAATTATTTAGTTTGCCTTTGAATTCTCCAAGATGCTACACAAGTGTTTTCTGTAAAACTTGTTTCACTCAGATCACTCACATTCAAAGTTATATTGCTACTTAAACAGTGAATAGATATAAACTCCATGAGGGATACTAGATGCAGATAAGTCGGGATGTTACAATCAAGGATAGGTAAAGTGTTGGCTGTTGTTCTGCATTATACTATGAAAGTTATTTCATGGTAAGATGGCATGATGGTAATATAGATAGACTGCAGGCTGTTCAGGTTGGTACAGTGTGTATTTTACTGAAATATCTGCATTGTTATTGCCTCAGCTGTTCATGGCCATTGAGGCAATTCCAATAAGACCCCTGTATCTCTCCAGGTGGTGAGCTGTTCACCTCCTTTAGGGAGTTCTTTAGAGGATTCTTGTAGTTGCGTTATCTACAGGACAGCCCCATCTGCAGCACAAGGTTGTGCACAGCCCAGTCCAGAACAACCATCAGGGATACTGTGGCTTGAGAGTGCTGCAGAACACCCCTTCGCTATGGAGGCACTTAAAGTTTATCTTCTGTAGAATTAAAATCTGCTCAAGGACAGGACTCATTGTGCTATGGCTATCATTGTACATTCACTCATCTTCTAATGCTGTCAGAAGCTATATCTTCAATAGTTATCCCTTGTCCCTAAAGCCATCCTTTGAAGCATCAGTAAGCTTTGCACAGTCCGTCAGTGAGATACAGTCCTGAGTGAGTATATAATTCAGGGAATTGTGAGGCACTGTGGGAATTCAGTGCAAAGGGGAAGATGTGCTTTTGCATGTTTTTTTTGCTCAGCATTTGGAAGGTTTTTGGTAAAAGGATAAATTGAAGCCCAGATTCAGAGGCCCAGCACAAGAGTGACATCACAGGTAAACTGTAACTTCATTGATAGCTACAGATCTGACTATGTAATCTTGGTTACTTTCAGATTGAAGGTAAACAGAAATTGTACCCCAGGCTACAAACTAAAAGACCAGAATGAAAATGTTAAAATTCAAATTAAGAACTAAATAATTAAAATAGGGATGTTGTCCAGGCGATGGGTTGTACCTGCATGATATGGGAGCTGATGAACCCCATTGTGGTGCATAGTGACCACATTGTAGGAAGTATTGGTTACTTCATCAATTCTGAGCTGTAGTTGTGAACTGGAGTCTGAGTTTCGAACACTATGATACATCAGGGAGAGAGAGAGAGAGAGAGAGAGAGAGAGAGAGAGAGAGAGAGAGAGAGAGAGAGAGAGAAAGACCTGGATGCTATGTTTCAGGAGGCTATCACATCCCTCAGATTAACTGCCTCAGGTTTGGTCAGTAGTCAGAGACAGGAGCGATTGATTACCAACAAGGCATGAAGGGGGATCTAGGAGATAGTACTGAAGGAGCCTCGGCTTTTGAGCTTGTCGAACAGGTTCGAGATTCTGCTCTCTGTGTGGATGAGAGTTGGGGTTAGAGGAAGGATGAGAAAACTGACCATAGCATTGAGGTAAAGGGAGCCATTCAAGACGGGGGAGAACAGAGAAATGTGGTTGTAATGGGGGAATAGTATATTCAAGGAAATAGACATGGGTCTCTGTGGCCAGGATCAAGAGTCCTGCAGGCTATGCTGCCTGCATGGGACCCAGCTTCAGGGTCTCTCATCTGGGCTGTATAAGAACTTGGAGTGGGTGGGGAAAGATCAGTTATTATGGTCCAAATAGGTACCAATGACATAAATAGGAAGAGGTTCGAGGTTCTACTAAGGGAATATGAGCAGCTAGAGGCTAAAGTAAAAAGCAGAACCAAAAAGGTAATCATCTCCAGATTCTGCTGTACATCTCTATGACTCTATACTACCTAAGCCAGGAGCAAATTGGCAACAAGATTAGAGGTAAACGTGTGGTTCAAACATTGGTGCAGGAGAAATGGTTGGAGTAGGACATTGGCAGTTGGACTGGGGGAAAAGGGAGCTGTTCTGGTGGGACGGACTCCATCTGAATCATGCTGGGACTGAAGTCCTGATGAATCGCTTAACTAGGGCTGTGGGTAAAGCTTTAAACTAAGCCTGCTGGTTAGTGGGAGCACTTTTGAGTGGATGGATGGCTGCATTATTTATTTATGTTGTGGAGGAGCCGGTGTTGGATTGGGGTGGACAAAGTTTAAAAAAAAATCACAACGCCAGGTTATAGACAACAGGTTTATTTGGAAGCACTAGCTTTCGGAGCGCTGCACGTTCATCAGCGAACTAGTTCTCCTTCAGAACTCTGGGGTGAAGACTATCTGATCTTGGTGATTTATCAACCTTTAGGTCTTTCAACATCCCCAGCACCTTCTCCTTAGTGGTGGCCACTGCACTCACCTATGCCCCCGATTCTCTTGAAGTTCTGATGTGCTTCAAGAAGATGGCTAGATATTACTTCAGTGTGTGTGGAGAATAGATCCATCCAAGTAAAGATCATTTTCTGTCAGTTGAATTATCTGAAAAATTGAAGTATAAAAGCAAGAAAGTGAATATGCAGGACAAAAATGGATTCTGCAATAAAATCATGTATATAGTTTCACAATTTCACTGACTGCCTCACTCAAAGGGTGGCTGGGATTGTAAGTGCTTGACTGCGGGGTATGGATTCATTGATGAGTGAATGACTGACAGTGTACTGAATAAGTGGGTGAATGAATAAATGAGTAACTGACTCAGCCAGTAGGTGAGTGAGCTAGTTATTGATTGACTAGGGATGGTAGTTAGATGGATGAGTGACTAACTGGGAGATGGGGGCACAGGATGAGTGATTAATTGAGCATTTGAAAAGGTCTTGCATGAAAGATTAACAGGCAAAATGATAACTCATGGGTTTGCTTGATGCGTTAGCATTAACAAAGGATTGATTAAAGGCAGGGAGGAGAGAGTGGACATAAACAGAATTTTCAAATTCACAGTCAAGTTTGCCGGCAATGGATAGTGGGGGCCCACAAGGGTTACTGCTGGGCCATCAGCTAATTACTCTAATATTTTAAAATTTGCTACAATACAAAATTATGCAGAAAAGTAAGCTGTGGGGTGGTCATGAAGGGATGTAGACAGGTACAGCAATTGGTGAACAATGTGACAGAAGGATTGTACTGTAGGGAAGTTTAGTCAGCAGGACGTTTTTTAAAAAGGTGTGAAATCTATGAATGTTGTTGCCCACAGAGCTCCTGTACTTGTGCAAGTCATATGGAACGTTATCTTGCAGATGCAGCAAGCAATTAGGAAGGCAAATTGCATTTTGGCCTTTATTGCAAGGGCATTGGAGGTCAGGTAATTAGAAGTCTTGTTTCAATTGCACAGGTTTTTGGGGAACTGTAAAACATGGAGTGGGAGTGGCACAGTCTTGCAATAAGGGACTAATCATTTAGGACTGGGATGAGAAATTCTTCATTCAGAAGATTATGAATCTTTTGGGATACCCTTCCTTAGAAGATCCTTTGTTGAATACAATTAAGACTGGAATGGACAGACTTTTTTTTTGTCTTTCATGGAATCAAAGGACATAGGGGAGAGGTTAGAAACGGGATGGTTACTGGCTTACAGCTACTTTGGGGTAGGGGGATGGATGAGTGAATGTTTATGTGTGTGCCAGGGGTTGAATGTGAGAGGGATGGAGATCATGACTGGGAGACAGTGAGTGCAATTGAACAGACAGAATTCTCTTCTCTTCCTTCCCACCCCTTCCCCCAATTTAGGTGTGTATATTGTGACATACTTTATCTTTCTGAAATTTGGTCCCCCGAGAGAAACATTTCAATGTGCCCCATACCCACCTCCCCCACCATGAGAACATTTTGGGCAACTCTGCTACAATGCATGCTTTTTTAAGCTATTTCACACATTTGCAGTAAGTAATTTTTAAATCATATAGAAAAGCTGCCAATGTTTTGAAACTGAAGAACCTCTCACAAATCTAAAAACTAAGAACAATTTTCAAAACATTTCCTATTGGCAAAAATAAATTGCATAGACATGTTGCTTTGAACAATGAAGAACTGTGGCAAAACACCACAGAGACCTAACTAAAAATTAATGCTGTGCCAAGAAAGGAGATATTAGCAGAGGTGTTTAAAAAGAAGCAATTTACATTGGACCTTAAATGACAAGAACACAGCTGAGAAGTAATGGGGTTGTGGGAGGAAATTCTAGGTTATGGCATTGAGGTGTCTGACAACATATTCCCTTTTTTCATGCCTCAGTTGGCAATGTGGCTCAGGGTCTGAGGAACCTGAGAGCTCAGAGGTGTTGCGGAGATAGAGGGATATGAGACAGTCAAAGGATTTGAACAGGAGGATGAATTTTAAATTTAAGGATTTGGGAGCAATTGTAAGTCAGGATAGGACCTGTAGGAGAAAGTGAGGACTGCAGATCAGAGCTGACAATGTGTTGCTGGAAAAGGATGCTGCCTGACTTGCTGCGCTTTTCCAGCAACACATTTTCAGGATAGGACCTGTGTCAAGCTAATGCTACTTGGATTTGACAATGGCAGCAGAGTTTTGAAGGACTCTCAGAAGGTGGAGTGTAGAAGAGGGAGTGTGATGAGCTGGTGAGAAGAGCATTTAAACAAACAAATCTTGGAGTGACAAAGGCAGGATGAAGTTTTCATTGGCAGAAAGGCTGAAATTTCGATGACGGTCAATATTGCTTTGGAGGTGAAAGCTCCACTATTAGTAATTAAAGGATACGGTCTTAGAAGATTAGTTGAATATCAACTAGGATGACGAACCGACTGGTTCAGCCTTCAAACGTTTCCTGAGAGGGGTAGGGTTAGTGACAAGGATTGTGGTAGGGCTAATATCTGGCAATTTTGTCCCATGTTTAACTGGAGTAAATGGCAACTAACTAAGAATGGATGACAGACCATGTCACAACATAAAGATTATACAAAGATGTAGAGCAATTGTTCAGAGATAAAGTTAACTACCATTAGTGTACACACAGAAGCTATCCCTGATAAGTTAAATGATACCACCATAAAACTGCATATTGATGAAAAAAGGAGGGGGAGCGTGAATGGTTGGAGTGAAAAGTTCTGGATTTGAATGAATGAGGTTGAGAAAACAACAAAGAAAACTTACAGCCCAGGAACAGGCCCTTCTGCCCTCCAAGCCTGAGCCGATCCAAATCTACTGCCTAAACCTGTCGCCCAAATCTTAAAGATCTGTATCCCTCTGCTCCCCCCCTACTCATGCATCTATCCAGATACACCTTAAGTGAATCTACCGTGCCTGCCTCTACTACCTCTGCTGGCAACGCGTTCCAGGTACCTACCACCCTCTGTGTAAAGTACGTGCCATGTATATCCCCCTTAAACTTTTCACCTCTCACCTTGAGAGTGTGACCTCTCGTTATGGAATCCTTCACCCTGGGAAAAAGCTTATCTCTATCTACCCTGTCTATACCCTGTAAACCTCAATCAGGTTCCCCCCTCAATCTCCTTTCTTCTAATGAAAACAAACCTAACCTACTCAACCTCTCTTCATAGCTGGCATTTTCCATACCAGGCAACATCCTCATAAACCTTCTTTGCACCCTGTCCAAAGCATCCACATCCTTTTGGTAATGTGGCGACCAGAACTGTACACTTTATTCTAAATGCGGCCAAACCAACGTTGTGTACAATTTTAACATGACCTGCCAGCTCTTATGCTCAATATGCCGTCCAATGAAGGCAAGCAAAGCATATGCCTTCTTGACCACTCTATTCACCTGTGCAGCAATCTTCAGGGTACAATGGTTCTGAACTCCCAAATCAAAAGTAGCCATGGCTAGAAATATTTTGGCTGTAATCTGATAAAGGCACCAGTAAGTTGGGTCATACTGTGCTGAAGGAATGGTCTCGGTTGCTGTGGCTAACCATGTCAAAGGCTTCATTGTGGTTAATGAGAAAACAGAGGCAGGGTCATTGGCCTAGGCACACAGAATACCATAGGACCATCGGTCTGCTATTAGGGAAAGAAAACTGGTTAAAGAGATTTAATAAGGCATTTTAGAGCCAAGGGCGCAGAACTGAGAGAGTGTAATACAACTAAAATCTACAACAATAATGTACTATGAAAAGTTTTTGAAACTGAATTATTGTATATATTTCAGTCGAAAAGCATCATAATGCAGTAAATTGCTCCAAATTACAATATCTTATCACCACTAAATTGTACCTTTTGCCTGTATACTGGGTAAGAATACTTCAAAGCACTCTAATGCCTCAGTTTGTGTTTTTATTGGATGCATCTCATTTTATTTCAACATTCTCTGTAAAGAAACTCTTTGGCATAATTCCTACCTGATACTCAACACAAGGCATCACTGCTGCAGCTGTGCAGGGTACAGGACGTGGAGGGAAACAAACATCACAACAGACAAAGCAGATAATGAATTAGTTCACTGTTGATGTTCCAGCCCATTGCAATAGCCAATGTTTAGAATGAATAGTTAGAAAGAATTACAATGCTGGTGTATTCAGATTACATCATAAAAGCTGGTACAGTTTATATCTACGAATTGACAGTCAGTGTTATCCAGCTATCTTTAACTCACTGGTGCCCATCTAGTTAATTGTACATTAGAATTAGTTATATTTCTATTTTAAAACTACTGTTATCAGCCGTTATGAAGAGCTATAAAAAGTGCTATTCTAACCTTTTGGCAAATGATCACAGAGCACCTAGACGAAATAAAACAAAAGCAGTGGCAATATATAAATGGAGACATGCAGGGAGATAGTGGCTTTGCAAATGATATTTCAGGAACTTCTCATGTGTTACCACAACATGGTCAGAATGGTTTTGTTTTTACTGGCTAAAACTTCATTAAGAAAATTTAAATTTAATAATATTATCCTAAACACACATTGACAACTGATTATTGTTCTTTGCTAATTTGCAACCGAACAGATATATTATTCTGTGAACTGGCTTTGGCAGAAAGGGAATATATGCAGGAATCTGACTTTGGATGAGGGGCTTAAGTTAATGTTGCAAATTTTTTTGACAGTTAATTTAATCAAAATCATCATTCACAGTCAATATCTGACAGCAGGAAGCACAGGGATTTATGTTAAACATTACTTCAGCATGAAGGCGTTCAGTAGGAAACCTTCCATTAGATCATTAATTCTGACTTTTATACTGTATCACTGGCCAGAAAAGCAGCTGGTGGGAGGATAACACTTACAAATGCCTGCCTAATTATTTAGAAACTATAATAAACACTGTCACAAATGTTATTTAATGTCATGAGATTGAGCTATAAGGCAGAACACATTTCAAAAATGAATCAATCAATTCTAGGGCATTGTACAACATCTGTACAAACCTTTCACATTGCCTTTTAATGTGATAGCCATATCAAAGGATAAACATAGATGAGGTAGGTCACATGAGACAATTTAGTTTTTTCTATCTAGAAGGACCAAACCTTCATTGCAGCATTGAGCCTTTATAAAATGCTCCCAATGTTTTTATTTTCATGTGACCTGGCAACTTATTCCAATTCCTTGTGCTGATGGACTCTGAAGGTTAAGTTACTGTCACCCAACATAAATTTCATTGTTTCTAACTAAATTTCTATGTTCCCCTTTTCTTACTATCACAATTTAATTTGAAATAATTCTACTATGTTTAACTGTGGCTGGGGTCTGTTGTAACACTTACACCACTCAGTTAGAATAGCATGGGTCCACATCTCACTGGTGTCCTGGCCAATATTCATCCTGAAACAATGCCCACAAAACTGATTAACTGGTCATTTACCTCCGTGTTGTTTCTGGACTTCCTCTGTGCAAATTGCCCATGGCATGTTCCTGAGTTGTAACAGTGACTATGTGGCAAAATATCTCATTGGCTGTGAAGCAATTTGTAACATCCTGAAGTCACACAAGACATTGTAAAAAATAAAATTTATTTTACATAAGAATTGGATCATGAACCAAAAACTAAAGTCCCAAAGATAAAAAAAAGGATAGTTTCCTTTTCAAATCTACTTGCTTTTAGATGTTGGAAGAATTGTTGCATTGTCCCAGTGATTTTAATCTCAGTTGTCTTGAAGAGTTTTGTTTTAAATTGTCCAACAGGGAAAGAATCAGTTGGCCACTACATAGAAAGAAAAACCAGACAGGTACAAAGGGGAAGAGTAAGTAGTTCAGAGCCAAAGCTGAACAGGAATGAACAGAGAGAAGCCTGGGAAGGTAAGAGATTATAAAAATTTACCTCATTGATTTGGGGCTGGCACTTCAGGACCAGAGCTGAATGGGAGCAAGCAGAGAGCAGTCTGGGAAAGTAAGAGAGTTTGATTCAAAATGGTTTTGAATGAGGAGAAACTGATAAGTATTATCACAGGAGGGCTATGATTTGATTGGCTAATAAGAGATCTGCTAAATTTGAATTTGTGTTAAGTTGAATCTTGGTTGCAACTTATTGGTTACAACTAATTTATTGGTTACAAATTGCATAAACAGAAGTACAAAAACAGTTAAAATTTAAAAAGCTAAATTCAAAACTAATTACATAAAACAAGGATGGAGAGTCAGGTGATGTATTGTTTCTGCATGTTGTGGGAGCTGGTGTTGTTGTTGTTCCCAGTGACCGTGTTTGTAGTAAATATTGGTTGTTGGAAGAACTCTCGATCAGAGTTGATGAGCTGGACTCTGAGCTTCAAATATTGTGCCCTTTATGGAAGGGGGTGGAAGAGTTACCTGGATGCTGTGTTTCAGGAGACAGTCACATCCCTTAGGCTAATAAACTCAAATTCAGCCAGTGGTCAGGGACAAGAGGGTGTGGCTATGAGTGAGACAGGGAAAGGGAGAGTGGAAGGAGCTTGAGCCTCTGTCCTTGTCCATACGGTTCAAGTGTGTTACTCCCTGTATGGACGGGAATGGGGACTGAGGGAGGATGAGCCAACTGACTGCAGCATCGTGGTACAAGGAGCAATTCAAGTTGGGGCAAAGAAGGGAGTGTTGGTGCTGGAAAGCACAGCATCTGAGGAGCAGGAGAATCAATGTTTCAGGCATAGGCCCTTCATCAGGAATGAGAGCTCAGCATCTCCAACATCTGCAGTCCTCACTTTCTTCAGGGGGAGAGCAGGAAAATGTTATTGTAATTGGGGATAGTATAGTTAGAGGCATAGACACTGTTCCCTGTGACCAGGATCAAAAGTCCCAAAGGTTGTGTTGCCTGTCTGTTGCTCAGATAGGGAATATCTCATCTGGGCTGCAGAGGAACTTGAATTGGGAGGATAAAGATCCAGCGGTCATGGTCCACGTAGGTACCAATGATACAGATAAAACGAAGGCAGAGATTCTGCGAAGGGAGTATAAACAGCTAGGAGCTAGATTAGAAAGCAGAACCAGAAAGGTAATAATCTCTGGATTACTACCTGAGCCATGAGCTAATTGGCACAGGGTCAATTAGATTAAGCAGGTAAACGATAGTTGAAGAGATAGCAGGGGCATTAGTGGTGATCTTTCAGGAATCACAAGAATTAGGAAGGGTCCCAGAGGACTGGAAAATCACTAACATGACATTTCTGTTCAAAAAGGGAATAAGGCAAAGAATGGAAAATTACTGATTGATTAGTCTAACCTCAATCGTGGGTAAGAACCTGGAATCCATTGCGAAGGATGAGATTTCTGAATACTTGAAGTGTATGGTAAAATAGGGCAAAGTCAGCATGGTTTCATCAAGGGGAGGTCATGTCTGACAAATCTGTTAGAAATCTTTGAGGAAGTAATGAGCAAGTTAAACCAAAGAGTGCCAAAGGATGTTATCTACCTGGGTTTCAAGAAGGCCTTTGACAAGCTGCCGCACAGGAGGCTGCTGAATAAGATAAGGGCCATGGTGTCAGAGGCAAGGTGCTAGCATGGATAGAAGACCTTTTAGAATGGAGATGAGGAGAAATGTCTTCAGCTAAAGAGTGGTGAATCTATGGAATTCATTACCACAGAAGGCTGTGGAGGCCATATCATTAAGTATATTTAAGACTGAGATAAATAGGTTCTTGAGTATCAAGGGTTATGGGGAGAAAGCGGACAATGGGGTTGAGAAACTTCCCAGCCAGATTGAGTGGCAGAGCAGACTGGATAGGCTGAATGGCTTAATTTCTGCTCCTATGGCTAGTGGTGCTATAGTCTCATGGAAAATCTTCCAGTCAATTACTTAAACTAATACTTCACTCATAAATGTCTTCTCTCTGTGCTCAATTATATTTACATTATGATGCTAAGACTACAGTAAATTTATTATACATATTTTGTATTTAATTCTTGTGATAAGCTGAGACTCAGCAAATTTTGTTTTCAATGTTTTTGAGGTATTTCAGTGTTA
This sequence comes from Hemiscyllium ocellatum, assembly GCF_020745735.1. NCBI lineage: Eukaryota > Metazoa > Chordata > Chondrichthyes > Orectolobiformes > Hemiscylliidae > Hemiscyllium > Hemiscyllium ocellatum. Next base: position 34,827,944 of record NC_083426.1, on the reverse strand, counting down.
AGTGAACGCTCACACATACACTCCCACACGCAACCTCTCACAGACTTATACCACTTTACATTCACGCTCACACACATACATACACGGTGTCACAGACACTCTTTACCCCTCCTTCTCTCCCCCCTGCCCCTATCCCCACATCCCACACACATACACATATAAGTTTGTGGGGTGAATCAGTACTTGCAGAATTTCTTTTTACGTTGCTCAAAAACTGCATGAATCCATGTAAGATTCTGTAAATCCATTTTTTAAATTAGAATTAGTCTGACCATTGTGGCACAGACAGCATCACACAGGGAAGCTCATACATTCAATACATTATCTGGGCCGACATGACACCATTTGTTAAAGTTCACTTGAGAATGTTTGTGATTTACATATGAAAGAACTCAAACCAACATAGTCATTCTAAAAGGTGAGAGATTTAACAAACAATCCAGGTCTTCTTCAATATTTAATTTCAGTTACGTCACACTGTAAATTTTTGCTATAAAGTCTGTGTCTTATAATCTTATTCTCCACAACCACCTGATGAAGGAGCAGCGCTCTGAAAGCTTGTGCTTCCAAATAAACCTGTTGACTATAACCTGGTGTTGTGTGATTTTTAACTAGGGATTTCAGATTAGTGTAAAAAATGAGGTCTGCAGATGCTGGAGATCACAGTTGAAAATGTGTTGCTGGTTAAAGCACAGCAGGTTAGGCAGCATCCAAGGAATAGGAAATTCGACGTTTCGGGCATAAGCCCTTCATCAGGAATGAGGAGAGTGTGCCAAGCAGGCTAAGATAAAAGGTAGGGAGGAGGGACTTGGGGGAGGGGCGATGAAGATGTGATAGGTGGAAGGAGGTCAAGGTGAGGGTGATAGGCTGGAGTGGGGGTGGGGGCGGAGAGGTTAGGAAGAAGATTGCAGGTGAGGAAGGCGGTGCTGAGTTTGAGAGATTTGACTGAGACAAGGTGGGGGGAGGGGAAATGAGGAAACTGGAGAAATCTGAGTTTCTCCAGTTTCCTCATTTCCCCTCCCCCCACCTTGTCTCAGTCGGTTCCCTCAACTCAGCACCGCCCTCCTAACCTGCAATCTTCTTCCTGACCTCTCCGCCCCCACCCCCACTCCAGCCTATCACCCTCACCTTGACCTCCTTCCACCTATCACATCTCCATCGCCCCTCCCCCAAGTCCCTCCTCCCTACCTTTTATCTTAGCCTGCTTGGCACACTCTCCTCATTCCTGATGAAGGGCTTATGCCTGAAACGTCGAATTTCCTGTTCCTTGGATGCTGCCTAACCTGCTGTGCTTTAACCAGCAACACATTTTCAACATTTCAGATTAGTCACAATCTCACTGAATGGCGCTGCAGTCTTTATAAGATGAGTAGCCTTCCATTGCTCATACATCATATGGTCTTGAGATACCTTCAGAAAAGGCACAAAGAAAAGGTAACACTAGTATTCCAGGTTGTAATTGGCTTCTGGCATATTTTTGGGTAAAAGGCAACCATTGTGTAACATTGCAAGACTTCCCCGAAACTAGGTCTTTGTCCACATTTCAACTAAGTTGCAAAGTTTTGCACACCCTCAGCAATAGTTCCCCAGTTACTGCAAAAGAAATTAGGTCATCAATGATGATCAGCGAGGAGGCAATGGGGGAAACTAAGGTAGGATGGCAGCAACCTTCAATAGAATACAAAGGTTGAACATAATATTAATCTAATTCTTGCATCATTTTTATATGACTTATATTGATGGTGTCATGAAGATGTGGTCATGTCAAATATTAATATTTTATTTCATTTGCTAGAGACAGACATCAACATTTTTAAAATGGCAATTTTACTGAAAGATAGACAATGACTTAAAATGGCTGCCATTGTTTGAAATTTCACTTTTCAGTTCATTGGGATGAAGATACAGAGTCTATGGAGATATCACCAGCCATAATAAACTCCCGAGGAATATGAAACTCACCATCACCATGAGCTTTAAGCTTCTACAATTCAACTGTTGGAAACAGGTCATTAAATCTAAACACTTTATCATATGATAAAGACCTTTCTGTATGTTCTGAGCACATAGACCTTTGTCGGAAGACAGCCAGCAACTAGTGAGAGAAAGCAGTTGCTCTGTGGCTCTCTCTCCGTCATTCACTTCCTCTAAGTAGGTGCCCTATCTGTTACAGCTTGATTGTGCCACAATTCAGAGAGAATTTTAAAGAAAGATTATTGTTTTACAGCAATGCTTCCAGGAAAAGAATAAGAAAAAAATCAGTTACCACTTTAACTTATCAGATGAGAACTCAAAATGTTTGAATAACTACTGCCAGTCAAGACAGCAAGTTGTAAACTCTTTTGTTTATGCTATTACAGACTTTAACTTGGCCAAATCTAACCTCCTCCATTCTGTAATTTGTACTTTCCATGTGTGGTTCAAGTATGTGCGTGTGCAGGATTGCAGAAACTGGGATTTTTAAAAACATCTTTAGTACTTTTCCTAGTGGTTTTTAGTAAAATAAAACTAACATCTTATTTGTTTAACTCAAGAAAACCTGTCTGGCTAGTACTTCATGATCAACAGATTAAATAGTTAAGTACACAATGGATTGGCAAATACAGCATTTAAACAAATCAGAAACTTTTGGTACAATTAAATGTGAAGTGGGGAGAAGTAGGGAGATCATCTAGCCCTCCTCACATGACCATTAAGGCGAGGAATGGATGTTATCAGTGGATAGCAGGAATCTTCATCGAATCTAGATTACTCTTGACTAAAGTGTTTAATCAACAGTAATAATCATTCAATACTGAATTATTTTTGTGAAAGATTGGATGGATTGGTGTTTTACCAGGATCAGACTGAGTTATTGGAATCATAGAAAGGTGCAGGCAGACTGTTCTAAATTATCCAATAACGATTGTTTTTAAAAAGATTTGTAGGCTTTTAGGATCGTTCAATGTATGAACTCTCAAACCTAGTTTAGGTAATTTCTAAACAAACTGTATAGAAATGTTATCACACATCACTGGAGCAGGTGGGACTTAAACACAGGTCTCCTGACTGAGAGGTAAGGACACTGTCACTGGGTCATGGGTGACTTACATAAGCTGAAGACTGTACAGCTTATGCTTGATCCAAAGACATAAATTGCTGGTAAATCTCCACAGATCTGGTAGCAACTGTGGAGAGAAAACAGAGTGAATGCTTTGCGTCAAATGACAGTGGTGATGGAGCCCAGAGAGAGGAAATAGCAGTTGACAGACAAAGAAATGGAGAATGTTGAGCCAGGGAGAATGGAAAGCTGCTAATGGGACCATTTGTGGGTGAAAATGGTTTGGCTGTTATGAAAGCAGCCCATGTGATAAGTCCAGAGGCGTTGGGGCAGTTAGGGACGTGAAGGACACAACATTTTTGACTTCAATATTATACCTGATCCTAGTTAAACATTGCACAAGATTGATGCATTTAAAAATGTAAGGGAATAAAATATTCTGTGAACAAATAATCTACATCATGAAGGGATCCCACTCACAATGATATTTTGCAAGTAAAATGTTGTTGTATCACCATAGTCTTACCAGACCGTAGGGGCTGGTCTCTCACTAGAGAGAAGCGACTGATGGTGGTATAACCTGAGGGCCATCAGACCTTAGGCAAGGGAAGAGATTGAGAAGGAGAGTCCTTTATGGTAACCTCAAACTGGGAATGGGAATTGAATCATTGCTATTGCTACCACACTGCTCTATAAACCAAAATTCCAACCAACTGAGCTAAACCAATTGTCTGAAAAACATAAGGGTACTTTCTGACCCAGTTACAACCTACTCATGCATTGTAGTTGGGTAAAGTCTAATTCCCCTTGGGTACATAACAAAAGTAGGTGTTTATATAATAACAGTGCTGGCAGTGGCACCTGGTCTACAACAGCAAAACACAAGCAGAAAAGCCTTTGTCACTGAACAAAGAGACTTGGATATGTTTAAAAGTTATTATAAAAAGGTGCTTGCAAATGTTCTAAAGGTATATGTCACTCTTGGGATTAGATAACAATCATAATCTGCTCAAATTTCAGCTATAGATTTTAAACAGTCATCTGAAGCTTTCAGGTATGTTACACCCTTGTAATATATTCTCAGACATCTGTTATTCTCTGGATATTAATGTTGCAAGAAAGCCTCTAAACTATGATTCTATGTTAACTACCAGATCGAGAGTCTTAGTGTTTTCATTTATAAACTATCTTGTAATATTAAACTCTAAACCAAATAACCTGAAGGTGCAGATTTTTATAATCTGGTGATTTTCAAATGTTACCCAATACTACAGAAGATGAATAGCACAGTAGGTGAGAAATGGACCTTAGAGTTGAATTTAACAGCACAATGAATGACCACTGACAGGCATTAACCCACTGTATCACTAAACAGCAGTAGTACCAGCACGTTGGAAAGGGACAGTCACTGATATAAATATAGAGAATATATTACTTCTATTCGTCAATCATTTAGAAGAGTCTGACTGCACCTTTCTATATCTTCAATAAGTTAGTCTGATCCTAGTGTGACGCCATTACTCCAGTTTGAAGAATATTGTCAGTTTTGACCTGTGCTATTGGAGGATCCTGGGTAATCCAAGATGGAGGACAGGAAAAAAATGTGTGGCTGTCAGAGCTGCTCTTTTTTTGAGGTATGTTGAATGTTGGAACTGATTTAGTTGAATTCTAGGAGCAATAGTTACTGTTGCATTGTTTTGGAACGTTGGGAAAAAAAGATTAGAACAGCAGCAACTTAAAAAGGACTAATTCAGGCAAAAGTAATGACCACATGGGAAATGAATCAAACTGAGAAATAAACCTTTTCAGCTGTACATTTAAAAAAAAATCAAATCCCTACAAGTGTGAAAACAGGCCATCCAGCCCAACAAGTCCACACCGACTCTCTGAAGAGCATCCCATGTTTCGGATTAGTGGTGCTGGAAGAGCACAGCAGTTCAGGCAGCATCCGAGGAGCAGCAAAATTGACGTTTTGGGCAAAAGCCCTTCATCAGGAATAAAGACAGAGAGCCTGAAGCAGAGAGATAAAATAGAGGAGGGTGGGGGTGGGGAGTAAGTAGCATGGAGTACAATAGGTGAGTGGGGGACGGGATGAAGGTGATAGGTCAGGGAGGAGGGTGGAGTGGATAGGTGGAAAAGAAGATAGGCAGGTCGGACAAGTCATGGGGACAGTGCTGAGCTGGAAGTTTGGAACTAGGGTGAGGTGGGGGAAGGGGAAATGAGGAAACTGTTGAAGTCCACATTGATGCCCTGGGGTTGAAGTGTTCCGAGGCGGAAGATGAGGCGTTTTGCCTCCAGGCGTCTGGTGGTGAGGGAGCGGCGGTGAAGGAGGCCCAGGACCTCCATGTCCTCGGCAGAGTGGGAGGGAGAGTTCAAATGTTGGGCCACAGGGCGGTGTGGTTGATTGGTGTGGGTGTCCCGGTGATGTTCCCTAAAGCGCTCTGCTAGGAGGCGTCCAGTCTCCCCAATGTAGAGGAGACCTCATCGGGAGCAACGAATGCAATAAATGATAATAGTGTATGTGCAGGTAAAACTTTGATGGATGTATAAGGCTCCTTTAGGGCCTTGGATGGACGTGAAGGAGGAGGTGTGGGAGCAGGTTTTTCAGTTCCTGCGGTGGCAGGTGAAGGTGCCAGGATGGGAGGGTGGGTTGTAGGGGGCGTGGACCTGACCAGGTAGTCACAGAGAGAACGGTCTTTGCGGAAGGCGGAAAGGGGTGGGCAGGGAAATATATCCCCGGTGATAGGGTCTTTTTGGAGGTGGCGGAAATGTCAGCGGATTATTTGGTTTATGCGAAGGTTGGTAGGGTGGAAGGTCAGCACCAGGGGCGTTCCGTCCTTGTTACGGTTGGAGGGGTGGGGTCTGAGGGTGGAGGTGCAGGATGTGGACGAGATGCGTTGTTGGGCAGCTTTAAGCACGTGGGAAGGGAAATTGGGGTCTCTAAAGGAGGAGGCCATCTGGTGTGTTCTGTGGTGGAACTGGTCCTCCTGGGAGCAGATACGGCGGAGGCGGAGGAATTGGGAATACGGGATGGCATTTGTGCAAGAGATAGGGTGGGAAGAGGTGTAATCCAGGTAGCTGTGGGAGTCGGTGGGTTTGTAAAAAATGTCAGTGTCAAGTCGGTCATCATTAATGGAGATGGAGAGGTCCAGGAAGGGGAGGGAGGTGTCAGAGATGTTCCAGGTAAATTTAAGGTCAGGGTGGAATGTGTTGGTGAAGTTGATGAATTACTCAACCTCCTCGTGGGAGCATGAGGTGGTGCCAATGCAGTCATCAATGTAGCGGAGGAAGAGGTGGGGAGTGGTGCCGGTGTAATTACGGAAGATCAACTATTCTATGTAGCCAACAAAGAGACAGGCATAGCTGGGGCCCATACGTGTGCCCATGGCTACCCCTTTGGTCTGGAGGAAGTGGGAGGATTTGAAGGAGAAATTATTAAGGGTGAGGACCAGTTCGGCCAAATGAATGAGAGTGTCGGTGGAAGGGTACTGTTGGGGATGTCGGGAGAGGGAAAATCAGAGGGTTTGGAGGCCCTGGTAAGAGCATCCCATGCAGACTTATACCTGTACCTGACAACTCTCCATTTCCCATGGCTAATCCACCTAACCTATAGATTCCTGGACATTATGGGCAATTTAGCATGGCCAATCCACCTAACCTGCACATCTTTGGACTGTGGGATGAAACCGGAGCACCTGAAGGAAAGGCATACAGACAGGGAGAATGTGCAAGCTCCACGCAGATAGTCGCCTGAGGTTGAAAGTAAATCCGGGTCCCTGGCACTGTGAGGCAGCAGTGCTAACCACTGAGCCACCATGCTGCCCATAAAAGACATTTCGTTGGGTATATGAATAGGAAGGGTTATGAGGAATACAGGCCAAATGCTGGCAAATAGAACTAGATTTATTTAGGATATCTGGTTTGCATGGACAAGTAGGGCTGAATGGTCTGTTTCAGTGCTGTGTATCTCCATGATTCTATGACTCTCTAACCATGAATGCATTCTGTAGGAGGCAGCCATTTGTTGCCATCAGTATGTCTGAATTCTTGAGGAAAGGCTTCATTTTCACGGAGAAGGGGGAAGGGAGGAAATTTTGAAATTTTCCAAATAAAAAAAATCTTTCAAACCTACTTGTGACACACTTCCAAGATTGGTAAGATTTGCATCTTGACATTTTGACCCAGAAGTAAGGATACTATGATAGTGCTACAAGAACCCTTTGCTAACAAAAGATCTCACTGCTGAATGAGCACAACACAATTTTTTTTTATATTTAAATCAATATTCCCAGCCTTTGAGCAACATGGATCACAGGAAAAAAAATCAGGAAAATTTTCAGAGGTGGTCAATGAGGAGCTTCTCAAAATTGAAAGCAAAATGTCCGATGCTCTAACTTGTTGAGTGGCAAGATGAGATTCTCACTAGTGACAGGCGAGAGTCTTACTTGCGTTGGCATTCATTATTATGAATCTCACTTCATTGATATGGAGTTTCCTTCTGCCCAAGCAACCTGAAAAAAATGATGTGCTAAAAATTCACAACATGCAAGTCAGCATGGATACCTAGCAACTCCAGGTTTGGACATCTCTCTTGGACACCCGGCATCCAACATCAGCAGGGATTACAAACACAATTCTCCATTGACACTTGACATGTACCAGCCTCACAACATCGCCAAGGCATGTACAATGTGGTTCAGTACTACAGTGCAGTACTTTGGAGTTCAGCAGTACTTTTCATTGTAATACTGCTGCTCTGAGACTTTGTGCACAGGGACAAATGTGGATTCGACCAGTGGTGCATTGAGGACTGGACTGCTTCTTTGCTCTCTTGGTACTCACTTAATTTGTGTCATTGAATATTCTCAGCTATCCTGCCTTGACTTGCCTGGCCTTTTTTTGGACCTTACTAAAGGTATTTGACAAATGAATAGATAGACAGGGGAGTGGGAAGTTGGGAATTTGAAAGGTGATACAGATTCTGGGAAAGGCTACCATGAAGACGATTGTGTGCATTGGGTGGTTTATCCAGTGTAAGAGCCTGAGCCTGAGATTCACCATATGAGAAGGACTTCTTCCATTGTGTTATAAATAACAATCCGCAGTGAAGCAGAAAATGACTGGGATAACTCTCTTATGTGTTGTTGTAGTATTGCAGTCCACAGCTGTGGTGGGGTCCTACCCTTCTGTCGTGCCCATTGGCCTTGGCATTCTTGTCAATCAACCCTGGGGGGAGTTTGTCTCTAGAAAGCCCAGGCATGCTGAGTGTGCCCTGCCCAGAATCAGAGACACATTCCTCAGCTTGAATTCACACGGGGCTGAGGATAGCAGGTAGGATGGAAGTAGAAGGCCTGGTCACCTCTTCTGACAGGAAGCTTCTCAGGGATGGGTGAGGAAACTGGATGTGGTTCCTTCTCTGGTTGTGTGTTTACAGTCACTACTCAGTCTCCTGGTGAGTATGGCAGCACATGAAGTGAGATTTTAGTCCTTTTTCACCCTTGTTGTCTTGCTATTGATGCTAAGTAACAAAGGTCAAGAGTGTTGGAGTGCAGCTCTGTGTGCAGGCTCTGAATGCTTTGGACCTGACTGTCCATGGTAGCTACCAGTCTGGCCATGGAGATGGTAAATGCTCACATGCCAGAAGCAGCTTGGTGGAGTCCTACAACCTGTGAATCAGTTTGCCTGGTGGGTCCATCAATCCTGCCTGCTTCTCCTGAGTAGTGGATGTTTTGTCACCTGGCCTTTTAGCCAGTGAGAATTTGTTGAATCCACTGGTACTTGCAAGGAGGAGAAAGCAGAATGTGTCATGAACAAGGCTTCGGCACGGTGAGAGCACATTGTCTGTGTCAGTAGTGGGAGAGTAGCACAGCAATGGAGAATGCTTCTTTCTTGCTTACTTACAGTCTTGAAGAAGGGTTACACACAAAATGTCAACTTCTCCACCTCCAGATGCTGCCTGGCTTGCTGTGTTCTTCCAGACACCTGCCTGTCTTAATTTGGATTCTAGTATATGTAGTTTTTTTTAGTCTCTTACTTGGTTGGCAGACATGGAGGATATAAGCATCACTACAAGAGTGGACCAATCCTCACTGGTAAGCACAAACACTGTTTGTAAGGGGTAAAGTGCTAAATGTCAGTTATCTCACTGTCCAGCTTTGCATTTCCCTCACTATTAGGAGCTGTTTTCTCTTGGAATAAAGTCTTAGTGGTCTTAGAGATCTCCAGCACAGAAAAAGGCCCTTCAGCCCATTGTGTCTGTGTCGGTCAGAAACAGCACTTGGCCCAGAGACTTTTATGCCTTAGCATTGCAAACGCACATCTAAATCCCTCTTAAATGTTATGAGGATATCTGCTTCTACTACTCATACTGATAATGAATTCCACAGTCCCACCATAGTCTGTGTGAAAAATATTTTCCCACTTCCCCAAAACCCTCTGTCCGTAACCTTAAATCTAAGCTGCTCATTCATGGACCCCTCCATCAAGAGGAAAAGTTTCTTCCTGTCTACCCTATCTGTGCTCTTCATAATTTTACGTATAGTATCTCAATTACATGTCTTTCAACCTCCTCTGCTCAAAGGAAACCAATCTTAGTCTATCCAATCCCTCTTCAAAACTGAAACTCTGCAACTGGGGCAAACATCCTGGTAAATCTCCTGTGCACATTCTCCAATACTATCACATCTCTCCTATAATGAGATGAATGAGAAAAGGAAATGACTGAGTGAGATGATGGTGGCTGTTATAGCTGTTAATGTTGGTGCAACAGTGGTGGTGGGGGAGACTGAGTGAAGGAAGGCACTGCATGCAGTAGTGAAAATGGTAGACTATGTGCCTTGGTGGGAAGTAGACGCAATAATAGAGTAAGTATGATGTACCAGAGAGAAGGTAGTCTGTTCTCTGGGGAAAGGAGAAAGTCATTGACTTTATTCTTAACCTTCTGGGCAAATCCTTCTCCAAACTGGGGGGACTGCATTGACCTGAATAGCAACCTCAGAGCAGGTTGGCAGAGCTGGTGTCCCAGCCATCTCTGGCATACCTGGGGAAGAGGGAATCTCTCTTCTGCAATGCCATGCCCACTCGAACCTGCCATATCCAGGGCAAATAAATCAAACTCTGGATTCCCAGTTCCTTAACAGGTGTGCAACAGCCTTTAAATGTGGCACCAGTGCCAAGGATCCTGGGATTTCCTGACATTGCTACAATGCCTCCACCTATTGCGAATAGATAAATACATCAAGCGGGGCACCAAAGCGATGTGGTATGTAGATAATGAAGAAACTTTGAGACTAGAGCATAAGAATTCTTTCCAGATTTGGTGGAGAGAAACTCTCCCATAAAACTCGCCAAAAATGATCCTCAGCTGATTTCTGGGAAGATTCAGTCCGTATTGTTCAATCATGGTGAAAAATAAATTGTTTCCCTGGTAAAGGAATGTTGTGTTCCAAAATAAGTGGTAGTCTGCATTGAAAGTTGAAATCAGTGCAGTAATCTGAAACCAGGCAATCTGGGAAGCATCATGATTTTGAGCTGTTTATATAAGTCAAAAAATAACATGCTCCTTCTCAGACCTAGTAATTTATCACCCTGACTCGCCTTCCTAAGTTTTATACAAAAAACATCTGTAAGCTCTTAGCTTCTCCCTCTATTGAATTTGACATCATGGGTTTCATGCATTGGGAGTTGTCTCCTTTAGTTATGGTCTCAAGAGGTTTTCCATAGGATTTTTAACCATGGTGCTTCTGCCTCATTCTTGTTGATTGCAAATCTTATTGCTTACCATCTGTGAGAAGATAAACAAAATTCATCTTTTTACTGTTGCATTCTCACAACTAACCATTTATTTTAGACACCTGCAGGATGCATGGATTGGGTCACTTAACACAATTGGCAGCCTAATTAGAAGTTACTTTTAGTGAACAGGACTGCAACTCGTTGAAAAGTACTTTCAAGATTATGATCTGATCAAAATCATTCATCCTAGAAGGAGAAGCCATTAAAACTGGTGAACGTGGCATACTGGTCTGACTTGTTTTGTACACTTCAAAATGGATGGCCAATGTGACCAATGATCCTGTCCTTTCGGTGACATTCCCTCTGGGATACATTTGAAAATATTGTATAGGTTCACCTACCTAAATGTACTTAACATAAATTTGACAAGACAGTTCTTTTAATAGTTACTTGTGAAGGAAAGGCAAAAACAGGGATTATAAAAGACAAAACTCAAATTGATTAATAGCCTGACTCTACTTTATGAGCAATTAGTTATTTTGTGACAGGTAGTTGTTCTCTTCGAAAAGTGTATATTATTTGATCTCTTATGGTATTACACATTGTCATTGAATACGAATAAGAGTTTTTTGGGGTTAAATATAATAGAGGGTCAGGGAAATTATGAAATATTGTGTTTGAGTGAGATGGTTTAAAATTTCAGGAGAAATGGGAAGGGAGCAAGAGAGGTAACAAGAGAGAAATATGCCTTGTTAAATTGTTCTACATTTGATTATGTGAATTTGTTGTATTGATGCCACTGTGCTTTATTGGTTAGCTGGAGATGGATGCAGAGAAAAACATACAAAGCTGTAGAAAAAGCAAGAAGCTAGATGGAAACAGGAAATAGACAAGTGTTTCCCAAACCCACTGTGACTCCATTTCAAAGATTGAAAATCAGTGCAAATTCTTGGTGGGAACTGTCAGAGTGGAAAGGGAGGGTACACGAGCCATAAAAGCAGGAGACAGAGAAAAAAGACTTTTTTTCATTCACTCATGGGATATGGACATCACTAGCCTGTCCCTAAACCTATGATGGCAGGGGAGAGGATGGAGCTCTGTAGTGGCCATTGATGCATCAGAGTTGGTCACTCCAACATTTCAACTTGCGTCCCCACTTGGCATCCTGAACTCTTGTTTTGGAAAGTCAGGGAGGATACATTTTAAAGCCCTGTGCGCCAGGTTTTATTCACACAAATAAACGATTATCATTTTTGTGATCAGAGATATAGACTATGCAACAGATTAAGAGGAGAGGAAAGACAATGAAGATGTTAGAAGAAAGAAAGGGTAAATAAAGGAACCAACACCTTGCTCAGTGGTTATTGCTGAAAATGGGAATCTTGTTCTTTGAGTATGTAGACACAAAATGCTTGCAAATATGAAGGGCACTATCTTGCTTAAAAGCAGATGGAAAATTGAGCTTAGAGTGTACATTAACTCATGCAATTACTATTTAAAGAAGTAAATTGTGCTTTATAATGGTTATTTTCTCACAATGTTGTAAGTTACCTTCTATTATATCAAATGATTGTGAACGAATGTTGCCATTGATATTTCCTGCAATAAATCATGACAAGGTCATGGGAGAGTTCCTACATTTGTAACAATATTTGTTTTTGATAGTGAATAACAAAAAAACCTTTATGGCTAAACATTATTCATACTGAAGGAACCATGAGGAGCATTGATGGATCAAGGACAATAGGAGAGTGCCTGAGGATTTGAAACATGTAAGTGGATGGTAAATATGAGGGGCTATGGAGGGAGCATGTGTGAAGGGAGGAGGTCTGAGAGAGGAAAGGCCTAACATTCATCATTAAAACAGGGCTAATTTCACAATAAATTGACTTGGGCTTCTTAGCTTGGTGACTTGGCTGACCAACCACTCCAATGCTACCTAAGGAATGTCTCAGAGGCATTGGCCTTGAATCCATTCTGTCCCTACCTTTGTGACATTGAAATATGGCTGGGGTTGCTGCTGGGTTTTCTTTTGTTAAAGGAGATGTATCTGTGAAATCAAGAAGTTTTGTGACAACCTCACCACCACTACTCCCTTAAAAATCCACAGCAACATATTTTAATCATGAAGTTCTGATGTCTTTATCTACTTATCAAGTAGAGGATCTATATTTTGTCATTACATCATGATCATTTTATTTATGCTACAGTTTGAATCTGTATCTTTGTGTATTAGTTATTATGGATGTAGAGATAATGAGTAACTATCTAATGCTGCACTAACTCAATGGTCTGATCTATAACATCTGTCAAAGGTTTTATTGAGCTACCTATCTATAAATATGGTTATCAAGATTTATCAAGCTATTGGCTTACACATTACACTAACCAGGGATGTTGATACAGAGATATAATAAAAGCCAATTTAACTAATCACATCAAAGAGGTGGAGATGACACGTAATTTAGAATTGTAGATATGAAAATTAAAATCTTAGGAAGTTTTGGAGTACACCTTTATTAAATATTAGGTGGTCATAAACTGCTAGGGAGATGTAAACACGCGATTTAATTAGATCGACGACTGAAATTTAAGTGTGCGTGGGAGGATTTATAGATCAGGTTGGTGTTTTGCAAGAGGGAAAGAGAAAATATTTGAACTTTGCATGGCCTTTGTTCAATGAACAACAGACTTAAAGAGTTGCAAACAATAATTTAACTTGTATCCTGTTGTATTGTCTTGTTCTAAACTTATGTAACCAAAGCTGAAGGGCAGGCATAGAGGGTGAACGCAGAATTTAACGGAAGCTTCCTCATGCTGCTGTTGTATGTGCTATCAGCTCACTCACTGTTGCATCAATTCCTGTGATGACATTTATTCAAATGGTTGTGTGTTTTATGTCAGATATTATCTTAATAAATTAACTAAATTTACTATAAGATGATAAGATCATAAGAAATAGGAGCAGAATTAGGCCAATTGGCCCATCCAGTCTTCTCTGCCATTCGATCATGGCTGATATGTTTCTCAATCTCAATCACAGAAACATAGAAGATAGGAGCAGGAAGATGCCATTCAGCCCTTCGAGGCTGCTCTGTCATCCATCATGATCATGGCTGATCATCCAACTCATTAGCTTAATCCTGCTTTATCCCCATAACCTTTATGGGGGGTGCTATATTTAGCCGTCTCTTGAATACAATCAGTGTTTTGGCATTAATGACTTCCTGTGGTAATGACTTCCATAGGCTCACCACACTCTGGGTGAAGAAATGTCTCCTCATCTCTGCCCTAAATGGTCAACCCTGAATCCTCAGACTGTGACCCCGATTCTGGACACACCCACCATCGGGAAATCCTCCCTGTATTTACCCTTTCTAGTCCTATTAGAATTTTATAAGTCTCTAAGAGAATTTTCCTGATTTATCTGAACTCCATCAAAAACAATCCTAACCTAATAAATCTCTCCTCAAATGTCAGGCCCACATCTCCAGAATCAGCGTGGTAAACTTGCACTGCACTCCCTCAAGAGCATCCTTCCTCAGAAAAGGAGACCAAAATCTCCATAAGCCTTACTAGTCAAGAATCTAGCTATTTTTGCCTTAAACACTCTCAATGACTTGGCTTCTACAGCCTTCTGTGACAATGAGTTCCACAGATTCACTACCCTCTGGCTGAAGAAATTTCTCATCTCAGTTCGAAAGGGTCATTCTTCCCTTTGAGACTGTGCTCTTGGGTCCTAGTTTCTCCAATTAGTGGAAATATCTTCTCCAGGCCTCTTGGTATTCTGCATACCCTCCTCAGCCTTCTAAAACTTCATCAAATACAGACAAATGTAAGTCGAAGGCCTTTTCACACTTGCCTTGGGGTCCACCTAACTGATTTCATTGCCCTCGGGGGAAAGAAATGAACTTCAGCTCAGCCTGTCTTTTTTATAATCCAGATTAGTTTCATGGCACTTGACCAACCTGTGTGATCACCGGATACGTGCAGCCAATTTAAGTCAGTGTTTTGTCCCTTTTCAAAACAGCTTCAGTCTTTGGGAGTCCTGGATATTAAATTGACTGACCAAATTCGGAGGTCAATGAGTCCAAATATGAAATTATCATGGTAAAAATTGCTAACTCTACAGATAATAGTTATACATCTGCATGGGTTATAGAAATTACTAAAAAACTTGCCATATCCACAGAATATTAGCTACAACCTCAAAGACTTCAAAAGGAGAATGAATGGGAAGCATATTCTGAGAGCCATGCCAAATGTGGAAAATACAAATCAAATTGGTTCTCTCAAGTGAAAAGACGTAGCCAATTAATCATACAGTTAAAGACAGGAGCGATGCGTACAGCTTCGCTCTAATAGGTATCAAATCAAAATGATTGACAATAGACAGAAAATGCCTTCAGAAATAATGGGCCCTGGAGACATAGAACAAAGTGTGTTATTGTGCCAAGCAGTTTTCCATTGAAGAACATTCTGTTGTGTTCTGCAAACAAAATATGTTTCCAAAGAATGAATGCTCTGTTTGTTCAATATAAAAGAAGCTTGCATCTTATCTGCAGGTGTTGATGCAATCCAAATTGAATGCTGGATGATGTGGGAAATAAATGATTCCCTGTATTTTGCAAAGTACTATGGATATGTACTTTGGATCCTGGAGATCTGAAATAATAATAAAGCAAAAGTAAGGCTTCACATTTTCTAGGACAAAGCGACCTGCTTAATTGGGCTCACATCCATAAACATAGACCCACTCCTCAACAATGTACCCCTTTATTCTTCCTCTCTATACAAAATATTTGATGTTGAAAATCTATTCACTGATCAGAATACAAGATTATTTTAAATTTGCAGCTTCAGATAAATAAGACAAAGTATTTTTCATGGAATATATCAAAGTCAAGCAACTATGACATGTTATGGCTTTGTTTTCTTGCATTACTGGACAGGTTTGAAACCAAAATAAAAGCAAAATACTGTGGATGCAGGAAGTCTGAAACAAACACAGGAAATGCAGATCTGGCAACATCTGTGGAAAGAGAAACAGAATTAACATTTCAAGCCTAATGTGACTATTCTTCAATCCTTATTTAGAAAAGGATTGAAACCCTCTATTTTTTTCTGCATATATTCAATCAATGTTGGTCTCCCAGCTTTGATCACCTAGTTATGCCAAAATGTAAAAATCCCTACATTAGTAGAAAGATAGAGGATGCAAAAATTTAGAGATGATTTCAGAATTATGAGATTACCCTGTGAACTGACAAACATGTTGGTTCTCTTCTTTAAAAATGACAGGACTGAGGGGTGAGCTTGATTTATTTTCCTTTAAAGTTATGAAACATTTTAATTCAGTAAACACAAAGAAAATTCCATAACTTAAAGAGAAGAGCAAAAAGTACAGGCGATCAATATCAGATAGTCAGCAAATAATTAAGTAGGAAGTTTAGATGGAACTTTTTTTATTACGAGGTGAGAATGCAGAACTTATTACATCTGAAAGTGGTTGAGGCAAATTGTAGAAATGTGCTTAAGGAAAAGCTAGACAAATATTCTGCACTTTACACTGAACTAGTGTTGATCCCTGGCTTGATGGTAATGGTTGAGTTGTGGATATGTTGGGCCATGCAGTTGAAGGTTGGGCTGGACTACAATTCTGCTGTTGTTGATGGCCCACAGCCTCCTGATTGCCCAACCTTTAGTTGCTAGATCTGTTTGAAGTCTGTAGTGATACACAACATGATGCAGGTTTTCTAACTGTGAAGGTGGGACTTTGTCTCCAAAAGGACTGTGTAGTGGTCACACTCACCAGTACAGTTACGGAGAGATGAAGCTGCAACCAGCAGATTGTGCTTGTTTTTTCTTCCTTGTCAGTTCCCTCATCACCTGTCACAGTCTCAGTTGAGCAGCTATTAAGACCCAATCAGTTAGATCAGTAGCACTGCTTCTGAGGCACACTTGATGGTGGACATTGTAGTTCACCACCCAGACTACATTTTGCACCTTTGCCACCCTCAGTGCTTCCTCCACGTGTTGTTCAACATGATGCCATGAGAATTCATGGGATCCAGAGTCTATGTTGAGCAGTCCAGCGTAGCAGTTCCAATGTCAGCATTAGCCTCGGGATATTAGTAAGGATTTTGCCAGGTCTACTGGCTTTGACTCCCGTCACTTACAGTGCCTAGGCAGATGACAGATGGTCTGTCTGGTTTCATTTCTTTTGTTGAGACTTCATAGAAATTGATATAACTGACTGGCTTGTAAGGCCATTTCGGAGAATCAATCACATTGCTGTGACTCTGGAGTTACACATAGGCCAGACCATTGAGGATGGTAGATTTCCTTCCCAGAAGGACATTAGTGAGCCAGATGGGCTTTTCCAATAATTGGCAGTGGTGTTATGGTCATCATTAGACTCTTAATTCCAGATTGAATTCACATTCTGCACTATGCCATGGCAGATTTTGAATTCAGGTGCCCAGAATGAGTGGCAAGGTGGTAAAGTTGTTTTCACTGCTGCCTTACAGAGCCAAGAAACTGGGTTCAATTCCAGCCTTAGGTGACTGTGCAAACTCCACACAGTCATTCTTCCATGTCTGCATGGGTTTCGTCTGGATACTTCGGTTTCCTCTCACAGACACAAAGTTGTGCAGGTTACCTGGATTGGCCATGCTAAACATGGGGATACAGTGAGGGGCTGCGTCTGAATGATATGCTCTTCAGAGATTTGGTGCAGACAAATTGCCTCTATCTGCGCTGTAGGAATTCAATGACAGCATTAGGTGAGGTTCTGGACTAACAGTCTAGCAATGAGGCCATTGTCTC
The DNA here is from genome assembly GCF_020745735.1 of Hemiscyllium ocellatum. Taxonomy (NCBI): domain Eukaryota; kingdom Metazoa; phylum Chordata; class Chondrichthyes; order Orectolobiformes; family Hemiscylliidae; genus Hemiscyllium; species Hemiscyllium ocellatum. The sequence continues at coordinate 34,810,342 of NC_083426.1, read as the reverse complement.
CCACAGTACTAATATTCTTGGGATATGTAAAAAAGAGCATCAGTAGTTTTCAATTTTCTGAGTTTCATCAAAATGTAGATGAAATTCTTCCTTCTTTTAGTTCTGGACCTCATTTCCTTGACCTGACACTAACTCCCATGCAGTGTAGGATTAACTATGTGTGAAATTTTACAGAGACCTGAAAGGCGTGCGCTATGGTAAGAAATCTGGGAGAATAATAACAAAGCCTTTCTTGATGTCAGGAACAACAACTTACATTTTCCAACAGTGTGTGCTTGATGTTGAGACACGACTTTTGCTAGGGGGAGTGTGTTAGTAGGAATTATTGCTCATTACCACCCTTATTAACACTGAATCTCACTATGTGGATTCCTAACACAACACTATTGGGAAGAAAGTAGATGCTGAGAGTTCCTCATATGAAAATTAATACTGGTGCCTGGCGACTCCTGCTCACCATTTGCCCCACTGGAGGACTACCAGGCACCTTCATCTCAGTATGCCCTTGTGCAGTGGCTATATGCACCTGACATTCAGGATTGGGTTTGGTTGCATCTGAAGGCTGCCTGCTTGCTGTCTTAGCACTGACACTCTTTTTGACTACCTGGATGCTCAGCACAGTCTTGTATTGCCTTTCAGCACTTTGCTTCCTCAGCTACGCTTCAAAGGTGCAGACTATTTCAGTCTCACCTTACAGTGCAATGTAAATACAGAACCAGGCAGCTTGTTGTGTTTGTCAGTCAACAGTAGGGGAAGGGTGGTGGTGGACTTTTTGCTGAATAGCACCATGCAATGTCAAACACACACATATAGCATGTGCCAACTGCCTGAACTGAAAACACTCTGCTTGTGCCTCGACCAAATAGCCATGTCTCAAAGTCAAAGGGGACTAGTCCTCAGATGAATCAAAAGGGCCTGGTCTCAGTCAGGGATCTGTGTGTAGTCAGCCAAGGGCAGTGTCCGCATGCAGTCCAAGAGCTTGGCCACAGTCAGTTATCAGCTCGGTGTGATGGTCACTGTCTCAGTACAGTCCAAGGAGTGGGCCACATTAAATCTTGTGGAATAAGTATGAGGGGAGGTGGGATTATTAATGGCACTGTAGGAATTGAGGGGTAGAGAATCATCTCTGGGGAATACAGGCTGCAGTCTGGGATGAGGAGGGGACAAGAACAAGATGGAAGGTAATGAGAGTTAGTTGTCTCCCAGTTCCAGCAGCTGACAGCTACATGCAGTAATCATTCACTAACTGTAAAATACCTTTTTGCTCAAGAAGAAAGATGTTTGTTTGAAAGGCCAGTTTCATATTACCTTTGGGTTTCTGTAAATAAAAGTTTAATATTATATATTGTTTGAAGACTTTTCTGTCTGTCTTGGTCCCATAATCAACACTGGGAAGATTTGAATTCCAGCGAGTATTGGAGACAGAATAATACTGTAGTCGAGAAGCCCGTAGACTGGGATGTAGTTACAGGCTGGTGAAGTGTGGAACCTGGTGCTTACACAGCGATTGAATTAGAAAAAGCAAGGTATGCATCTTTGTGAGAAATATTGGATTCTGGCTGATGTGGCACTAGATAGGCAACACTGGCCTGCCAACATTTGACAGGGTTCATGGACAAGTTTCCAAATTGTCACTGCGCAAGAGCTACTGATCTATTCTGACTAACCTGGTAGTGGTGAGATCTTTTGGGTATGGCAAGTGGTACAATTAGGCTAACATAAAATGAGAGGAGTGTTATGTAGTGGTGTAGGTAGTTAAGAGGTAATTTTGAAACAAAAGCGTGAGAAAGCTCGCTAGGCCTCACAAAGAGAAATTTTTTATTAAACTCAACAAAAATGACACTTAGCCAAAATATGGTAAGATTCTGCCTAGTAACTTTTTCTCTAATGACAGCTACTTGCACACATACTCAGTTGCTATATTATGACAGACAGCAGATCATATGGAACAGGAATCTGAGAGTGTCAAGTTCCAGATAGGCCCTCTCTCACTCACCCCTGTCTATTGTGTGACTATTCAATAAATGTTGTTAATACTTGTTAACATGAGGGTGGACTGCCTGCTATCAACAACCCACACAAGATCTTAACACAACTCTTTCCTGAAACTGGTAAGAATAAAGCCACACTACAGACCACAAGCGAAACTTTGCAGGGGTTCAGATTACAGCTGGTAATCTTGCAACATACTCCCTAACAAGGTTCATGAGTGATTGGATTGGAAAATAAGTCAGGTTCAGGATCAGTGTAAGAGCTGCCCAGTGAAAATAAGGTTTGGGTAACTTTGAGGTTCGCATAGAACTTGTAAAAGGCTTTTAAAAAAATAACCACCAACTTCACCAGAGGGTTAAATAGGCTATGGTTGAAACGTATGCATAACCTAATCCCATCACTACAGGAATGTTTTGATTCAGATAAGAGAAGGTGGATGTGAAGTAGTATGCTGTAAAAATCCAAACCATTTTTGGTCTCTCCAGCCATCTACCTGTACTGTCCTGCTGGGGCAATGAAGGAAATAAAGTACTCCTTTACGTTTCTCAAAGATATCCTGGCTCCATAAGCTTGTACAGTATATGTAATTGAAGATCCTGTGTTGGTAAGTGCCTGACAGCATGAAAGCAGATTGGGTCTGATTAGCCTCTTCAAGAATAGAGAGTAATTGTAAATTGTAAAGGGAAAAACCGGGCAAATCTTGTTAAGCTGTTGGAAGCATAGTGCAATTTGAATCTATTATAACCCAAAAATGACAAATGACGGATTAAAGGATACGTCATGAATGTCAACAATATAGAAACAGGTTCAGTTACAACCTAATGAATACAATGCTTTACTCTCAGGAAGTACCCACCTGACCTTCTGGTAATTTTTCTTGGAAATGGGAGAGTGTACAAAATAATTAGCACATAATGTGTTCATGACTCACTGACTTCGAACAGTCTCTCACCTTTCCTCCCACTCCAGTGACATCTTTTTGATGTAAATTGTCATAAAGCACGCTGATGCCAAATAATGGTTTTTAATTCTTTAACTGAAACATAAAATTGAACTTTTTTTTTAAAAGAAAAATTTAAAACCAGGCTCTCTCTTAAGTTAGCCACTCAAATTATATTACTGTACATCTCAGTTCAACAGCTTTGGATTGAAGGTTCTAAGTCAGCAGAAGCATCAAAGACAATGCCACCGTACACAAGAACCTACTCAAGGTATAGGAAAACCCCACATTTCCTACCTCATTAATAGTGCATCAACTGGTGGAGATGGACCATTAAAGAGTAATTGCACCTACAGTGAGACTGTAATTTAAAATATCTCTTCAGACAAAACCAAAATAAGTTACAACTGGAACACACAATCATGTTTAAGCTACAACAGCTGGAGGAGGACCCAACTCTGTAGGTTTTAACCAAATGGTCACAGGACTTTGCCCAACAGAGTTGTGAAAATAACTGAGAAGTGAAATGGAGTCCCTCCTGTCTCTCTCTTCACACAACTTAAAAACGTTTGGCCCTGGTTCTGTTGTTGACTCTGTTTTCATGGATAAAGGCAATTATTTTAAAGAGAGTATTGAAACTTACAGATGAACAGCCAATTCAGTTTAGCTCAGTCACATACATCTTTTAATTAGGAGTGTCAAGACCATTGAATTCAGCCTGATGGAATCCAAATCACCACATTACAAAGCAAAGTAGCTGACCTTATTTAATGGGTTTTAAATTAGCCATCCTCGCCTTGTCCACCCTTTAAGCTGTGTCTATACATGTGTAGATTTTGAATGTGTGTCTGTGTGTGTGTGTGTGTGTGCGCGCAAAAAAAGTGTGTAGTTTATTATTTTACTTCGCTCAATTTGAGTATAATTAAACAAACCTCTTTCCTTGATGAACTCAAGAAACCTGTTCCAATGAATCTTCTTCACCCAGAGAGTGGTGGCTGTGTGGAATGCTCTGCCTCAGAGGGCAGTGGAGGCCCAGTCTCTGGATTCATTTAAGAAAGAGTTGGATAGAGCTCTCAAAGATAGTGGAATCAAGGGTTCTGGAGATAAGGCAGGAAGATGATACTGATTAGGAATGATCAGCCATGATCATATTGAATGGCGGTGCAGGCTCAAAGGGCTGAATGGCCTACTCCTGCACCTATTGTCTATTGTCTATGATTACAGCATGGAAACAGTTCTGTACTTACTGAATTGACAAATAGATCCTTTCCAAACAAAAGACCTGTTGTAGTCAGGAGAGAAAAGGGCAAAAAAAGGGAACCACTCAACCCCTCCACACTTGGTCATAGGAAGATGCGCTGTAGATCATGGAGGAGCTTTGTTTTCATGGCTGTGTTGGGGGATGGTGTCTGATATAAATTGTGCTCTTAAATTGTTACAGTTTTATTTGTTGCATGTCCCAGCATCGTTGGTTTGATATATTCCATAAATGTTTTACAAATTGTTATGCAATCTTCAGGCCATGATGACTAGCAATGAAACATTCCTTTTTGAAGTTAATTGATGTTATTTGAAAATAAAGCAATACCAGATTGTAGCAATACCAGGAAAATGCACATTTCATATTCCCAGTCCAAAATAGGTGGCTGTGACTGATTACTGGAGTGCTTTTCCATTTGAAGCAGCTATCTTTCTTAACCACCTGTACCAAGGTAATGGGCTTTTGCAGATAAGCTAATTGAAGGTGAATCATAGTGTGTTATTGCTGTCCAGTCAATCCAGACTATTTTCTGGATGAGAGCCACCATATTAAATCACACTCTTGCACTGTTCTCTGTACTCTATGAACTTTCCATTATTTTCAAGATGTTGTGAAGTTGGTGTTAGACTGGGTTGGACAAAGTTAGAAATCAGGTAGCTGTGGTGAAGGAGCTGTGCTCTGAAAGTTAGTGCTTCCAGGTCTATAACATGGTGTTGTGTAATTTTTAACTTTGTCCATCCCAGTCCAACACCGACTCCTCTACACCTTGAAATAATGGAAAGTTCATAGAGTATAGTGAGCAGTGCAAGGGTGTGATGTAATATGGTGGCTCCCATCCAGAAAATAGTCTTGATTGACTGGACAGCAATAACACGCTATGATTCACTTTCAATTAGCTTAGCTGCAAAAGCCCATTACCTTGGTACAGGTGGTTAAGAAAGATAGTTGCTTCAAATGGAAGAGGACCCCAGTAATCAGTCACAGCCACCTATTTTTGATTGGGAATGTGAAATGTTCATTTTTCTGGCATTGCTACTTACATGGAATCCATTTCTTGTTGTATTTTTAACAGCCACAGGGCAAAGAAAGTTGGCAGTATTTAATGATCGGCAGACCTGTGTATTTAGAAATAACACAAAGCAGTTGACAGAATATATTTATGTACTCTTGGTGCCAAGCATTTAAAGTTATGCTGAAATTAAATGAATTGCAGACTAATATTTAATTGAGATTAACTAACTTTTCCCCTGCTTCTAGAATCTCATCACAGCTGAGATAGAAATCACTCACCTGCTACTTCCATCCAGGCTGCTGTCCCATTGAGGAACAGGGGCTATCTTACTGCTTCACAAAGGATCCTCCTGTCTCAAAGCTGCGTTCATTGTTCTGATTTGCTGTAGCCTTTAATATCCCATGGTTGCAGCAAACTTTGAGAGTAACCGATATCCATTTCCTGCACTAGATGAAACTAGTGCATTTTATGCTGTGGATTAGAAGTGTTACGATACGTGCTTCAAATCTGATTTCATAGCATGTGACACAACATGTGCATGAAGTGCCAAAGAGCAGAAATCCTGCAGTTTAAAGGTTTAAAAGTTTTTTGAATGATTGACTCTGATGTATCATGACATCAAGCTCTACACATAGAGCTGGGGGCCAGCAGCATATCTCACCACCATTTCTTCACACTTCTTCATGACCTCTGCATTGACTGCCCACCATCTCATTCACCAGCACTAACCTCATCCCTGGAACAATTCAATAATAAGGATACCTACATCAGGTTTCAACTTATTTACTACAGCTCCCCCTTCAACCCTATAATTCCAATCAAACTAATCTCTGAATTCAAAGACCTCTGCAACTTGTTCCTTGGCTTCCTGACCCACCAACCACAATCAGTGGGGATAGGCAACAACACCTCCTCCATGACGATCACCAACATCAGTGTGCCCCACAAGGATGCATACTCACACCATTACTGTATTCCCTGTACACTGATGATTGTGTGGCCAAATTTTATCCAAACTCCAGATAATAGTTTGCTGACAATATCACCAGTGAAGGCCGGATATTAAACAGAATTCAGGATTGAAATAGCATGCTTGGTGGCATGGTGTGAAGATAATAATCTCTCCCTCAAAATTAAAGAGCTGATCTTCAACTTCAGGAAACAAGGAGAAGGGTGCTCCCCTATCAATATTAATGGAGTTGAGGTAGAGCTGGTCAAGAGCATTAAGTTCCTAGGAGTGATGATCACCAACAATCTGCCCTGGACCAGCCACATTGATGAGGCTGTCAAGAAGGTACAAGAACACCCCTTCTTCATCAGAGGGCTAAAGGAAATGTCTGTAAGGACTCTCACCACATTTTGTAGATGCATCATTGAAACCATTCTATCTGCAGGATCTAAGAATCTACAGAGGGTTGTCAACATATGCCAGTCCATCAGTCAAGCCAACCTTCAATCCATTGACTCTAATTATACTTCTTGCTGCCTCAGAAAAGCAGTCAACATCATCAAAGACTCCTACCACCCTGGTTATAATCTCTTCCAACCTCTTCTGTCAGGCAGAAGATATAAAAGCCTAAACAGACATACCAACAGGGTCAAGAACAACATCTTCCCATTGTTATTAGACTTGTGAATGGCCCTCTCAAATTTCAAATCTAATACTGATTTTGCTTTTTGTGCACCTTCTTTGCAGCCATCATTTGTATTCCTCACTCTGTTCAATCACCTGATGAAATTTGTATGCTATGTTCTGCCTGTACTACATGCAAAGCAAAACTTTTCACTGTACCTAGGTACATGCAAAAATAATAAATCAAATCAAGTCAAGTCTGAAGATCAATTTCCTCCAAATAAATGCAGAATATCTGGTCCCTGACAGAGTTAGAAATGCAGGTCCCTTTAAGGCTCCAACTGATCAGCTCTAGAGTTGTTTGAGACCAGATGATAGTCATCCTACTTTTACATTTCGGAATTGAGGTCTTCCACTTCCTTTTCCATTTTGATTTAATTCTCCCCTCTCTCCTGGCTTTTCCCCCATCTTTGGTGGTATTGCATTGTCCTTGTTGGTATTTACACATAAATTGATGAATTGGGAACATGGCTGATATAGTGGTGGTAGATAATACATAAAAATTACCATAGGTGGGGAAAAAACTTGTGTGTGATAACATTTCTAGATATAAAGAGAAACAGTAATAAAAAAAAGGAACTGAGCTCTTAGGGCTCTTGAGGTACAGTGATAATGTCCTTACCTCTGAGCCAGAAGGCCCAGGTTGAAGTCCAACATCCTCCAGAAGTATGTAATAACAAATCTGAACAAGTTAATTAGAAAATACCTAGTGAGTTCTTCATAGAATTCCCCAGTGTGGAAGCAGGCCATTTGGGCCATCGAAGCACACACAAACGTACAGATCCACCTCCTAACCCTACATTTATCTTGGCTAATCCAAATACCCTGCACACTATGGGCAATTTAGTATGGTCAAACCACCTAATCTGCACAGCTTTGGACTGTGGGAGGAAATTGTAGCACCCAGAGGAATCTTATGCACACATAGGGAGAATGGGGAAACTTTACTCAGACAGTTGCCCGAGGGTGGGATTGAACCTGGGTCCATGGCACTGTGCGAGAGCAGTGTTAACCACTGAGCCACCATATCACCTTGAGGTGTCCTTGGAAAGGGAGCATGTGGTATCCACCAGTACCCTTCAGAGCATTACAGGGAAGCAGGCTCCCACCAACTCCATTCTGATTTAATCCCCTCCTTCCTTTCCTCCCTTTTTTTTCAGCTTTGTTATTTGGGCCTTAATTGTTACTTGACAAAATAGTTGGGTGATTTAATGATGGGTTTTCCAAACCAAAGGGTGCTGAGTTCTTAAATAAAAAACAAAGTGCTGGAGAAACTCTGGTAGCATCTGTGGAGAGAGAGAGAGGTTTTGGATCTAGTGTGATTAATCTTTGGAACTTAGATCTTCCCAAGTGGGTGGCTGGTTTCTTGAAAAGAAAAGGATCGAGAGAGGAAAAGTAAAACCTTGTGTTTGGACCAAACCATAGATTTACACAAAAACCTCAGCAAAGTTCCATATGTCTTGTTGTAATGTTTATGTCTTTTTCACCATATGGTTATCAATGTTTAAAAACATAGTAGCAGAGGATGAAACTCAAACTCTTCAGTCAGGAAGATAAAGAAACCAGAAGGTAATTCCTGTTTCTCACAAGCAGCACACAGCCTTTTTAACGTGAAACGGCTGAGTGACACAACAGGATCATGAATTATCATTATCAGCTGGTGTTTTTGTACTTTGTGCCACACAAGCAGGGGAAGAATGAAGTGGAGATGTACACTCACTTCTCTAACCAAAAAGAAGCAAAGTAATGGCTTTGGCTTTATCTTTAGCAGAAAAGAGTAAAATTAAAAATAACATCTTTTTGGAACTGTATGCAACAGATCTGAACACAAAGAGGAAATAAAGATTCTCACACAATTTATGGATAGAATTTACAAAAATGATGATTTGTTGGAAACCTACAAAGTGTGGTAAATATTTGATATAATTGGCAATCAGATTATGGAAGAATATATCATGGAATTTGAAAGGTCGTGAAAGAAATTCAATGCAGAAATTCCAGAGTCAATACTGGTGTTTAAGTTATTTAATGCTGCACAGATTTTACATACAGATATACTTCAGAGCTTTGATTCTCCCCACATCTCTGTCTCAGGGTATATCAGCCTATTTGACCCTGAGCTGAACTTTTCTACTTTATTCCTTCATAAATTAACACAAAGATCAGTTACTTTCATCTGCATACCATCACTTGTTTCTGGTCTTTGTCAACTTGTTTGCTGCAGAAATTCCGATCCTAAAAATCCATACCCGCACTCAACCATTTCGATGTTCTCCTGGTCTTTCTCAAAGCTTACACACTCAATAAATATGAAGCCATCTAAAATTCTATTGCCCTTATGCAAACATGCACAAAGTCTTCGTTCCCTATCACAAATATACACTGACCGTATAATTAGACACCGAAAAAGATTTCCATAACTTAAAAAATTCTCATCCTAACATTCAGATCCCTTCATGGCTTCTCTCTTTCCTAGTCCTGGAACTCTAACCCTTTAAGAACTCCATAGATTTCCATTGGATACTGTTGTACAGCCCCCAATCATTTTACCTTATTATTGACCATGCTTTCAGCTGAGTGGAATTCTCTACAAAAATCTTCAATAAATTTACCACATTTTACTTATAAGAAGCCTTTTAAACCTATAATTTATACTCCTGTGATACAACCTGGGTGTTTTATTTGAATGAAGAAGGTGCTATATGAATGCAAACTGCTCCAAGTTTACCAATTTGATTTCTGGCCTGACAGTAATGAAATAGGAGGAGAGACTGAGTTGGTGAAGATTGTATTCAGTGGAGTTTAGGGGAATAAGGACGGATCTCACAGAAATCTATAAATTTCGAAAAGGACTAGACAGGTTAAATGCAGGAAGGAGGTTCCAGTGGTGTGGGAATTTGAACCAGGGGTTATAGTTTTAAGGAGAAAGAGTAAATCATTAGGATGGAGTTGAGAAGTAATTTCTTTGCCCAGAGAGTGGTGAGCCTGTAGAATTTATCATCACAGAAAATGGTTGAGGCCAAAGCATTATGCATTTTCAAGGCGGCGGTGGATATAGGCTTGTGCTAAAAGGATCAAGAGATATTGGAAGAGGGCAGGATTGGGATATTGAGCTCAAGGATCTGGCATGACCATATTGAATGGCGACGCAAGCTCAGGGGATTGAACGGCCTGCTCCTATCTTGTATGTTTGTATGTTTCTACACTTCTTAGCCCTAAATTGGCCCCATTATGACAAAAATAAACACTTGCCATTGGATCCACCCCTGCCCAGTTTTGAGCATGTTAATGCACTCCAAGGGGAGAGAAAATTTGCTGAACATGTTTATGCATTGTTCCTGTGATGATTCCTTCTCAAATAGTTTGTAAACAGTTTCTACCTTGTTTCCACAGCTACAAATACAAATTTTAAATTAAACTCTTGAAAAGATAATTGATCAGAAATAAATTCAACCATTAAAATTTTAGCATTAAAATGTTCAAAAGCTATGATGACCTAAATGGAAGAAGATTTGCGTGATGCATAATTACTGACAATGAGCTGTTGTGCCTCACTGATCCATTCCCAAGCTGCAAATGCAATGAGTGACTATGTAATACCAGGAGATCTTTGCTATATAGTGAGATCTAGTTTACTGCAAAGGAACTTTCAACATGGAATTGAATTGTGAGTGTTTAGAGAATAAATTTAAAGGAGCTAGGGATCAAGGAAGAACTGCAATAGTTTTGTTTATTTATATTTTTCAAAAAGAAGACTACTTCTGTCTTTAGATTTTACAAAATAACTAAGATTTTAGATTAGATTAGATTACTTACAGTGTGGAAACAGGCCCTTCGGCCCAACAAGTCCACACCGACCCGCAACCCACCCATACCCCTACATTTACTCCTTACCTAACACTATGGGCAATTTAGCATGGCCAATTCACCTGACCCGCACATCTTTGGACTGTGGGAGGAAACCGGAGCACCCGAAGGAAACCCACACAGACACGGGGAGAACGTGCAAACTCCACACAGTCAGTCGCCTGAGTCGGGAATTGAACCTGGGTCTCTGGCACTGTGAGGCAGCAGTGCTAACCACTGTGCCACCGTGCCGCCCAAACTCATTTTTAACTCATTTATATCTGTGCTGATTGGAGTCAGCTGTGATAGCTGCTGAATTATAAAATCTTATCTCAAGTAACTTGCACGAATCACTGTCTAAGTGATTTGGAGAGAGCGGTAGAGTGGGAGGATCCCTATGATTGAACGAAGTGACTGAGGTTCAAGTTGCCTCTGCTCCAGATGTGTGAGATAATATTTCTGAACAAGTTGATTAGAAAGTATCTATAAGTTAGTTAAGGGAAGTAAAAAGTGAGGTCTGCAGATGCTGGAGATCAGAGCTGAAAAGGTGTTGCTGGAAAAGCACAGCAGGTCAGGCAGCATCCAAGGAACAGGAAATTCGACATTTCGGGCAAAAGCCCTTCATTCCTGATGAAGGGCTTTTGCCCGAAACGTCAAATTTCCTGTTCCTTGGATGCTGCCTGACCTGCTGCGCTTTAACCAGCAACACACTTTCAGTTAAGGGAAGTAGTAAATTAAATTCTTATGATCTAAATTCTATGATGGATTCTGATGTCTTTTACTGTGGATTCTAGATGATATATTATATTTAAATGTCTGTCATAGAGTCATAGAGATTTACAGTACAGAATATGATCTTTCAGCCCATTATATCTGTGCTAGTCATAAGCAACCACCTAACTCTTGACATGAATGTTTAACTTTTCAACAAAATCCTACAAAATTGATCATTAATTGATGATTTTGTACTTCAAGGCAAAGCAGAAACATAGGTTTTGAGCTTCCAAGGATATGTGGGGCAGATGGTATGCTTGTGGCATTGGACTTAAGAATAAATTAACTAGGAACCTGACTCCAATCAGTTTCTAATTTACCTCTTCCAGTTTAAAAGGAAGGAGGGAGACGAATGTGCATTCCAGACATTACAGGTATTTCAGTGAGGCTATGTACCTAAGATTTTCTATGTTCCAGATTGTCTGGCAGCATGTGGAGAACTTGGCAGCTGACAGGCAAACAGAACTGGCTCCAATAGCTATGTACCTTTCCAGAACTGTTTGCTGGGGCAACAGAAACAGACATGTTGACCTCAACCTGTTAAACGTACATCCTTCAATTAGAATTGTGCTTCTTTGATTGCACTCCAAGATCCCTCAATCAATCTATCATCACCTGTAATCATGCCCCTAACAATTCAATACCTACCTGTTTCCAACTCCTTCCTTGCATACCTTTCCCTATCACTTCCCCACCTGTCCTCATTGTCAGCCATAACTCAGTTGGTAGTAGTCTCACCTCAGGAGGGTTAACCATCTTGTGTGGTACTGAAGGAGTGAGCATCCCAGATGAGACAGTAAACCAAGACTATACATAACTGTTCAGATGAAAGGAAATACCTCAGGGTGTTATTTCAAAACAGAGCAAGGGTGTTAGCCTCAGTGACCTGGCTGATATTTATTCCTCAATCAACTGCAAGAAAACAAATCACGTGGTTGTTATTACATTGCTGTCGTTAGAGCTTACTGTGTCCAAATTGGCTAACGTGTTTCCTGGGAGAAAGTGAGGACTGCAGATGTTGGAGATCAGAGTCGAAGAGTGTGGTGCTGGAAAAGCACAGCCCCGGTCAAGCAGTATCCAAGGTGCAGGAGAGTTGACGTTTTGAGCATAAGCTCTTCATCAGGAATATCCACATTTCTGATGAAGAGCTTATGCTTGAAACGTCGGCTCTCCTGCTCCACAGATGCGGCCTAACTGCTGTGCTGTTCCAGCACCACACATTTTGACTGCCATGTTTCCTGCATTGCTATAGTTATCACACTTCAATAGTATTTTATTGGCTGTAAAGGACTTTGAAGCATCTTAGAATCACAAGTTTTACAGTACAGAAAAGGCCCGACAGCCTACCATGCCCTCACCAGTTGTCAAGCAATTATCTATTTTAATCTACTTGGCCAAAGCCTTGTTTGCTTTATGTTTTAAGGATATGTGGGGGCGGATGGGTTTGCTTGTGGCATCGGACTTAAGAATAAGTAAACTCGGAACCTGACATGAGGCAGTTTCTAATTTACCACTTCCAGTTTAAATGGAGGTAGGCTTCTTAAATATTTTGATGGTTGTTGCCTCTACCACTCTTTAGGCAGTGAGTTCCAGTTACCCACACCCTCTAGGTGAAACAAATTCCCCTTCAAACCTCCTACTGTTTACCTTAAAGCTATGTCCCCTGGATTTTCCCCTCTAATGGGAACATTTCCCTATCTATGCCTTTTCCAACATTGTGTACCTCAGTCAGGTTCTCCATCCGGTTTCTCTGATCTAAAGAAATTTACCCCAATTTACCTAGTCGCACTTCATAGCTGAATCGTTCCAGTCCAGGAAACATCCTGGTGAATGTCCTCTACACCCTCCTAAATGTAATCATGTTGTGCAATTCTGGTCACCCCTCTATAGGAACACAGTACTCCAACTGTAGTCTAATTAGAAATATTGACAGCTCCGTCATAACTTCCTTACTTGTCTTAATGTTTTGACTAATAAAAGCCAACATGTTTTTAGCCACTATCTACATGTCTTGCATTCAAATATTAAAGGACATGCACACCAAGGTACCACTGATCCTTCTGCACTTCTTGGGATCTGAAAAGTGTTGAGTAAATTCATATGAGCTGCTAGAGGATGTGGTGGAGGCTGGTACAATTGCAACATTTAAGAGGCATTTGGATGGGTATATGAATGGGAAGGGTTTGGAGGGATATGGGCCAGGTGCTGGCAGGTGGGACTAGATTGGGTTGGGATATCTGGTTGGCATGGACAGGTTGAACCGAAGGGTCTGTGTCCATGGTGTACATCTCTATGACTATGTCTTTTTTCCTTTTTCTAACTTGCACCCTTCACTTGTGGCATATATGATGATGAGAAGGGAGGAGATAAAAGGGTAGATGTTGCATTGTCTGTGCTTGGTGTTGGGCCGGACTGAGCGGCAACTCATGGCAGTATGAATTTTGAAAAGGGAGGAAAGGCAGTGATGTTTTTGCTGGTGGGTATATGATGGAGTCATGGGTTGTGCAATGGCTCAATGATTAGCACTGCTGCCTTACACTGCCAGGGACTCAAATTCAATTCCACCGTTGGAAGACTGGCTGTGTGGGGTTTGCACACTCTGTGTGTTTATGGGGGTTTCCTCTAGGCGCTCTGTTTTTCTACCACAAAGAGTGCAGGTTAAGTGGATTGGCCAAGCTAAATTGCCCATTGTGTCCAGGGACATGCAGACGAGGTGGATCAGCCATGTAGGATTACAGAGATAGGGTAAGGGGGTTGGTGGTGGTGATGGTGGGGGGAGCGGTGTGGTTTCTGGGTGGAATGATCTTTGGAGGGCTAATGTGGACTTGGTTGGCCAACTGGCCTGCTTTTATATTGTAGGGATTCTATGAGTCAATGGAATTAACAGCTGTTGAATGTGGAGTGCAATGAATAAGAAAACAAGAGGATGCCTATCCTGATTCTAGAGGGTAAGGAAGGAAGCAGACCTAAAGTTGTAGATCCAAAGTGGAAGATCCTGTCAATCATAGTGAAGGTTTGTTTGGTAGGGGTGGAATATCAGGCTGAGAGAAAATAATATGTATCAAAAGTGCTGGTTTAGCAGGTTGCAATGGAGATGGAGAAATTGGTTGAATGAAATAGCATGCTTACAGCAGGCAGGCTGGGACTAAGTGTAGTTAAGGCAACTGTGGGATTTTACGGGTTTATAGAGAATCTTATTAGTGACACGAGTGGCTCAGTGGTTAGCACTGCTGCCTCACAGCACCAGAGACTCAGGTTCAATTCCAGCCTTGGGTAACAGTGCAGAGTTTGTGCGTTCTTCCCAGGTCTGCATGGGTTTCCTCCCATAGTTCAAATATGCAAATGTTAGTTGGATTGACCATGCTAACTTATAGAAATGTACAGCATGGAAACAGACACTTCGGTCCTGAACCATCTGATGAAGGAGCGGCACTCCAAGAGCTAGTGCTTCCAATTCAACCTGTTGGACTATAACCTGGTGTTGTGTGATTTTTAACTTTGTTCCCCCAGAGTGTGCAGGTTAAGTGGATTAGCCATGGTAAAAGGTCAAAAGTCACACGACACCAGGTTGTAGTCCAACAGATTTGTTTGAAATCACAGGCTTTTGGAGCACTGCTCCTTCATCAGGTGGAGTGAAGAGAGGCACACAGGCGCAGAATTTACAGTCAGAGGGATCAAAAGATTGTAAAATGGTGTGAGTGTCAACAGGCTGAGTAATAGGTTTCTGCAGGTGATCAAAAGTGTCAGACCGGGTGAGTAAAGCATCAACAGCTGAATAGCAAGTGAAGGGATGACCTATAATCCAATTAATTGAGGCAGAGAGATAATTATAAAAAAATAAAAATTACATGGTGCTGGAAAGACATGATAGGTATAATCGCTCCATCCCCCACCCTCATTTCAGGAACTCCAACCACAATGCCATGCTTCTTCTCCCAGCTTACAGGCAAAAGCTCAAGCAGGAGACTCCCTCATTGATACAGGTCCAGTGCTAGTCAGAGGAGGCAGAGGATCAACTCCGTGCTGTTTGGAATCGACTGATTGGGCCATGTTCAAACAGTCCGCAGGTACCTTGGACGAGTGCGCCACCACCGTCACAGACTCTATCAGCAAGTGTGTGGTGGACTTCATACCGAGGAAGTCAATCTGGGTGTTCCCCAATAGGAAACCCTGGATGAATCAGGACACACAGAACCTGCTAAAAACCAGGTGTGAGGCCTTCAGATCAGGAGACCCACTCAAATATAAGGAATCCAAATATGACCTTTGCAGAGCCATTAAGATAGCTAAGACCAAAACCGATCCAAACTAGAGACCCCGACTTGCAACCAGTGACTATGGCAAGGACTGAATGACATCACAGGTTCTAAAAAGAGACAGTGCAAGATAGCAGATGATGACACATCCCTCCCAGATCGTCTCAATGTCTTTGATGCTCACTTTGAGAAGGATTTCAGCAGAGAGGTAACACCAATTCTGACAAGTCCTGACTAACCTATCCTAACAGTCACTGCATCAGAGGTCAGATCAGTTTTCCTTCATGTGAATCCAAGGAAAACATTAGGACCAGACGGAGTACAGGCCGTGCATTCAGAGCATGTGCAGATCAACTGACAGAGGTCTTCTCAGACATCTTCAACCTCTCCCTGCAGAAGGCCACTGTCCCTGCCTGTTTAAAAGTGGGCACATCATCCCTGTGCCCTAAGAAGTCTCATGCAGCATGTATCAATGGCTACTGCCCAGTGACCCTATCTTTGGTAGTCATGAAGTGCTTTGAAAGGCTGGTCACGCCATTAATCACCTCCAGCTTCCCCACTACTCTTGACCCACTTGAGTTTGCCTATCGAACCTACAGAACCTCTTCCCTAGAACATCTTGACACCAAGAACAGCTACGTAAGAATCCTACTTATTGACTACAGTTCAGCCTTCAACACTGTTATCCCCTCGAGACTGATTACTAAACTTAGTGACCTCAGACTAAGCCCCACTCTCTGCAACTGGTTCCTCAGTCTCCTGACCCACGGGACACAATTAGAGAAGATTGGGGACAATACTTTATCCTCACTTACACTCAACACTGGAGCCCCCCTGGGATGTGTACTCAGTCCCCTATTGTACTCACTGTATACCCATGACTGCATCGCCAAATACCAGTCTAATGCCATTCACAAGTTTGCTGATGATACCACCATAGTCGGTTGAATCTCAGATGGTGATGAAACAGACTACAGATAGGAGGTGGTAGACCTGGAATAATGGTGCACTGAGAACAACTTAGCTCTCAATGCCAGCAAAACCAAGGAACTCATTATTGACTTTCGGTGGGAGGTTACTCATTCCCCCTTACACATTAACAGCACAGAGGTGGAATGAACAGAGAGTGTCAAGCTCCTGGGAGTGGTCATCCACAACAAGCTTTCTTGGACTCTTCATGTGGGCACACTGATTACAAAGGCCTAACAACGTCTCTTCTTTCTCAGGCAGCTGTGGAAGTTTGACATGATGGCAAATACCCTTGCCAACTATTTTAGGTGAGCCATCAACAGCATTCTGTCTGGGTGTATCACTACCTGGTATGGCAACTGTACCATTCAAGATCAGAGATGGTTATAGAGAGAGGTGAACTTGGCCCGGACAATCACAAAGGCCAACCTCCCATCTATAGAATCCATCTACCAGGCCCGCTGTCAAGGAAAGGCCGCCAGCATTCTCAAAAATCCTTCCCACCCTGGCAATGTTTTTCCACAACCTCTACCATTGGGGAGAAGGTACAGAAGGCTGAATACATACACCAGCCGGTTTCAAAACAGTTTTTAACCTTACTGTTGTTAGAATACTGAATGGACTCAAACTCTTAACATTTGCCTGTACCTGTGTTTTTGCTGCTGTTATTTACTTATCTATGCTACTTAACCAAGTGATCTGCCTGTATTGCTCACAAGATAAAGCTTTTCACTGCGCCTTGGTACACGTGACAATGAATTAAATTCAATAAGAGTCACATGTCAAGGGTCTAACCAAAGTAACAAGTAATCCAAACTCATACAAATAAGGTAGAGAGTCCTTGGCTTTTGTTGTATGGAATATTTTGTAACTTAATTTTGTCATCCACTGTTCACTTACTGCAGCTCTATAATCAAAATTTCTGAGATTTCTATTCCAGGACACCCACAACCATCTGAGTCCCTGACATCTCACATATTGTCTGTCACTGAGGTTCTGGGACAAGATTGATCCCTCATCCATCAGAGCACATAAAGCCACCTGTTGAGACTTCTTCTCTCTCTTATTTTCCTTGGCCAAGCAATCTGTCTTGTTCTAAAGGGGGTGTGTGCATTATGCAAGCCTTGGTATAGTCCAAGAGGGATGTTTACCCTTGTTCCATGTCTGGTGGCAGCTGATAAGTACAGAAGCTTTGAAATCAGTAAAGCCCATTCAGCACTTTCCACACCACTTCCTGTAGACTTCAGCAACTTGAAGCAATTACAGAAAATATCAAACACCTGTGGGATTGTACCAACCATCAGCACAAACCAAGGGAGAACAAACCAGAATTCCTTTAACTAAAACTAATGGGGGATCTTACTGCTACTGAACATGCCGGAGATTGAAGAACATTGGCTGACGTGTTCAAGTCCACAGTCATATTGCTTGTGCTAAATCAGCAGAACACATTGATTGAGTTTCATTCACTCTGCATACTTTGGCAGGATGTACACGGTGCTCTTTCCAGCACCTGTACAAGCATGACCTCCAGCATGTTCCACCCCTGCCCTTCCCTATGATTGCATGGGTCCTATAGACATTATTTTGGGGCTGTGACAGGGTGAACTAAATTTCTAACTGACTACTTCAATCTAGTGCTCAGTGTGCAAATGATATGTGCTAATCAGCAATTCAAAAAATCATTGAACAATCACTGAGCAAATATTGACTTAATTACTTCCCATGGCAATGACACTCAAAGAAATCGGCTTCTCATTGAAACTCTACAAATACCCAGGCAATACTCTCCTGGCAGAACCAGACAAATTCTTTCAGATAGGCCTAGTTGAAACCAAATATTGAATTCACATTTAGTTTGTCTTTACAAAATACCGTATAGTCTATATTCCCTTTTGGGTACAGAACAGAGATACTGTTGTAATTACATTATGCTTGTGTGGGCTTAGACTCCGTTGTGATTGCTCTGGAAGGCAATATTCCACAAGATATGCTACTGTACAGCCACATACCATAATCCTAACCCCCCCATTAAAATAGCAACTTCAATATCTCCTCCAAAAGGCCAAAAAGGAAATGACAAAGCCAAAAAAACCTTCAAACATTCAAAATACGCAACATTTTTCACTTTGTTTATGGTCAGAGGCAACAAATTAAGCTCAAGTATTTTGAAAAGACTCATAGCTGGAGAAGAGCAAAACAAATGTACTCATTGCATTCCTGTTTTCTTAAATGCTCTTTATAAGTATTTCCCAAAAGTCAAGTATATTTCCTGTAAAAACATCAAAGGAATTGTACTTGGAAATAGATTAAATCTTCGCTATAAGGCAACAACTGACCTTTCCAATAAAAAACAAGGCAGCTGTTCCAACAATGCAGTTTTGGCAAACACATTGATTTCCATCATTGGACAGACAGATTCCAACAACCCTTTCCCTCACCCCTGCAACCTCCACCCCCAGCCCTCATTGTTCCTGATGACTCACAAAATATTCAGCTGTTCTTGATAAGCAACACACCAGCTAATGCCCAGCTGTCCAGTCTCCTTCCTCTGAGCAAATGTTGCAATCTTTTGTCATTGAGGGACGATTGATTAAAGGGAAAACTACAGCTGCTTTTTTCATATGTCCCAAAGACTTCACTGAGAAAGCAGTTTTGCCACTACCTCCAGCTCAAGGGATTGCATTGCAGTTAGCCTCCCAAATGTGTTCTCATGTAACAAGTCTTCCCCCATCCCATAATTAAAGTCAGTTGTTGGTGCATTTTTGGGAAAGCTAGGAGGAAATAGGGCAGGACGCTAAGTTTGAAAACAGTATGTTTAACTTCCACGGTTGACATTTTCAATTAAGACAATATATCCTCATTCATTGCTCACTTGATGGATTGGTTACAGTGAGAAAATTCTTCCTAAAACTGACAATCACTGAAAGTGAACCCTGCTAACAGGAAGACAGAGCAGATGGCATTTGCATTAGCTCTCATTCTTTTAATTCATCATCCTCACTATGGAATTAAATACTGGAAAGACTCAACAAAAATCATCTCCAAAACTAAAGCTTTAATCTCTTTGAGCTTTGCAATTACCATTTTAACTTGATGTCTGGCAATGAAAAGTGACAACATTTTGTTGCCAAGCCATAAAAATTCTAAAATATAAAGCAAATTGGTAGGAAAAATTCTGCGTCCAAAATTATAGTCATAAAAATCTCTACAGTGTTGCAGACTTTTTATTCTGATAGATTTATTATGGAAAATTTATGAGGAAGAGCCACTTGATAAGGAAACAAAGCTACCCTCTGATGAGATTGAAGATTAGAATGACCATAGTCTGTTGTTGAATATTCCCAGATATCATCCATTAATTGACTTGACTACACTTCCAAGGCTGTGTAATGAGACCACTATACCAAGCATCAAATTTGGTAGCTTTTATTGTTGCAATATCTGATAAAGGTGATAAATCCATAATTGTATTCCAGAATGTTTCTCCTGCTAAGCTGTATAAAAGGGTTGGCAGAGATAGAATTTTTAATAGCAATTAGAACCACACACCAATATTCTTTTTTAAGTTTAATTGATTACAGCACAGCAAAATAGCCATATTAAATCCTTTTATGGCCTAATTAGGTACAAAATGTTTTTTCCATAAAATTTCAAATACTTGCTTTTTGAATTTTATCCCAGCTTTCTTCTGTTTCACGCATGGAAGTGCCATTGTCAATGGAGATGTGTGAATAACCAGCCCGCTACCTTGTCACAAAAACAGAAGTTGCTGGAAAAGCTCAGCAGGTCTGTCAGCATCTGTGCAGAGAAAACAAAGTTAACATTTTGGGCCCGGTGACACTTCCTCCCAACTTCATAGTTTGTGGTGTGAACTGAGGTGGGGAAAGTCATCAGGCTGGATGAATACAAAGGCATGTGACAAAGACCAATGTTTTTCTTACTTGATGAGTCCTATATACAGATAAATAAACATACAAAGTTAGAAGCAGTCATTGGATAACTGTGAGATGCAGTAACCTAGGTCATTGGCACTACATCCAACTGGAACACCCCAATTGGTGCCTCATTGCAATGAGGTCACTCAGCACAGACCACAGATTTTACTGCAAAACATTTTAGCTTTTATGCGTGCATAATAATCATTTCCGCTTGAAATAAGCTATTGGCTGATCCAACATATCCAATTAATGTTTCACAATATTATAAACACATTTTTATATTCAATAGCTTAGAATTTTACGTATTACAAAGTGTTGTTTAGGCACTTATCGACGTCTGCCCAAGTTCCTTTCTCCTTTTCCCTTTCTGGTAATGAATGACATACGTTTACAGCTCTTTTATTGAAACACTATGGTTGAATTACTCATTTTCCATGCAATGCATTCACTCCACAGGCAAACACATTTTTCCTTAACTTGGGGCCACAGTGACATAGGCTGTGATATATTCAACAATTAAAGTGGAGACTTCAAGTGATCTTTAGCTGGATAATCTTTGCATTTTTTTGAAAAACTGCTGGATTAGGACAATGAATGGTGCTTTGAAGATTAACATTAAGCTCAATTTTTAGAAACAAAATGCAAATTAGCCCAAGCAGACAGGAATAAAGAGAAATCTTGTGGCGCAGCGTGTACCATCCCTGCCTCAGAGCCAAGAGCTGCAGCTTCATGTTCCTCACTAGGACTAGATACTCACAGAAGGTGCATTCGTAACGTGAACAAACAGGTTGCTAATCAACCTGTAAATCTTTCCCATTTACTATGGCAGATGGTAAGTCTGTTATTGTCGGTTGGAGTTCTAGACAGTGTTTTCAGTGTACTACGCTAAGGCAGACAGATGATGAACTTTGGGGTAATTTTTAAAGCAATTGTTTATTTGCATCATGCTAACTGTATTTGTTACAATACTACACAAGGTCTGAGCTGTTGATCTTTCTTTAGATCATCATATGGATATGACAGCACCAATGACATAACATCCTATTTACATCGTGGAGAGTTAACCTTTTACATCACTCCTTTCCCCCCTAAGTCTTATATATGCACAAACATAGGGATAGTCGTTGATATTGTCTCACCAATCTTTGCAATCTGGGACAGAGTTCTCATTGTAATTGTAAACACTGACTGTTAGAAGCCTTAACTCTAATTCTATCTCAGAGAGCTTTACTGCCCAGGTGTTTTTTATTCCCACTCTCTCTCACTAAGTATTTGAAACTAGAAATATGATATGTATCTGATCAAAGCAAGGAACAGTTCAAAATACTGACTATAGTCAACGTACAGTATTAATAAAAATTAGTTCGAAATTTAGTTACTTGTACATTTCCTTTGTGAATCCTATTCATACACTGCATTCCTTTTGTGTTATTAGACTCTACAGAAACAACCATTCCTGGGCAGTCATTTTGTCAGTAATGTAAGTTTGACCTGACTGACTAGGCCATTTTACTTCCCCTGTCCATCTCCAGATATTCAGCTCTGGATATAAAGCTAAGCTGATATTTGTACTGCTGTTGTCTGTTCCAGACTATTTCTTCAGCTGCAAGGACAATTTGTGTCCCTATGGCATTGGACAAAAGTGTGAGAAGGCCTGCTCAATACTGTTCTTCCCTTTTCCAAATGTGTCTGTGACCATTAGCTGTGAGGCATGCATTAATGAGTGTGTAAGGGAAAGACGTTGGATCTTCAGCTTTTGGTCCTACCAGACAGTTGTGCAACAGCAGCAATGATAGCTCAAGGATGCCAATTCAAAATCTTCACCCCTCTCCAGGAGGCAATTGATTATGATTGCTTCTCTTCTCAGGAGATATTAACATTCCATTTATCTTCTCAAAAGATTGTGGTGATGGTGATCCCAACACCATGCTGATCTTGCATTAGGAGTTGCCTTAAGGGTTTGTTGATTTGAAATAAGTGCAATAGAAATTTATCCAATTGTTTCGCCATTGCCATGAACTTATGTTATTCAGTTACATTCTTGGATGGTGGGAAATCATAAAGATTTAACATTTTTTTATGTCTACCACCCTGCCTGTCATTTGCATAATGTTTCCTAAAATATTTTTACAGGTTTTGAGAACTTGCACTTCTTGTTTGGGTGAAACAGTATCTTGTAGAATTTAAAACACATCCCTTACTCTTTGGTCATGCTCTGTTTTCATATAACAATGGATCGTGACACCTTCCAATCTTACCAACATGTTTAAAATTATCCTCTGGAATATTTCTATGCAGATGTGATCCCAGACAGTCAAAGCAATGATGCCCAAAGGACGCAGTGAAGAATGTTAAAATCTTTGACCTTTCACCTCCTGTTAACTGCCAAAATCCATTATTAGCATCCAGCTTTGTGAAAATGGTCCTCCTTGCAAGTTTTGCCAAACTCTCATCTGTTCGAGCAAGGGAATTTATTTCATGTTCCACTGCCTTTTTCATATGAGTAAGATCAACACGAATTCTGATAGTACCAAAAACAGAAATCGTTGGAGAAACTCAGCAGGTCTGGCCCCAACTGTGGCAACTAAACGGAGTTAGTATTTCACATCCAGTGACCCTTCTGTCTTTGTACTTCAGCTTTGCTGTTAACTGCCCTTTGATCTTCAGTTTGATCCCTCCTGAATCTTGTAGTCGAATTGCTAAAGCTTGCAATGTTATTTGATTGCGCCATTCTATCTGGTTAGAAGATACTGAGACTGTTGTTCCTGAGTCTATTTTAAAATTGCTAGGTTTCCATTAACCTTCATATTTGCATTCCAGCATTTGCTTTTAATTCTTTAATTTTCAAAGGAAAGTGAACTCTTCACTTTCTGAATGGAGTTTTTTGTATTGAAGGTAAGCTTAAAAAAATTCCTTGGAACAACACTTTGATTTGAAATGACCAAGTGTATTTGGGAGTCATCTTTACACCCATGGATCTTCTTCTTCCCACAATGAGGACATGACAAGATAACACTTGTGGCTCATGTTTCATCCTTCATTGACTGGTGGCTCTGTGTGGTTTTGGTTTTGCACCCATATACTGAATTGATTCAGAGCTTCTTAATCCAAGGGATGTGTCTCTTCCTCCCAAAAAGGATTTGATTGTGGTTTTTGGACTTCAGCCTGTCCAGCCAGATACACCTGCTTTCATCAAAATTAGATATTCTCTAGGAAGTCGGAAAGACTTTTGCTGAAAATCCCCACCACTATTCTATCATTTACTTTTTCTTTAGCATCCCTTAATCACAATTGGCTGCCAAGCAGCAAAGATGATTAATCCTGGAGTTGATGCCTTCCATAGGGCTTTCTCCCCCATCTACTCAATTTCATTCTCTCAATTATAATGTTGTGCCATGAACACTAAAGTAAGGCTCAAATGTGTCAATTGTATCCTTGAATACTGCTGTCTCTCAATTCACTATTGTCTCACAATGATACACCATTGTGTATAGCATGGTACTGACTTAACCCTACTGCTAACCCCGAAGCTTTTCTGTACCACTTGATCTCTTTCTCCAATTTTTCAAGTGTTTCTGGAATTAGGAAGGTCAAGTCCACTTCAGCACCTTTGTCAGGATTTCCTTCCTGTGGTACTACTTTGCTAGGTGCTGGGTTATTTTTGTTGGGTTATTTTTTTCTTCCTTGCTTTCTCTTCTCAGTGTGACAGTAGGAAGCTTGCCAGGAAGATTCACCCACTGTATAAACACTGCTGCTGGGTCAGCTTTCAGGCTATTTTCAGTTTGTTCACCTATGTTACCATCTGTTGCTGTCAGGTGGAATTCTAGATGATGCTTTTACTGCACTGCTCCAACATAGGGAGATATCTGGACTCTTGGTTCTTCTGCAATTGTTCATTTACACTCTACTAGCTCTATATAGTATAGCTCTGCAGAAGGTCTAAGCTTTTGCTCTTTCTCTTGAGTTTCTTCATCATAAAGTGGTCATAGACTCTCTACAGTGTTGAAGCAGGCCATTCAGCCCATCATGTCCGCACCAAGCCTCCAAAATGTATATTACCCATACTCCCACCCTAACCCTGCAACCGTGCGTTTCTCATAGCTAATCCACCTATCCTGCACAACCCTGAACACTATTGGCAATTTGGGACAGTCAAGCCACCTAACTTGAATATTTTTGAATGATGGAAGCACCCAAAGGAAACTCATGCATTCACAGGGAGAATGTGTCACCTGAGGGTGGAATCAAACCTGAGTCCCTGGTGCTGGGAGGCAGCAGTGCTAACCACTGAGCCATTATGCTGCTATGTGAAATGATGTTGAAAGGTATAGCTTCCTATATACATACTTGGGAGTTAATCCTTGACTTAGCAGTAAGAATGAGAGGAGACTCCTGATGGCCAGGCTTTATGTCAAGTGGTATCACTTATGGTATCTGGTGAGAGGCTAGCAGTCTATTCAGGAGCCCAAGAAAAGCAGACTTAAGCATGTGCATTGTCTGCCTTTTGCACAAGTAGGTATGAAAGAAGAGGCAATGAATATAAAAAACAAACTGTTATGATATGGCATAGTTTCGAGACCAGACACGTCTGTACCTTTAAGCAAGTTATATGATATCAAACATCTGATGTTCCAATGTAAAGGTACCCACCTCGCCTTCAGTCATTCTTTCTGTATATTGTATTGGCATCAGTCTGGTGTCTTCAGTTAATTAGCTATATGAATGTATTGTACAGGAACAGCAGTAAGCACAAAACAGGCTGTGTGTAAGTCTGTCATATTGCAGCAGTATTAGCAGATATCAAAATATCTGTCCCAATATGAACCTGATTCTCTGTTTAAAAATCACCTGGATTAATTTAAAGAGCAACATAAATTGCATCATAGCAGCAATAAGTGAGCAATCAATGCCAGACATTAAAGCTAGTTAGTGACAATAAGTGGTTGCTAAATTTTGAAAAAGTTAGTTTCAGTTGTGAAAAGCATTTTTTTTGGAAGGACTATATATTTGTCTTTGAAAATATAAATGGGAAAAGATGGAAGTTTGTACACAAGTATGTTGTAGGGAATAGACAAATTATTTTTAACAACTTGAAGGTTGACTTATTGGTTACACAAGGTCATGTACCTTTGGAGAAACTGGATTTTATACTTTTACGAGACAGAGACACAACAGGTACCTTTGGCTTGAAAAACTGTTGAACAAACAGTTTTACTGAATATTCAAGTCGCTGTTTATCATAGAACTGTCTATGACTCTATGAAGAAGGAAAGTTGCACCTCGACTTCCAGAAAGCTTGCATTCATCTGTCAGTGGGAAATAAACAGCACTCAAAGACTCTGAAAACAACGTCCAAAGCAAGTAAAAACCTATTGGTCCAATTGATCAACGACTGAATTGAAGATCTTCTGCACTGGACAACAGCATATCATTAGCAAAAACCTAAAGCACTATGAGAAAGTCACCACATTCCACCCCTTGTGGTTTGGACTCCTGCTCTACAGAATTGATTTCTTTTTGTTTGTGTTCTCCACAGATGATAATTCTACAGTAGTTTTGCCTGTTCTTTTTGTGAATGAATTGGGATTTAAAGCGATTGAATTTAAGTCTGCATGTTGAAAATTAATGATATATTTTGCCACTCGTTAAAGGGTAAATTTATTTATAACAACTAAGTCTTTTTTGTTTATTGGTGAAACCCAGTGCACCTTTCTTTTATCTTAGATAGTATTTACAGTCAGAAATTAACCTTTCTTATGATTAAATTGGTCACATTTCACTTCTGTGATAACCCATTGAGCTTGCTTCACAGTGGACTCTTACCATCAGGGTCATGACAGTATTCAAGAAGAAGGTACAACTTTGGAGCAATTGTAGTAGGCCAGCAGTATGTTCAAATGTTGTAATGATTCTTGATTCCAGCAATAGATTTGGTGGAAGAACCAAATCATGCTTGAGGCATGGATTGTCTCACCAATCAAGACAGTGCCCAGCACTTCATGACATATGCAAGCTATGATCCAGAAAAAAAACATATTGTTAGAATATTCAATTGCCCAGAAAAATATCCAAAGTGCCACACAATGTTCCACAACAGTTTGTAATGAACAGTCAACCAATACTGAAGAAGTGTCCAAATTTACAGCCATGACAATGGATGGCAATGCCCAAGAGATAATCATAATGTTATGGTTTTTAGACCCCAATCATGTAGTCCTTGTGTTAAATTGATTTTTTTATGCATTCACAGGATGGCCAGCACTTACTGTCCATTCCTAGTGAGATGTTGTATAACGGCATATATTCCAGAAAAAGTCAAACTTGTACCTTTAAGACCAATACATGACATCTTGACATGCGGCATTTCTTTAGAAAGATACACACCTCACTTTCAGTCACTGTCGTTAACGGAATGGAATTAGTGTAGTGTCCTCAGTCAATCAATTATATGTGGATAATATACAATAATGTCAGTAAACACAGACCACTTGTGTAAGTCTGTGATCTTACAGATTTGTAAAATATTAATGTTGCTCATATCTGTCTTAACAAAAACTCTACTCTTTATGGTATTTGCTATGCAGTCTAACACATAATATTTCTGATGTGGCTTTCTGGTTTTCTCAGTAAGGCTAGTAATATCAGTAAAGAGAGAAGCAGAGTTATGGTGGAGATTTCTTATTTAGGGTCCCTAACCATTCCAGTTCAAGATGGTGACATGTCTGTCCACCCACCTGATCCAATAAGAGTTCTGCCAATTCTGCAGCTTCAAGAACACCAAGAGAAGTGGCTGCTGCTAAGGCTGTAAAGGAGGCTTCCAAACATTGCTCCCGAGCATTTAACTGGAAACCTGACACCAATTTCAGGTAGGTAAATAGATAGCCAAGAAGACACAGACAAAAGATTGATGCATGGGGTAATTTTCAATGTAAGCTTCTGAGATGAGCACAAAATGAGGGACAATCCCTGGAATAGCAAAGATGTAGCTGTCTATTAATTACATAAATAAAATGATACAGATGTATTGTTCATGGAGGAATGATGTAATTATACTTTTGTGAAGTGTTTGTAGTTAATTCCCATTCATAACTGATCTTGCAAAGATACTAATGAACATTCTTCTTGCATTACTGCAATCTATGTGTTGAAGATAGCCCTGCACTGATGCTTGGTAGGGTCAAGTGTAGAGAATTATATATTTACTCTAAGAATATCTCTAGCACATGTGTAAAACAGTTATTTCATTTTTTAAAAAAACATACTCTGTAGGGCTCCAGGTATATTGTCCTCTCTTACTGTAGGAATGGTGACAGTTTACACATAGTGTAGATAGTGCACCAGGTTCATAGGGATAAAACAACTTTGGGGGGAAGGGGAGATGTGAAGTAAAGTGAATTATATTCACATGAAGGATAACTCCTGAACATATGCAAAAGGACCTTTGCCACAGTGGCGTTAGATCACATGGAACTGGTGCCTGATTCTGTCAGGTTCCAGATAGGATCTCCCCTTTTACCAGCCTTTTTCTAGAGTTATGTTCAATAAAACCAGTTAATGTTCATCTAGATGTGTGTAAGCGCTGCCTTTGGAGAAATGCAGACTAAGCGAAGATGATGAAACAACAATATGTATTTCATGTCAGAATGCTGTGTAACATTGGGACATGGAAGTGAACCTGATGTTTATGCGCATTTACTTCCCTTTGTTCTTATAGCTGGTGGCATGTGTTTGGGAGGTTCTATTGAAAATTCCCTCGCAAGTTTTACACTGCATGCTATTGATAGAATACATAGCACCTTTGATGCACATGGCAGAGGGATTGGGTATTTGACATATCTTCTTTGCAACATGTCAAATATTGAATGATTTATTTATGGGGAAAACTGAACAAGCTTTGTAAATGTATTTGAAGAAAATAATATATCTAGTATAAAGTTAATAGGAGTCTCTATAAGTATCTATCATAAAAACCAAAGATCAAATCATCTCAAAAATCTAACTTTTCCAGTTGATTTCATTCCACATCCTATTAAGTTCTACTTGTGAAAAAACCTAACTCACCCATTTTAAGGTTGAATAAAAGGAATTGATCTCACTGACTTTACATACCTATTGTTTGATTAAATACTTGTGTAATAAATTTATGTTTGAAATGTAAATTATAGCTTTTTTAACCCCAATGTGTTACTTTTAAAATTAAGAAAATAAAAGGTCATTTTGCCCAACAAGTCAATTTTTTCCACAACCATGACAATTTGCTCTATCACTGACTCAACTGATCCATATAATCCCTCGTAGAGTATTTAAGCAAAATTCAATAAAGCGGAAAACTTTTTAAATATATATTTCATTTTTCAACCCTGGTACATTGTCCTCGACAGAGTCCATTTTCCCAGGAGCCTAAGAATCGAGATGCAGCATGAAGTATTTGATAATTTCAATTTATACTTAATGTTGAAGTTGAGTACCATCCCATTTTATGTTTAATGGGGTTAATAAGCATAAATGAAAAAAAATTCCACTAAGTCAACATTCTCAAAAATGTACCATTTTAGTTAGTTTGTATGAATTTGAATTATCCATGATCCACAACATTTTACAGACTTGGCTTATGTTTTACAAGTCTCTTCCGGTCGGGAATATTCTTTGCCCCTCTCCTATGAACTTATAAAATAAGTAATCTAATTCTTCAAATATTTGTAGTTGTACAAGGTCACTTCCAAATGTGTTTGGGGTTTTTCGAGAGAACACTTGTGAAATGACCTTGCTGATCCACAAAATATTCAGCTGCAGTTAATTTTGCTATGTACTAATGGCATCAGTCAAATTTCCTTTAGAATTTGCAGAGCAAAGAATGGAATACAGGGCCAGGAAATTATTAGCTGTCAAAATGTATGAGGGGTGTTTCCCCTCTGTTGTGAGGTTTCCCTTAGAGAATTTTCTTTAAGCAAGACTGCCCTGAAGTATTGAATGACTTTGCTTGTTCTGTTCTTTGCTAATTAGTAATGGGCTGGTTGTGTGGGAGTCGGTACTGAATCACTGATGTGAGCAATAATAATTTACTGTCATTAACTTCTGCAAGTTACCAACCTGTTCAGTATGGTCCTGAGAAATTTGATCCCTCTTGCTACCATTCAGAAAACTATTTCTATGCAAGTTTGAAAACTCAAGTGCATAGAAATATTCGTGCATTTACAATAAGACAGATTTTTTGTTTAGTGCCAAATATTTTGAAGCTTGCTCCTCAAAACCATATTATAGCTTAAAAACATTACTTACATTGTTTCAACATGGAAAAGAAAGGTAATGTGGAATAGATCAGAAAAGTGGCTATATCTAAAAGCAAAGGGAATGCTAATGACAGCAGAGATGGTAGGGGGTGGCTTGGTGGCTCAGTGGTTTGCACTGCTACTTCAAATCACAGGGACCCAGGTTCAATTCCTGCCTTGGGTGACTGTGTGTTGAGTTTGCATATTCTTCCTGTGTCTTTCTGGTTTTCCTCCAGGTGTTCTGGTTTCCTCCCACAGTTCAAAGATGTGCAGTTTCTGTGAATTGGCCATGCTAAATTGCCCTGCAGTGTCCAGGGATATGCAGGATGGTGGGTTAGCCATGGGAAATGTATGGTTGCAGGGATGTGAATGGCTCTGGGTGGGATACTCTTGAGGGCTGGTGCAGACTTGATGGGCCAAATGATCGGTTTCTGTACTGTGTGGATTCTATGAAGTGAAATAGATGAACAGTATGTGTTGGAAAAGCTCAGCAAGTCTGGCTGCATCTGTGAAGAGAAATCAAAGTTAATGTTTCCAATGCAGTGACCCTTCCTCAGAACTGATGGTAGCCAGGAAGATGTTAGTTTACATGCAGAAGATAGAGTTGGTTGGGCGTGGTGGGGAGGAGTCCTGGGCCAGCTGCTGGTGGCATGTTGATCACTTTAACTGTCAACCTCAGAAGGAGAAGGCAGACTGGAGATGACAGCAAGGCCAAGAGCAGCAGCAGGTAGTGGAGAGAGACAAAGAGCGCCCAGCTCAGGGAGAGGTCACTGACAGAGGTCCTTTATAATGCATGGACTGTCCTGGAGGCCCAACATTTTTCAGCCCAACCTCCATTTCCTGGGATGGGTGAGGCGCAATGCTCACACAGGTTCCTTATGTCCTGGGTCACTGTCACAGAACTTCCCCAGATGCTGGAGCAGGACCTGAGGGCCGTAAGAGTGAAAGGCTATCCTCTCTCAATAGCTGTGAATGTCACTGTGCCTCTATACAACTGGGTTCTTTTCAGGGAGTGACAACTGATATCTCTCAGTCATGCACCCACAAATGCAACAGGACAGTTACCAATGGGAGATTTTTCTGCCATGTGATGAGGTGAATGCTGCAGCCCAGGCTTTGGGATTCAGGAACATAGCTGGTGTCCCTCAAGTGTAGGTGCCATCAACCACACAAGATGTGGAAGTGCTCGTTTTGGACTGGGGTGGATAATGTTGACAATCACAAGTTTTTGGAGCACTGCTCCTTCATCTGGTAGCTATTTCAGAAAGCTTAGACTTCCAAATAAACCTTCTGGACTATAACCTGGTGTTGTGTGAGTTTTAACACACACACACACACACACACACACACACACACACACACGTCACTGATGGGGCCATTTCACTACACTGTGGAATTCATCTACGGGGAAGCGTTCCCATTCAATTCATGTCTAGGTCACCTGTGATGACTGTTACCACTTCCTGAAGGTGTGTGCCTTTATCCTAGCAGCTGCCATGACTCCTACATCCAAGAGAAGTCCCACCTACCTGGGGTGTTTGAGAGTACTGGTGCTTTACAAGCTTGATTACTGGGGGACAGGGGCCACTCACTGCGAGCATGGCTCATCACACCATTGCGCAACCCCCTGACAGATGATAAGTGCAGGGTTAATGGCGCCCATGCCTCGATCAGGACTCTGCTGGAGCAGATGACTGGGCTTTTGAAGATATAGTTCACTGCTCAAAATGGTCTGGGGAGTTCTTCAGTAGAGTCTGACAGAGTGTGCTGCAATATCCAGGTGTGCAGTGCTCTGCACAATGGAAGCAGGCAATGAGGTGATGTGCTGGATACTGAGGAACTGGGGAGGTAACAGGAGCAGTCTTTCATGGGGGACAAGGATAGTGGGGAGGAGGATGCTGTTGTTACTCTTGAAAGAGATCAGCTGTGTTGGGTACAATAAGCTGGACAGAACCTCACTGACACATGGTTCCAATAGAAGAGAGCTGGGTACAAGCACATGATTACAGACTGTGAAGTATTTGTTGGTTATGATGCTGAAATCAGGCATGCATTTTCAGGGAGAATCTCAGCCTCAACTGTCTGTAAATAAATACGCGTGTTTCAGATATCTTGCACGTGATATTCCTCTCCTGGAAACGACACGTTGCTGACGTTCAGACGGGCTGGTACAGTGTTTGATGTGCTGATTAAACAGTGCTGAGGGTGAGAAGTGGGCGAGAGAATGTCAACTATGTGCCGTGGGTAGTTTGGCTTTAGGGATGTTCCATTACATCACCAGTGAGAGGCAATGCTGGATTGCCAATTTGCATCTGGGTTAATATCACCCTCTCAAAGATGGAACAGGCAGCCAGGATGCCAGTCTTTTGGTAGATAATAAAAACAGAAATTGCTGGAAAAGCTCAGCAGGTCTGGCAGCATCTGCGGAGAGACATCAGAGTTAATGTTTTGGGTTGAGTGACCCTTCTGAGAACTCTGAGAAAGGGTCTCTTGACCCGAAACATTAACACCGATTTCTCTCTGCAGATGCTGCCAGACCCGCTGAGCTTTTCCAGCAATTTCTGTTTTTGTTTCAGATATACAGGCATCCAAAGTTCTTCCAGTTTTTGATAGATATCTGCTGATTGATGGTTTGTTCTGACGGGAATGGGATCAGACCTCATGGAAATCATAGGGAATGGGGTAAGTAGTTATTGAGTTTGGTAAGATGTGGGGAGATAACTCATGAGACCCTGCAGCAGAAATCCCTCCAAAAAACAGAATGTAATTGGGAGTTAGTCAAAAACTGTAAAATTCAGCCTGATATGTTTGGGCCCCATCTGCATGATTAACCAAGCAGAGAGGTGCCTGGCACGAGCTGACCTCCGGGCATGCTTTGCTCTTAACTCTTACAAAACCACATTCTCCATGTTGGGAATCAGTTGATCATAGGCTGGAAGCTGACATGAATCATGCAAATAATTTCAAGAGTGTTAAAATCTCCTGGATCTCAAGCAGTGAATTACTGGATGGTTTCTTATCCAGCTTAACACTGGTTAAACTGATCCTCTTCCCTGCATATCATTAAAACTACTCCCATCAGACCAGTTAAAAGACTAATAATGTAAGGTTTTAGTAAAGATGGATGTGACTTAAAATCTATAGCCGAATCCTATTATCTTCTGATATGGTGCAAGATTCAGTGGTGTCAAAAAAGAATGTTCAGAATAATGCCTTCTATTTCAGTAGGTTACCTCATATGACAACAATAAATAGATTTTGATGGATCTGTCCTAAGATTATATTGTGAAGTGATGGCTGTATTCACAATGGCAAATTATTTTTATAGATAATTTCTAAGCAACCTGTAGTGATACATCTGAGGATGAGGTGGGACTTGAACTCCAGACCTCCTAGTTCAGAGATAGGGATGGCATGGTGGCTCAGTGGTTAGCACTGCTGCCTCACAGTGCCAGGGACCTGGGTTCGATTCCTGCCTCAGGCAGCTGTCTGTTTGGAGTTTGCAAATTCTCCCCATGTCTGTGTGGGTTTCCCATAATCCAAAGATGTGCAGGTCAGGTTAATTGTCCATAGTGTTAGGTGCATTAGTCAGGGGTGAATGTAGGGAAGGAGAATGGGCCTGGGTGGGTTACTCTTTGGAGGGTCGGTTTGGGCATGTTGGGCCGAAGGACCTGTTTCCATACTGTAGGGAATCTAATCTAATCTAAAGATACTTTGATTGTGTCTCAAGAGCCCAGTAACAAACAGATTTTATAAATTTCTCTAGTGCAAATGGTTTTTGGAAAGTTGGATTGAAAACCAAATGCTGCTGGGGCAATGAAAACTTAAGATAAAAAACTTGGTACGAGTGCCAAAAGCCAGTTTCCCATATCATTAATGTCCATTATATTTTAAAAACTTCTTTCTTGGTATATGAATAAATCTGAGAAGGCCAACATTTACAGTCCATTGCTTTAAACTCTAGTGATGAGCTGATTACATGACATTTTTTCTGCCAGAACTCAGTTCATTTATCCTTACAATTTTCAGAAAAAGATCAATGGAAACTAAACAATTAGTAATAGGCAAAAGAGGAGGTCAGTTTGTCTTCTATTTACTTAGCTACATTCTTTACCTACAGATGACAGGTATGTACTGAAGTTCCGGTATATCAATCCAAGACCAGAAACTGAGTGCAAGCTATATAACTAACATCCTATAGAGCATGTAGGAGATTTCAAAATATACATTAATGTCGCCCCAATGGTGCTTTATCAATATTAAACCATGTCATCAGAGAGGGTTCAATTCCCACCTCAGGTGACTGACTGTGTGGAGTTTGCACGTTCTCCCTGTGTCTGCATGGGTTTCCCACTGGTGCTCCGGTTTCCTCCTACAGTCCAAAGTTGTCTGGGTCAGGTGAATTGGCCATGCTAAATTGCTCGGAGTGTTAGGTAAAGGGCAAATGTAGGGGTATGCGTGGGTTGCGCTTCGGTGGGTCGGTGTGGACTAGTTGGGCCGAAGGGCCTGTTTCCACACTGTAAGTAATCTAAAAAAAATTAGTTAAAGATGAGTAACAGAGGGGGATGAGCACTAAAATTGCTTGCAATTACAATATACATTTAATTATATAGCATAAGGTCAATTGAGGGTAGCCAATACGCACATGTTTAGACAGAGTGCATCATTATATATTTCCTGGTGACACAACAGAACAATTGAAGTTAGCTAAATGAATATTTCTACTCAGAGCTGTTAGGAAACACATTTCAGCATCTAATCCTACATTTCTTGAATTTAGTGTTAGCCAAGGGGAAGATGAAACTTACATGCCATACATGAAAGTGAATGCAAACTGGATGCCTCTTCACTTACAAATGCACATGAGGTATAACATCCTGTTGTTAATTTTTTGCTTGCACAAGCTCTATTGAAATGATGTGATGGTGCCATCGCTCAGATTTGTGTTGATGCCAGAGATTACTCTGGCGTATGAACATTTGGAATGCTCTACTAATTTAAAGGCACCATATAAAACTATATATCTAAAGCTGTTGTGTACAGATTGTTTAATTGTTGGCTGCCACTATGAGAAATTAAATTAGGAGTAACAGATCTCTCCACATATTAACCATATTTTGACAGCGAGTTCCTTTTTTTAAATTTTTTGACATGGCATTTGCAGAACAAATTATGTTTGAGTAGATGACTCAAACTTTTTTTTTATTTACTTGTGGCATGTGGGCATCTAGAATGATGGGGTCATAGAGATGTACAGCATGGAAACAGACGCTTTGGTCCAACTCGTCCATGCCGACCAGATATCCTAAATTAATCTAATCCCATTTGCCAGCGCTTGGCCCATATCGCTCTAAACCCTTCTTGTCCATGGACCTATCCAGATGCCTTTTAAATGTTGCAATTGTACCAGCCTCCACCACTTCCTCTGGCAGCTCATTCCATACACTCATCATCCTCTGTGTGAAGAAGTTGCTCCTTAGGTCCCTTTTAAATCTTTTCCCTCTCACCTTTCCTTCTCTAGCATTGGACTCTCCATGCTGGAGAAAAGACTTTATCTATTTATGCTATCCATGTTCATCATGACTTTATAAACTGCTATAATGACACCCCTCAGCCTCCGATGTTCCAGGGAAAATAGCCCCAGCCTATTCAGCTTCTCCCTATAGCTCAAGCCCTCTAACCCTGGTAACATCCTTGTAATCCTTTTTGAACTCTTTCAAGTTTCACAGCATCATTCCTATAGTAGGGAGACCAGAATTTGTTCTGGCTAGACCAGTATTTAATGCCCATCCCTAACTGCCCAAAGGTCAGTTAAGAGTCAACCACATTGCTGAGTTGAGAAGCTACATGTAGACAAGACCAGGTAAGAATGACAGATTTGCTTGCCCAAAGGGCATGAGTGAACCAGATGAGTTTTTCCAACAATCAGCAATGGTTTCATGGTCATCATTAGATCCTTAATTCCAGATTCTTTATTGAATTCAAATTCCACCATCTGCCATGGTAGGATTTGAAACCGAGTCCCCAGCACATGAGCTGAGTTTCTGGATTCATAGTCAAGTGATAATATCACTAGACCACTATCTCCCCACAAAAATCTGCATTTACTGCATTATTCCAATGAGGGAGGATTTTTAAAATGAAGGCCACTTCTTTCTGGAGGAGACATGAGCTCAGAATTCACCTTGGTTGATGGTGCCAAACAATGCTGTCGGAGCAGCTGTCACCTATATGCAGAACCTAATAGGCAGTTCCACGGAATATAATGGATGGCTGCTCTGGCAATACTTGTTTTGTCAGAACCTGGGACCAATTTCTGTTGCATGATGTGAAGCATTAATATGCTGTCTAGAGTTGTGATGAATATTTACTGGAGAACAGTTGATAACCAAGACTCCTTGCTGTTCAATTTGTTCTACATTTTGAAAGATGTTTTTACTTTCACATGATTTCTGACTGCTAAGCATTGTTGTCCATTCTTTTATTTTCTAATACAATTTTACTCAACATTTTTTCTCTTGTAACTCTTACATTTTTGTGTAAATATGTTGTACACCTGTTATGACGAGAATTTTGATCTCACCATTTATAATTTCTGGAAGTTAATTCTTTAGTCATTCACATGTAACCGTTGATAATTTGTTTTGAATTGCAGTATAATACATTGTTTTACACGTTATCTTAACAATCAATCCCTGTAAAATTGTTTGTCCAGTGGGGGTAGGGTAATGCCTATTGTTTTCCTCCCTTGCTTGATTAACAACATGGTTTGTAGAAAAGAAATCGTCCTGGTTTTTTTGGGATGCGCAACATGGTGCTGTTTTCCAACCAAGTGCCTGCAGAATTCATTTTGGGACAAAGCCAACCAGATATCCTAAATTAATCTAGTCCCATTTTTCAGCACTTGTTCCACACCCCTCACAACCCTTCCAATCCATGTACCCCTCCAGCTGTCTCTTACATGTAGTAACTGTACCAGCCGTCACCACTTCCTCTGGCAGCTTATTCCATACATGCACCACCCTTTGTGTAAAAACATTGCCCCATAGGTCCCTTTTAAATCTTTCCTCTCTCACCCTAAATCTATGGCCTCTAGTTCTGGACTCCCCCAACCCAGGGAAAAGACCTCATCTATTTACCTTATCCATTCCCTCATGATTTTATAGATCTCTATAAGGTCACCCCCTCAGCCTCTGATGCTCCAGGGAAAACAGCCCAGCCTATTCAGCTTCACCCTATAACTCAAACTCTCCAACCCTGGCAACATCTTTGTAAATCTTTTCTGAATCCTTTCAAGTTTCACAACATTCTTCTGATAGTAGGAAGACCAGAATTGCATGCAGTATTCCAAAAGGGGTAGGGTAATTCGATAAGGTATTTTCCCTGGGGTAGGGGAGTCCAGAACTAGAAGGCTTAGGGTGAGGGTGAAAAATTTAAAAGAGACCTAAGTGGCAACTTTTTCATGCAGAGGGTGGTGCATGAATGGAATGAGCTGCCAGAAGAAGTGGTGGAGGCTTGTACAATTACAACAATTAAAATGCATCTGGATGGGTATATGAATAGAAGGGGTTTACAGGGATATGGGCCAAGTGCTGGCAAATGGGACTAGATTAGGTTGGGATATCTAGTCAGCATGGATGAGTTGGACCGAGAGGTCTGTTTTCGTGCTGCCATCTCTATGACTCTCTAATTAAACACAATGCTCCTGGTGGGACATTAAATTGTTTATGACAATTTTGAGCTTCATATCATCTGCAAACTTAGAAATTATGCCTATGGCTTTTGCGGTCCAGTGGTAATATCCCTATCTCTGAGCTGTGAGATAAGGCTTCAAATCCCACTGCCCCAGACATGTATCATAATATGTCTGAACAGTTTGATTAAAATAAAATGCCCTGTATAGCCATGTCCAAGTTATTAAAATGTGTCAAAACCAAAAGCTGTTGTTCTAGTAGTAACTCCTGTACAAAATGTTCATCGCTGCCATTGGCTCTCTGTCTCGTGGCTGATTTTCACAGAATGATAGAATCTCTATAATGTGGAAGCAGGCCATTTGGCCCATTGAGTTCACACCGACCCACTGAAGAGCATCCCATCCAGACTCACCTCACTGCCCTATCCCTGCATTTTTCATTGTTAATCCATCTAGCCTGCACATCTCTGTAACTATGGGCAATTGAGCATGGCCAATTCACCTAACCTGCACATTTTTGGACTCTGGGAGGAAACCGGAGCACCCAGAGGAAACCCACGCTGACATAGGGAGAACGTGCAAACTCCACACAGTCACCTGAGAGTGCAATCAAAGTTAAGTCCTTGGCACTGTGAGGCAGCAGTGCTAAGCATGCCACCCCCCCCCTCCCCCCCCGAATTTGTGTCCATGCTGCCACTGTCATTTTAGTTTCATGAACAATTCTGTTTGTGATGCATTATTGAATACTACCCTTATAATTAAATGTCAGAAAAAAAAACATCTCATTGATGGTCTTTGGAGTAACATAATATAGCACGCAGTCCCATATGTGATCCCTGTCCACATGGTTTACATAGACAAGATCTCAGGCGAATTGTTGAAAGGATAGCAACAGTTAGTCATTTTATAATATTAACCCTCCCTTTACCAAACTAGAAAGCAAGTGTCAGTCCACCTTCCACAACAGTTTATTTGCATTTCATAATTCAATACAAACTGCAACTCCTCTTACTGGTGCAAACTAGCCATTTATAAAACAAAATTAACCCGTTGAGAAATCTATGAAATTCTAACAGGATTAGACAGGGTCGATGCAGGAAGGACATTCCCAATGTGGAGAGTAGGGAACCAGGGATCACAGTATAAGAAGACAGGGTAGACCAAATGAGGACTAAGATGAGGAGAAGGTTCTTCATCTAGGGGGTGGTAAACTCTTGGAATTTATTACCATGAAAGCAGTCAAGGCCAAAACATTAGATGACATCAAGAAAGAATTGAATATAGCAACTGGGGCTAAAGGAGTCATAGGATTTTGGGGAAAAGCAGGAAAAGGTTATTGAATTGGATGATCAGCCATGATCATAATGAATGGCAGTGCAGGTTTGAATGGTCACATACTCTACTCTTGCTCCTTTTTTTTACATTTCTAAATTATGATACAGCTGTAAAGCAGGTGGGACCTTTTATTTTCATTTGTTCAGAGATGGACTTTGGACACTTATTCTCATTGTTTTCTCTCTTCATATCCAGAGATGCTTTTCCAGATCAATAAAATGTTTTTCCCGAGAGATTTTTAATCATACACTACAAAATCATCCATGTCTCTAAGTAAATGAACAATTAACTTGAACAGTCCATCAGGGGCAGTACAACAACAACAAAACTGAGGAAAAAAATGAAGGAGGAGACTAAATCAAAATGGAATTGTAAGGGGGAGGTAAGACATTGCATCCTCTTCTGTGCTCACCTCTCTCTAAAGACACCGAGAGTGTTGGTGCTCCCTCTGCAAGAACACTTAGGCACAAATGGAACTGCACATGGTCGGAGCTTTTTTTTTAACAACTGATCATCTTTTTTCCCACTACCAAGTCACTCTTGGTAATTTTCATTTGTTATTCACTGCCAATAAATCATCCATGTTTACAGTTAATCAATTTGTGCAGTGGGATCCCTTTTATATTTTCAAATCAGCTCATTCAGAGATATTATCATACACCTCTGGTGCAAATAGGACTTGAACCCAGCTCTCCACGGTAGAGACACTACCACTGCACCACAATACGGCTCTAGTGGGAGCCTTTTCCTTTATGAACATCCAGAATTGTTATGATGTGGAGCTGCTGGTGTTGGACTATCATGGACAAGGTCAGAAGTCACACAACACCAGGTCATAGTCCCACAGGTTTATTTGAAGGTGAAGTTGAATGAAGGAGCTGTGCTCCAAATGCTTGTGATTTCAAATAGACCTGTTGGACTATAACCTCGTATCACTTGACTTCAAAATTTTTTTCCCTACCAGCAAATCACCCATGATACTTTTCAGCTATTATCGACCACCACTAAATCACCCATGTTGCCAATTGTTCAAATTATATGTAATGCTCTGCAAGACCAACAGTGGGCCCCTGACATATATGCTGCAATGAACATTACTGCTCTCTTATAACTCTGGAGAATGTTCCAGTTAATTCTTTGTTCTCATCATTTACAATATTGACAAGTCTCAGTTTTCTGAAAACTACGTAGTGAGGATTATAGAAAAACAACTCAAATTTTCAGGCCCAATCTCTATCCAGTAGACAAAACAAAGGTTGCATGAACTCTCTTATTCAGCGGCAAAGTTAGCATTTTAATGTGAAGAGTATGAGAGAAGCATTGGTATTTGTAAGAAGTAGAGGAGAGACAATTTGGATGGTTTAAGAGAGAAAGTGACCAAATTTTTCAATGTGTATATTTAACTTAAATATCAATCTATTTAGATGTGTTATGACACTGCCATGACAATCACATCCTGAATGGACTTGAACCCAGATCTGTGTGTTAAATACAAAATAGGAAAAGTCAATATTTTTTTTCAAACTTATTTCATTTACACTGTACTAACATTTATTTGCAATCTATTTCTCCGTTTCAGCACCATTTATGTCCCTGGAATTTTGCCAGAAACCTGTGCTATCACTCACAGTAACCTTGGATAGAAATGTTTTTTGCAGCAGTTAGAATGGTTTACTCACGGAGGATGTGGGATGGAGAAATTAGAGATAGTGTTTGACATTACTCCCAGTATTAAATTTTTGCCCTCAAAAGATTGTTTCTGCTTTAAAGGAGAATTTCACTATGATTAAAAATGGTACATTGGATAGATTTTTACACCTGAAATATTCTGCCAAATGTTTTGATAATTAAGATCTGTCTGTTGGAAAAATCTGGCAAGTGATGTTGAATATTTCACCACCAGAGATGTGCTATTGTTACTCCTCCTAGGTTCCAGACAGAGTCAACATTCCTCTGTCCCACTATTCAAAGTGGCTACGAGGAAGCTTGATGAGAGCTGTTCTCTTGGAAAAATTAAAAATTGATGTGCCACATTATAAACCTTTGTTCAGGACATCTGGCAGCATTTGAAAAAATACTGTAATTATATGGGACAGCTACTTCTTCATCATCAACAATGGCCTCTCTAAAAAAAAAGAATTTGTATATTGCTTTTCATAATAACCCAAAATGCTTTCCACAATCCATGTTATTTTAATATTGGTGACAATCCAATGACCACATTAGGTATTCTATTCCAGGAATCCATTTGGTCATGGACAGGCAACTCTTTAGTATTTATTGTAAATACTGTATCTTTTTATATTTTTGTATTTTGATTGTGAATTGAAACAGGAAAAAGACTGTTCAAAAATCCAAGAATGGTGGAAGTGTTTGCTATCCATTTAAAAAGCAAGCTGCCAGCACTTATTATAAGTATTGTTTACTTTGTTGCTTGTTTAGCTATTGGAGCAAGTATAGTTGCAGATGAACTGGCATCAGGAAGTGTGTGAAAGGTGTGATGAAGCTACTCGCTTAACAAGGTTATGTTGTCCTTGTTTTTTTTTCCAGAAAGTTTACAAAAGGCACAGACTCCAAAATATCTGGGTTTGAATGGGTTTTAGGGCCAGATTGATTATAGCTAACAGATACTGCATCAGGAAAAAGGTTTTCAAGTTAGGAAAAAAAACACTTGTACAATGAAAGGGTAGTGGCCAGTGCTCCCTACTCAGCTTGTCTCTGATTTGGTTTAGTTTTAGCACAGTAGTGTTTGAAAGCAGGTCCATACTGATTCTCCCTCTCTCTGACATCTCTCCAGTAAGACATTGTGTTTGATTTTACCTCTTGCAC
Organism: Hemiscyllium ocellatum; assembly: GCF_020745735.1. NCBI lineage: Eukaryota > Metazoa > Chordata > Chondrichthyes > Orectolobiformes > Hemiscylliidae > Hemiscyllium > Hemiscyllium ocellatum. Next base: position 34,768,592 of record NC_083426.1, on the reverse strand, counting down.
CAGCGGTGTTTATGGGGATTGTTGTAAGTATTTGGAACAGTATCATTAAGTTAGGATGATCTGTGGGGTTTTCAGATAAGTTAAGTTATTCAGTATTCTGTTCTCTTCTGTTTGCGTTTCATTTGGTAATCTTGGAAATAAATTTTGTTTTGTTGAAAAGTAAGTAGTTTGTCCAATCTCATCCCTCTTAGAATATCACTGTTATACCTGCTTACAACAGCGAGCAATGCTAGGGTCTGGGTGACTTTCTTGAAATATTTTGAGGGGGTCTGACCTGGTCCAGAACAAAATCGAGATCTGGCTAGCAATGAATGACTAATTAATTTGAGGAGAGATGACCAGTTGTTGATGACAAAATCCTTCTGCCTGCCAACAATTGTGTGATTGGCTCCTAGATAGCTTGTGGGTGACAACAGAACAGTCAAAGACTTTGGACCTCTGGAAAGGAGATGTCCTTTTATCTGCAGTTAAAAAACAATCTAAAGCCTAAACAAGGCCAATTAAGTTCCGTCACCAATTGGTATAAGCTGTGGCTTTTAACAAGTAATTCAGTGTAAGTTATGAACCAGTTGTGTGTGGTTCCCGCATGCAAGTGAAAGTACTTAGGTCAGGGAGGGATCTGTGAACAACAAATCCTGATAAGCCAAAAGGATCATCTCAGTGAACCCTGGGAGAGGGATGATTAAACTGCCTTCCCAAGTTTTCCCTTCATCCATAACACCAATGTTTTATCGTCTGTATATGTGTGTGTGGGGATTTCATAAAGGGTCAGAGTTTTAATGAATAGAGTTATATGTCAGCAATTCATAACTGTTGACCTTAACCAGAATAGAATAGTTTGTAATAAATAGTAATTGTTGTTCAGTACAGAAAGCTAATTTGTGCTTTCTGTGAACCCAAGTCTAAAGGACAGATAAATTTGGGAATTTTGTGTGTTTTTATAAAATCTTTAACTTTTATGATGATGCTGGAAGTAGCAGAGCTTGATATCCAATACTCTATCCCAGTGAAATGGAACCTAATTTGCAGAGTTTTGCATTACTTTCCATTTCTTATCGCAGAAACCATAACTGTACTCTTTCTATTGATTAATATTCAAGTGAATGCACATTTGAAGGCTAACACTAACATGCAATTTAATGAAACTGAAGTACAACGCATGTTTGGTAAAATACTGGTGGTGTTAATATCTTTATCCAAGCGTTGTAGGGAGGTCAAATATGGGAAACCAGAGGCATGCATTGATACTGTAACACCTGCTGCCTTTCCATGAAATTTCTGCTTTACTGGACCCTTGCTTGTACAAGACATTTATCAACTCACTGTAACTAATGAGGAGGATAAATGAAACTAAAGCAGAATATATCAGAGAAGCTCAACAGATCTTGACAGCATTTGTGGAGGGGGAAGCAGAGTTAATGTTTCAAATCCAATACGACTCTTTTTCAGAACTTCTGTACATTAACTCTCTTCATAACTTTCTCTCTTCATAAATTATGCTAAACGTCACCCAACACCAGGTTATAGTCCAACAGGTTGGACTATAACCTGGTGTTGTGTGATTTTTAACTTTGTCCACTGGCTTATCCACTTTATAGATTATGCCAGAACTGCTTTGTTTCTCCAGTATTTTCTGATTTACAGCAAGCATAGTATTTTGGTATTATAAGAAGATAAGTCCAGAACTAGAGGGCATAGAGTGGGAGGGGGAAGATTTAAAAGGGACCTCAGGGGCAACTTTTTAATGCAAATGGCAGTGTGGGTATGTAATGAGCTTACAGATGAAGTGGTAGAGACTGTTATAATTACAACATTTAAAAAGCACCTGGATGGGTACATGAATAGGAAGGGTTTAGAGGGATATGGGCCAAGTTCTGGTAAATGGGACTGGATTAGGTTGGGATATCTAGTCGGCATAGATGTAGGTAGACTGAAGGGTCTGTTTCCATGCTGTACATCTCTATGACTCTATGACTCTAAGTAAGTTCAGCCATATTTCCCAAATGGTATATGATGTAACTTTATTTTTATTTGTATCAATAAATGGAATACGTCTTGAGACAACAGGAATGAGTGTGATTTACCATCACTGTCACATTTGTTGAGAGCATAAATGTGAGGGAAAAAAACACCCCAAAAGGAAGACATATAATACTCTGAATATAGATAAGATCTATCTTGCATGTTCTCATGCTCAAAACTTTAACATTGTTTTGCTCACACAATAGAATTTTTTTTTCTCTTTGCCAGTTGAATAATCTTTTGTTAATTTTTGAACAGATGTGAACCGCTGAGCAGGCATGCTCACCTGATTTTGGTAAATTTCAAGTAACTGAATGTTTTTCTCCCTTATTCAGCAGATGTTCTCCAAAATGATCTTTGCAGACACGATGGATTATTATCAGCGAGGCTAATATTTAACAAGGTATAATGTTGCAAATAAGAAGTTGTATTTAATTCTTTCCTGATCTATTTGCTATCACAATTTTTATGCAAAATTGTTAATTCGCCACTGTGTTAATTCAAGGATCGTGTTAACAAATAAAAGACAGTGGCTTAATTAAAAAAAAGTGTTCTCCCAGCAATAAAGATAAAGGTTGCTATAATTTTAAGGGGCTGAATTAATTCTACAAACTGAAACAATAGTTAGTTCTAAATATATAAAAAGAAATGCCATCTAAATGTCAAGATTTTTTGATGGCTTAATCCTTAAGCTCTTTTTTTTGAACACAAATTTTACTTGTGAGTACACAGGTTGTCACTGGTAGAAATTAATTGCAGAATTCCTCACATCAGTTTTACATATAGCCTCTATTGTTAAGTGTAATTAATTCAGGATTCAAGCAATGCTGTTTAGTGGACACATCAACACTTCGAAATGATTGTGGCTGAACTATTTTAAGTTTTGGACCTATCAGCCATACTGAGAATCCTGGTTGGATTCCACCTACACTACACCAAGCTGTCCTGAGCACCCATCCCTGAGAAGGATATATTGCCCTTAGAAGGAGTGCATTCCAAATGCCTAGAACGATAACAGACCCTCAAATGTTAAACAATGCAAGAAGGTTGTATTCCCTATAAATTAAGGAGTGATTTAACTAAAAGTTTGGGCTAGGAGAAAGTGAGGACTGCAGATGCTAGAGGTCAGAGTCAAAAAGTGTGGTGCTGGAAAAGCACAGCGAGTCAGGCAGCAACTGAGGAGTAAAAGAGTCAACATTCAGAGCATAAGCTCTTCACCAGGAATAGGAAAGGCCCAAGGGGGCTGAGAGATAAATGGGAGCAGTATGGGGCTGAAGGGAATGCGAGAAGTGGATGAAGGTGGTGGTGGTGGTGGGGGGGGAAGGGGGGTGTGTGGGGAGGGGGGGGAGGTGTGTGGTGGGGTTGATGCTGACAGGACAGAGTGGAAGATGGAGTGGATAGTTGGGAAGGAAGATGAACAGGTAGGACAGTTCAAGAAGTGTGATGCCGAGTTGGAAAGTTGGATCTCGGATAAGGTGAGGGAGGGGAGATGAGGAATCTGGTGAAATCGACATTGATCCCTTGTGGTTGGGGGGTCCCAAGGCAGAAGGTGAGGCGTTCTTCCCCCAGGTATTGGGTGGCTACAATCTGGTGGGGGAAGAGGTCCAGGACTTGCATGCCCTTGGTGGAGTGGGAAGAGGAGTTGAAGTGTTCGGCCATCGGTTGGTGGGGATGTTTAGTACGTGTGTCCTAGAGATGTTCTCTGAAATGTTGGTCTGTTAGGCCTTTTTCTGGCTAAGTGTAGGCTGTGCCAAGTATTTTGAAGGGCTTTTGCCATGAGGCCCAATGAGTTTTCTCACTGTATCATTCCAAACTCAACTCATAATGACCTTTCACACTCTATGCCATCCCTTACATCTGATTCCAGCTGCATATTACCAAATGTTATTTCCCAAACAACTTGCCATTCAGCAAATACCCTGAAATTCACTTGCCCCTGTGCCATTTTAAAAAGCCTCTTGTTTAGCTTTGGCTCCCTGTGGTGCATTGGTAGTGTTCCTACCCCTGGACCAGGAAGATTGGTTTTAATCCTACCTGCTGTAGAGGGTAATGACATCTCTGAATAGGTTGAACACAAAAACAGGTTAAATAAAAAATATAAAAACACTTAAAAGCCTGACCAAGCAGGAAGAGTGTGAAACTGCTGTGCATGGATCCTGAGGTTTGTCCTGGTCATGGTGGGCATGGGAATTGTCCCCCTGCTTTGTGGCAGGGTCCTGGAGATCCTGCTGGATGGGGCGGTGTGGAGGCAGGACTGCGCTTTCCTTCCAGCCCAGCAATGGAGGCTGTGATACCAGGACATGTCAGCCTGGTGTGAGGTCACCACATCTCAGTCCCCTGCTGGAATGTCCAGCAGTGTAGGAAGAAGGTCGATGATCTTCTCCACCGCTCCAGCGTAGGTACCACCACCTTCTCTCCAACACCTTACACTCAATCCATCTCTGCTAGCATCCATCTCCCACCAAGGTTGACATTCTCCCACTCTCATTATTGTCTGCAACATTTTTCCTCACCCAACCTGACAGTGCCCTCTCAAGACACACCAACACCATGAATCCTACTGGCCTCCTGCACGATCTACACACTCACTCAGGCTATTTCCCCAGCTGCACCAAAAATAACAGCTGTGCCAGTCACTTTCATCTGCCTTACTCCTGCCTCTCTCTCATTCTCTGAGTGAAGCATCCCACAACAGAGCAGACTGGGTAAAGATGGGTGGTAGGCTGCATGTACCTTATATGGAGAAGATCCTGACTTTGATCACCTGAATATCTGACTCTTTCTGAGCCCTTGTACTGATCATAGAATCCCTACAGCGTGAATGCTGGCCATCTTTGGCCCATTGAGTCCACATTGACACTCTAGAGAATATCCCACCCAGACTTGCACTTCCCCAACCTTATCCCCAAAGCCTGCACTTCTTTGGACTGTGGGAGGAAACCAGAGCATCTAGGAAACCCAGACAGACTCGGGATGATAGTGAAAACTCCACACAGTCACTCAAGAATAGAATTGAACCCAGGTCCCTGCTGCTGTGAGGCAGCAGTGCTAACCAGAGTCACCATGCCACCCCATATTGGAGGCTGCCTTTGATTACTGGGCTGGCATTCCCTGATTGAAGTGTGGCCCCTGACAAGCTTTCTGCTTCTGTATCTGCACTAAATGGTAAGGTAGAACAGAAGTAATATGATTCTGGTATCTCTGGCTGAGAGGGCAGATAGAAAAAGGATAAGCAATGCAAAGCAGGGATGCTATGATCCTGGGATCTTGATGAAATGCTTTTGCCCGATACGTCGATTTTCCTGCTCCTCAGATGCTGCCTGACCTGCTGTGCTTTTCCAGCACCACTGTAATCTTGACTTTAATCTCCAGCATCTTCAGTATCCACCTCCACCTTGCTATGAACATCCAGGCAGGTTCGGAGTGAGTGGGCACTAAGAGAGTAGAGAAAATATCTTGGAGATGCAGCTCAGTGCAGTCCATGAGCTGCCTGCAGTGCACAGTATCATGATGATAGCTGGTACTATGTCCCAATGTACAGTGCTGAAGTGCAGAAGTGTCCTGTAAGTGAATCAGAGAGGTGTCATGAGCTTATTTGATGTTGGCACATGCACGATGTAATGTCCTTGGACATGGAATCCATGTTGTTAATGCCATGGAATATGCCCTGAGATATTGATACCTTGAGTCCAAAATAAAAGTCCTTCAGACTAAATTGTGAGATGAAGTCACCAGGTATCCACTTTGGCTTCCATGTCAAATTTTCTCAAAATCTAGCGTGTTTGGTGCAAGAAACATTTCTGCCACACAAATGCCTGTCAATGATCATTTCTAATAAAAGACAATATAACAATTGTCCCATGATATTACCATCACTGAATCTTCCACTATCAACATCTTGGGAATTAACATTGAACAAAAGCTGAACTGGACTAGCCATATAGCCACAGTGGTTACAACAGCAGGTATCAGGCTAGCAATACTGCAATAAGTAACTCATCTTCTGACTCGTCAACATCTGTCCACCATCTACAAGGCACGTCAGGAGTGTGATGGATAACTCTCCACTTGCCTGGATGGGTACAGCTCCTACAATACTCAAGAAGCATGACACCATCCAGGACAAAGTAGCCCACTTGATTGGCACCACATTCACAAACTTCCAATTCCTCCTCCACTGATGCTCAGCAGCAGCACTATGAACTATCTACAACATGCTCTACTGGAAATTAGTCAAATATCCTTGGATAGCATTTTCCAAAGCCATGACCCCTCCATCTAGAAGGACAATGGGAACAACACTTTGTGTAAGTGCCCCTCCAAGGCACTTGCCATCCTGACTTGGAAGTATATTGTTGTTCCTTCACTGTCACAGGTCAAATTCCTGGAATTTCCTCCCTAAGGTCATCCTGAGTCTACCTACAGTGCAGGGACTGCAGTGATTTAAGAAGGCAGCTCACCATCATATTCTCAAGGGCAACTTGGGACAGGCAAGAAATACTGGCTCAACCTGTGATGCCCTCATCCCAAGAGTGAACAAACAAAATTCAAACAAATGTTTAACAAAAAACAGAAGTTTCTGGAAAAATTCAGCAGATCTGGCAGCATCTGTAAAGAGAAATCAAAGTTAACATTTTGGGTATGGTGACCCTTTCCTTAGAACAGACTTGAAATCTTAACTCTGATTTCTCTCCACTGATGCTGCCAAACCTGCTGAGATTTTCCAGCAACTTCTGTTTTCATTTCTGATTTACAGCATCCGCAATTCTTTCGGCTTTTATCAAAAACATGAGTAATGTTTCAAATAAACCTATCCCAAATGAAGGCTTACTTGGAATCCTTGCTTCATCAGTGTGTTATCTGGAATTGAACACTAAAGGACATTCTCCTGCTATCAACTCCTCAAGATCCTAGAATGTGGGCCTTGCTACCAGATGGCTGGCATACATTCAACTATTGTGATTCTAAGGCTTTGTAAATTTGCTATGCATCATATAGTGTTGTGAATGTAAGCTAAATTGGAATAATGAAGAGAAACATGTGATCTATTATGCATTCTGCCCAACAACAAGCCTGTCATGTGGACAAGAGAACTCAGGTCAACACTTGGTGAGCAAAGTGCAAAAAGTTCTCACACTTGAATATAAAAGCAAGAGCAGGAGGAGCTGACTGTGGGTTGACATTCTATCTCCAAGATTTTGAAAACACTTTTTAATTGAAGATAAAATGACTAACAGGAATTTCAATGCACATAACAATCAAATTGCTCACACGATTTGGAGATGCCGGTGTTGGATTGGGATGTATAAAGTTAAAAATCACACACCACCAGATAATAGTCCAACAGGATGTAGGTTTGATTGCTGAGCTGGAAGGTTCATTTTTTCAGACGTTTTGTCACCATACTAGGTAACATCTTCAGTGAGCCTCTGGCCAAATTATTGTTGATGATTCTGGCTTTCTATTTATATGTTTGGGTTTCTTTTAGTTGTAATGTCATTTCCTGTGGTGATGTCATTTCCCGTTCTTTTTCTCAGGGGGTGGTAAATAGGGTACAAGTTAATGTGTCTGTTGATAGAGTTCCGTTTGGAATGCCATGCTTCTAGGGATTCTCATGCATGTCTCTGTTTGGCTTGTCCTAGGATGGATGTGTTGCCCCAGTTGAAGTGGTGTCCTTCCTTATCTATATATATGTATACTAGTGAGAGAGGGTTATGTCATTTCCAGCTCAGCGAACAGAACCACTACAACAAGCACCCGAGCTACAAATCTTCGCACAAACTTTGAATTTTGTGACTAGTTGATGTCCATGTATCCTGGTGGCTAGTTTTCTACCTGTTTGTCCAATGTAGTGTTTGTTACAGGTATTGCACAGTATTTTGTAAATGACATTAGTTTTGCTTGTTATCTATAAAGGGTCTTTCAAGTTCATGAGCTGCTATTTTAGTGTATTGGCTGGGTTTGTGGGCTACCATGACTCTCAGCAAGGCAGATTTGTTACATTTTCAGATTTGAACCTTTGGGTGGCGGGGGAATCTTGCCTTTAATCACCCGCTTCTTGGTTGATTGCAACAAGGTCAGTTTAAAAAATGATCCATTTTGATGGATTCCATTCTTCCACTCCAAATGGATTTCTGAAGAAGCATCACAGGACCCGAAACGTGACGCTTTCTCTCCACAGAGGCTGCCAGACCTGCTGAGTTTTCTGTTTTTTTTTGCAAATAAATTTATGTTTTAACGGGAACTAATTTACCCAGGCTTACTTGAGTTAACAAAGGATTGAGTTTTTTAGTTACTAACCATAAGACAAAATAAGAACGCAACGCGCATACATGCAGATGAGGAACAAGAAGTGAACCCAAGAGAAGTCAAAAGCCTACTAAAAAAAATTGTGGGTCAGTCTCAGAGGCATTCATGAAGAGTGAATAGTAGAACTTTACTGCCACAGAATGAATATTACTGGTCACACTGTCATATGGAGTTGAACAGTGAATTTAAGATTCTTATCTTTTCAGGTTGATTGAAATTCTTTTATCCCGATTCCTTTCAAAATAATCAAAGTGTTTTTTACCTTTCTCTACCTGTAGACCAATAATGTTTACTGGCCATTCTTAAAGTTGTGACCTACACAGCACACAACTCCCTGCCTTCAAATCACATGACATTAACATGTACACACCAGGGTTGAAATTCTCTCAAGTACAACATTGAAAATGCTACATAAATGCAAATTGTTGTTGGAAATGCAGGGCTGGTTTCAGAGCGTTTCAAATACTTATTGTAATGCATCAATGATTTTTAATCTGGAGAATGTTTTAAAATCTTGTAACTTTTTATAATTTGCCCCTCAGTGTATTATCATAGAATCTCAGAATTCTATCTGCACCAGCCTTATGAATGAACAGCCTGCCTCAATACCATTCTCCTACTTTTCCTCCCCCTAATCTTGGATATTGCTTTTATTTAAATAATCATCTGACATCCCTTTGAATTCTTTCATTGAATTCATGTCCACTACACTTACAGGTTGTACACTCCAGACCAGGCTACTCACTGTGTGAAGTTCTTGCTCATTTTGTGTTTGCCTTTTTACAAATTATTTTATATTTGCACCTTCTCATTCTCGGTCCTTTAATAAGAGGGAACAGTTTCTCCCCATCTATTCTGTCCAATCTTCTCATGATTTGAAAACTTCTAACAATTTAAGAGCAGTAACTTTTAAAAAAATCAAGAGTTGTGATCCAGTTACCATATTTTGCAATTTAGTTAGAATTATCATTATTTAGATTGTGGTCTGTGGCCAAAGAAAAAAAGCAAATGTGTTTTTTTCATGATTAGTTATTACTATTGTTTACTTGTAGGTCTTACACACCAGCAAGCAAAACAATTCATTTCTTCCAGCATTTATTGCTCTGTTGCTTATCAGGCTTTTACTCATTTAAAGTAATACACACCATAAATTGTAAGGAACCCCAACCAGTCCAAACATGTATAAATCCCCAAATATTGTGAATGCATAAAGCTTGAAGTGACATTTCTGCACTGGTGTGAATTTCGAACCAGAAGTTGCATTTAAAGGAACTAATGCAATAAAATTCAATTCGTGAGAAAATTATATGTGATTTATAAGTGGATTATCAAGTTCTGAGATCATGGACCCTGTTTACATGAAGAGGATTTGAAAATAATCAGTCACTTGAAAACTTTGATATTTTCAAAGTATTGTACATTCCACTGTTCATTAAGAAGGTACCAAGATGGCGATTGCAGCATTAATCAGTGAACTTGGTATTTGCTAAAGTCCTTCCCAAGACATTGTTAGCTAAACTTGAAGCTCATAGAACTGAAAGCAGATTATTGATCTGGTTAGGGAATTGGTTGAGTGGCAGCAAACAGAGACAATGGACATGAATTCTAATTGGCAGGATGTGACGAATGGTGTTCCACAAGGATCTATGTTGGACACTCAAATATTTACTGTGTTGATTCAGAATTTAATGATTCATTTAAAAAAAAGTGTCAAAATTTGCCAATGACAACATAGACTATAGTGTACATGAAAGATTAAATTACAAAGAGTTAGATTAAGTCATAGGCAAACCTGGAGTAAATAGATTTCAATATTGATAAACTTGAGATCATCCACTTTGGATCTGATCAGGATGAAACAGACTATTTTCTAAATGGAAATGGTGGTCCAAAAAAACTTGGGATCCAGCGAGACAAATCACTTTGAATGTTACAAACAGGCACAGAAGATTAATGCAATGTGGCCTTTATAATTCAGGGGAAAAGGAACAGTCATTCTTTAGCTATATAAATCCCTGGCGAGGCCACAGGAGGAGACTGCAAGCAATTCTGAGCAATTGAAAAGAATATACCACTATCTGCTTCAGAGGGCATGCAACATAGATTTACTGGAAAGACACATGGATTCCAAGGGTTAATCTGTGAGGAGAAATTATAAAAAAACAATTTTGTACTCCCTCAAATTTAGAAGGTTAGGGGTTTGAAAGTAAGGAAGGATACAGGACAAATAATTTTTGCTTGTTGATGAGTTTTGGATTATGAGAATGTAATACAAGAGTTGTGCTAAAAGTTTCCAGGGTGAAATGCAATGAAAGTTGATAAACAGCCACAATGATACATTACTGGCCTTATATCTCTAAGCGTGTTTAGAGTCATACAGTTACAGAGAGGTACAGCATGGAAACAGACCCTTCGGTCCAACCTTTCCACGCCGATCAGATATCCCAACCCAATCTAGTCCCACCTGCCAGCACCCGGCCCATATCCCTCCAAACCCTTCCTATTCATATACCCATCCAAATGCCTCTTAAATGTTGCAATTGTATCAGCCTCCATCACTTCTTCTGGTAGCTCATTCCATACACGTACCACCCTCTGTGTGAAAAAGTTGCCCCTTAGGTCTCTTTTATATCTTTCCTCTCTCACCTATACCTATGCCTTCTAGTTCTGGACTCCCCAACCCCAGGGAAAAGACTTTGTCTATTAATCCTATCCATGCCCCTCATAATTTTGTAAACCTCTATAAGGTCACCCCTCAGCCTCCGATGCTCCAGAGAAAAAAGCCCCAGCCTGTTCAGTCTCTTCCCATAGCTCAAATCTTCCAACCCTGGCAACATCCTTTCTGAACCCTTTCAAGTTTCACAACATCTTTCCGATAGAAAGGAGACCAGAATTGCACACAATATTCCAACAGTGGCCTAACCAATGTCCTGTACAGCTGCAACATGACTTCCCAACTCCTGTACTCAATACTCTGATCAATAAAGGAAAGCATACCAAACGGCTTCTTCACTATCCAATCTACCTGTGATTCCACTTTCAAGGAGCTATGAACCTACACTCCAAGGTCTCTTTGTTCAGCAACACTCCATAGGACCTTACCGTTAAGTGTATAAGTCCTGCTAAGATTTGCTTTCCCAAAATGCAGCACCTCGCATTTATGTGAATTAAACTCCATCTGCCACTTCTCAGCCCTTTGGCCCATCTGGTCCAGATCCTGTTGTAACCTGAGGTAACCCTCTTCGCTGTCCACTACACCTCCAATTTTGGTGTCATCTGCAAATTTACTAACTGCACCTCTTATGCTTGCTTCCAAATCATTTATGTAAATGCCAAATAGTAGAGGACCCAGCACTGATCATTGTGGCACTCCACTGTCACAGGCCTCCAGTCTGAAAAACAATCCTCCATCACCACCCTCTGTCTTCTACCTTTGAGCCAGTTCTGTATCCAAATGGCTAGTTCTCCCTGTATTCCATGATATCTAACGTTGCTAATCAGTCTTCCATGGGGAACCTTGTTGAACGCCTTACTGAAGTCCATATAGATCACATTTACTGCTCTGCCCTCATCAATCCTCTTTGTTACTTCTTCAAAAAACTCAATCAAGTTTGTGAGACATGCTTTCCCATATATAAAGCCATGTTGACTATCCCTAATCAGTCCTTGCCTTTCCCAAATACATGTACAACCTGTCCCTCAGGATTCCCTCCAACAACTTGCCCACCACCGAGGTCAGGCTCACCGGTCTATAGTTCCCTGGCTTGTCTTTACTGCCCTTCTTAAACAGTGGCACCACGTTTGCCAACCTCCAGTCTTCTGGCCCCTCACCTGTGACTATCGATAATACAAATATCTCGGCAAGAGGCCCAGCAATCACTTCTCTAGCTTCCCACAGAGTTCTTGGGTACACCTGATCAGGTCCTGGGGACTTATCCACCTTCAACTGTTTCAAGACATCCAGCACTTTCTCCTCTGTAATCTGGACATTTTGCAAGATGTCACCATCTATTTCCCGACAGTCTATATCTTCCATATCCTTTTCCACAGTAAATACTGATGCAAAATATTCATTTAGTTTCTCCCCCATTTTCTGTGACTCTGCACAAAGAGCGCCTTGCTGATCTTTGAGGGGCCCTATTCTCTCCCTAGGTACCCTTTTGTCCTTAATATGTTTGTAAAAACCCTTTGGATTCTCCTTAATTCTATTTGCCAACGCTATCTCATGTCCCCGTTTTGGCGTCCTGATTTCCCTCTTAAGAGTACTCTTACTTCCTTTATATTCTTCTAAGCATTCACTCGATTTATCCTGTCTATACCTGACATATGCTTCCTTCTTTTTCTTAATCAAACCCTCAATTTCTTTAGTCATCCAGCATTCCCTATACCTACCAGCCTTCCCTTTCACCTTTTACCTTCTCTGGATTCTTGTTATCTCATTTTTGAAGGCTTCCCATTTTCCAGCTGTCCCTTTACCTGCGAACATCTGCCTTCGATCAGCTTTCGAACGTTCTTGCCTAATACCATCAAAATTGACCTTTCTCCAATTTAGGACTTCAACTTTTAGATCTAGTCTATCCTTTTCCATCACTATTTTAAAACAATAGAATTATGGTCGCTGGCCCCAAAGTGCTCCCCCACTGACACCTCAGTCACCTGCCCTGCCTTATTTCCCAAGAGTAGGTCAAGTTTTGCACCTTCTCTGGTAAGTACATCCACATACTGAATCAGAAAATTGTCTTGTACACATTTAACAAATTCCTCTCCATCCAAACCTTTAACGCTATGGCAGTCCCAGTCGATGTTTGGAAAGTTAAAATTCCCTACCATAACTACCCTATTATTCTTACAGATAGCTGAGATCTCTTTACAAGTTTGTTTCTCAATTTCCCTCTGTTCATTCACCTCAGCTTGCTGAATATATAATTTGCTTTTCTTAATAAATCTAGTACATCAGAAAAGAGCAATATGAATATTTACTCCTACCATGTGGGTGGCAGGAGATCAGCAGATTATTTACCAATGAAAATTAAAATTGGGCAAAGTCTGAAATGAACATCTAAACAACTCCCATCCACTTCCTGCTTAGCGACAACGGTGAAAGTTCAACTTATTGAGTGGAAAATTATTTGAAAAAGAAATGTCCTTTCTCATCTTACTTAGGTTAATTATCTTCTTGTAACAGCGGTAGAGACACAAAAGATCACTCCTACGCAGTTAGTGAAGATTACACATATTTGTAGAATTCAATCGTGTATTCAGTGTCAAGTATCTTGTAAATGAATGTGAGAAGGAGGGTTGAGAAACATATGCCTCCTTCTAAAGGACAATTTGTAGAGGGAAGCCGAGGCAACTGGTCAAATTGATGTTCAGCCATCTTGTGTTCTCTAAGCAATAAACAGTTGTCAAATACTCTCTATAAATAAAACACCTGCTCATAACTATTATTGCCCACACAATGGCTAGCACATGTCAAGCGTAGGTGTAATCATGAACAGTAGATGATTAACTACAAAAAAGTGCAACTAAAAATATGCTTGACTCATGCAAAAAAAGATGGGGGATGATTTGCAAAGATAGTCTTTCTGACATCAGAACCCACACAGTAAATCTACTTCACTGTGCATTCTAGGCTTTGTATCAGAAACAAATATATACAGAGTGACAGCAAGCAGTGTGTGACAACCAGATGGGGAAAAGGGAAGAGAAAGAAAGAAGACCTGGGTCCAAATCTTCTGAGAAATGGTAATCACTGTCAGATTGCCATGGCAACCCTGTTTCCTAACCCTGACTTACAGCTCCACATTTCTGGCTTGAGTTTATGATTTGAGCCTCTTGAGAAACGAGACCACCCCTATTTTCTTACACCAAAGACTGTCGTGTTTTGAAGTTTAAAGGCACTTTGATAAGCTTTGGAAATAAGGTGTCTGCTAAATACGTGGGTGAAGGTATAGGGTGGCAGGTGGATGGATGAGGGGATAAGATGGCAGTGGTAGTGGGGTTAGGGTGCCAAGTAGCTGGGTGAAAGTGTTTGGTGGCAGATATGTGGTAAAAGTGCAGGCAGGAGGTCAAGGAGGAGGTCAGAGTGGGGTTGGTTCAGGGTCTGTCAGGGTCAGGGATCAATACGATACCAAGGGACCTATCAGTTTGCGGTTGGGGTGAGGGACGTTAAGTTAGCATAGATTGGAGGTGTCAGGCAGGGGTTCAGTGGTGAGTTGGGTTGCCAGCTTCATATTTATCTAGAGTAGCTCTTCATTCTTCCAACTTTTCCTGGCTCACTATTAAAACTAACCCACTGAAGCTTGGGATTCTACCTTAGAGTTGCATACATTTGTTGGAGGAATTCAGTTGAATTGCTCATCACAATTTTAACTTGTGAGAGATTTAAACACCAGAGAGACACTTTCACAGTGTGGGGATATTGTAGCTCTGACAATTAGCTACATATAAGCCGATTTATAACCTATAAGTCTAATTTGCAACGTGGACTGCAAATCTGAAGCAGTTCAAATGAAGATTAGGTGAAGTTTTGCAATAATGTCCTATTGCAGAGGCAGAATAGAAATCAATGTACAATGTTAGCAATTACATTTCTATATTTTGTTTTGCATTGTAAGAGTGATGGAAGCAGATATAAAAACAATTTTTGAAAGAAATAAGAGAATAAAAATACCCAGAGCTATGGGTAGTGGAATGGGACTAATTGGCTGGCTCTCTAAGAGCAGGCACAAGCATAATAGTTTGATTTGTTTCCTTCAGTGCTGTATTATTCTGTCATCTCAGGAGGGAGTGCACTTGAAAAGTACTTGATTGGCTGTAAAATGTTTTGACATGTCTCAGGTATGGATGCAGCTCCTACCACAATAACAAATGACATCCTTGTAACAAAAAACTATCACTTCTCATTTTATTGATCTGTCTGCAAAACTTGACCTGGCTGTCCATGAAGTTCTACTTGAATGTCCATGTAATCATTCTTATTTGTCCAACTAAAGGATCATCTGCACTCATACTTACTCCTACACTGACACCATGATCTCTGCTGTTCCCCATGGCTATATATCAGTGCCCAAACAATTTCTCGTCAGCCTACTGCACCTCAGAAATTTGCTCTGAAACATAATGTCAGTTTTCATGCCTATGGTGCCAAGTCAGCTTTATCTCCATATCAGTCCAAAGTCTCTCACTGTCAGACTGCCTTTTGACAGCCGCTCCTGGATGACTAGAAATTTTGAAAAAATAATTAATTGTCTTTGTACCTCATCACAAATTCTGTCCCACATTTTCACCTCCTCCTCTGGATGATACTGACGGTCTGCCTCAGGGTGCTCCTCTTTACGACTTTTTTTTCTCTTTGTGATACTCTGTGTTAGTCTAGGGTTCCTCCTCCTGCCTACTCCTTTGTTGCAGATGTTAAGCACTCTGGTACCCACGTGGAGAAACATAATGTTCATGATTTTATTTACCTTTTCTGCCATCTTCATTTCCTTCAGTTTTCTTCATTCATCTTTTCATTTTTAACTCATGGACCTTCTTTGGATTGGTCCATGTTTATTGGTAAAGTACTATACTGGTATGACATTCCATCTGCAAAATGGCTGACTGGAGACTCTCCCATTGTTACACCTGCCATCAAACATGTTAAAAGGATTTACAAGCTAATACAAGCATACAACTTAAGAGCAGATGCGAATCATTCAATCCTTTTAGCCGCTTCACTATTCAAAAAATCCTGGTTCCACATTCTCATTTGCCCTCCCTAACATTTGACTCCCCTTTCTGAAATGAATCGATCTACCTTTGACTTAGAAATAATCAATGACTCCACCTCAACTCTTTCTTGAGGCAGAATGCTCCACAAGTGTGCGACCATCTGGGTGGAGAAAGAAATCTCTCCACCTCTGTCCTAAAAGGACGTTATAGTGATTGTAAAGAGGCCAGCCAAGTTGACCTCATAGAATATGAGTTCCCAGATTGCGGCTGTAAATCTGGTCCAACCAGGGAGCCATGGCCGACCGATATAAACAGGAGAGTCAGAGGTTCTGTTTACTTTGAGACCTGGCGCTGAGGGAGCTGGATCAGTGTCAAGGACTCTCCATGTCTAAATAAAGGGTAACTTGGTGGCATGATACTGGCCTCAGTAGAGTTACTTCAGTGGCAATGACAGAAAAGCACGTTCCTGAAGAATTTCACTTGTGTTACGACACGACAATGGACTCTTCTGCTAATTAAACCAAACACACAGAAAAGCTCACTTCGCCTCATACTCTGTTAAAGTATGAGTGACAGAGAACTCTCCAAATTCCTCTATTTAAAGAAAAATATCAATTTGAACGTAAACAACAACTATTTACAACTCTAAGCCTCCTTTCTCATAAAGGTCTGTTTTCTACCTCAAACTCCATAACAATATACTAACTCAATAATAACCCCAGTAAAATTACATCAACATAATTTTCAAATCAGATAGTGCCTGCAGTATCTGTCTTCCTCTGGCTATAGATCTCCCTGGGTCATCTCCGGTCTTTTGCTGCAAAAATGTTTCATATGAAAAAGGTACCTTTGATAGAGAGTGTTTTGAATGGCAGTCTCTCTCTCTCTCTAGATGGCAGGTTTGTCATGCTCTCTGGCTAACTCTCAAAATGCCGGCTTATTTACAGCCTAACATCAAATCGCCTCCTTGGTAACACAGTAAAATTCAAATTCGATTGGGTTTTAGTATCCTGGAGCATTATTTAAGCTGATTGGTTAAATTTGAACTATTATGAACACAGCAGCCAAATGTTACATGTTTTTCATTTTCCAGTACACTCTGAGACTGCTAGTCAGTCACATGACAGGTGCCTGCAAACTCCACTACCAAACAGCTTTCACTCTTTCTCAAAGGTACAGTACACACCTTCAACTTCAGAACACTTGCAACAGTCCAATCTTTCCTTTGGGGTGAATGATCTATCAGCTTCTTCAGCTATATTACAAACACACCTTGCATGCCCAACAAGTCTTCATGCAGGATTTAAACTCCACGTTTCTGACTGTTATAATATTTTGCTAATAAACATGGACCAATCCGATGAAGGTCCATGAGTTAAAAATGAAAAGATGAATAAAGAAAACTGAAGGAAATGAAGATGGCAGAAAAGATCAATAAAATCATGAAGATAATGTTTCTCCACTTGGGTACAGAGAGAGTGTTTAACATCTGAAGCAAAGGAGTAGGCAGGAGGAGGAACCCCATCACTATGCCACTTTGACACAAGACCTCCTGTGCTCACTAAACACATTTCACCATTTCTGACAGTTCCTAACCTAATAACAACATCAAGACTGCCGGAAGACTGTGGCTAGGTTTAAATGCTGTAAGTAAAGGTAGGGGAAAGGTGCCCGTGGTCTTATCAGACCATACTGTTGCTCTCTCATTCGATAGAAAAGAATGGTGGTGGTTTAACCTGAGGGCCACCACACCTCAAGCGAGGGGAGAGGTTCAGAAGCAGAGGCCTTCAAATTATATCTTCTTAGGAATACCTAAAAATGGCCAGTCTCTGAAATTGCAATAAATTCTAGTGAAAGATGGAAAGTAAGTCAAAAATGTATCTTCCACATTTATCAGAGATTAATCAATGTGGAAGTTGGTACATATTCTGGTAGATGCCTTTATTTGATTTTTTTTTGGCCCCAGCTAAAACATCACATCATAAACTACAGTTGACTTTAATCAGTTAAATATATGCTACATGGTTTCCCATGACAATCTGACATGCTGTTCCATTTAATTAACTTTCGTTCTTCCTGTTGTTAAAGAAATCATCAAACTAAAACACAATAAGTTACTTAAAAAAATGAAGATGTTTTCATGACAAACATTACTGTCGGTAAAAGGGATGAAATATTGTTGGGTACAGGAAGGATTGCACTGATCTTGTCTCTGGCATTTGTGAAAAAAAACAGATCTTTGTTTGCAGTTATAATTCATCTAGTAGGAGAATCTGGAAGAAAACAGTTCCATAAGGAGTGGAATTCCTTTGAATTATCCAACAGAAAGAATAAATACACCAGCAGTAAAATATAAACACATAATGAAGGAAAAAAAGAATGAATGCAAAACCTTTCTCAAACCAAGTTAATAAATAAGGTAAAATTTTAATTTGTTTAAAATTAATAGATCTGAATTATACATTTCTCTAGGGATTTGGAATAATGTTTGAACGGGAGTAAAAAACAGGGAGATTGGACTAATTAAAATTTTAAATAACCAGCACGATGGTTATCAGTAATGATGGGCCAAATAGCCTCCTTCAGTGCGATAAGATTTCATGATTAACCTGTTATGAAAAAGGATTGAAAATACTAATCCTTGCAAGTGAGACTGGATTTCCTTTAATGTGCTTGACCACATAATATAGAAAAATATTAAATGGATGGCACTAAATCAATCATCAAGCCGCCTGCGTATCTTCTCAATGACAGTCTCAGATGGGCTTCATTACAGACCTAATCCTTCCTACTCATATACTCCACAATTGACAGCAAGTGATTTATCACTAAACCAAAGGGTTAAGCAATGCTCTCTGTTTCTCTAATGAAGAGTGCTGAAAAAACACATTTGTATATAATTTCTAAGGCAACACATTTGACAAGATTGTAACAGCTTAGTTAGTAAGGTCTAAGATTCTGCACGGAGACTCAGAACATCTCAGGTTAAATCACAGATTTCTCTTGAGTTTCTAGAGTTGAGCTTGGAAGTAACACGGGTACTAAGCTTGGGCACCATCGTTTCTCAAAGAAAGTCGAAGGCCGTCAGGGTTCTAGGTCCAGACTGTTATTTTGTTGCCTGCTGGGATGAGGCGCTCATGATAATGGGACTGAGCTTGACTTTAACCATAATATGGGCAGCACGGTGTCTCAGTGGTTAGCATTGCTGTCTCACAGCACCAGGGTCCCAGGTTTGATTCCAGCCTCGATGACTGTCTGTGTGGAGTGTGCACATTCTCTCCGTATCTGCGTGGGTTTCCTCCAGGTGCTCCGGTTTCCTCCCACAGTCCAAAGATGGACAGGTTAAGTAAATTGGCCATGGTTGGGTCAAAGCTCGGAAGCATCAGAAGGTGAAGAAGTCGAAGTTTTGGGTGTGACCCTTCTTCAGGACTTGGGTTAGGTGTAGGTAGAGCTGTAGATAAAGGGGGTGGAGGGGGCAGGGTGGTGAAGTACGGATAGGTGAAGACAGGCAGAGGGTACGATCTGGTTGGTCAATGAGAGGAATGAGTCCAGCTGGTGGCCAGGAACAGTGGAAGGAAAGGGGAGGAGCTGGAAAGGGAGTTGGGTGATGGGAAGGGAGGTTATTTGAAATTGGAGAATTCAATGTTGTGTGCCCCGGGCTCTCACCTGCTCAGGCAGAAGATGAGGTGTTGTTTCTCTAATTTGAGGTTTGGTTCGTTGTGGCAATGGAGGAGGCTAAGAATGGTCATGTCGGAAAGGGAGTGGGAATTGGAATTAAAATAGGCGGTGACTGGAGGTCTGGTCAGCCCCAATGAGCCTGGTTGAGATGCTTGGTGAACCATTCCCCAAGTTTACATTCAGTCTCCGCGATGTAGAGAACACCACATCAGGAGCACCTGATGCAGTGAATTAGGTTGGAAGAGAAGCAGGTGAATCTCTGTCTCACATGGTAGGACTGCTTGGGGCCCGGGATGGACGTGAGGAGGTGAGGTGGTGGTGTACCAGGTTTTGCATTTTTTCTGGTTGTAGAGGAAGGTATTTGGGGTTTTGGGGGAGACTGGCACAAACCAAGGACCTTCGAGGGGAACACTCCTTGTGGAAGGCAGAGAGGGATGGGGAGGAGAAGATGTTCTTCATTGGAGTTGGCGGAAGTGTTTAAGGATGATAAGTTACGTGTTTAAGTATGATAATTTATTCTCCTTGCCAAATTGCACAACTATCAAGCTTTTTGCTTTTGGCTTAATTTGTCTATATCCTTCTGTAGACTATTTGCTTTCTACTTATTTTTGTGTCATCTGCAAACATAGCCATGGTACATTCACTTCTGTCTCCAAGTTAATACATATGTTATAAAAATTTGTGGCCTTAGCATTGATTTGTTTGGCACACCACTAGTTGCAGGTTGGCATCCTGAAAAATGTCCCCGCCCCCATCTCAACTCTGTCTTCTATTAGTTCGCCAATCCTTTTCCTATGCTTGTACAACACTGTGGCCTCTTATCATATTAGGTGGATAAATGTGCAGTACCATATCTAGCACCTTTTGGAAATCCAAATCTATTACATCTGTTTATTCCCCTGCTTACTACCTCCTCAAAGAACTCTAATGGTTTTGGCAGGTGTTGTTTCCTCCTCATGAAACCACACTGAATCTGTTTGATGCTATAATGCTAAATTCCCTGTTTTCCATCCGTTAAAAAAAAGAGCCTAACATCTGCCAAATGACAGATGTTAAACCAACTGGTCTATATTTACCTGAACAAGCGGGAATCTGAAAAGATTAAGTTAGTTTTCTGACAGTATGGAAACAGGCCCTTTGGTCCAACAAGTCCACACAAACCCTGCGAAGAGTAACCCACCCAGATCCATTCCCCTAACCTATATTTACCCCTGACTAACGGACCTAAGACAATGGACAATTTAGCAGGCCAGTTCACCGGACCTGAACATCTTTGGATTGTGGGAGGAAACCAGAGCACCCAGAGGAAGCCCACGCAGATACAGGGAGAATATGCAAACTACACATAGACAGTCTGGAATTGAACCCAGGTCTCCGGCACTGTGAGGCAGCAGTACTAACCACTGAATTCCCTGTTTTATTTGACTCCATCCCTTTTTGATTAAGGGTGTTACATTGGCAGTTCCCAGTCTTCTGGAACTTCACCAAAATCTAAAGGTTTTGTGTATCCGTTATCTCTGTAGCTGCTTCCTATAAATTCCTAGGATGCAACCTGTCGGCTCCAGGTGAGATATCAGCCCCAAGCCCTATTATTTTCTTGGGTAATAGTCGTTGTGATGGCTTCCTCCAAAATTCCACTCCCTACCCTTTAGCCCCTTGAATATTTAATATTTTCTACCCATCTGGCGTGAAGATTGATGGAAAGTAATTATTTTTGGTGCAAAATAATTCAGCTACTTCATGGTTCTCCATTATTATTTCCCTAGATTCATTCCTAAGGTGTCTATATTTACTTTAGCTTCTCTCATCTTATTATGTAAATAAAGAAGTTCTTACGATGTTATTTTGTGCTACTTGAGAGTTTGCCATCATAGTTCATTTTCCCTGTCCTTTAGATTTGATCATCTTTTATTGGCTTGTTGGGTTTTACAATTTCCCCAGTTCTCTGATCCATGACTAATTTTTGCCATTTGTATATTTCTTCTTTCAATTTGATGATCTTTCAATTTCCTTAACTTCCTTTGTTGACCATTTTTCTCTTGTGTCGTGTTTGGGAAATTGAAAGGCATGGACGAGTTAGACTAAAGGATCTGTTTCCATGTATGAATTTATGATTCTATGATTTCATAATTCTTATTTCTCATAGGGATGTAGCAATGCTATGGATCATCAACAATTTTCTAAATCATCTGCCATTGTTCCTCAACTGTCTTTTCTTTTACAATCCTTTCCCTGTCCACTCCAGTCAACTCTGCCCTTATTCCCCTACCATTATCCTTATTTACAATTAGTAAAGTTATTTCCAATCTAATTTTCTCACTCTCAAGCTGGATGCTAAATTCTACCATATTGCTGTCACTATAACAGGGGATCTTTTACTCATATCATTTGTTAATCATGCATCATTATACATTGAAGATCCAACAAATACTCATCCCTGGTTGGTTCACAGCACATTGTTCTCGAAAACAATCCGAAATGCGCGAGATGAATTTTTCCACATGACTACCTCTGCCAATTTAATTCTCCTGACCTATGTGAAGATTAAAGTCACCTATGATTAATGTACTGTCTTTTTTACATGCCCTCCTTATCTCCTGATTTATTCTCTGTTCTGCAGAACACCTATTGTTACTAAATGCCATCCATTTAATAGTTCTCTATATTATGTGGTCCACATTAAAGGAAATCCAGTCAAGTTTGCGAGGATCAGTATTTTCAATCCTTTTTAGTGACATGTTAATCATGACATCTTATCATACTAAAGGAGGCTATTTGGCCCGTCATTAATGCTGTGCATGTTATTTGAAATTTTAATTTGTCCAATTTCTCTGCTTTATAATCCTGTGAATACTAATACTTTTTCTTCTCCTTGTTATTTCTTGCCTCCACCGATATTCAAGAAGCTTGATACCATCAAGGACAAAGCAGCCTGTTTGAATGGCACTGCATCTATTCCCTCCACTCCACCAATGCTCAGTGGTAGCAGTGTGCACTATCTACAAGATGCACTGTAGAAATTCTTGAAACATCTTCAGACAGTACCTTCTAAACCCAAGACCATTCCATCTTGAGGACAAAGGCAGCTACATGGGAACCGCCACCTGGAAATCCCCTCCAAGCCACTCACCACCCTGACTTGAAAGTATAATCCCCATTATATTTTCAAATTTTAAACTAATGTGGCAGGGGACTGGGAACCAGAAGACAAAACAAGTCGGCAGCGAGGTGGAGACTAGAGACTGTAAGAATTGTGAAGATAACATTAATAAAGGGAAGAATAGGCAGAGAGCAGGTGAGCACAAATGAACTGGTGGCCTGAAGTGCATCTACTTTAATGCAATGAGTATCGTGTGTAAGGCAGATGAACTTAGGGCTTGGATTGGTGCCTGGGAGTATGACATTATTGCCATCACAGAGACTTGGTTGAAGGAAGGGCATGATGATTGGCAACTATAAATGTACCAGGATATAGACTCTTCAGACAGGACAGGGAGGGAAGTAAAAGAAGGAGTGGAGTTGCATTGCCGGTCAGGGACGATATCACGGCAATGTTAAAGGAGGACATTATGGCAGTCTTAGGTAGTGAGGCATTATGGGTGGAGCTGAGAAATAAGAAGGGTGCAGTTACATTTTTGAGGCTGTATTACAGACCTCCCAACAGTGAGTGTGAGGTAGAAGATGTAGAGGCAATAGGATAGTGATGATGGGAGATTTTAATTTTCTCAACAGTGACTGGGATACACTTAGTTTCAGAGGTCTGGATGGAGTAGATGTGTACGAAGCGTCCAGGAGAATTTTCTAGAGCAGTATGTCAATAGTACGGTGAGGGAAGGGGCCAAGTTGAACCTGGTACTGGGGAACGGGCCAGGATAAGTGGTAGAAGTTGCGGTGGGGGATTTCTTTGGGAACAGTGACCACAATTCTGTAAGTTTTAGAATACTCATTGATAAAGAAGAGAGTGGTCCTCAGGAAAGAGTACTAAACTGGGCCAAAGCCAATTATATCAAAATTAGGCAGGAGCTGGGAAATGTGGATTGGACACAGTTATTTGAAGGGAAGTCCACATTTGTGATGCGGGAGGCTTTCAAAGATAGGTTAACGGTAGTGCAGACCTGTCCCGTTGAAGACAAAGGATAGGAAGGGCAAGATTTGTGAACCGCGGACGACAGGAGAAATTGTATGTCTAGCCAAGAGGAAAAGGAAAGCGTACATAAGGTCTAGGCAGCTAAGAACATAACGGGCCCTGGAGGAATATCGGAAGAGTAGGACTAGTCTTTAACAAGGAATCAAGCGGGCTAAAAGGGGTCATGAAATAGTTTTAGCTAGCAGAATTAAGGAGAATCCCAAAGCATTTTATTCTTATATAAGAAGCAAGCAGGTAACTAGAGAAAGGATTGGTCCACTAAAGGATAACGAAGGAAGGCTATATGCCGAACCTGAGAGAATGGGTGAGATTCTGAATGATTACTTTGCATCAGTGTTCACTGAGGAAAGGAACATGATGAGTGTTGAGATTAGAGATAGAAGTTTGATTAGTCTGGATCACATTGGCTTAAGTAGGGAAGATGTGTTGGGTATGCTAGAGGTTATTAAGGTGGACAAATCTCCAGGACCTATCCCAGGTTGTTGAGAGAGGTGAGAAAGGAAATTGCTGGGGCCCTGATAGATAACTTTGTGGCATCCTTAAATACAGGTGAGGTGCCGGAGGACTGGAGGGTAGCTTATTTTATCTCCTTGTACAAGAAGGGTAACAGGGATATTCCAGATAACTACAGACCAGTGAGCCTAACGTTGGTGGTAGGAAAGTTGCTGGAGAGGGTACTAAGAGATACGATCTATTTATATTTAGAAAAGAATGAGCTTATCAGTGATAGGCAACATGATTTTGTGCAGGGGAGATTGTGCCTTACCAACTTAATAGAGTTCTTTGAGGAAGTGACCAAGTTGTTAGATGAAGGAAGGGCTGTTGATGTCATATACATGGACTTTAGTAGGGCTTTTGATAAGGTTCCCTATTGTAGACTAATGGAGAAAGTGAAGTCACATGGTGTGCAGGGTGTTCTAGCTAGGTGGATAAAGAACTGGTTGAGCAACAGGAGACAGAGAGTAGTAGTTGAAGGGAGTTTCTCGAAATGGAGAAAGGTGACAGTGGTGTCCACAAGGGTCAGTGCTGGGACCACTGTTGTTTGTAATATACATAAATGATCTAGAAGAGGACACTGTTGGTATGATCAGCAAGTTTGCAGATGACACGAAGATTGGTGGAGTAGCAGAAAGCATAAGGGACTGTCAGAGAATACAGGAGGTTTAGACAGTAAATTGATCGACAGGTTTAGACAGTACATTTGAATTGGCTCAGGCTTGAAGGGCCGAAAGGCCTGTTCCTGGGCTGTGAATTTTCCTTCATTGTCACTGGATTAAATCCTAGAATTTTCTAGGAGAAAGTGAGGACTGCAGATTTTCCTGAAGAAGGGCTCATGCCCGAAACATTGATTCTCCTACTCCTTGGATGCTGCCTGACTTGCTGCTCTTTTCCAGCAACAAATTTTCAGCTCTTAATCCTAGAATTCCCCACCTCATGACATTGTGGATCCATCTACATCGCATGAACTGTGGCAGTTTAAGAAGGAGGCACACCACCACTTTCTCAAGGGCAACAAGGGACAGACAGTAAATACGAGCCCAGTCAACAATGCTTATGTCCCATTAGTAAATAAATAAAATGTTCTACGTCATCTGATCCATGATCATTTCTTACTATTGAAGCTAATCCATTTCGTACTGTTAAAGCTGCTGTTTTGAAAAGTCACATATCCCTGAATATTTAACTCTCTGTTTTGATCACCTATCTCTATACGGATGCTCTCAGTGCCCAAATACTGTACATAGAACGTAGAGCATTTTAGTGAAGTACAGGCCCATTGACCCTCGATGTTGCGCTGCTCTGTGAAACCAATCTGAAGCCTATCTCTCCTACACTATTCCATTCTTGTCCATATACGTATCCAATGACCACTTAAATGCCTGCAAAGTTGGTGAGTCTACAACTGTTGCAGTGCATTCCACAGCCCTATTATTCTGAGTAAAGAAACTACCTCTGACATCTGTCCTTTATCTCCCACCCCTCAATGTGAAGCTATGCTGCCTCGTGCTATCCATCACCATCTGAGGAAAAAGGTGTTCACTGTTCACTCTATCTAATCCTCTGATTATCTTGTATATCTCAATTTAAAAACTTCTCAACCTTCTTCTCTCTAACAAAAGCAGCCTCAAGTCCCTTAATCTTTCCTCAAAAGATTTTCCTTTCATACCATACAGCATTCTAGTAAATCTCCTCTGAACCTTTTCGAAAGCTTCCACATCCTTCCTATAACGTGGTGACCAGAACTGCATGCAGTACCCCAAGTGTGGCAGCATCAGTATTTTGTACAACTGCAGCATAACCTCATGGTTCTGAAACTCAATCCCTCTACTGATAAAAGCTTACACACCATATACCTTCTTAACAGCTATATCAACCTGGGTAGCGAATTTGAGGGATGTATGTACATGGACACTGAGATCTCTCTGCTCATCTACACTACCAAAAATCTTAACATTAGCCCAGTACTGTGCATTACTGTTACTTCAACCAAAGTGAATCACCTCACAGTTTTCTGCATTAAACTCCATTTGCCACTTCTCAGCCCAGCTCTGCAGGTTATCTAGGTCCCGCTGTAATCCATAACAGTTATGGATAGTTCCTCCTTTGGCACTATCCACAACTGTAATGACTTTCGTGCCATCTGGGTATTTACTAACCCATCCTTCAATGCCCTCATCCAGGTTGTTTATAAAAATGATAACAGCAGTGGCCTTAAAACAAATCCTTGCAGTACACCCCTAGTAACTGAACTCCAGGATAAATATTTTCCATCAACCACCACTCTCTGTCTCCTTTCAGCTAGCCAATTTCTGATTCAAACTGCCAAAGCTCCCTCAATTCCATGCCTCTGTATTTTGTGCAGTAGCCTACCATGGGGAACCTCTTCAAATACTGAAATCCATATACACCACATCAACAGCTTTACCCTCATCCACCTGTTTGGTCACCTTCTCAAAGAACTCAATAAGGTTTGTGAGGCATGACCTACCCTTCTCAAAATTGTGCTGACTATCCCTAATCAACTTATTGTTATTGAGAAGACTATAAGTCCTATCTCTTGTAATCTTTTTCAACACTTCAACCACAATCGAAGTAAGGCTCACTGGTCTATAATTACCAGGATTGTCTCCACTCCCCTTCTTGAACAAGGGAACGACATTTGCTATCCTCCAGTCTTCTGGCACTATTCCTGTAGACAATGATGACAGATAGATCAAAGCCAAAGGCTCTGCAACCTCCTTCCTGGCTTCCCAGAGAATCCTAGGATAAATTCCATCTGGCCCAG
The DNA here is from genome assembly GCF_020745735.1 of Hemiscyllium ocellatum. Classification (NCBI taxonomy): domain Eukaryota; kingdom Metazoa; phylum Chordata; class Chondrichthyes; order Orectolobiformes; family Hemiscylliidae; genus Hemiscyllium; species Hemiscyllium ocellatum. The sequence goes on along the minus strand of NC_083426.1, from coordinate 34,741,437 downwards.
GAAATTTACCTTTTGTCACACTTTCCAGAATTTCTAAAACCTCCTCCTTGTGAACCTCAATCCCATCTAGTCTCGAAGCCTGTTTCTCAGCCTTCTCCTCACAGCATTATCGTTTTCCAGTGTGAATACCAATGAAAAATATTCATTTAGCACATTCCCATCTCCTCGGCGTCCACACACAACCTCCCGCTTCTGTTGTTGATTGGCCCTAATCTTACTCTAGTCATTCTTTTATCCCTTTTAAAGCTATAGAAAGCTTTAGGGTTTTCCCTGATTCTATCCACCAACAACCTCTCATGTCCCTTCCTCGCTCATCTTAGCTTTCTCTTCAGGTCTTTCCTGGCTACCTTGTAACTCTTAATTGCCTTCACACCTCATCCTAACATAAGTCTTCTTCTTCCTCTTGACAAGAGATTCAACTTCCTTAGTAAACTACGGCTCCTGTGCTCGACAACTTTCTCCCTGTCTTGACAGGTTTATTCTTATTAAGGACACACAGTAGCTGTTGCTTGAATAAGCTCTATTTCTATTGTGCCCATCACCTCTTTCCCCATCCTGTGCATCCTAAAACTCATCAAATCACATCGTAACTGCCTTTACCCCAGCAGTAGCTCTTGCCCTTTGGTGTATACCTATTCCTTTCCATTGCTAAAGTAAACATAACTGAATTGTGGTCACTATTACTAAAGTGCTCACCTACCTCCAAATCTAACACCTGGCTGGGTTCATTACCCAGTATCAAATCTAATGTAGCCTCGCCCCTTGTTGGCCTGTCAACATACTGTGTCAGAAAACCTCCTGAACACAATAGTTAAAAACTGACCCAATCAAAGTATTTGAACTATCGTGTTCCCAGTTAATACTTGGGAAGTTGAAGTCCCTCATAACATCTACCCTGTCACTCTCGCTCCTATCAAGAATCATCTTTGCTATTCTTTCCTCTAAATCTCTGGAACTATTCAGAGGCCTATAGTAAACTCCCAACAGGGTGACCTCTCCTTTCCTGTTTCTAATCTCAGCCCATATTACCTTAATTGACAAGTCCTCAACTGTACTTTCTGCAGCTGTAATACTGTAGTTTGTATAGATTCATGCATTACAAATGTTCATTGGAAGAGATGCTGTTGTATAGTATATCAACAAAAATGCACAGCTTTGAAAGAAACAAAATGCATGACCAAACAATGAATCCATCTGTTATTTACATTTTTCCCCAAAGTAGTTGTCTTTATTTTCAAAGAATTAGAAAAGCAGTATCTTTCTTTTAAACAAGGTTTCTAATCATCGTATATTTATTTTCATTCACAGTTACTTACAAAAACAAGAGGATGCGGGTTCAGTCCGGCATTCAAAATGTTAAAAATGACAGGAAATAACAAATACCAATTCTAATGTTGAAAAAAGAATGTTTGACATTCAAGAAAGAATGTTTCATAAATCCACCCACACAAGATTGCTGCATCAACCAACAGCAGCCGAAAGGTTTCAGTATCATTTTAAAACATATTTTTGTTTTGATTTTGTTGGTAAACTTTTGAGTGCACAGTAGTTTTAGTCCAAAACACAATTTAGCAATTCCAAAGTACTGACGACCTTGTCATGTCTCAAATCATAGGTTCAGGCCATACATAGACTAAGCTTTTTTTTCACTGTGGATTTTGCACAAATGCTAATCTTGCAGTTTAAACATGTATCAGGTCTCAATCTGATTCTGGAGTATTACATCCAGGAGACGTACTCCCTGGAGACTGTCATCTCATAAAAAAACATAGGAAAAGTAGTCAACCTTTTATTCCCATTGAGCTCATTCTGACTTTCAATGAGATCATGGCTGATCTGGAACTAACACTAAGCACTTGAGCTTTACCATTTTAGTTAAAGCCTTTCAATAACAAGAAAACTAACAATCTCAAATGGAAGAAAATCAAGAATTGATAATCATCAATTGTTAATTATGCAAGATAGCTCCAAAATTTTAGTGCCCTTTGCATATAGAAATATTTCTTAATTTCATTCTTGTCATGTCCGGCTTCCAGTAATTTTTTAACAATGCTCCAAGTTTAGACTCCCCAACCAGCAGTAAAAAATCATCTCTATCTACCGTGTCTGTTCCTTTCATTACCTTAAAAACATCAATCTAACAACCTTTAATCTTCTAAATTCACCAGGAATACATTTAAAATTGTACTCTCTTTTCATAACTTAACCCTTGGAGATCTTCTATAACTAGACTACATTTAAGTCGTATGCCTTCTGAGGCTAATACGTGACTCTATTATTAGATACATCATAATCTAAGGATAGGGGTAAGACATTTAGGACTGAGATGAGGCAAACATTCTTCACCCAGAGTGTAGTGAGCATGTGGAATCTTCTGCCACAGAAAGCAGTTAAGATCAAAATTATTAAGGAATTTATTATAGTTCTTTAGGCTAAAGGGATTGAAAGATATGGGGAGAAAGCAGGAACAGGGCCCTGAGCTGGCTGATCAGCCCCAACCATACTGCATGGTGGAGCTGGCTCAATGGGCCAAATGGCCTACTCTTCCTCCTCAGATCCATGATTCTATTCACCCGAAGATTAGATGTCCCCCAGAGCTGTTCACAGTCATCTTGGTGTGGTCTAATTATTTTTTGTACAAATTAATGGCATTCTATTTTCTCAAAACACAAATGGCCACAAATGGTGGGCGGCACAGTGGCACAGTGGTTAGCGCTGTTGCCTCACAGCGCCAGAGACCCAGGTTCAATTCCCACCTCAGGCTGTGTGAGTTTGCACGTTCTCCCCGTGTCTGTGTGGGTTTCCTCCGGGTGCTCCGGTTTCCTCCCACAGTCCAAAGATGTGTGGGTCAGGTGAATTGGCCATGCTAAATCACCTGTAGTGTTAGATAAGGGATAAATGTAGGGGTATGGGTGGGTTGCACTTCGGCAGATCGGTGTGGACTTGTTGGGCCGAAGGGCCTGTTTTCACACTGTAAGTAGTCTAATTCCATTAGACTTGGAGATTTTTTTCAGATCTGTTTCTGAAATTTTAATGAACTAACTACCTGGACATCTTGGGGTTTTCTCTGTTTTTCAGCATTTCATTCTTTGAAGTATAACCTTGATCTGGTCAAAGACTCAAAGCAGACTCACAATTGCCTGAATTGAAATTCATTTGCCACAGTTTTGCTGATTCACTTAAGCTTATTTGTAATGTTATGCTTTCATTTGCATTGCTCACAATGCTGCCTATCATTGTGCCACTGGCAAAGTTGGATGTGTAGCTTTTTATCCCAAGAATATAAGTCGCTTATAATTATGCATCATGAAGGCCTCAGTCCATTTGGGACAGTAATCTTGTTTGTAATGTTATGCTTTCATTTCCATTGTTTACAGTGCTGCATATCATTGTGTCATTGGCAAATTTTGATATGTGGCTTTTTATACCAAGATATAAGTGGCACATAATTATGTATTGTTAAGACAGATCCATTTGGGACATGATTACTCACATCCTGTCTATTATCCGGACATGCTCCTTTCTTCCACTCAAAAATTTCCTAACCACATCAATAATTTTCCTTCAATGCCATATGCTTGAACAATGCCATATGCTACAATCCTATTTGGAAGAAAATTTATTAAAAGTCTGTAAAGATCTGTATAAATAATATTCCACTCTTTATTACGTCAGTCACCTCTTCAAAAAATGTCAAGTTTGTCAGCTATAGTTAAGGACTTATACACTTAATGGTAAGGTCCTAGGGAGTATTGCTGAACAGAGACCTTGGAGTGCAGGTTCATAGCTCCTTGAAAGTGGAATCACAGGTAGATAGGATAGTGAAGAAGCCGTTTGGTATGCTTTCCTTTATTGATCAGAGTATTGAGTACAGGAGTTGGGAGGTCATGTTGCAGCTGTACAGGACATTGGTTAGGCCACTGTTGGAATATTGCATGCAATTCTGGTCACCTTCCTATCGGAAAGATGTTGTGAAATTTGAAAGGGTTCAGAAAAGATTTACAAGGATGTTGCCAGGGTTGGAGGGTCTGAGCTACAGGGAGAGGCTGAAGAGGCTGGGGCTGTTTTCCCTGGAGCATCGGAGGCTGAGGGGTGACCTTATAGAAGTTTACAAAATTCCAAATCATACAAAATTATGATGGACATGTATAGGATAAATAGACAAAGTCTTTTCCCTGGGGTCGGGGAGTCCAGAACTAGAGGGCATAGGTTTAGGGTGAGAGGAGAAAGATATGAAAGAGACCTAAGGGGCAACTTTTTCACACAGAGGGTGGTACTTGTATGGAATGAGCTGCCAAAGGAAGTGGTGGAGGCTGGTACAATTGCAATATTTAAGAGGCATTTGGATGGGTATATGAATAGGAAGGGTTCGGAGGGATATGGGCTGGGTGCTGGCAGGTGGGACTAGATTGGGTTGGGATATCTGATCGGCATGGACGGATTGGACCGAAGGGTTTGTTTCCATGTTGTACATCTCTATGACTCTATGACTCTATGTGATCAGTCCTTTCAAAATTCCAAGCAGTTCCCAATTTTTACTCAGCTTATCCTTAAATATAAATTTATGAAAGATTCCAACTAGAGAGATTAGGCTAACTGGGTCATTAATACTTGGTTGACTTCCTTAGAGTGCAGTGACATGCACCACTTTCCAAAAGGAAGGATATTACAAATTGTGATAACTTAGGAAAATTGTAGGTATAGTTATGGTGTTCTTATCTATTTCCATTAGAGACTTGGGATGGAAACCATCGGTTTGAGGAATGTGTTATTCAATAATGTCATTATTTTTGCAATTAGTGTTAGTTTGTTTGCTTTAGTTTTTATGATTCCTGTCCCTGAATAAAAACGATTTTCCTTAGGATATCTGGCACACTGATTTATTATATAAGCACACACATGAAAAAAATCTTTCACTTTCAATATCATTATTATCAGTTTTAAAACAAACCACATTGCACCGAGCCTATATTTTTAAAAAAAAGACTTATAACATTTATCATGGTAATCTTTACATCCCTTACAAATTTTCTTCATACTCCTTTTTTGCAGGTCTTACCATCTGTTTTTATTACCTTCTACTGTTCTCTGCTTCTCTCCTGTTGTCAGGATCTGTATTCCTTTTGCATTTTTAATGCTTTCCTGGTTTCATTTTTAATTGCACCTTAACTTCTTTATTATCTATGGCTGTTGCTTTTGGCAAGCAGAGCTTATCTCTCTCAGGGCTCGCCGTGTACATTAATTAATATCATTTATCACTTTGTTTGATGCCAAATGTGAAATGTTCATAGTTTTAATCTTCTTGTAAAATTAATCAAGATAGTTTGACTCTGAGTCAAAGAGTTGTGACTTAAAGTTGTGATTGAGCACAAATTCAGGAACAGCCTCTAAATGGGTTCCTGGGTAATGTTACAGGATTGGAGATGTCACACCTTGGGGATGGCAATGGCTGGAATAGGGGTGCCAGTGATCAGTGGCCCAGTGTGGAGCGGGGGTACAGGCCCAGTGTGGAGCGGGGGTACAGGCCCAGTGTGGAGCGGGGGTACTGGCCCAGTGTGTAGCGAGGGTACTGGCCCAGTGTGGAGCGAGGGTACTGGCCCAGTGTGGAGCGAGGATACTGGCCCAGTGTGGCGTGAGGGGTACTGGCCCAGTGTGGCGTGAGGGGTACTGGCCCAGTGTGGAGCAGGGATACTGGCCCAGTGTGGAACGAGGGGTAGTGGCCCAGTGTGGAGTAGGGGGTACCGGCACAGTGTGGACCGAGGGTAGTGGCCCAGTGTGGAGCGAGGGTAGTAGCCCAGTGTGGAGCGAGGGTAGTGGCCCAGCATAGAGTGGGAGGTAGTGACCCAGTGTTGTGCGAGGGTAGTGGCCCAGTGTTGTGCGAGGGTAGTGGCCCAGTGTTGTGTGAGGGTAGTGGCCCAGTGTGAGCGAGGGTAGTGGCGCAGTGTGCAGTGGGGGGTAGTGGCCCAGTAAGGAGCGAGGGTAGTGGCCCAGTGTGAAGTGGGCGGTAGTGGTCCAGTATGGAGTGGGGAATAGTGGCCCAGTGTGGAGTGGGGAGTAGTGGCCCAGTGTGGAGTGGGGTGTAGTGGTTCAGTGTGGAGTGGGGAGTAGTAGCCCAGTGTTGGAGCGGGGAGTAGTGGCCCAGTGTGGAGTGGGGAGTAGTGGCCCAGTGTGGAGTGGGGTGTAGTGGTTCAGTGTGGAGAAGGAGGTAGTGGCCCAGTGTGGAGTGAGGTTAGTGGCCCCGTATCGAGTGGGGGGTAGTGGCCAAGTATAGAGTGGGGTGTAGTGGCCCAGTGTGGAGTGGGGGTAGTGGCCCAGGCTGCAGTGGGGGTAGTGGCCCAGTAAGGAGCGGGGGGTAGTTGCCCAGTGTGGAGTGGGAGTGCTGGCCCAGTTTGGAGAGGGAATATGGGCCCAGTGTGGATCAGGAACAGTGACTCAGTGTGGAGTGGGGTACTCGTCCAGTGTAGAGAGGGAATATGGGCCCAGTGTGGAGGGGGGATAGTGACTCAGTGTGGAGGGGGGGTACTGGCTCAGTGTAGAGCGGGGTAGTGGCTCAGTGTGGAGCGAGGGAGGGTAGTGGATCAGGGTGGAGGAAGGGATAGTGGCCCAGTGTGGAGCAGGGGGTAGTGGCCCAGTATGGAGAGGGGTGAAGTGGCCCAGTATGGAGTGGGGGGGTGGGTAGTGGCCCAGTGTGGAGCGGGGGTCGTGGCTCAGTGTGGAGTGGGGTGTAGTGGACCAGTGTGGAGTGGGGGGTAGTGGCTCAGTGTGGAGTGGGGTGTAGTGGCCCCGCATGGAGTGGGGGATAGTGGCCCAGTGTGGTGTGAGAGTAGTGGCCCAGCGTAGAGTGGGAGGTAGTGGCCCAGTGTGGAGCAGGGATTAGTAGCCTAGTGTGGAGGAAGGTAGTGGCCAAGTGTGGAGTGGGGGTAGTGGCCCAGTGTTGTGCGAAGGTATTGGCCTAGTGTGAGCGATGGTAGTGGCCCAGTGTGGAGCGAGGGTCGTGGCGCAGTGTGGAGTGGGGGGAAGTGGCCCAGTGTGGAGCGGAGGTAGTGGTGCAGTGTGGCGGGGGGTAGTGGCCTAGTGTAGAGTGGGGGGTACTGGCCCAGTGTGCAGTAGGGGTTAGTGGCCCAGTATGGAGTGGGGTGTAGTGGCTCAGTGTGGAGTGAAGGTAGTGCCCCAGTGTGGAGCGAGGTTAGTGGCCCAGTATCGAGTTGGGGGTTGTGGCCCAGTGTGGAGTGGGGGTAGTGGCCCAGTGTGGAGTGGGGATAGTGGTCCAGTGTGGAGTGGGGTGTAGTGGCCCAGTGTTGGAGTGGGGTGTAGTGGCCCAGTGTTGGAGTGGGGTGTAGTGGTCCAGTGTGGAGTGGGAATATGGGCCCAGTGTGGAACGGGGATAGTGACTCAGTATGGAATGGGGGTACTGGCCCAGTGTAGAGCGGGGTAGTCGCTCAGTGTGGAGCGAGGGCGGGTAGTGTCTCAGTGTGGAGCAAGGGATAGTGGCCCAGTGTGGAGTGGGGAACAGTGGCCCAGTATGAAATGGGGTGTAGTGGCCCAGTGTGGAGTGGGGGGTAATGGCCGAGTGTGGAGCGGAGGATGGTGGCCCAGTATGGAGTGGGGTGAAGTGGCCCAGGGTTAGTCAACCAGTGAGGTGCGAGGGTAGTGGCCCAGTGTGAAGTGGGGGGTAGTGGACCAGTGTGGAGTCGGGGGAGTGGCCCAGCGTGCAGTGGGGGGTAGTGGCCCAGAGTGGAGTGGAGTGCAGTGGTCCAGTATGGAGTGGGGGGGTTGTGGCCCAATGTGAAACGGGGTGTAGTGGCCCAGTGTGGAGTGAGGGTAGTGGCTCAGTGTGGAGTGGGATGTAGTGGCCCAGTGTGGAGTGAGGGTAGTGGCCCAGTGTGGAGTGGGGTGTAGTGGTCCAGTGTGGAGCGAGGGGTAGTGGCCCAGTGTGGAATAAGGGGTAGTGGCCCAGTGTAGAGCAGGAGGTAGTGGCTCAGTGTGGAGCGAGGGGTAGTGGCTCAGTGTGGAGCGGGGGTAGTTGCCCAGTGTGGAGTAGGGAACAGTAGCCTAGTGTGGAGTGGGGTGTAGTGGCTCAGTGTGGAGCGAGGGATAGTGGCCCAGTGTGGAGTGGGGTGTAGTGGCCCAGTGTAGAGGGGGGGTTAGTGGCCCAGTGTGGAGCAGGGGGTAGTGGCTCAATGTTGAGTGGGGTGTAGTGGCCCAGTGTGGAGCAAAGGTAGTCCCCCAGTGTGGTGCGGGGGTAGTGACTCATTGTGGGGGGGGTGGGGGGGGGGCGGGGGATAGTGGCCCAGCGTGGACCAGGGGGTAGTGGCTCAGTGAGGAGTGGGGGGTAGTGGCCCAGTGTGGTGTGAGAGTAGTGACCCAGCGTAGAGTGGGAGGTAGCGGCTCAGTGTGGAGTTGGGCGTAGTGGCCCAGTGTGGAGTGGGGTGAAGTGGCCCAGTGTGGAGTGGGGGTAGTGGCCCAGTGTGGAGCGGGGGTAGTGGCCCAGTGTGGAGCGGGGGTAGTGGCCCAGTGTGGAGCGGGGGTAGTGGCCCAGTGTGGAGCGGGGGGTAGTGGCCCAGTGTGGAGTGGAGAGTACTGGCCCAGTGTGGAAAGTGGGGTACTGGCCCAGTGTGCAGTGGGGGTACTGGCTCAGTATGGAGCGGGGTAGTTGCCCAGTGTGGAGTAGGGGATAGTAGCCTAGTGTGGAGCGGGGGTAGTGGCTCAGTGTGGAGCGAGGGATAGTGGCCCAGTATGAAGTGGGGTGTAGTGGTCCAGTGTGGAGTGGGGGGTAAGGGCCGAGTGTGGAGCGGGGGATGGTCGCCCAGTATGGAGTGGGGGGTAGTGGCCCAGTGTAGGGTGGGGGTAGTGGCCCAGCGTGGAGCAGGAGGTAGTGGGTCAGTGTGGAGAGGGGTGTAGTGCCCCAGTGTGGAGTGGGCGGTGGTGGCCCAGTGTGCAGCGAAGGTAGTGACCCAGTGTGGAGCAGCGGTTAGTGGCCTAGTGTGGAGGAAGGTAGTGGCTAAGTGTGGAGTGGGGGGTAGTTGCCCAGTGTGGAGTGGGGGTAGTGGCCCAGTGTTGTGCGAAGGTATTGGCCCAGTGTGAGCAAGGGTGGTGGTCCAGTGTGGAGTGGGGGGTAGTGGCCAAGTGTGAAGTGGGGGGTTGTGGCCCAGTGTGGAGTGGGGTGTAGTGGCCCAGTGTGGAGTGGGGGGGAGTGGCCCAGTGTGGAGCGAGGGTCGTGGCCCAGTGTGGAGCGAGGGTAGTGGCGTAGTGTGAAGTTGGGGGGTAGTGCCCCAGTGTGCAGTGGGATGTAGTAACGCAGTGTGTGCAGTGGGGGTAGTGGCCCAGTGTGGAGCGAGGGTAGTGGCCCAGTGTGGAATGGGGGGTAGTGGCCCAGTATGCAGTGAGGTGTAGTGGCCCAGTGTGGAGCAAGGGCAGTGGCCCAGAGTGGAGTGGGGGGTAGTGACTCAGGGTGTGCAGTGGGAGTAGTGGCCCAGTGTGGAGCGAGGGTAGTGGCCCAGTGTGGAGTGGGGGGTAGTGGCCCAGTGTGCAGTGAGGTGTAGTGGCCCAGTGTGCAGTGAGGTGTAGTGGCCCAGTGTGGAGCAAGGGCAGTGGCCCAGAGTGGAGTGGAGTGGAGTGCAGTGGTCCAGTATGGAGTGGGGGGGTAGTGGCCCAATGTGAAACGGGGTGTAGTGGCCCAGTGTGGAGTGAGGGTAGTGGCTCAGTGTGGAGTGGGGGGGGGGTAGTGGCTCAGTGTAGAGTGGGGGAAGTGGGCCAGTATAGAGTGGGGTGTTGTGGCCCAGTGTGGAGTGGGTACTAGTGGCCCAGTGTGGAGCTGGGATAGTGGCCCAGTGTGGAGTGAGGGTAGTGGCTCAGTGTGGAGTGGGGGGGGGGGGTAGTGGCTCAGTGTGGAGTGGGGGGGGGGGGGTAGTGGCTCAGTGTGGAGTGGGGGAAGTGGGCCAGTATAGAGTGGGGTGTTGTGGCCCAGTGTGGAGTGGGGACTAGTGGCCCAGTGTGGAGCTGGGATAGTGGCCCAGTGTGGAGTGGGGTGTAGTGGCTCAGTTTGGAGAAGGAGGTAGTGGCCCAGTGTGGAGTGGGGTGTAGTGGCTCAGTGTGGAGTGGGGGTAGCGGCCCAGTGTGGAGTGGGGTGTAGTGGCTCAGTGTGGAGTGGGGGGTAGTGGCCCAGTGTGGAGTGGGGTGTAGTGGCTCAGTTTGGAGAAGGAGGTAGTGGCCCAGTGTGGAGTGGGGTGTAGTGGCTCAGTGTGGAGTGGGGTGTAGTGGCTCAGTTTGGAGAAGGAGGTAGTGGCCCAGTGTGGAGTGGGGGTAGTGGCCCAGTGTTGTGTGAGGGTACTGGCCCAGTGTGGAATGAGGGGTAGTGGCCCAGTGTAGAGCAGGAGGTAGTGGCTCAGTGTCGAGCGGGGATAGTTTCCCAGTGTAGAGTAGGGAACAGTAGCCTAGTGTGGAGCGGGGGTAGTGGCTCAGTGTGGAGCGAGGGATAGTGGCCCAGTGTGGAGCAGGGGTGAAGTGGCCCAGTATGGAGTGGGGGGTAGTGGCCCAGTGTGGAGAGGGGGTAGTGACTCAGTGTGGGGGGGGGGTTAGTAGCCCAGCTTGGAGAAGGGGGTAGTGGCTCAGTGTTGAGTGGGGTGTAGTGGCCCAGTGTGGAGCAAAGGTAGTCCCCCAGTGTGGAGCGGGGGTAGTGACTCATTGTGGGAGTGGGGGTAGTGGCCCAGCGTGGAGCAGGGGGTAGTGGCTCAGTGTGGAGTGGGGTGTAGTGGCCCCGCATGGAGTGGGGGATAGTGGCCCAGCATAGAGTGGGAGGTAGTGGCTCAGTGTGGAGTGGGGCGTAGTGGCCCAATGTGGAGTAGGGGTAGTGGCCCAATGTGGCACGGCGTGTAGTGACCCAGTGTGGAGCAGGGGGTAGTGGCCCAGTGTGGAGCAGGGGTTAGTGGCCTAGTGTGGAGGAAGGTATTGGCCAAGTGTGGAGTGGGGGTAGTGGCCCAGTGTTGTGCGAGGGTAGTGGCGCAGTGTGGAGTGGGGGTAGTGGCCTAGTGTGGAGTGAGGGTAGTGGCCCAGTGTGAAGTGGGGTGTAGTGGACCAGTGTGGAGTGGGGTGTAGTGGCCCAGTGTGCAGTAAAGTGTAGTGGCCCAGTGTGGAGCGAGGTTAGTGGCCCAGTATCGAGTGGGAGGTTGTGGCCCAGTGTGGAGTGGGGTGTAGTGGCCCAGTATAGAGTGGGGTGTAGTGGCCCAGTGTGGAGTGGGGATAGTGGCCCAGTGTGGAGTGGGGTGTAGTGGTCCAGTGTTGGGTGGGGGTACTGGCCCAGTGTGGAATGAGGGGTAGTGGCCCAGTGTAGAGCAGGGGGTAGTGGCTCAGTGTGGAGTGAGGGGTAGTGGCCCAGTGTAGAGCAGGGGGTAGTGGCCCAGTGTGGAATGAGGGGTAGTGGCCCAGTGTAGAGCAGGGGGTACTGGCCGAGTGTGGAATGAGGGATACTGGCCCAGTGTGCAGCGGGGGTAGTTGCCCAGTGTGGAGTAGGGGATAGTAGCCTAGTGTGGAGCGGGGGTAGTAGCTCAGTATGGAGCGGGGGTACTGGCCCAGTGTGGAGCAGGGTACTGGCCCAGTGTGGTGTGGGAATATGGGCCCAGTGTGGAATGGGGATAGTGACTCAGTGTGGAGTGGGGGTACTGGCGCAATGTAGAGCGAGGTAGTGGCTCAGTGTGGAGCGAGCGAGGGTAGTGGCTCAGTGTGGAGCAAGGTATAGTGGCTCAGTGTGGACTGGGGGGTAGTGGCCCAGTATGAAGTGGGGTGTAGTGACCCAGTGTGGAGTGGGGGGTAATGGCCGAGTGTGGAGCGGGGGATGGTGGCCCAGTATGGAGTGGGGGGTAGTGGCCCAGTGTGGAGTGGGCGGTGGTGGCCCAGTGTGCAGCGAAGGTAGCAGCCCAGCGTAGAGTGGGGGGTAGTGGCCCAGTGTGGAGCAGGGGTTAGTGGCCTAGTGTGGAGGAAGGTAGTGGCTAAGTGTGGAGTGGGGGTAGTGGCCCAGTGTTGTGCGAGGGTAGTGGCGCAGTGTGGAGTGGGGGTAGTGGCCCAGTGTGGAGCAGGGGGTAGTGGCCCAGTGTGGAGTGGGGTGTAGTGGCCCAGTGTGGAGCAGGGGGTAGTGGCTCAGTTTGGAGAAGGAGATAGTAGCTCAGTGTGGAGCGAAGGTAGTGCCCCAGTGTGGAGCGAGGTTAGTGGCCCCGTATCGAGTGGGGGGTACTTGCCCAGTGTGGTGCAAGGGTAGTGGCCCAGCCTAGAGTGGGAGGTAGTGGCCCAGCAAAGAGTGGGGAGTAGTGGCCCAGTGTGGAGCAGGGGTTAGTGGCCCAGTGTGGAGGAAGGTAGCGGCCAATTGTGGAGTGGGGGTATTGGCCCAGTGTGGAGTGGGGCGTAGTGGCCCAGTGTGGAGTGGGGCGTAGTGGCCCAGTGTGGAGTGGGGTGTAGTGGCTCAGTGTGGAGTGAAGGTAGTGCCCCAGTGTGGAGCGAGGTTAGTGGCCCCGTATCGAGTGGGGAGTAGTGGCCAAGTGTGGAGTGGGGGTTAGTGACCCAGTGTGTGCAGTGTGGGTAGTGCCCCAGTGTGGAGCGAGGTTAATGGCCCTGTATCGAGTGGGGGATAGTGGCCCAGTGTGGTGCGAAGGTAGTGGCCCAGCGAAGAGTGGGGAGTAGTGGCCCAGTGTGGAGCAGGGGTTAGTGGCCCAGTGTGGAGGAAGGTAGTGGCCAAGTGTGGAGTGGGGGTTAGTGGCCCAATGTGGATGGAGTGTAGTGACCCAATGTGGAGTGAGAGTAGTGGCGTAGTGTGAAGTGGGGTGTAGTGGCCCAGTGTGCAGTGGCGTGTAGTGGCCCAGTGTGCAGTGGGGTGTAGTGATTCAGTGTGTGCAGTGGGGGTACTGGCCCAGTATGGAGTGGGGATTAGTGGCCCAGTGTGGAGCGGGTGTTAGTGGCCCAGTGTGCAGTGGGGGGTAGAGGCCCAGTGTGGAGTTGGGGTAATGGCCCAGTGTGGAGCGAGGGTAGTAGCCCAGTGTGGAGTGGGGGTTAGTGGCCCAGTGTGGAGCGGTAAGTAGTGGCCCAGTGTGGAGTGGGGATTAGTGGCCCAGTGTGGAGAGAGGGTAGTAGCCCAGTGTGGAGAGAGGGTAGTGGCCCAGTGTGAGTGGGGGGTACTGGCCCACGTGGAGCGAATGTAGCGGCCGAGTTTGGACCTGGGAATGGTAGTGGCCCAGTGTGGAGTGGGGGTAGTGGCTCTGTGTGGAGTGGGGGTAGTGGCCCAGAATGGAGCCAGCGGGGTAGTGGCTCAGTGTGAAGCAGGGGTAGTAGCCCAGAATGGAGCAGGCAGGGTAGTGGCCCAGTGTGAAGCAGGGGTAGTGGCCCAGTGCAGCAGGAGGGGGTAGCAGCCCAGTGATGGGGGTAGTTGCCCACTCCAAGAAAAGGGGTAGCAGCCCAGTGTGGGAGAAGGGGTAGTAGCCCAGTGATGGAGTTGTGGTCCAGTGATGTGTAGCAACCCAGTGCAGAGTGGGTGTAGCACCCCAGTGCGTGAGAAGTGTAGCAGCCTGGTGCAGGAGCATAGTGGTCCAGTGTGGACACATGGCAGCACAGTGCAGAGCAGGGTTAGCGTCCTGGTGTTGAAGGGGGATAGCAGGCCAGTGCAGGAGCAGGGATAGTGGCCTAGTGTGTAGTGTGGCAACAGGCAGTGGTCAGACCACATGGAGGCCCCATGCGGAGAACATTTGGAGAAAGACTGCAATGCTTGACTTTTTAACTTTGCTCCTTGATTTTTTTTCTGATCTATGTTTAAATTGTGTAGAGCTGTGAGATAATGCTTTTCTTTCTTTCTCTATTCTGTAACTAAGGATTGTACCGAGGTACATTTGTACCTAAGAAGGTGCTTTAAGTGGCAAAGTATAAGCTTTTCATGGCAATCATTTGAGTATATGTGACAATAAAGCTAATTCAGTTTAGGTCTGAGAATGTTCTGTCCTCTCAGGTGGATGTATTTCAAAGAAGAGGAAAATTCCTCCTTGATGTTGAGACCATTGGGTCAAAGCAACATCATCACAGCAGATCTCAGGTCACAATCACATTGCTGTTTGTGAGACTTTGTGTGCTAAATGAATATGTTATACATTACTGTAGAGACTATATCTCCGTAAAGTAATTAATGGGTTGTAAAAAACTTTGAGCTATCCTAAAATCATGATAAGCACCATATAAATGTCAGGCTTTCTTCATGTCAGCTCAATTTAAAACAACATTAACCACTACAGCTACAAGCATTAAAAGTCAATGTTACTGCTGAAGGAGAAAACTGGCATGTAGTGAATTGTCTCTGTTGGAGAAGGTTTTGGTTCTGGAAAGTTTAATGCTGAGGAGTGCTGCCCAATATAATCATGTCACCTAGTGATGATCCAGAGCAACTCTGAATCTTGAAGGAGATAGATGTATCATCCAAGTCCCCTTCATTATATATCGAACAATAGGCAGAATATTCACAGCCTAAATGACATGCACATCAATGAGTCAATTGGGAAAATAGGTTGAGAGTGGCAGAAATTAGATTCTCGGCATTGAGTAACAAAGCTTGATTCTCCAATTAAGACTTAAACAGTGAAATGGGAATTTTGCCAATGAGCAGGGAGGTATATTTGCATGTATTGGCATGTCATTATTTTCCCATCTCATCTCATTGATATACAGTTTCCTCTTAGGAACAGGATTAGACTATTCAGCCCATTAAGCCTGTTCTGCCACTTAATTCAATATGACTGATCAAATACTTGAATGTCTTTACTTACATTATGCCATAATCATTTTATGCCATTGATCAGAAATCTGCATAAATCTACACTTTCCCTTACCATTTAAGAAATACTCTGCACATCTGAAGTGAATAACTGCCATATTCTCGCCCACTCACCTAGCCTGTCCAAATCCTTCTAAAGATGTTTTACATCTTCCCCACAGTATACATTCCCTCTTAGCTTTGTATCACTTGCAAACGTTAAATATTACATTTGTTCCTCACTCCAAATCATTGATATATATTGTGAACAGCTGGGGCCCAAGTCCTGATCCTTGTAACACACCATAAGTCACAACCTACCAGCACGACAATGGTCCATTTATTCCTACTCTCTGCTTTCTATCTGTTAACTAATTCTTAATCCTCGCCATTCACTACTTACTAACTCATGTGGTTTTATTTTTATGACCAACTTGCTGTTAGGGATCCTATCAAAAGCATCTGAAAATCCAAGTGTACTCATCCATTGATTCTCCCTTACAAATTTTGTCGGTAACATTGTCAAAAGAAAACTCCAAGAAGTCTATCATACACAAATTCTCATTAAA
The DNA here is from genome assembly GCF_020745735.1 of Hemiscyllium ocellatum. Lineage (NCBI taxonomy): Eukaryota > Metazoa > Chordata > Chondrichthyes > Orectolobiformes > Hemiscylliidae > Hemiscyllium > Hemiscyllium ocellatum. The sequence continues at coordinate 34,726,092 of NC_083426.1, read as the reverse complement.
ACTCCATTCCGATTATGTTGAATCTGATTATTAATATCCAGGTGACACTTTATAACATCCTTTATAATAGCTATGAGCATTTTCCCTGCTACCGATGTACCGATCCACTCACTGGATAGACATTAGACAGTGACAATTCCCAGCATGAAAGTCAGAACAGCTACCTACTGACTCCAGCTCACTGCTTGCTCGTGTAGGCTTCCATCTTGTAGAACAGATACCAACATCCCAAGGGCATATCCCACATGGAACAACCACCCACACCCTATGTCTAATGTTTGCAATTTTTGAGATTTGTAACTCAGGTAGAAGTTCAGGTTGTATGTTTGCTTGCTGAGCTGGAGGGTTTGTTTTCAGACATTTTGTCACCATGCTAGGTAACATCATTAGTGAGTCTCCGGTGAAGTGCTGGAGGCTTTCTATCTATGTGTCATTGTTTGTTACAGTAGGTGATATCATTGCCGGTTCTTTTTCTCAGAGGTTGGTAAAATGATATCATCCACCGTAATAGACCAAGACACATAAATAGAAAGCGGGACAGAACACTGGGACAGAACACCAGTGAGCAAACTTACATTCAGTTTTGTAAGTGGGTTAAAGACATGCCATGAGGTTATGTGATGGCTGCAAAACACCATGGACAAAGTTGTAAGTTTGCTTGTTGAGCTGCAAGGTTTGTTCTCAGACGTTTCATCATCATACAGGTAACATCATCAGTGAGTCTCCAGTGAAGCATTAGTGGTATGTCCCATTTTCTATTTATGTGTTTAGGTTTCTTTGGGTGGGTGATAACATTTCCGGTTCTTTTTTCTCAGAGGATGGTAGATGGGGTCCAAATCGATATAATTCTGGTTGGAATGCCATGCTTCAAGGAATTCTCATGTGTGTCTCTATTTGGCTTGTCCTAGGATGGATGTGTTGTTCCAGTCAAAGTGATGTCCTTCCTCAGTGTATGTAAGGACGCTAGTGATAGTGGGTCATGTCTTTTCATGACTAGTTGATGTTCATGTATTCTGGTGGCTAGTTCTCTGCCTATTTGTCCGATGTTGTGTTTGTTACAGTCCTTACAAAATATTTTGTAAATGACATTTGTTTTGCTTATTGTTTGTTTAGGGTCTTTTAAATACAGTCGCTGCTGTTTAAGTATGTTGGTAGGTTTGTGGGCTACTAGGATGCCAAGAGGTCTGAGTAGTCTGGAAGTCATTTCAGAAATGTCTTTGATATCAGGGAGAGTGGCTGGGGTTTCTGAGTGTGTTATAGCTGCTTGTTTGGGTTTGTTGCTGAGAAATCGGTAGACTGTGTTTATTGGGTACCCATTCTTCTTGAATACTTACAAGACAATCCTGCCTTCAGTGTTGCATTTTGGACAGTGGATAGCTGGTTTATTTGTCAGCTGCTGGCAGAATATGTGGTGTACAGGGATAGATGCCCATCTCATGGATTTGATCAGACTGCATCTCAGGCCTCCTTGCTTGTTCTCTTAGTGCTCATGTATTTCATGCCTGACTGGATGCTCACAGAACTTAAAGGCTCACAACACTTCTGTCTTGCCTTGCCTTTTAGCACCGAAACAAAGAGAGACAGTTCAAAATGACTGTCAGCAATGATTGGTCAAAGAGGTGGATACGTTGCTATGTGACAGTGTCTAAGTCAAACTCATACCTGCACCATGTACCAACAGCACATGTGGTGAACACACTGTATGTGATTGAAAGAACTGGCCACATTTCCAAAATCGAAGGGGAATAGTCTTCAGTCATGCCAAGGGAAATTTCTGTCAGACAGGAGGTACTTACACAGTAATTCAAGGGCAGCATCTAATGTCAATCCAAGGTCTGAAAATGGTCAGTTGGCTGCCTGGGGCAGTCAGTATCTGGGGGCCTGCAATCATGCAGTCCAGGAGTCAGCCAAGGTTAGTCCACTGGTGTGATGCAACTGTTTCAGGGAGTCATGTTAAGCCAGTCAGGGAGCCTAACAAAAGTCAGTCATAAATCTGATCACTCATCAACTGAGGCTGTCCATCCAAGTCAGTCAGGGATTTGCTTGACTGTTTAGGTCTCACGGTCAAAGGGGATTATCAGGGCCTACTGCTGTGGCAGGGAGGCTCTGTGAATTGGATGCAGCATGCTGGATGGTATAAGGAGAAATTGTTGTGAGCAATATTCCTTCAAAGTTGCAGGCACAACTGCTGTGAGGATCTACATACAGTTATTGGTGTGCTAGCACCCGTTCTCTGTATTGTCTTCTCATCCTGGAAGTTACAAAGGGAAAAAGAAATTAGCAGAAATGCTGGGTGTGAAGGGGAAGACAATGATGATATCATTAAGGATATGGATTATTGCAGGGATGTCTCATTGACTTTGGCAACAAAACTGAGTATAACTAGGAGACAGTGCAGCATGATGGTTAGCATGGACTGGAGCTCAGGGATAATATTGGGAGATGCAGCAGTATTTCATACATGTGTGTGTGAATGTGTAGTAGTTCAACAATGAGTACAAGGAAGAAAGGAAGTTAAAGTTTCAGGCAATTCTTAATTACCAGGATGAGCCTTCCCAACACAGGCAAATCCTAAATATGCAATGGAAATGGTGGCTGTGCAAACACCTGGAGTAGGGGAATCAATGCCTTTCTGTATGAGCATGCAGGGTCTATCTGTGACTGATGTGAGGACATTCAAGGGACAATTGCAATTCAGGTATCCCCTATTTTTCAAATGTTCGCTTTATGCAATTTCGCTTTTATGAAAGACCAGCATTAGTATCTGTTTTCGTTAAGCAGAAGAGGATTTTCGATTTTAGAAAAAACAGTGATACTTTTTCCCACATAAATCATGCACTTTTGCTTTACACCATTGCCAGCTTATGAAAGGTTTCCTGGAAACGCTCTACTTTTGGATAGCATGGGCTACCTGTAATTAGGCACGTTCACAGTTCAAGTAGAGATCATAATATCCTATATATGAAATGCACTCTGTTTGCAACAGTGTGGGTTACAGATCCTTATCACAAACTATCTTGACCTTGTCATAGGTTATTACAAATTCCACATTTGTCATCTGTGAAGCAAAAATAATCACAAGTGACCTTAAATGTAGCATCTGTGGGCCACAATTCCTCAAAACAATCTGGGAACTAAATGATTTGCACAAAGGCGTAGACTCGATATTTCTTCCAATTTGAACTGTATACATCCACCAAGATGCTGGTATTTGCAAAGCTGCCTTTCTTGGGTGAGTGGTGGGGGGAGCAAGGTATCAGTAATTATGCCTCACTTACAATCTTTGACTGTATTTGTACAACATGGCTGCATACATTGGATTAAGATTCAGCATCTGACGTCCATGTAATAAAGTCTCTATGGCCCTCTTTGTCAGAGTTCTCCATGCCTAATCTATGAAGAAGATTGTTAAACCATGATTTGGAGGTGCCAGTGTTGGACTGGAGTGTGCAAAATTAAAAATCACACAACACCAGGTTATAGTCCACCAGGTTTATTTGGAAGCATTAGCTTTCGGAGCGCTGTTCCTTCATCAGGTGGTTGTGGAGAATAAGATTGTAAGATGCAGAGTTTATAGCAAAGATTTACAATGTAATGTAACTGAAATTATATATTGGAAAAGACCTGGATTTTTGTTAAGTCTCTCAACCTTTAGAATGACTATGTTGGTTTCAGTTCTATCATATGTAAATCCCATAACTTTTTTTAGAAGTTACATTCTCGAGTGAAGTTAACAATAGGTGCCTTTAGTATCTGTCTCATTCTTGGACATATGCACCTCCATCAAGGATGGTCACTTCAGCAACTCACTCTACCGCAAGCCCACGGATAACCTCACGATGCTACACTTCTCCAGCTTCCACCCGAAACATATGAAAACAGCCATCCCCTATGGACAAGCTCTATGCATACAGAGGATCTGTTCAGATGAGGAGGAACATGATGGGCATCTGGAAGTACTCATGGATGCCTTCATAAGAATGGGGTATGATGCTCAACTCATCGACTGCCAGTTCCGACGTGCCACAGCAAGAAACTGCAATGACCTCCTCAGGAGACGGACATGAGCTGCAACCGACAGGGTACCCTTTGTTGTTCAGTACTTCCCAGGAGTTGAAAAGCTACGTCATGTTCTTCGCAACTTGCAAAGCATTATCAATGAGGATGAGGACTTCACCAAGACCTTCCCCACACCTCGGCTTCTCACCTTTAAACAACCACCAAACCTCAAACATATCATTGTTCACAGCAAACTGCCTGGCCTTCAGGACAACACCATACAACCTTGTCACGGTAGACGCTGAAAGACATGTCAGAGTGTTGACACGGATACCACCATTACATGTGGAGACACCATCCACTATGTAGGCAGCAGGTACTCATGTGACTTGGCCAACATTGTCTATCTCATACGCTGCAGGCAAGGATGTCCTGAGGTATGGTTCATTGGCAAGACTGAGTAGAAGCTACAGTAACGGATGAATGGACACCGCACAACAATCAACAGACAGGAGTGTTCCCTCAGTTAGAGAACACTTCAGCGGTCCGGGACATTCGACTTCAGACCTTTGGGTGACCATCCTCCAAGGCGGACTTCGGGACAGGCAACAATGCAAAGTGGCCAAGTAGAGGCTAATAGCTAAGTGCAGTACCCACGGGGTTGGCCTCCACTGGGACCTTGGGTTCATGTCACGCTACAGGTGACCCACTGCACTAGACACACGCAAACAACACATGCACACCAACACTCACACCCACCCACACCCTCTCATAGACTTATACCCATTTACACTCACACTCACACACATACACACACTCTCATAAATCTCCCCCCACACACACACACCCACAAGCACATACACACATATACTTTTGTGGGGTGAATTTGTGCTTGCAGAATTATATTTTATTTTGCTGAAAAACTACATGAAACTATACTCCACAACCACCTGATGAAGGAACAACACTCCGAAAGCTAGTGCTTCCAAATAAACCTGTTAGACTATAACCAGGTGTTGTGTGATTTTTAATGATGTTAAACCATTATTTATAATTGACGCAAATACTGACTGCTCACATTACTAAAAACATGTTCTGGTATTATCCTTATATAAGATCAATGTTTTTGAACAGATTCCAAGTCCACACTTCTAGTGAGTGCTTTATTTCTGTTAAACGCACTTCATAAAATTCCCAGCCCACTGATTTCGAGCTGCCCCTATTTATACAATGAATTCATGCCCAATTAATTGTACTTAACACTTTCCCGTTGTGCTATTAGGTCTCAGGGATCCTTTCAGTTTTATTGGGCAATAACAGATCTTTTGTTTCTTTATAAATACATCAATGTTTATAATTATTAAAAAGACACCAGATTATATTTCTATTCTTTTATTTCCACATTACATTTCCAAGTATCGTTTTGCTAGTACATCCATCAGTTTCTTATAGTTTCCTACTCTCTTTGTAAAAGAATCACATTACTGACTGTTGCTTTCCATTCACTTCTACTTTGGAGAATTCCTTGTTCTTTAGCTAAAAATCACACAACGCCAGGTTATAGTCCAACAGGTTTAATTGGAAGCACACTAGCTTTTGGAGTGACATTCCTTCATCAAGTGGTAGTTCTTTAGCAACTGTGTTGTAACTGCAGTAACAATCCATAGACTTTTTCATGCGTACGTTGTGTCAAGTGTAGTGAATTATCATTGACATAGCACTCAATGGGCATTGCTGCTGCTTCCCTTTGTAAAACTACTTCTAATATTTCCACTGAGAAAATGCCATACCTGCTGTGTCATCAAGAGTTTCTGCTGGCAAGACACTTCACACCTGATCTTTTTAACTTTTTAACTTCCCAAGTTAAAGAGCAGCATCTATTTCCTTTACCCACAACAAAAATGATAAACCCTCCTGCACTTGAGACCCCATCACAGAGTTTTGCCTAAGAAGCATTTATAAAATAAAAGTTTACTTTCTCTGGCATCTCCCAATAACAAAAATTTCAAAACACAATGCTCCATTTTAATTTTTCCTATGCCTTGTTTACCCAAGTCACATTTTCCACCTTGGAAATTTTCATAGTTCGACTCAATGCTCATACTTCAAAACCAGCATCTGGCCAGGTTAAGATGTCCAGCCGGTGCACCTATACAGGTACATTTTGCAATTCCTCAATTTCAGTTTTGGGAGTCATTGCATAATTTTGTCAGGCTATACTTGGAGGCTAACATTTGGGGCCAACATTTTCCAGAAAGGATTGCTGATGCAAAGTGACACTCAGCCTATTCTGTTAGATTTCCAATCCAAAGTACTTAAAAGTCCCAGATTGATTTGGAGATGCCAGTGTTGGACAGGGGTGTACAAAGTTACAAATCACACAACACCAAGTTATAGTCCAACAGGTTTAATCGGAAGCATTAGCTTTCGGAGTGCCACTTGTTTATCAGGTGGTTGTGGAGCGCACAATTGTAAGACACAGAATTTATAGCAAAAGTTTACAGTGTGATGTAACTGAAATTATACATTGAAAACTACCTTGATTGTTTGTTAAGTCTCTCATCTGTTAGAATGGCCATGATGGTTTCACTCTTTCATATGTAAATCACAAAACTTTTTAAAAGAAGTTACATTCTCAGCTTAACTGTAACAATTGGTGCCAGTGCAGATAAGATGTTGAAGGTGTTAGCTCCCCCCCCCCCCCCCCCCCCCCCCCCCCCCCGTTTTCCCTGTCTATGCCATAATCTAAAAAGTGAGTTAACATAGTCTTACGTGAATTCATGGAGTTTTTGAGCAAAGTACAATGTAACTCTGCAAGTACAAATTCACCTCACAAACGTATATGTGTATGTGTCCTTTTGATTTGTGTGTCTGTGTGATGGGGGTTTGTGAGTGTCTGTTAGAGAGTGGTATATGTGTGTGTGTGTGAATGTAAAGTGATCTAAGTCTGTGAGAGGGTGTATGTGTGAGTGTGTGTGTCTGTAGGAGTGTGTGTGTCTGGGGTGGGGGGACTGTGAGTGTCTGTGAGAGAGAGTGTATATGTGCATGTGTAAAGTGTCTAAGTCTGTGAGAGGATGCATGTGTGAGTGTGGGAGTGCATGTGACTGTAGGAGTGTGTTTGTGTCTAGGGTGGGGGTTGTGAGTGTCTCTGAGAGAGAGTGTATATGTGTGTGTGTGTAAAGTACCTGAAGCTATGAGAAGATGCATGTGTGAGTGTGGGAGTGTGAGTCTGCAAGAGTGTCTGTGAGTGTCTGTGTGCGTGTCTGTGTATAGGAGTGTCTGTGTGTGTGTATAGTGCACTAGTGGTCACTTGTAGTGTCACCTGTAGTGTGACATGAACCCAAGGTCCCGGTTGAGGCCCTCCCTATGGGTACCGAACTTAGCTATCAGTCTCTGCTCGGCCACTTTTCGCTGCTGCCTGTCCCAAAGTCCACCTTGGAGGATGGTCACCCGAAGGTCCGAGGTCGAATGCCCTGGACCACTGAAGTGTTCTTCAACTGGGAGGGAACAGTCCTGTCTGTTGATTGTTATGCGGTGTCCATTCATCCGTTGCTATAGCCTTTGCTCAGTTTCACCAATGTACCATGCCTCAGGGCATCCTTGCCTGCAGCGTATGTCTAACTTCCAATTTTGAATTCTGATTTAAGCTCATTTATGTTAATGTATTCAAATTAATTGTTCCCATCTCACAAAAATTAATTTGCCTGCATCATAAAGATGCCTGTTTGCTGCCATTCATATTGCCAGTAAAACATGAGTCTCCTTTAAACTGAAGGCAATTCAATTGTAATAAGATGGACCTTACTAAAAAGACCAAACTCTAGAGGTATTATTTAGGTCATATATACATTTATTCATCTTCCAGAGTGTTCTCACTGCATTTGCTGCTTCTCTTCAAATATAAAGAAGCATTTTACCCTAAAACTGGTCTCTCTGCAGAAATACAGTTTTAATATCAATTGGTCTATGTGTCCAAGCATTTGTTGCTAACAAAACTAAACAAAACTTTCAAAACAGCTTTTCATGCTGTTGTGAACCCACTGTTATATCTTGCTCCTACAATTTTTCTTCAAACTTCATGACATTAGGTCTGCTTTAGCCTTATCTGAAGAGCTGTTTACAATGCACATTGTCCAATATAATAGAGTTGGGGGATTTTCCCCTGTCAGGCAACTCTGAGCACAACTCAAATTCTTTCCAGCTCTGCAGTTCTCATTGTTTGCATCTTTTCTTATTTATCTTATCGTTTATTTGTGGCCACTAAGGTCTCATGATCACATAGACCTCTGCTTGGAGTGATATTCCTGATGTGTCCAATATTTCTTGACCTTGCTCAACTATGCCCTCCACCTTGCCTTCTATTTTCTTTCTGGACTGTTACTGTTTGTGATCCCTATCCTACTAATATAATTTATGTCAACAGCCCATGTTCTCTTTTGAGGGGCATGTTTGCTCCCTATTCCACTATTTGAGTTTACACTGTATTCTCTTGCCTTCCATCATTGTGCTTCTTATTTCCAGTCCATTTACCCACCATCCTGCCCCTCATACAGTGTATTCATCTGTCTTCTATATTTTCTAGAGGTCTTACCTGCTCTTCTTATAATGGTTCTATTCCTTCATTGTCTGGACCCTTCTGGTAAATACCTAACTTTCAGAAATGAATTGTCCATCATCATACAAAATATCAGTTGTGGCAATTTGATCCTCAAAGACTTGTGCCTTTTGGATTTGAGAAGTACCTGATACTTTGTTATTTTCCATAACATCTTTAGAATCTGAAAATGTGTTGTCTAAATCAAGGAGCATTAAAAAATGTATCTGGACAGTCTGTATCCTTTGTTGCACATTTATTGTTTTCCAGTCTTGACAATAATTTGAGTTATGTGGGATTATAAGAAAAGGCTGGGTAGGTTGAGACTTTTTTTCACACAGCATAAGGGGTGACTTACAGAGGTTTATATAATCATGAGGGGTATAGGTAAGGTGAATGGCAGTTGTCATTTCCTTAGGGTGGGGAGTTCAAGACGATGGGGCATATTTTTTAAGGTGAGAAGAGAAAGATTTAGAAAAGACGTGAGGGGCTTTTTTTTTACACAGAGCGTGATTCATGTGTGGAATGAACTTTCTGAGAAAGTGGTGGATGTAGGTACAGTTACAACATTTAAAAAGTACATACATGAATAAGAAATGTTTGGAGGATATGAGCCAAGTACAGGCAAGTAGGAGTGGTTTAGTTTGGGATTATGTTCTGCATGAACTGTTTGGTCCAAAGGGCCTGTTTCTGTGCTGTATGACTCTATGACTCTGTAACAATCTTCCTCTTTAAGCCCATTTTTCTTAAAATAAACCATATCTCCCTGATTGAAAATAGATTCTGATAGACTGACTTCATATTTTCATGCTCACCAAATTCATGCTGAGAATTCAACTTTAATTAAAGCCTGAATGCATTGCTAAGATGCTAGAATGACTTATTTGGTATTTCTTTGGTATTTTTTACAAATCTCAAAAACTCTTACATCTCTTCTATGAATTATTGTACTCCACATCCTCATTTCTACATCCTTTATTGAAATGTTTAACCTTTATGTCACTGGTTGCTCCAAGGATCCCAAGAGGAATCTGTGTGGTTCTGAATCGAATCTGAATCCCATACCATTGATCCACTAGTGTATCACCATTGTTACTGATGAAGTGTGACACACTCTGAAGAGCTGTGCAAGGCAGGTGAGAATATTGAGAAAGAGGAACACCACCTTCTACATGATAGTGTATTGTAGCGTCACATGCAATTAAGCCAGACAGGACATATTGACACCCAGTTGGGTGCAGTTAGCACGTATCGGTTGCAAATTTGTTGCTGCTCAAAAGGCAACAGTCCATGTTTGGTTCCACCTGTAAATATATGTTCTGTTTGTAATTCTTTGCTTTTGCTGTAAGTGAATAAAAGTGAATGCTTTAACAATGTGAAAGATTTCCAGTACGTGATGCTCTCACATTGAATACCAAGAGGATGTTGGGCTACACCGGGCTTTGGGGAAAGAGTAGCACTTCCTTTGACAGAGTTCTAAGATGGGATACTGGTCAGGACAGGAGGACTGGTATCTTGTGTATAACTTGGTTTGCAATGTGATCTCCCTAACTCTAACCCAATCACACCCATACAGTCAATGTGCCCTGAGATCTCTTTCCTTTCGGTTCCCTTCCCACTACACGCATGATGACCGGCAATTTTTGTCTGTCAGTGCTTGACCTGTTGCCAGCACTGGGATTCCCAGGAGGTTCTAGTAGTGGTGAGTATCTTCACTTCCAGCAAGAGGGAAGATAGGATAGACAGATGCACCGGAGAGGTGTGGTACACAGGAGAGTACCAAGAATGGTGTGGAGGTCATGGAGAGAAAACTTTCATGAAACCCACCAAAATTGACACTCAGTGGATTTCTGGTAAAATTTATTATGAGATAAACTGCATCTTGTTTAAAACAAAGTCCTCTTCTCATTAGGATACCGAATAGTTTTCATCTACCACACAAACCAAATGGGATCTGTCAATCCGAACTTAAGAGGCAGCAAAACTACCTTGTGGTTTCTAATAGTCCAGATAATAACATAATGGGCAGTGCAGAGGATTCATTCCTAGCCAGAATACTAAAGGTTCCAGGTGAAACAGTCCCAGGCAAATATATCTCTGTTGATTGTAAACAGATTTGGAACTATTGTATTCAATTCTAACTGTACATCATAACCTTAAATGATACATGTCTTCTGGATATGCTAAGGTGTTTCATTAACTATATATCATTCCTCTATGGCAACCTGTTCCTCTAATGCTAGCCCAATTCTTCCAGACAGAATCTAACCATAGCCCCTTGATATTGATTGTCATTACCCTCACTCAATCCCCCACTATCAATATCTATTGACTAGAAACCGAACTAGACTAGTGAAATAAATACTGTGGCCACAAGGGAAGGTCCAAGCTAGAAATCCTGGAGCAAACAATTCACCTTCAGACCACCCCCCTGAAAAATCTGTCCAATACCTACAAGGCAGGAATGTGATGGTGTACTCCCCACTTGCCTGGATGAGTACAGTTCCAACAACACTCAAGAAGTTTGATACTATTCAGGATAGGTAGTCCACTGAATCTGGTTTGATTTGATTTATTTATTGTCATGTGAATTTTGTTAGAAAATACAGTGAAAAGTGTTGCACAGTGTCACCACTCTCTAGCGCCATCTTAAAACACAGAAAAAAACCCCATAAAATATAAAGGCACAAAAGGGAAGAAATAAAAAATGTGTCCACCTTTACAGTCCTTCTTGTTAACTGTTCCATCATAGGCCTTGGGCCTGGTACCTTTCACTGTGCTGCTGCCATTGGAACGAATGTTGCTAGCCTTTGGCGCCATCTTGCCTCTACTGACACCCTCACCATTATGCGTCATCATAGAATCCCAACAGTGTGGAAGCAGGCCATTTGGCCCAACAAGTACACACTGACTTGCCAAAGAGTAACCCACCCAGACCCATTCCCCTGCCCTATTACTGTACATTTGCCCCTAAATAATGCATCTAACCTATACCTCCGTAAACACTATGGGCAATTTAGCATGGCCAATTCACCCTAACTTGCACATCTTTGGATTGTGGGAGGAAACCGGAGCACCTGGAGGAAACCCATGCAGACACGGGGAGAATGTGAAAACTCCACACAGACAGTCGCTTAAGGCTGGAATCAAATCCGAGTCCTTGGTGCTGTGAGGTGGCAGTGCTAACCACAGAGCCACCATGCCGCCCATGGTCCTTGGTGGATCATGCCAATGCAGACACCATTAATTCCATCCAGTACAGCACTGGCCCAAACATGACTCCATTGCTGCTGTGAGTACACTTTGAACCCACATTGCCATTGCAACCACTGCTGATGCCGTTGGATCTTGTACTGGGCCCAGATTCACCTCTGCTGCTGCCTCCAGGAGTCTGTATTGATCACATATGCTGCCAGGAACCCAAACTCACCTCCTCAGCAGTAGCCACAAAGTAGCATGGTGACCATTTTGGCAATGCAGACACTGCCGGGAATGTAAACCTGCCTCTGACGCCATTACCATGATGCCACTGTTGCCATCACTGAGTTCTTCACCAAGAGGTCAGTAAAATAAAATTGAAGAGAAAAAAAACATGAGAGCAGTATGAGGGGTGATATTATAGAGGTTTATTAAATCATGAGGGTCAGTAGACAAGGTCTTTTCCCTGAGGTGCAGGAGTCCAGAATGAGAGTGCATAGGGTAAGAGGGGAAAAATTTAAAAGGCACTTAAGGGGAAACTTTTTCACGCAGTGAGTGATGTGCTTATGGAATAAGCTGCCAGAGAAAGTGGTGGAGGCTGGGACAATTACAGCATTTAAAAGCACCTGGATGGGTATATGAATAGGAAGGGTTTAGAGGGATATGGGCCAAGTGCTGGAAAATGGGACTAGATTAGGTTGGGATATCTCGTCATCATGGATGAGTTGGACTGAAGGACTGAAGCACTGTTTCTGTGCTGTACATCTCTATGACTCTAAAGGAGATAGAAAGAAAAACAATTGAAGAGAAAATCGAATAGAGCAGACGAGCCCCAGGCTCAGAAGCCTCCACCGCCATCTTCCCAAAATTGGCCAAACTGACATCTTATTTGCTAACATTCCCTTCAACTACCAATGATGCTCAGTAGCAGCAGTTTGTACTAGTTACAAATACAATGCAGAAATTCATCAAGACTCCTTGCACAGCATCTTCTATCAAAAAGGACAAGTGCAGCAGACATGAGAGCACCGTTGACTGCAAGTTCACCTCCAAGCAACTCACCAACTTAACTTGGAAATGTATTGCTGTTCCTGACTCAAACCCTGAAACTGTCCTGACCAGCTCTGTTGGTGTGCTTACACTAAGTGAACTACAATAGATCAAGGAGACATCTGTTGTGCCAGCACTTCCTCATGATCATGAGCAATAACTGCTATCCAAGACCATTTCCCCTGGGAGGGACATTTGATAATGCTTTTTGGGAGGGTTTAAACTAACTCAACAGGGGGATGGGAACCTAAATTGTAGTTCCAGTGTTCAGGAGGTTGAAAGTAGTGAGGTCGAAATGAGGTTTCGAGGTCGCAAGAGTTCACCAACAAGCAGAAAGGTGGTTTGGAGTGTCTACTTCAATCTGGAATCTGGATTAAGTTGGGTGAACTTGCAGCATGGTTTGGTATCTTGGATTTCGATGTTGTGGCCAGTTTGGAGACATGAATAGAGCAGGTTCCGGGCTTTAGATGTTTCAGTAAGAACAGAGAAGATAGTGAAAGAGGGGGAGGTGTTACTTCGTTAGTCAAGGACAGTATTATGGTGCAGAAAGGACATTTGAGGACTCATCTACTGAGGTAGTTTGGGCAGAGGTTAGAAACAGGAAAGGAGAAGTGGCCTGTTGGGAGATTTCTATCAGCCTCCAAATAGTTCCAGAGATGTAGAGGAAAAGATAGCAAAGATAATTCTGGCTAGGAACCAGAGTAACAGGGTAGTTGTTATGGGGGACTTTAATTTTCCAAATATTGATGGCAATACCATAGATCAAATCCTTTAGATGGGTTAGTTTTTTTTCAATGTGTGCAGGATGGTTTCCTGACACAGTATGTAGACAAGCCAACAAGGACGAGGACGCTTTGGATATGCTACTGGGTAATGAACCTAGCTAGGTGTAAGATTTGGAGGTAGATTAGCACTTTGGTGATGGTGACCACAATTTGATTCTATTTACTTTAGCAATGGAAAGGGATAGATGTACAAAGCCTGCCTTGAGAAGTTTTCCCCCTGTCTTTACAAGAATCTCAGGGAGTCCCTCTCCCACTGCAACTTCCAGGTCATTTCCTCTGCCCTGAAGCTCTTCAACCATGTCCTGAAACAGACTTGCTACCACAGCCACATTTGCTTTCTCAGTGCCTGCCTCCGTACTTCGGATGCTGCCTGAACTGCTGTGCTTTTCCAGCACCACTCTAATCCAGAATATAAAGCAGTTCAAGAGTTATTGCTGCGGGAAAGGCAATATGATGCAATTAGGCAAGATTCAGAATGCATAGAATGGGGAAAGAAATTACAGAGTTGGGCACAATTGAAATGTGTAGCTTATTCAAGAAACAGCTACGGCGTGTATTTGATAAATAAGTATGGCAGGGAGGAAATGGTTGAGCAAGGGAGCTGTGGTTTATTAAACATGTTGAACCTCTTGTCGAAAGGAAGAAAAAGGCTTAAGTTAGGATAAGACGTGAAGGCTCAGTTAGGGCGCTTGAGGGTTACAAGTTAACCAGGAAAGACCTGAAGAGAAAGCTAAGAAGAGCCAGGAAGTGACATGAGCAGTTGTTGACAGGTAGGATCAAGGAAAACCTTAAAGCTTTCTATAGGTATATCAGGAATAAAAGAATGACTAGAGAAAGATTAGGGCCAATCAAGCATAGTAGTGGGAAGTTCTGCGTGGAGTCTGAGGAGGTAGGGGAAGCATTAAATTAATATTTTTCATCAGTATTCACACTGGAAAAAGACAATGTTGTTGAGGAGAACACTGAGATACAGCAAGTAGACCAGATGGGATTGAGGTTCACAAGAAGGAAGTGTTAACAATTCTAGAAAGTGTGAAAATAGATAGGTCCCTGAGCTGGATGGGATTTATCCTTGGATTGTCTTGGAAGCCAGGGAAGAGATTGCAGACTCTTTGGCTTTGATCTTCAAGTCGTTATTGTCTACAGGAATAGTACTAGAAGACTGGAAAGATAATAAATGTTGTCCCCTTGTTCAAGAAGGGGAGTAGGGACAATCCTGGTAATTATAGACCAGTGAGCCTTACTTCGGTTATGTGTAAAATGTTGGAAAAGGTTATAAGAGATGGTATTTAAAATCATCTAGAGAGGACTAGGTTGATTAGGGATACTCAACATAGTTTTGTGAGATGGTAACCAAACAGGTGGATGTGGTGTATATGGATTTCAATAAGGCGTTTGATAAGGTCCCCCACGGTAAGCTATTGCACAAAGTATGGAGACACGGGACTGAGGGTTATTTAGTGGTTTGGATCAGAAATTGGCTAGCTGAAAGAAGACAGAAGATGGTGGTTGATGGGAAATGTTCATCCTGGAGTTCAGTTACTAGTGGTGTACTGCAACAATCTGGTTTGGGGCCACTGCTATTTGTCATTTTTATAATGAGGGTGTAGAAGGATGGGTTAGTAAATTTGCGGATGACACTAAGGTCAGTGGAGTTGTGGATAGTGCTGAAGGATGTTGCAGATTACAGAGGGACATAGATACACTGCAGAGCTGGGCTGAGAGATAGCAAATGGAGTTTAATGCGGAAAAGTGTGAGGTGATTCACTTTGGATGGAATGACAGGAATAAAGACTACTGGGCTAATGGTAAGATTCTTGGAAATGTAGATGAGCGGAGAGATCCCGGTATCCATGTACATAGATCCCTGAAAGTTGTCACCCAGGTTGATAGGGTTGTTAAAAAGGCATATGGTGTGTTAGCGTTTATTGATAGAGAGATTGAGCATTGGATCCACAAGATCTTGTTGCAGCTGTACAAAACTCTGGTGCAGCCACACTTGGAGTATTGCATTCAGTTCTGGTCACCGCATTATAGGAAGGATGTGGAAGCTTTGGAAAGGGTGCAGAGAAGATTTACTAAGATGTTGCCTGGAATGGAGGGAAGGTCTTATGAGGAAAGGCTGAGGGACTTGAGGTTGTTCTTGTTAGAGAGAAGAAGGTTGAGAGGTGACTTAATTGAGACACATAATCACAGGGTTAGATAAGGTAGACAGAGCCTTTTTCCTCAGATGGTAATGGCTAGCATGAGGGATCATAGTTTAAGTGGAGGGGCGATAGATATAGGACAGATGTCAGAGGTAGTTTCCTTACTCAGAGAGTAGTAGGGGCATGGCCTGCAACAGTAGTAGACTTGCCAACTTTAGGGGCATTTAAGTGATCATTGCATAGACAAGTGGATGAAAATAGGATAGGATAGATAGGCTTCAAATTGGTTCCAGAGGTCAGCTCAACATCGAGGGCTGAAGGGCCTGTACTGTGCTGTAATGCTCTATGTTCTATGTTTGATGTTCTAAGACAGCAAAGCTTATATCCCATTAATGATTAGAAAATATGGCAATTGTGGTAGTGCTTGGACAGAGAAGTCGTCTCTGGCTTCTACCTCTCCCTAGCTCCCAAGGAATGTTTTTTTTAAATGGACATTTATTTCAACTGTCTTTGGGGCTGCTACCTCTCCATCTTACAGAATGCTCTTAGCAATGAGTGGGGACTGGTGAGGTTAAAATTAAGTTCGAGTCAGGAAGACTAAACATTTTTGATTTCAATCTTTGAATTTGAAGGCGACACTTGCTTGCCTCATCTGAGCATTTAGGTGGATGTCTACCCACATCTCATGTTCATAAGAAGACTATAAAACCTGGGAGTAGAAATGGGCCATTCAGTCATCAAATCTGCACCACTATTCAATAAAATCATGACTATCCTTACCTCCACTCTTCTGTCTTTACTCTACAGCCTTGATTCCTTGACTGATTAAAAATGTGTCTATCTCAGCTTTGAGATACTGAACAAATCAGTCTTGATGGCTCTCTGCAGTAATAATTTCTCCAGATTCACTTTCCTCTGAGAGAAAAAAATTCCTCCTCATTTCTGTCTTAAATGTGCGACCCCTTATTCTGAGATTATGCCTTCTAGTCATGGACATTCCCAAAGGGAAAACAGCCTTTGCTCATCAATCTTGTAAGCTTTATTCTTTGGAATTCCAATGAGTACTACTCATCATCAGACAGTCCTTCCATACTTGTTATCAAGCTTGTGAATATTCTCTGAATTGCTTCCACTGCCAGTACACTTTTTCTTTGAAAAGAGGACAAAACTGTTCACAATATTGCAGTGGTAGTCTGACTAGTGCCTTAATAGTCTTAGCTAAACCTCACCACTGTTAAACTCCATTTCCTTTAAACTAAAAAGCTACATTCCATTTGCCTTCCTAATTACCTTGTGATTCCTTGTTTCAACCTCACCACTTGCCTTGCAAACTATTTTTGTGTCAACCGCAGTCTTTGTTATGATACATTTATTTCCCACATCCAAGTTAGTGATTGTACTTTTACGAATTATTGGGACCATTTCCATAGGTCCTTCACCTTCCCCTTGTCTAATCCTACTCCTACCTGCTGCTTGATATCAGTAACATTGGTTCTTGTGTGGGAGGTTTGACTGGAGTAGTTAAAAGAGGCCGGTGTCAGCATCAACTTCACTTTAGTGAGCTTGACCACATAACCCCATCTTCCCTATCTCAATCTTAAGTAAAACTGGAGCCCAAATGTTTGTGATAAATATTTCAATTCTTACCCTTCTTGGGTCACACAGACCATAACAGGAATGTTGTTTATGTTTAAAACAAGCTGCAGTACTTGACATTCGCTTACAAGGGCATTTACTCTATCTCATTTTTAAACATTTTAAAATTGAAATGCTGGATTAGAACAGATTTAACCCTTTGAGCACTCCTACTGAATGGGCTGTATTATAATGTAGACTGTACAAAAAGTTTTGAGTACCGGTGGGAGATTAAAACCGACAAAATTGACAGAGCATCAAGAAGCCATCTCCAACTTATCAGTTTTTGAGTTTGACTGGAACACTTGATATTGTCTTGGAGAACAAAGTTACCACTTTCAGTCTGCTCTTGCCTGTGGTTCTCATGAAGCTCCTGAGCTCATGGCCAACCAAATGGTCGAAGATTTATTTCAGAAGGCCCCAAACACTTCAAGAGATTTCATCAGAAGCAAGCAGAGATGAAGTTGAAGGGCTGGAGAACCTGCGCAGATCTCCAAACAAACAATCTACTTATTCTTTCAAGTACCATCTTCACTACATATTATAGAGTCTGCAGATTGAGTACTGGACTTATCAGTCATTTCAGAACCTATGAAACTGGACTGGAAGCAAGTCATCCATGACCCCAACTGCCTAAGAAGAAGATTGATGTTGCTGAATTGAAGTGATAGATATTCTGTGCTGAATGTTCCCATTGCTTTGGCTCTATGTTATTCTTTGGAAGTTGCATGGTCATTCTGACATTGCCCATGTTGACTTTACTGACTCAGTCATCTGCTACTCACCTCAGTAATTCTGCATTCAGGTTCAAACAGTTCGAGGTGTCTTCTTTTCCTGTGGACACGCCAAGAAGACCACATCACCAGATGCAGCCATCCAGGACCCAGCAAATGGCCAAGGTCAGTATTGATTTCCACATCAAAAGCAACACAGTTAATGACTTTTTGCAATCAACTATGGTTATATGCAACTATAATCTCTCTATCACGTCACACTCACTTTAATTGTTACGTCATACTCACTCACACTACTCTCACATCACACCTAGGCTAATTGTCTACCACTGTCACTATTATATGTGCCATCTACACTCAATGGA
Organism: Hemiscyllium ocellatum; assembly: GCF_020745735.1. NCBI lineage: Eukaryota > Metazoa > Chordata > Chondrichthyes > Orectolobiformes > Hemiscylliidae > Hemiscyllium > Hemiscyllium ocellatum. Next base: position 34,707,585 of record NC_083426.1, on the reverse strand, counting down.
TCTCAGTTATCTCAACCCCCCCAGACTACAAACCCTTTCTGTCCTCTCCACTCCCTACTTACTCAGTGGGACACTCCACTTTGTTTCCTTGTCCAGTGTTATCACTAATAGCTTATTTTTAATTTGTTCACTAGTTGTAGGTACTGTTGGCTGGACCAACATTTATTGCACATCCCTAATTGCTCAGAGGGCAATTAAGTTCAATCACGCTACTGTGGGTCTGGTGTCACATGGAGGCCAGGCTGGGTAAGGATGACAGATTTCCTTCCCCAAAGGGCATGAGTAAACCAGATGGGTTTTATGATAATTAACAACAGTTTCATAGTAATTATTACATTCTTAATGCCAGATATTTCCTCCTACAATTCAAATTCCATCATTTGCAGTCTTCGTACACCAGTCCCCAAAACATTACCTGGGACTTGGGATTAATAATTTAGTGATAACACCACTAGGCCATTCCATCCCCTCTGGCACTTTCGTCCACTTTCAGCTCACTCCTCTATGATGGAAGGTCCTCAAAATGTCTGCAGAACAATGTGAGCCCTCATGTGGGGTTGCCAAATACTTCACGTCCATGCACCAAGTCAATATCATTGTGTTGTACTGTGTTTCTCTTCCATTATCATGTAGTCATAACATTTTCAAGCTTCCAACCTACTGCACATTCATTAGGCTCTCTTCTTTTATGCAGGAACCAGCGGCACCCATGCTAATGCCACCCAAAGAATTGTCTCCCTTCCACTTGGACTTCCTCCAATTCTGAGGAAAAGACCCAGACCCCTCAGAGGACGCATAAGCCAGGTTCTCTTCTGCACCTTCCACCAGCTCAGAAACTTTCATCTTGGTGAGTTCTCTTTCTAGATCAGATTCACAGATATATTCTCTTGAGCATATTACTGGCACGTCTCCCCAGATGGTCAAGGAAAGCTTGTCTCAGTTTTCTGACACACAGAAAACTACTAGAGGCCAGGCACCTTCTCAGGCTCAGGTAGAAGATGACCCCATTAATGACTTGGTGCAAATGTGCAGTCACAGGAGCAGCAAGCAGATTTGTTAGCGATACTTACTGGATCAAAAGGCTGGAGGAGTCCACCAACATGATCAGTACCACACTGGCTCTGGCATGCGAGCAACTGACAAGTAGGCTGGCAGCTGCCATGGAAAGCCAGTTCAAGCAGAATGCTTAGTGTCTGTTGGAAATGCATGCAGACCTGAAGTCTATCTCTTTAGCCATTGATGCTCAGTGTTGACAGCATAGCTTGGAGGGATGATAGATCACCACCTCACTTCAAATGCCCCTCCCTCTCAAGGACATGGGGTGATACCAACAGATGACTCAGATGGAGAAGGAACCACATACAGGCACATCACTCTACCCCCATAAGATTCCTCTCAAGAAACACCAATGAAGCCAGAGCTCTCCACCTGCTCTTCACCTATAAATCCCCAACACTGTGGAAGTTGCAGCTGAAGATGACAGGCTGGCATCTGCACAGGACAGTCTCAGTTTGACTATCTTTCTGGCCACAAATACATCTTTTGACATCCACCAACATCTTTCAGGCTAGGAGGGCCCATGACAGAGCAGGTTCCTTCCAGCCCAATTGTGGAGCCAGGATAGGGAAGAGATATAGTGGGTGGGCAAGGAGAGAAATACTCTTAGAGCACACAGGCAGCATGAGTGACACATTAGTGTAACACCTTCTATCTTGGAAATACATACGCACTTTCAATCATCACCAGTCTGATGAAATGCCATGATATTTGTAGGACCCAATTACATAGTTTTGATGTCAAAGCTAAACAGAATCTTCAGACATCCCAGGGAGGTTAGGAATTAGCAAGACATTGCTAATTTCTGAGAAGCATCCTAGATAGCAGTCATTGTTAGGCACCTTTCAACCCACATGGTCATTATTAAGAGCAAGTCTTTGAACTTTAATGAGGATATCACTGAGGTTGAAAGTAATGTGAATGCCTTGTAATAGGTTCCACACTTGTAAGTCACCCCCTGCATCCCACAGTGCCCTGAATCCTCCCATGTTATATCAGTCCCCACCCTTTTTATTTGAAGTTGCTCCCATTCACAGCCATTATGTCCTTCTATTCCAGCTTAATGCAGCCCATCTCCACATTTGAGTTTCAGTTTTTCCACAACATAACATGGACTCTCCCTGATAACATCCCCAAATATTTACTGTTCAAATTCACAGGCCTGACTGTGTCCCACTTTCTCAGATTGACTTGTGTGGATAGCCCTGATGAAGTGGGCATGGCACACCCCTCCGACTCATGCCTCTATAACTCCTTGGCTGTTGTGGCTGTACTCCCTGGATTCATTGGACTTGGTTTACAGTCTGACTGTGGACTTATTCCCAGATTGCAAGGAGATGGATCTCTGGACCTTCCTTGCAACAAGTGGCTAACTGACCATGGCTAACCGTCTGGACTGAGATCAGATGATGCCCGTCACTGAGTGTGGCAGCAACCCCAGACTGACCATAGATCCCCTTCACTCCACTAAGGAGTACTCCCCTTGGATGTCCACACTTGGCCATTTGGTTGAAGCACATGAGGTGAGTTTGCCGGATAAGCTGCTAGCACACTTTGTTGGGGTGACATTGATGTAGCATGATACCATACAGCTCATATCCAACATCTTGATTTATCTCATGGGAGACCAGGACACAGAGATAGATAAAAAGAGGATTAACAAAGACAGAATCAGTACAAAGAGAGAGAAGAAGGACTAGCAGAAGGATGACAAGGAAAGGAGTAAGTAAAAAGAACCAACAGAGGGAAATAGAAAAATCATAGAGATGGACAGTGCAGAAGCAGACCCTTTGATCCAACTTGTCAATGCTGACCAGATATCCCAACCCAATCTAGTCTCATTTGCCAGCACTTGGCCCATATCCCTCTAAATCCTTCCTATTCATGCACTCATCCAGCTGTCTTTTAAATGCTGCAATTGTACTAGCCTCTACCATTTTCTCTGGCAGCTCATTCCATACATGCACCACCCTCTGCATGAAAAAGTTGCCCCTTAGGTCTCTTTTATAACTTTCCCTTCTCCCTCTAAACCTATGCTGTCTAGTTCTGGACTCCCCCAAATCCAGGGAAAAGACTTTGTCTATTTACTCTATCCATGCCCCTCATGATGTTATAAACCTCTATAAGGTCACCCGTCAGCTTTTGACGCTCCAGGGAAAATAGCCCCAGTCTATTCAACCTCTCCCTATAGCTCAATACCTCCATCCCTGGCAACATCCTTGTAAATCTTTTCTGAACCTTTCAAGTTTCAAAACATCCCTCAGACAGGAAGAAGACCAGAATTGCACACAATATTCCAAAAATGGCTTAACCAATGCCCTGTACAGCTGCAACATGACCTCCCAACTCCTATACTCAATGTTCTGACTAAGAAAGGAAAGGATACCAAAGAGAGAAACCAATAGGAGCAGGATAAGGAGAAGCAGGATTGACGATAGAGAGAAAGAGAAAGAAGTTGAACACAGAGAGAGAGAGAGAACCAGCATAGAGATGCAGTTCACAGGAGATACCATCACAAAACAATTTCAGATGATCATTTTCCTTCAGATATTGGAACACCAATGTCTCAGGAGTTTCAGGATGTCATGTTAGGTCGTGTCAAATATTCATGCCTCCTAGAAGAAGGCCCACTCCCTGATGGGTGTGTTGATTACACATTCACAGGGATTGTTTAAGTCATTACGGCCCACAGCTTTCTTGCCTCTGGTTCTTTCAGGACTCTGCCACAATCAGATGCACGATTTTCAGGTCAGCCACATAAAAGTATAGAAATTAGGCCACTGAGGGCTTGTATCCCAATCTGGCAATCCCTGAACATTTGCCAGCAGTGATGCCAGTTGGAAGGAGTGAGCTTTCAAGTTTGCGGCTCTGATTTGATTCCGATGGCGGAAGTGCATCATCAGTTGCACAATCATGGCCACTCAGCTCTTCCCAGCGTAACCAACAGAATTAGTCAACCACAAGGATTCTCACTCTATTGATTTGCAACTGATGCACAACCACAAAAAGATGCTTGTGCAGATTTCTGTGAGATTCCCAGGCAGCTGTCATCATGCTTTCATCCCATGGTCATCAAAGTTCTCAGATCTCTTTACTCCTGAAAGTAGTCTCAAGAGCAATTCTTTCTGCAGCTGTCTGCAATGCCAGGGATGCACTAAGATCTGGCAGTATCTGTGGAGAGAAAGCTGAGTTAATATTCCAGGTCCAGTGACCCTTCTTCAGAATTGACAGCAGCTGGGAAAAATATGGCATATATACTGATGACAGGAATGGGCTGGGGGAAAGGATCAAGTGGATAGATGGAGATGGAACTCAGAGAGAGAGAGAGAGAGAGAGAGTCAAGCAGACAAAGAGATAGATGATGGTAAGTCAGGGAAGGGTGGAAATGAAAAATATTAGGTTGCATAGGTTTAATGGAAAGTTTAAAAGTGCCAGGGGAGATGGTAGAAACAGATACATTAGCAACATTTAAGATGTATGTAGGCAGACACATGAACAGGCAGGGAATAGAGAGATACCATGTGCGGATTAGATTAGATTAGAATGGCATTTGGTCAACAGAGACACACACGGTGGTCCTGTTCCTGTGCTGCACTGTCCTATGTTCTATATTCTGTATTCTAAAAGCTAATCATGGGGACCATAAGTAAGTGACAATAGATTGGCTGTACTGAACACAGCCCCATGTCAGTACTGAAGAAGTGTAATGGAACCTGAAACATTAACTCTGCTTTCTCTCTAATTACGCTATCAAAACTCCCGAGTTTCTTCAGTAATTCCTGTTTTTGTTTCAGATTTCCAGGAGCCACAGATTTTGTTTTATGTTTATGCACAAATCAATGCACCGACTAGGATGCACCAGGGCATCTTGCCAATCGAGAATGCAACAAGTGCTCTTCTCCTTCCCTTTGTCCTGATAATGGCACAAAGGAGACTTGCTTCAACTCCTCTTTAATGTCCCTCCTTCATTATCCAAGAAATCATTTCTTCACATACAGCATTAAAAATGTTACAAGTATGTTTAGCAGCATGACAAAATAGATTGGCTGAAAGCAGTCTGTGTCATGATAAGATCTAAGGATTGGGGATGAGTGAAGGGCTTGGAGCATGGTTTTTGGGTTCTAACATGATTTAATGTTGAGTTCTGAAGGTTGTAGGGTTTCCAAGCAGAAAATGAGGTTCTATTCTTCCAGTTTACACTGACCTTCATTCGAGCACTGCAGCAGATCCAAGACAGAAAGGCTGGCCAGGGAACTCGGTGGTGTGCTGAAGTGGTAGGCAACTGGAAGACCGGGTTCATTTTTATGCATAGCCACAAATGTTCCACAAAGTAGTCACGAAGCCTGTGCTTTGTTTCCACAGTGTGGAGGAGACCACAGTGTGAGCAGCGAATGCAGTAGGCAAGATTGAGTGAAGTGCAGGTGAATCTCTCCTTCACCTGGAGGGTATGTTTGGAACCTTGAATACTGAGGAGGGAGGAGGTAAATGGGAAGGGGTTACACCTTCTGAATTTACATGGGAAAGTAGTATGGGGGTGTGTGGAGGTGGTGGAAGTGGATGCGAAGTGGACCAGGGTGTCCCAGAGGGAATGGTCTCTGCAAATTGCTGACAAGGGAGGGGAATATATGTTTCATAGCGGCATCCCACTGGGGGTGGTAGAAATGGTGGCTTATGATCTGTTGGCTATGGAGGCTGGTGGCCTAGAAAGTGAGGAACCAGCGATTCTATCAGTGTTGTAGGATGTAGTGTGGGCAAAAGGGCAGGAGATGGGTCAGGCCCCAGGCATTTCTGAGGCCTCCCTGCAGAAGGTGACATCAGCAGAACAGATGAGACAGAGATGGAGAAACTGAGTCAATGCCATAGAGCCTTTATGAGAAGCAAGGTTTGAGGATATATAATCCAGGGAACTGTGGGACTTGGCAGATTTGTAGTGGATATCAAAGGTCAGCCAATCCCCAGAAATGGAAACAGAGATGACAAGAAAGGGAAGTAAAGAGTCAGAGATGGACCAATTGGAGGTAAGATCTTCGAGTAAAAAGTGAGGTCTGCAGATGCTGGAGATCACAGCTGAAAATGTTGGGTTGGTGGGGGTATGGACCTGACGAGGGAGTCACGAAGGGAGTGGTCTTTGCGGAACGCTGATAGGGGAGGGGAGGGAAATATATCCGTGGTGGTGGGGTCTGTTTGGAGTTGGCGGAAATGACGGCGGATGATACGCTGTAACCCAACCTCCACTCCCGGCACCTTCTCCTGCAATCGCAGGAAATGCAAAACTTGTGCCCACACCTCCTCCCTTACCTCTCTCCAAGGCCCCAAGCGATCCTTCCATATCCACCACAAATTCACCTGCACCTCCACACACATCATCCAATGCATCTGCTGGACCTGATGTGGCCTCCTCTATATTGGGGAGACGGGCCGCCTACTTGCGGAATGTTTCAGGGAACACCTCTGGGACGCCCGGACCAACCAACCCAACCACCCCGTGGCTCAACACTTTAACTCTCCCTCCCACTCCACCGAAGACATGCAGGTCCTTGGACTCCTCCATCGCCAGAACAGAACAACACGACGGTTGGAGGAAGAGCGCCTCATCTTCTGCCTGGGAACACTTCAACCACAAGGGATGAACTCAGATTTCTCCAGTTTCCTCATTTCCCCTCCCCCCACCTGCCTCAGTCAATTCCCTTGAACTCAGCACCGCCCTCCTAACCTGCAATCTTCTTCCTGACCTCTCCGCCCCCACCCCACTCCGGCCTATCACCCTCACCTTGACCTCCTTCCACCTATCACATCTCCATCGCCCCTCCCCCAAGTCCCTCCTCCCTACCTTTTATCTTAGCCTGCCTGGCACCCTCTCCTCATTCCTGATGAAGGGCTCTGACCCGAAACGTCGAATTTCCTGTTCCTTGGATGCTGCCTGACCTGCTGTGCTTTAACCAGCAACACATTTTCAATTGGAGGTAAGAGCAGGGTGGAAATTGGAAGCAAAATTGATAAATTTTCCCAACTCCAAACAAGAGGATCTGGCAGCATGGCTCAGACTTGGATGACTGTTTGGAGTTTGCATGTTCTCTCTGTCTACGTAGGTTTCCTCTGGATGCTCCCATTTCTTCTTAGAGTCCAAAGATGTGCAGATTAAGTGGATTGGCCATGTTCAATTGTCCGCAGTGTCCAGGGATGTGCAGGTTTACTGCATTAGCCATGGGAAATGCAGGGTTATGGGGATAGGATAGGGATGTGGGTGGGATGCTCTTCGGAGGATCAGTGCAGGTATGATGGACCGAATGGCCTCTTTCCGCACTGTAGGATGTCAATGATTTTATGAAAGAAGGAAGCAGCACTGATTATGTCATCAACTGATTGGAAAAAGACTTATGGGCGGGTGTCCGAGTAGGACCTGATCAAGGAATACTCCACGTACCTCACAAAGACACGTGGTTACTCACGGCCACACCTCTGATGTGAAGAAATTGTTAAAAGAGAAGTTGTTCAAAGTGAGGACACATTCGGCGAGGGGGAGGAGGGTGGTGGGAGATGGGGATGGTCACAAGAAGAAGCGGAGAGTCCTGAGCACATCCTGGTGGGTGATGGACGGGTAAAGGGATTGCATGGTTATGTAAAGAGGAGATGGCTGAAACTTGCAAACTGGAAATTCTGAAACTGAAATATCAGACGAATCCCAGATGGAATTGGGAAGAGACTGAAGAAGGGGACAAAAAAAAAATCAAGTCCAGGCAGGAAGAAATGTGTTCTGTGGGGCAGGAATGGTCAAAAACATTGGGTCTGCCCAGGCCAGTCCTGTTTGTGGATTTTGGAAAGAAGATAGAAGCTGGCTGTGTGGGGTTGGGGAACTGTGAGCTTTGAGGCTATATGGACAGGGAGATCTCCAGGTAAGATGAGATTAATGACTGCTGTTAGACACATGTTTTATGGTGGCATCATGGTCCGGGGAGGATAGAAGGAGGTTTCTGAAAGCTGGTGCATATCATCCACAATGTAGAGGTCATTACACCATACAACAACAGTCAGACTTGATTATATGATTGGTTGCATGAGCACAGAATGCAGTCAGTTCACTCAGTTCAGAACAGGTAAGGGGAACAGAGAAATGAAGGTGACTAATGTCACATTGACAGTCCTCAATGAAGAAGTTGAGAGCAGGTAAAGGCCAAAGGGAGGAGTCCAGGTATAGGGAAAGTATTGGAAGTGGATGAAGAGTTTTGAGGGATGGGGAGAGGACTCTTGTTCAAAGAACTGGGATGGAGGTGAAGGAGGTGGAAGAAGAGTTCAACATCATGTTGTGCCTGGAATGCATTGAGCTGGGGGAGCAGAGGAATAAAACTAAGGCTAATAACATTTGTTTAATCTGAACACGTAACAAAACCCAATGCAAGCAATATTTTCTCAGATGCTTGTGTGAATGTACGTGTGCAACCACAAAGCCTGTTATGTGGTCCAATGTTTATGGCCTTAGTGGAGGTAGATGCAGCCTGTTCACATCCAAACCCTGTCTGCCAGGATGCTCTTAGCTGATGACTTGTTAGTTTTGGAGTCTGTGTGAATATAACCAAACTGATTCATATGTTTTTCAGTAAACACACTCTTTGACCTTGAGAAAACAGATTGCACGTGGGCTGCTGAGTGACAAGAAAAGCTGTGGGTGGAGAAGACAAAACGCGTTGTGTAGAGATCCCACATAAAAGATTGCTTTTGCTATCATTGCTGCATAGCCGAGCTGCACTTGCCTATTTAGAGGATACCCCATTCACCACCCAATTCCCTCTCTCGTTTACTGTGCTGCAAGAAGGGACAACTGAGGCATAGCAGTGAATGTGATGGAATGGGTTAACCCAATAGAGGAATACATTTGCTTCAGGTGACTATAATGGAAATGCACAAGGCTGAGGGTGAATGAAAGAGCTGGATAGCTGAGTGTACTTTAACATGGGCTGCAGTAGTTCAAGAAGACAAGTTCATTGTCACCTTCTCATGGACAATTAGGAATGGGCCATAAATTTGGCCTTGCCAAAAATGATCACATTCCAAGAACAAAAAACAGTTCAGTTGGGACAAAATGTATAAGAAAATAATTCAAGGAAACTGTTAGGATGCTGATTTTAGAAGTTTAATGGAAATTACAAGCTATAAAATATAGTCAATAGTATACATTTCCATACCTTTATGTTTAACACTATTGAAGGTAAGTGCAAGAAAATATTGAGCCTCTTAGTCTTTCAATTATAGCCCCACAAGTGCAAGGAATTTGCCAGTTTTGTTCACTATTTATTTTTCAACAATGTTGTATTCAAAAGATAAAAGGAATTAATTGATAGAAATGTGTGATCATTTATAAAACTTAATAGCTGTAATAACAGTCATTAAAAGTATGGAACCGAACTTTCATTCAATGCCAAACATTTATGAATCTAAGGTGCTGCAGATGCGTAATCAGATTTCTCCATGTCAGCCACTCCTATAACTGACTTGGTTACCTTTGTTTTATTTGTAGAAACACCTTGTATGGTAGCCAGTCCGGAGAACGGAACAATGAAACACTTTTGTAATCTCCATGTCTTAAACACATATTCTCTGGCAAACCCTATAATATTGATTTGGAGGTTAACCTGGTGTTGTGTGATTTTTAACCCTATAATATTGCACTGAATGAAATATAAAACAAGATGGTGTGAGTTTGGTTTCTAAATTGCTTCCTTCAAGATAGACAGGTGGAATAAAGATTTGAATTTGATATAATCAATTCAACTTGTGTTTCTATACTATTATGGACTTAAAGAATGCACAAGCTTATTTGCAAGAGGGAAGAGGGACAATTTTTTTTACATAAAAAGATGAATTGTTTTACCTGTCTCTATCAATAGCACAGAGATTATTTTTCCCTCAAATTGCTTTTGCTGTCTTTTCTCAACAAACTGGGTTGTTGAATGTATTTTCTTTCAGTAAACATCTCTATTGAATGACAAGTTGCCAGATGTCTCCTAATTGACCAGATGTTGCTAACAAATGAGCTATTGTTTTGCAATATAGGCAAAGCAATCACCTATTCTGCACTTTAATCATATCTTATATGTCAATAAATGGTCAACCCAGAATGGGGCTGTGAGGAGGATATTTCTCCACCATGGCATCTTCTGCCCAAAACAGCAATTAAAATTGTTCATGTCCAAATTGTTTCCATGGCCACAAAATCTCAAAAGGCACCACACATGAATAATGTTAACTTTGAAACATTAATTTCTTTAGAAGTTTAGGGATGATTAAATAACTCAGAAAAGGTAAAATGACTTGCTTATGCTATATAAAACAATGTACTCTATATGCATTTCACTTCAAATGTCATGAACAGCTGGTTGTGTGTAAGGTCCCTTTCAAATGAAATAGCTTTGCAATGAAATAACACTGTATCTGATTGATAGGTGTAAATTTGAAGATGGTTCTACCTATCAATAGCAGGCTTGGGAGACTATATATTGTGTTTAGCAGAATTGGTAGGCCTAAATGATATTATTTCTGCAAAAAAAATTACAGGTAAGTCTATCTCAGCTTCAATTCTTTGTGACGCTTTAAAACTCACAAAAGATTCTGTAGTTTGCCATTATAATTTGGGTAAATAATTCTGCTCTATTCTCTTGTGGAAGCAAACACTGAATTGAAACAAACCACATAAATGTCATAGCTACAGCAATATGATGTTAGTCAACACATTGTCGCCTGTGTGGGCAGTCTGGTTAAATATTTCCCAAGTCTGGAATGAATCAGCTTTCTGTCGTAACCATGTAAACATTTATGTATGGAATGCTTCTGACAATAAAAAGAAACACAGCATAGTGAAAAACAGTCCGAGTTATTCTTAAATTAACTTATTTTGTAGAAGAGATCTCTGGACTTAATGCCAATAATGTGAAAAGCATAGATGGAATGTTGGTGTTCCTTCTCCAACACCCAAGATGCATTGCAAATTTTGGTATCAGAGAGCTGACTCAGTAATGATGCGCCCCCACTCTTGGCGACTTGGAGCAGTGAGCCCAAAAGTAAACTAGTGCAGTGATCCCCTTTATTTAATGAACTGCAGATTTAATGACATCACAGACACGTCATTAGGTATTTCTTACAGGCAAGGTCAAAGTTTTTCAATTCATCACTTTATAGGCGAATTGAAAGACTTTGACCTTGGTCTGGAAGAAATATACAATGACATGTCTCCCTGTCGAAACACAGCTGAGATTTCCATTTGGCTTTTTAAGTGGTTAATTCTTTAGTTCATTATGTGATGAGGGCTGCTAGTACGCAAGACTGTTTTTGCAAGCATCTTTTCCCACAGCATCATCATTATCTGCTATTTCTTTATCAGCAGCAATCAATGTTGAAATTTCAATGGGAAGTGACAGTGCTCGATTTTGATGGGAGAGTAATTCATACAAAGGGAAGAAAGACAGGTGTGACTGCATTCCAGGCATTGGGTGCCCACTCAGAATTGCTGCAAGAGCTAACTTTCCAGATTTGTGCTCATCAGTTAAGGGTGTAAGAAGAGATTTAAAATGCAAGCTTCTTGAGGAAGATTTTCTGCCTCAAAGCCCAATCTCAAGATAAGTACATAAGGTTGCTACAGCATTATATTTTTGCGTATCTGGATCCTTCAAGTCACTGCTGAAAGCATTTTGTTCAGTCAGTCATTAAGCTGTTGCATAAAGCAATGCTTGAAGGCCTATTTATCATAGTAAGGATGCTGCTATACTAGAGAATGCACCATTTTTGATAGGTAACAAGCTTCCCTGTGCGTATACGTCATCATTGATAATACACAAGTGGCCACAAATTTATCTGACAACAACCTAATGTCAGATATTAACATGAAAATCTATTGATGTCTGTCTTAATCATCAAAGTTGTCCCCTCTGGAAAGAATAAACAGGCTGAGTGTTTGCTCCCCCTAGAAGTGAGATGACTGACGTCGTAGAGGTGTTCAAAATGATGCAAGGTTTTAATAGACAAACAGAGAGAATGTTTTCATTTGTGAGGAACTGAAACTCTAGAGCCATCACTCTAAGATTAACACAAAAAGATGTAATCGGTGATTCTAAAGAAGTATTATTTTAACCAAAGACTAGTAAGAATGTGGAATGCAACATCACATTAAATCATTGAGACGAATGGTATAGGTGCATTGAAAGGAGAGTCAGACAGATTTATAAAGGAGAAATGAACTGACGGATTTAGGTTGTGTCAACAGATTTAGTCAAGACAGAAAGGAGGAGAAAACAAATAACAGGTTGCTGAAAATCAGAAACAAAAACTGAAATCACTGGAAAAACTCAACAGGTCTGGCAGCATCTGTCAAGAGAAACCACTGTTAATATTTTGAGTACTTCTTCAGAACTGAGGAAGGGAGGAGCCTCCAGTAAATCAAAAACACCATATGAATGATTTGGTCTGAATGGCTAGTTTTTGTGCTGCTATTTAATTCTGCCAAATATCCTTTTCAAGGTCAGAAAAATGAAAAGCAATGTTCATTCTTACACGTGCAGTTAAGATAATTCTGCTCCCTCATGGAATAAATCTATAAACAATGGACCAAAAAAGAATATTGTTTGATAACTTGATGACAGTGAATGCTGGAGCAAACACTTGAAAATACTAAGATATTTCTCTAGCTAGGGCACAATTTTAGATAAACATGAAGTTCTTTAAATTGCCAATTAGGAACTGATTTAATCCCCAATTCTGGATTTACCAACCATTTGCCAGGGTGATTGAGGTCAGTGCTCAGAGGGAAGAGTTTCTTTAGTAAAACTGAAAAGTTGGGAAGGCTTTGGACAATTTTGCCAAAAATACTTTAATCTCCCAAGTCTGAAGATCATAAATACTTGAGCACATCATTTAGGCTAACACTGTACTTCAAACACATGCTGAGGAAGTACAGTTTTATCTTTGAATAACATATTAAATTAAGGCTTGTCTATGTCACATTTGGATGTATAAGAGTCCAAGACATTATTAAAAGCAGTTTTCCTGTTACCCATGCCAGAATTTATCCTCAACCACCATCACAAAAGCAAATTAACTGGATATTTATCCCATTACAGGATCTGGCTGTGCATGAATTGGTACCTGCATAATAAATATGGCTACATTTCATAAGTAATTATCCTTCAGGGCCTGACTACGATTTTAGTTTGACTTGCGAAGGAAGGCTGTGGCTTCCCCTTCACGCCAAACTATTAGCAAGAGGAGCTAAGACCAAACAAGGTCCAGAAAGAGCTGAAAACAAAATGTCCAACCCACTGCAGTGCAAGGAGGGCACTTTGAGGTGTCCTCGGATCCCATATGCATCGATCCAATTGATCTCCCACCCATACTCATGGGAAACATTTACTATTAGAATAGGATTGTGGGTAGCTTCCAGGAAATAAAAATTGCACCTCAAATAATTCATTAATTGAAGAAATTACTTAACTTCTGTCTTAAAGCAAAGCAAAAATGATTTATTTTCAAAAGAAAACCTTAAAGTGCACGTAAATGGTGGAGAAATCAATTCATATCAGTTGGTAGAAACAAGCTGCTGAACTAAATTCAACAGAAGAGAGTATGACCTGTTTACATCATGTGAGATTTTGGTTCACTTGCTAGTGAGAACTGTCTTCATCGTTTTCAGCGTATGATGGATGGATGTTTATTTTCCTTTGGTACTCCAGTGCATAGTTCAGCAAGCTTCATTAATTTCCACTTCTTGGTGGAGGATAAAATGAAACATGTAGGATAGAACTGAGTTGGCTTCTTTTCAGAAAGAAAAACACCCTTACATTCCAGTACTAAAAGAACTCATTAATGAAAGAGATTTATCAACAGATTGAACTGCAATTGAACTTATATTCCTGCCAGATAGAGTCATCTAATGTTGCGCTAAATATAAAATTCAATTACTTCTATCTAGCTTTCAATTGAATCTTGTTAATTTCTATGTTGCACTAATTCATTCTCTCAGATCTATTCCACTGCTTGGATTGTTGATTGACATTAGATTAGGACCACAGAACCATAGTGTGCATGCAGTTGAGAAGGACGCCATTCAGTCTATTTTCCCTGTTTTTGGTCTTTGCTTGACCAATTCAAAGTGAACCCCAATCCATGCTGTTCTCACCACATTCTATTCTATATTTATCTGCTCTGGCACAGTGGCTCAGTGGTTGGCACTCACAGTGCCAAGGACCCAGGCTTGATTCCACCCTCGGGTGACTGTCTGTTTGGAGCTTGCACATCCCCTGTGTGTTTGTGTTGATTTCCTCCAGTTTCTGCAGTTTCCTCCCACAGTCCAAAGATGTGCAGGTTAGGTGGATTGCCTATTCTAAATTATCCTGTAGTGTCCATGGACGCACAGGCTAGATGAGTTAGCTTTGGGAAATGTATGGTTTCATGGTAACGGGGTGGGTCTGAGTGGGATGCTCTTGGGAGAGTTGGTGTGGACTCTGTGGGCCAAATGGCCTGCTTCCATTCTGGAAGGCTTCGATAATTCTATATTTGTGATTCAAATTTCCATTAAAAGATGATGCATTGAACCACTTCCTGTGGACAAAGCAATCCATGTTCAAACAAAACTGTGCACAAGAAAAGTCTCTTAATCTCATACAGATAATCCCCACTGCCTCCACTCTCCCAGCCTGGTCTAAACTAACCCTGCTGGACTTGACATACAGTGTCAGCCCAACCCAATCCAGCAAGTTTTGACCACCAAACAAATTTTCACCTCTAGAGTGACCTGACTCTGTTGGACACAACCTGACTCTGTTGGACACAACCTGACTGCTGATACCGACACATACCCCCCCCCCTTGCCTGAATTATCCTTCACTCACCTCGAACAACAACTCCTTTACCGCCCACCTGCCACCCTACTGCCTATCCTACCCTATACTTTGCCTTAATGTTCCTTAGCTGCTGCCAAGGTGGCTTTGGGAATGTTCAGGTAATTTAGATCCCAAAATACGGCAGCAAGCGTCATTAAAATAAGCAGCACATTTTTACCTGTATCAACATCCCGGTGCTGATTGGATTCCTCCCAGGCTATCTCTAACAACTCCGTTGAGCTCAGACAAAACTCAGAAAATTGGTCAGAAAACGTGCTGACAGGAAAGTGGGCCATTTTAAAAGAGGATTGCTGTCATGTGAAACTGTCCCTTCAGTATTCGAATTACTTGGACCAATATGTCTGCAATAACTTGCACGGTACGGCACGGTGGCACAGTGGTTAGCACTGCTGCCTCACAGCACCTGAGACCCGGGTTCGATTCCCGACTCAGGCGACTGACTGTGTGGAGTTTGCATGTTCTCCGTGGGTTTCCTCCGGGTGCTCCGGTTTCCTCCCACAGTCCAAAGATGTGCGGGTCAGGTGAATTGGCCACGCTAAATTGCCCGTAGTGTTAGGTAAGGGGTAAATGTAGGGGTATGGGTGGGTTTCGCTTTGGCGGGTCGGTGTGGACTTGTTGGTCCGAAGGGCCTGTTTCCACACTGTAAGTCTAATCTAAAACTTCATGTTCCACAATTAAAATTCAACCTCCGCAACCCCAAGTTAGATTTTGCTTTTGTTTATTTCATGTTTATAATAAAGGACATTCTAATTCATTTTATTTGCGGAGTAATGCAGTTGGTTTGGAAGGCAAAGTGAATGATGTTTAAAATAAGGATATTTTGTTCCAGTTATACAGAGTGTTACTGGAAACACATCTGAAGTACTGCGTACAATTGGGGTCTCCTTATTTAAGAAAGAACGTAAATGCATTAGAAGCAGTTCAAGAAGGTTAGTTCAACTGATGCCAGGGATAGTGGGTTTTTATTATGAAGGAAGGTTTGTCTGACCTAGCCTGTATCTATTCGCATTGAGAAAAGGGAGGTGTTCTAATCAAAACATATAAGATCCTGAGGAGACTTGCCAGGGTGGGACTAGTCCAATTGGGCATAGATTTAAAGTAAAATCTGTTCAATCCGTGACAGTGATAAGGAAGCTGTCAGAAACTCGTGACCCTTTTCCCCAGAGAGTGATGGTAACAAGGTCATGGAATACTTTGAAGGCAATGTTAGATAGATTCTTGACGAACAAAGAAGTCGGGAGATATTAAGGAAGTGGTGCGGAGTTGAGATCAGCCAAAAGTTTTATGAATAACAGACCAGGCTGAAGGGGTCAAATGGCCTACTGCTGGTCCTAATTTGTATTTTCATGTGTATATTTTATTCAATGACTGGATGAGAGCATTGTTGGCTAGGCCAGCATTCATTGCCCATACAAAATTGCCCAGACGACAGTATGAATCAACTATGTTTTATGGATCTGGAGTCACATGTAGGTCAGACCAGGTAAGGATGGCACTTTACCTCCTAAAGGACATTAGTGAACCAGATGGATTTTTCTGACAATCAACCATGGATTTATGCTAATCATTAGACTCTTAATCCCAGATTTTATTTTGTTGAATTCAAATTTGACCAGAACATTCCTGGGTCTCTGGATTAACAGTCCAGTGACAATACCACTAGGCCATAAACTATCCCTTTTATATTCCCTTTAACCATTTTAATCATCTTCCTCATTTCACTAATTTACTTTCTGTTTTCCTCATGGCATTGTTTTCTTCGTGTCTTTAGATTCTGGCCATATTATTTACTTGCCTAATAATTTATAATCACTCAGTTGTTATTATCCCAGCTGATGTTACTCCAGGTGTCAGACTAAAGAACCCAGACTAAAAACTGGCCCAATAGATCATAGTTAAAATTTAATGTATGATCTTTCACTGAAACATAGGCACACAGAGCTGCAGATATGTTTTTAAAAATAAAACAGAAGTTTAGTGAATAAAAGAAACGAAGATAAAATAGAATAAATCAAGGTATTTATATATAACACAACTTGAAAGATTTCAAAATGCACATCAAAATACAATCCCATTTATTCAATTCCCTGTTCCCAGTATCACTTTTATAGTCTTCAAATACCATAGAGGGAGTTCTCTTTTCGATCACATCTATAGGCTTGATTTAATTGTTTCTTTTAATTCCCAGATTTGAGCTTGATAGCCTCTTCCTTAATTGTTCACACAACTGTGCTAAAATCTTATTAGCTTCAAATAATCACTTCAGGGTTCAAACCAAACATTTTGGTTTGGAATTTTCAAACTAAAATCATTACACTGATGTATCTTAGTTCTTAACTGTTCTACACTAGTGTTGCAGGAAAAACTGTTCTTACATCTGTCCCCAGCCAGGTCATGTGTAAACTACCCAAAAATTGTTCTAAACTCTGGGTTTTTCTAAGTTATCATCAATCCAGGATTATTCTAAACCAAGAGCAAGCTAATACCTTTTTGTATTTGCTCATTCTGGTCATATAATTCTTAAATTATAAACAAACTCACATTATCAATCCAATCACCCGTTCTCTGATGTAAATGTTATGGCTCCAGAAAGACTGATAAGTAAATGACTGAAACCTTTAAAGAAATAAACCATATATCACTAGCTCAATGTTCTAACTGTAAAGTAAATGATATTAATATACATATACATATATAATTAAACACAAAACATGAAGTGTTTCTCTCTTCACAGATGCCTGCTTCGTTTCTCTAGCACTTTCTATTTTTATTTTACATTTCCAGTTTCCATTGAATTTTGCTTTTATTGCACTGTCCATGTTTATTTAGCTTTTTACCTTAAAGCAAAATATTTGTTTTCTCTCTATCTCATATTTTCTGTCTCTTCTCATTGGTTGACCTAACAATTCCGCAAAATCCCTTTTACCTCACACAACGTTTACCTGATGGGGTTTAACCATTTCAAGTCTATTGCCTTTGAGGTTTTGACTTCACAACTAAGAAATATCTTGCATTATATTTGAATAATAGTTTACATAAGTGATTTTCAGCATATGGACATTACTCACAAGATTGGAAATTTTGCCCAAATCCAATTATCCTAGAGAAGGCAGTATTGGACCCTTGGAGATCCTCATATAATGTTGTCATGAGGGCAGTTCCAGGCTTACATCTACTGTATATGGACACAATGGTATGTGATGACTCTTGGCAATACAGCCAAATAGGTCAGGATACCGTGAAACCTGTTTCTTCAAGATTAGCCAATAGATGGCAAACTTGTGTAGGGCAGAACTGCTTCCTGACAAGGACTGGATTTTCCACAACTGAAAATTTAAAAGCTGAGCTAAAGACAAGTAGAGCTTACCCGTTATGAGAAACTGACCTTCCAAATGGTACTTGATTTTGGTTCTCAGAATAACTGTTCCACCAAATTGTTTGTTACTGGTGTCAAAAGAAAGGTAAAGGAATGGCACTTTTAAAAAGCATCACCTTCTAGTAATTCATTTAGTATGAAGTAAATCAATTGCAGAGATAGTAAAAAGTAGAGAGAAATAATTTATACATTGAAATATGAAGACAAGATGCTGAAAACACTTTAGAGTCAATGAATTCATTTGAAGTGTACTTCTGTTGCAATATTGCAAATCTGAGAAATCAACTCTGTTTATTGCAAAGATGATTAGACAGCAGAGATACTTGCTCAATTAATGTATTTTAGTGCTGTCAGCTTAGTGTTAAAAGGTTCCCCAGGAAGAATAACATCTCATTTTGTGCCATGGAGTATTTTATATTCGTTCAAGAGAGTTAGTGGAGCTTCAGATCATTGTTTCATCTCAAGGGCGGCACTTCTGGTGATGTCACTCTCTCTCCGTAATGCACTAAATGTCATACCACAGCAGTAACATCCTGGCAATTGGAGGAGACTGAAATGAAGTCACATCCAGGAAATGACAGAGATGAAATGTGACTCTCTCCCATGCCTGCTGGCCAGCTGGAACTGGCGAGTTGTGAAGGCACAGTGAGAGGAGAGGCAGTTCAACGTGGTTGTACCTTTTCATGGGTGCAACTCTCAGCAATGTTTGAATAAAATATAAAGCTCAATTTACCTCCGGGGCCAAATTGGCATGCTCTAAGAGTGGAGCAATTTCTCTGCTGATTTTGCCAAAAATTTGGGAACAACTCAAATTTATTGGCCAATTGATAGATCATTGATGCACATTCTGATTCCCGGAGAGCTATGAGGATCCAAGACAATGAATAGGAAGAGGTAAAAGCAAAATTAAAAAAAAACTCTTAACATTGTTTAACAAAATGATGATACCCTATATATTATGTGAGGGATTGGTAACATAATGGCCATGTTAGTGGACTTGCAGTCCAAAAGACTATACTACAGACACAAAATATTAATTTCCACCTCTGCAATTAGGGAACGCTCTGGAAGACCACTGCATTTTGGACAGACCAAGGAGCAACTTCAACAGGTTGATGGTCCTCCAAAAATATTCGGTCTGGTGGAAAGGTATCCACAAGGGAGTTGAAATTAACAACTTGGGGTATGCCTCTGGAAGGATAATAACTTGGGAGATGTCACCCAGGATCTATTCATAGCATTCCTTTTAGTCTTCTTCATCAACTCCCACTCTCCTATTTGTCCCTCTGTTGGCCCTTATCTGAAAATTCCATTTGCTGAGGAATGCGGGGTTCAGGGAATGGTGCTGGTATCTGCTATCTGCTGCCTCAATCTTTTCTTCCTCTGTTCCCTCCCTGTTTCCTTCTTTGTTGCATTCTGCTTGTTGGAGGACTTGGCGGGTGGAACATGACTCTTCCTATCCATAGCTGCATGGATATAACTAAGACTGTGCTTTGGGCAGAACTTGTAAAGGTGGTTTATGCTGCCACACAGACTACAGCATTTAGTCTGCTACCAATTCTTTGTCATCTGACCTTTCTGATAGCAATTCTTCTCGATGACAGTGCTACAGTTTGCCACCTTGTGGTTAGATATGCCACAAGATGACAAATTTTGGGCTGCTCAGCATTGACCAGGTAGTCATAACTTTCCTATTATTTAAATTGGAGGGAGGGTGGAGGATTGTTTCCTGACCATCCAATTTGCAAATTTCCTTCACCAGCAA
Organism: Hemiscyllium ocellatum; assembly: GCF_020745735.1. NCBI lineage: Eukaryota > Metazoa > Chordata > Chondrichthyes > Orectolobiformes > Hemiscylliidae > Hemiscyllium > Hemiscyllium ocellatum. The sequence goes on along the minus strand of NC_083426.1, from coordinate 34,687,505 downwards.
TTTTGTTCAAAGCCCAAAAACATCTCTGACCTCGTTGCAGTACTCAACTGTGTTGATATATCTACTGAGGAATGTAAGCATATCCAGAGCAGATATTATTGACTTTGATGAGGAAAGTGAATGTACTGCAGCCAGGTTTTGCAGATGAACCAAAAATATGTGGAACCACAAGTGGTGAACATGATACAATGAACCTGTACAGGGATATTGACAGGTTATGTCGGCAAAAATTTGGCAGATGGAATGAAACGTGGGGAAATATGAAGTTATGGCAGAATAGGGACGCTGAACATGATTTAAATAGAGAATGACAGCTGAAAGCTATAGAATTAGAGGGATTTGGAAGACCTCATCCATGAAACACAAAAAGCTAGCATCCAAGTTCAGTGGGTAATAAGTAAGGCAAATGGAATGTTGACCTTTATTTCAAAGGGAATAAAGCAAAGGAGGTTTTGCTAAAAATATACAAAGTACTAATCAGATTACGTCAGGGATAATATCAACAGTTTTGAGACCCTTATCTAAGGAGAGGTATGCTGGCATTGCAGGCAGTCGAAAGAAGGTTCACCAGGCTGATAACAAGGGACTGTCTTATGAGGAGAGGTTGGGTAGATTGGGGTTGTACTTGAATAAAGAAGAATGGGAAGCAACCTTACTGAAACATAGAAGGATCTTAGGGGGCTTGAAAGAGTAGATGTGAGAAAGTTGTTTCACCTGGTGGAAGAGCCTAGGACCAACAGCTGGTCTACTTTGGCTTCTATGGCTTATAGTCTCATTGTCTTGACATTGGGGTTGCATAGGTGCACTGTTACTAACAATTCCCATTGTGATAGTAGGGTGAAAGGTGCCACTGCCATGAAGATTTTCAGATTTGGAATGTTCTTCTTCTTAAAAATCTTGGAAGAGCTTTAATGGTCTTGAAGGTCAGATCGAAATGTCTAGTGCTGTAGAAGTCCTGCAAACATGCAGCTTTGAATCCACACAATTCCAAAAGAATCTTCTTAGTGAGGCAAGTACATTCTATTGGCATTCTTCCCTCATAATTTTTCACCACTACCCTAATGGTATTACATATTCCCTGGTTTGGGACATTACTGGTTAAAGTCTACACCCTTCCTGATCACAGGCTCTCCCATGTCAGTAAGCTTCCCAGTTCCCAAGGATTATCAAGGCTTCTCCCTTATAAGGAACTTTTGTAATGTATTGGCCTACACCTAAGAGCAGTGAATACAAATACCTGAATTATGGTGTCAAGGTGCACTGAATATTGAGCTTTTGGCCTCATCACTCTTGTTCCTGCTTGTACCACCAGCTGAAAAAAACATATTTAAAAAAAGTTATTGGCTTCAGCCTAATGTGAGCATTAAATAATGTGAGGGGAGCCAATCTTATAGGGTCTTCAAATAATCATTACACATCTTACTTCCATGAACAAAGGGCATACCATTTATTTTGGGCTTAAATACTACACGCAAACCTTTAGTCGAAACAGATACAGTGAATGATCTACCTCTGACGTGTAGTGACCATATTAGAGGTTGTTTAGCACTTTAATAGCAGACACTACGTGTCCAACCTTCTAGGCCATTGTCACCACTCATGTTCTTCCATTTCACTGCATCACCTGAGTTTTAGTTTTGTTCGGGATGATCAATTCTTCAGTATTGTTTTTGATTTTCAAAATAAGTTTTCACAGATATTCTGCATGAGTTTTGAAAGAAACATATGAAATGATCTCTTGTTCCAACTTTGCTGGCTGGAACATTCAAGACACTGACAATAAAAATAGTACCAACATGAGTCAGTCAGAAAAGATTCATTAAGCCTTACATAGAGCTGCAGATGTTTTAGTTACAGACTATCTGCCATATGGCATTTTGACCTTGAAGATTGTTTACAGAACAGTTTTAAGGTATCAACTATCTTGTATTGAAGCCAACATTTACTGAAAGGGGATTTCATTTCTTATATGTTAAAATAACAATAAAACATTTTAACATTTCTTCTTATAATGTTACATTTCCTTACAAAAATTTTCTTTTAAAGGAACAGCATTTTTGGAGACGTTTATCAGAGATTTACATTTGTTTTCTTTGCTGAGAGAGTTAATGACATGATTATCCTGTGGTATGTGAGCAAAATTGAATCCATCACTTTAACTGATCTCATTCTCATGTTTCAGGAAAGTGAGATGACCTGGGGTGATGGCATACCCATTCTTTTCTCTTAATATTTGATCTAAGCTGTTCACAAACTTAGTAAAGTGTCAGATTTCATTGAGATGAGCTTCCAAACATATATTCCCACTGTTGCTAAGACCAATGTTCCCACCTCCACAGCATTGCCTGACCTGCAGATCAACCACTGTTAAATCTGCATCCATGTCTTTATCACTTCGATTCAATAATACTGACACAGTCTTGGTTGACCTTCCAACTTCCACATTCTAAGTCTGAAGGCATCCAAACTCACATGAAATCCTATTTATTCATTCCTCTATGCTCACTGAAAACAACAAATGCTGCAGATCACAGGGGGTCAGGCAGTATCCATGGAGAGAGAGCAAGCTAACATTTCAAGTCTCAATGACTCTTCATCAGAGCTTCAGCTAACTCAAAAAGTTAGCTTGCTCTTCAACTCTGATCTCCAGCATCTGTAGTCCTCACTTTCTCCATGTTTTCTTCTTTAAATATATTTTTATTGAAAAATAGATTTGTTTTAATATTACAACAAATACAAAACAATGCAATTCAAAATAATACAAAGAAAGAACATCAAAAAATGTAAAAAATGCAAACCACTCTCATGCACAAATGTATAAATACGTATAAAAAAAACCCAACTAACTGCTTAACTAAATAAATAATTACTAACAACAAACTAATTAATAATAATACAGCTCAGCCAAACAAAACACTAACTCTTGAATATCGAAAGCATTAATTTTCACCTATTCATACATTCGCAGTTCCCCTCTCTGGATATTGGACTCGTAAAGCACAATCGTTGCGGCTATATGAAAGCCCTTATTAAGGTGGCAGACAAATCTGTGTCCAGGTAGCCCAAAAAAGATCGCCATGTCCCATAGAAATTCTCAGTCTTGTAGTGTACCATTCTTGTGAGTATATCCAAGGGGATATGCTCCACAACAATCTTCCGCCGACCCGACAGGCTCGGGGGATTTTCGGATACCCAACCTAACGAGATATTCTTTCTTGTGCAGAAAGTAAGGATGTTGAAAAGTTTTTTTCCCCATGTGCATCTACAGGGAACACACTGGGCAGGCCAAGAAGAGGAGAGATCAGGTCTTTCTCCACCCTTACACCCCTAATCCCCTCCATTGCATCTGCCACAGCGCTCCAGTAAGTTTGAAGCCTATCACAGGACAAGGGACAATGGGCTAGAGTGCCCGTACAAAAACTACGCTTGGGACATTTTGAAGAGACCCCTGGCTGAAATTTTGACAAACGATCCAGAGTCAAGTGGATCCTGTGGAGAATCTTTAACTGTAAAGCATGCGCCCTATTCCAAATTGATATCTTTCTTGTGTTTTGCCAAATATCTCCCCATGCCTCTGAGAAGACCTCTATGCCTTACTCTCTCTCCCACACCCTGCAGAGTCGATCAAACTCATCTGAGGGAGCGCCATCCAATTGATGATATAAAGTGCTGACAGAAAGTGTACTCTTGGCACTGAGCACCCTCGTCTCTATGTCAGATTTGTAGTGATCACTCAAAAGTGTAGTCTTTTTTTGAATAAAATCCCTGACTTGAAAAAAATGAAAGAGGCCCCTGTTAGATAGTTCGTAATTCTGTGCTAACTGATCAAACGACATCATTGTGTCTCCCTCAAATAAATCGCCCAAGCAAGGCACACCCCTCGCTGCCCAATATTTGAATCCTGAATCCATCAACCTTGGTTGAAAACCCAGCATACCCACTATAGATGTAAAAAAAGATGTTTTGCCAATATTGCATCCCTCTGCCAAATGGTTATGGCAATATTCCCTAACTGTCCTCATTTTGCCCAAAAACAGCAGGCTAGTAAGGGGGCACCTTGCCAGAGAGGTTTCGATATCTAACTGTATCTAGCAAGCCAAATTACTCATGTAATGTAAAAGTGAGCTTAATTAATAATTTTTAATGTCTGGGAGAACCACTCCCCCCAGTCTGTGAGGCAATTGTAATTTAGCTAATTTAATAAGAGGCCGTTTATGATGTCAAATATAAGAGCTAAACCAGCCATTCAGTCTCCTGAACATTTGTTTATCGAGCATCCATATGGGGTACAACAAACGGGGGAGAATATTTATCTTAATATGCGCTATCCGAGCTAAGCGTGAGACTGGAAAGTCCTCCCATCTTTGAAGCTCATCTGGTCCTCTTTAACAATAGAAGGTAACACAGTCTGCAGCCATAATGCAAGAGACTTAGAGAGGATTTTAATAGTGAAATGAGCCTATAAGAAGCACAGTCCCTTGGGACCATCCCTTTTTTAAGAATAAGCAAAATATCGGCCTTTCTTAGAGATGGCGGGAGATGATTGTGACTGTGTGAGTCATTGAACATGTTGAGCTTCAGGCCTTACAATATGTTTATAAATTCCTTATAGAGTTCACTGGGAAGTCCATCAGGACTGGGCGCCTTTCCACTATGAAGCTGCTTCACAGTTTCTGCATCTCTTGCTCTGATAAAGGGACATTGAGAAAAGAGGGTCACACCCGAGAGCTCCAGATCCTTGAAAAAGTACTCAAGCTCGGCCCGCTTCTCCTCACAACCTTCAGATTGATATAACTCAGAGTAAAATCTCTGAAATGCCACATTAATCTTTTTGGAGTCACAGATTAGGTTCCCAGACCCTTCCCTAATCACCATAATGGCTTGAGGGGCACTCCTTTCCTGGCGAGATCTGCTCGGTACTTGCCTGGCCTGTCACCATACTCATATAACCTTTGCTTTGTAAAAGTAAGCTCCTTCTTTGCCATCTGTGTGAGCATGGAATTCAATGTAGGCCATAGTGCCGTAATCCTCTGTGGCTTGGCCAACGAGGGCCTGTCAAAGTAAGCCTTCTCGACTGCCTTCAACCATGCTTCAAGGAAACATTGCTGCTCACCCTTCTGCTGCTTCCTACTGGCAGAGTATAAAATAACTAAAGCTCCTGGCATAGGCTTTGGCAGTTTCCCAAAGGACAGATGGGCTACTAACCAAGCCTGGGTTAATGTCTAGGAACGAAATTCTCGAGAGAAGTACTCCTCAAGGATAAAGGGATTATCCTTAAGGATAAAGGGATCCATTTGCCAGTGCTTCGGGCCCACAATAACGTCCTTAATCTTAACTAACAGGTACACTGGCACGTGATTGGAGATGGTAGTATTACCAATCATATAATGCCACCAAGTCCAGGGTTACCATGGGGGTCAGAAAAAAATCAATCCTGGTGTGTGGATTGGAAAAAACCCATAAAATCCCTGCCTGTAGAGTGGAGACGCCTCCAAACATCTACCAACCCTAACTCCACACACAGATCCACGAGTTGTTTAGTTCGTACAGATGGTATTGGGTGGGGGAGGGGGGTGCGGTGCTTTGAGCAACCTGTCTACTGTGGGATCCATAAGACAATTGAAATCTCCCCATGGTAATATGCCAGGACTCAAGATTGATCAGTTTTAAAATTTGAGGGGATTGGCTGGAGGGCAATAAACATTTAAAACACCATATTGTTCTCCGTTTATCAGGGCACTGAGAATTACAAACCTCCCATGTGTGTCTTTAACACACTTTAGTAACTTAAATGGGAGATTCCTCTTAACCAATATAGCCACTCCCCCACTTCTGGTATTAAAAGGTGAAAAGTAAATCTGATCACAGCCATTCAGCTGTAGTTTCAAATGCTCCCTATCATCCAAGTATGTCTCCTGTAATAAAACAATATTTACCTTTTCCTTTCTAAGACTCAACAGTACCTTCTTCCTCTTAATTGGTGAGTGACTCCACTTGATGTTCCAGGTACACCATTTAATCAAGTCATTAGCCACAACCTCTGCAGTAATATTTAGATTCCAGAGAGGAGGAACTCAAATTACAAATCACTGACCCTTAGTGTCACAAGATCCATCGAACATAAAACTATATAAACTAAAACCACTACAGTTAACGAACCTACAAAGCTATCAAAGACTATATACATCAAATATGACAAAACAAACCAACATGTAAAGCACCAATGGTGCTGAATAGGGGAACTCACCCCTTGCCTAAAGGGGCAACTACACATCCCAAAATCCAACTTCCCATCCCGCTGCCAATACTGCAGCTAGGGCATTTAAAAACCTGAACCAGGCATAAACTACCTGTAAGTAGGCATCTAATCATCCCAACCATTTTCCCTCCTCCTAGGTACAGTTGCACTGCAAACACAAGCAGAAAAGAAAGAATATACACCATGAAATAACAATGTGAATAAGGAAATTCTGAAAACAAAAAGGGCATCTATCCCACCCATTCTTTGGTATAACAACTTGGAAATTGAAAGTACAAACCTCAATTACCGCCAAACATAGTTTAGACCAGATTATTACCAATAAAAACGATAAAAAAAATGCCCTGATTCCTTTTATGGTGGTTGGCTGGCCCAGCACTCAGAGCTAAAGAGCCTATTAAAGTGAATCAGGCTGTAAGGGTTAAAAAGGGAAAAATTAAACAGCAAACCTACACAGACTATGAACCCAATAAATCCTAGAGGATAGTGTTAGCAGGAATCCAGAAACAATAGTTCACACCATCAAAACATTCCAGTGAAACACTGGAGTGAGAAGAGACTTAGTGACACTGATAAGGAATGGGGCAAAACAATATCAGACTAAATGATACTTGACTAGATGAAGGAGAAGACATTAACGGCCCCGTTAGTGTATTACCCAGGATGGACAGTTTCCTATCTGTTTCCTATGCTTTATGAATGTGAATATTGGGATGGCCATGCAGCAAAACATTAATCTCAAAGTTTTGCTTTTTCCTGTATTTGCCGGAGTTAATCAGGATAGTCCTCAAAAATACTCTCTCTGAATATTCTTGAATGATCAAAAATGTACACATAATGTTCCTGAGGTAGATTATGAGAAGTAACCACAGCAAGTCCTTCTGTTGTCTCTTTTTGTTTTGACTGGTTTGTTAGATAATTGCCTACTTGCTCTCAGAGTGAGAGACACATTTTATCCACAACACAGAGGTGACTAGTGGTGATTTTTTTTACTGCAGTTTGCAAGCACGAACCCAGGCTAGCACACATATCTGCCTCAGTTCACCAGCACACCTCCTTTCACTAATATACCTTCATCCATTAGCACCTACAGACTCAGGTTATCATCAGTTTTTATCCTCTTTTTGTATATTTATGGAAGGGCAAAACACAAAAACAAAATGTCTGGAAGCATTGACAAGAGCCGGGGAGGTAGTTTTCTTCCATATTTCTTCCTGTTACATCACTTCCTCTCTCTTTTGAAGTTTTCATGACACCTTACATTCCATTGGTCCCAAACAGGGAATCACCAGACAGCAATGAATTCATATCTGCAAATTTGTTTTTATATTAAAGCAATCAACTTATAAATTGCATGTGAACACTTTTACAGCTTTGGGGTTCTGGTCTGTTATCATGACATGAGTAAGCACTGGAATAGTGATATAGGTAGTCAGCAGAAAGTGCATGCCACCTAACAGCATTCTGATCCCTCATGATGGTTAAAATGCTGAAAGTGTTTTGTTACAGAGTAAAGGGATTTTGACTGCTGCCAATGCATTGGATGTTGACCTGCATGATAATCTGGGCATGGTCACATATCAGCGACACATTGTAAAAATGTTAGCAGATCTGATAGATCACTGAATTTAGAAGCAGCATCGCCAATCAACATGTTTTTGGTTATGTGCCCTATAGGAATTTCTATTATCCTGACAAAACCCTGTGTGCACTTTGTGTGCTTCACTCTGGTAAAGGAGGAGACATCCAGTCCACTCTCAGTTCCTCAGTGTCATGTTCATCTCAGACAGAACTTCCAGCCACATATCCTGTTTGCTCTTAAGATTATCAACTTGAAGCTCCAAAATATTGCATATTCCAAACACACTTCACCTCATTTGCTTCTGAAACCTGCTTCCCTGATTTTATTTCAAGATTTGACAATGCCACCACTGTCTTAGTTGGCCTCCAAGCTCCACCCTTCAGAATCTTCAGATCATCCAAACTCTGTGTCTATAATCTAAATTGCACCATTTAGGACCTACACATCTCCCCTGTGCCTTTGAGTTTAAAATAGATTTCCAGTCCAGCAATTACTCAATTTTAAAATTCCTACCTTAGTTTTCAAGTCAATCTCTGTCTCCATAACATCCTCAAGCCTAATAACCCTGAGATGTCTGCCTTCCTCCAGTTATGACTCCTTGTTCATCCTCCATTGGAATCATTTCATCACTGGCAGGTATGCCTTTAATTGCCAAAGTCTCAACTGTGCAACTCAGCAATTGCTGCTCCCACAAAGATTTGCATCTCTCTACCTGTCATTCCTGCTTTTAAAAAAAAACACTGCTAAAGAGCTGTCTGTTTGACCAAATGTTTGGTCATATTTCTTCATATTTCCTTTTGGACCATAGTTATTTTTGTTGTTGGGTAATAGTCCTGCAAACAGCATTGGGGTATTTTGTAACATTAAAGTTAATATGTAAATTAAATTTACATGCTCCAAGGCCAGTACATCCTTCCTGAGATATAGGGCCCAAGATTGTGCACAATACTCCAAATGTTGTCTGACTAGAACCTTACAGAGCCTCAGAAGTACATTATTGCTTCTATATTCAAGTCCTCTCAAAATAAATACCACTATTGCATTTGCCTTCCTAATTACTGACCCAACCTGCAAGTTTACCTTGAGGGAACCCTGGACTAGAAACCTCAAGTCTCACTGCACTTCAGACTTCTGAAATTTCTCCCCATTGGGAAAATAGTCCATGCCTCTATTTTCCTTACCAAATGCATGATCTCACACTTTCCCACGTAGTACTCCATCTGCCACTTCTTTGCCCACTCTCCTAACCTGTCCAAATCCTTCTGTGGCCTCCCCACCTCCTCAATGCTACCTACACCTCTACCTATCTTTGTATTGTCTGCAAACGTAGCCAGAATGCCTTCAGTTCATTCATCTAGCTCATTAATGTATAAAGTTAAAAGTTGTTGTCCCAACACTGAGTCTTGTGGAACACCAGGTTTCACCAGTTGTCAACCTGAGAAGTATCTATATATCCCCACTCTCTGCCTTCTGCCAGACAGCCAAGCTTCTATCCATGTGAACACCTTGCCTCTGACACTATTGACCCCTATCTTACTCAGTAGCCTCCTGTGTGCCTTGTCAAAGGCCTTCTTGGAGTCCAGGTTGATAACACCCATTGGACCTCCTTGGACTAACCTGCTCATTACTTCCTCAAAGAATTCTAACAGATTTGTCAGGCGTGATCTCCCCTTGATGAAACCATTGCTGACTTTGATCTATTTTATCATACACTTCCAAGTATTCAGAAATCTCATCCTTCACAATGGGTTCCATGATCTTACCCAGGGCCAAGGTTAGGCTAATCGGTCTGTAATTTTCTCTCTTTTGCCTTACTCTCTTTTTAAACAGGGGTGTCATATTAGTGATTTTTCCAATTCTATGGGACCCTACCTGATTCTAAAAATTCCTGAAAGATCACCACTCACGCCTCTACTATCTCCTTAGCTATCTTCCTTAGAACTCTGGGGTGTTGTCCAGCTGGTCCATCTTCAGGCCATTCATTTTTTCTAGCATCTTCTCCTTGCTGATGGTCACCATATTTAGCTCTGCCCCCTCATTCGTTTGAATTTTTGGGATATTACTCGGGTCTTCCACCTTGAAAACTGGTGTGAAGCAATTGTTCAGTTCCTCAACCATTTCATTGTTCCCCACTACTATCTCTTCAATATCATTTTCCAGCAGCCCAATGTCCACTTCTGTCTCTCTTTTGCCCTTTATATAACTGTGAGCTTACCCTCATATTTAATCTTCTCCCTCCTTATTTCTTTATTTGTTGCCCTCTGTTGGTCTTTGTAAGGTACCCAATCCTCTGGTTTCCCACTGCCCCTTCACCACATTATATGCTTTCTCTTTTGCTTTTATGCTATCCTTGTCTTCCCTATATCCTCCATCTTTTTCCAAGGGAAGAATCTCTGCTGTGTCTCCTGAATTACTCCCAGAATCCTCTGCCATTGCTTTTCCACTGTCTTTCCTGCTAGGCTCCTTTCCCAGTCAATTCCACCCAGCTCCTTATTCATGCCTCTGTAGTTGCCTTTATTCAGCTGTAGTATTGTTACCTCTGATTCTATCTTCTCCGCCTCAAATTGCAGAGTAAATTCAATCATATTATGATCACTGTCTCCTAAAGGTTCCTTCACTTTAAGCTCCTTTATCAAGTCTGCCACATTGCACAACACTAAATCCAGTATTGCCTGTTGCCTAGAGGGCTCCACAAGTTGCTCCAAAAAGCCATCTCAAAGACATTCCAAAAATTCATTTTCTTGGGATCCACTACCAACTTGTTTTTCCTTTCGATAAGGAGACCAAAACTGCTCACAATATTCCATATGCGCTCTGACCAGAGCTTTATACAGCCTCAGCGGTATATCTCTGCTCAGTCCACCTGCACTGATAAAATGATGGCATTCTCATCCAAGCTCCAAAATGTCACTGATTCAAGTTCTACTCCAAAGATCAAAATTTCACTGGAGACCACAATGTAGTTCTAAAGATGTGCTGTGGGCTTGCAGAGAACCAGCATGTACACAATATACAGTGGTCTCCTTCCAAACTGTAATGGCTTTTGAACTAAGGTACTGTTAAACCCTTTCAGTTGGATGAAAAATATCTTCCCAGCATCAGAATGAATATTTATTCTTCCAACCAATTCACCCCCTTAGAGGGCTTGTCTCATTGCCATTATCAGGACATGTTTGTATGCAAATTGGCTTTCTACATTACAACAGTGTTGCTATGTTATTGGTTATAAAATGCTTAGGGCGGTCATAAGGTGAAATGCATTTCATTAAATGTTCAATTCTTTCTTTGGGGATCAAGTAGTAGAAGTTGGCTTAGATGTGACAGCAGTTATGGGAGCAATGCAGTAGAGCAGAGTAGAAGGGATTTTTATATATAACATATAAGCCAGCAACAGCTGTGTTTTTCAATCAAGTACAGCCATTATGAGGTAAGGCGTGAGTATAGAAAAGGGTCAATGATCTGATTTTATTAGGTGTCAATTTACACGCCAGCTCTACCTGATTTAGATATTCCAAAATTTTGAACACTTTTATGAACACTCAGCAAGGAAGCCATTGCTGAGAGAAATTGTTGCAAATGCAAGTAAATATGAATTAGGGACAGATTGGGAAACCCCTGTTTCTTTCATGGATATTCCTGACTATGGTGAAAGTGAGGACTGCAGATGCTGGAGATCAGAGTCGAGAGCATGGCTCTGGAAAAGCACAGCAGGTCAGGCAGCATCCGAGGAGTAGGAGAATCGGCGTTTCAGACATAGGCCCTTCATCAGGATATGCCCAAAATACCGATTCTCCTTCTCCTCTGATGTGGCCTTCCCTTCTGTGTGTTTCCAGCACCACACTTTCGACCCCACATTCCTGACTACATCAGCATTTACTCCTAATCTTTAATTGCCCTGGAGAAGGTGGTTCAAGTTGCCGTACTTGAGCTGTAGGTCCTCACACAGTACTGTGAGGAAGGGAGTTTCAGGATTTTGACACAGCGACAGTGAAGCAAAGGCATTTTGTTCCAAGTCAAAATGGTATGTGACTTGGCAGGCAGACCAAAGAGCATTTTTCACTGAGTTGATGGTCCTCCAGGCACAGACAATGTTTGTCTCGGTAAGCGTCCCGCGGAACAGACTGTAGAGTACAGAGTCCTGTGTCACAGAGCTGCTTGGAATGAACCTCAGCAAAAACCATTGCATCTTCCTCCACACTTTCTTTACAAAGGCACATTTTGGCAGGAGATGTGTGACAGTGTCTCCACCCCCACCTCCCCACCTACAGATGCTTCAAGGGCACTGTGCAGTGTTCCAGACTGACCAGGTAGACATGAAGGATCCCACAGGTAGTACCCTTCTCACCACTATCCAAGCCATGTCTTGTTGCTTGTTAGAAAGTTCTGGTGATGAGGCATTCTGCCAAATGACTTTGATAGTCTGCTCAGGAAACCACATGACTGGATCCACCCTCTCCTTTTCCCTCAGGATCTCAAGGACACTATGTACTGACCACGTCTGTCCAAAACTTGTTGGTTTTCCAGAATAAGGAGTGGACCGCAAACAAGTATTGCAGTCTGGCACATTCCAAGCTCCAGGACTATAGGTTGAGGGATATACTAACACTTCGGGCAGCTGCTGCCAAGGCACAGTGGGGAAAGACACCATCTGAGGTCTTTCTGCTAAAGTTAAATGTTCAGTTATCAGACCCTCCTTGTGCCTCAAAACATGTAAATATAATCTTGTATGTGTATGAGGTATCTGTGGTTTGCCTGGATAGAGTCAAACTCCAACGTTTGTGTGTTTCCTTAATATGCTGCTGTACAGAACCAAACTGCATTTGTGACTATGTATTTTTGCAAAGGTACTTTTTATGAATAAAGTATATTTTTGAACTAAAAGAAGGTATGCGGCTTAGCAGGAAATGTGTAGTTGGTGCATTCCCAAACTGCAGCCATTGTTCTTCTGGATGGTGGAGGTTGCAGGTTTGGAAGGTGTTTTCAAAGGAACCTTGGTGATTCACTGCAGTCCATCGTCGAGATGTTACACACGCTACCACAATGTAAAGATGAATTGACCACAGCTATTCATGTTATACATTAACAATCTGAATGAAAGGACCGAGGGCATTGTTGCTATGTTTACAACTGACACAAAGATAAATGAAGGCACAGGTAGTGTTGAGGGAGCAGGGAGGCAGCGGAAGGGCTTGGACAGGCTTGGAGAGTGAACAAACCTGCAACAGATGGAATATAATGTGGCAAAGTGTGAGGCTATGCACTTTCGTAGTGGCATAAAGTATTTTTTAATCTGAAAAAGCCCTCATAAATCGGAAGCACAAAGAAACTGAGGACTCTAGTTCAGAATTCTCTTATTCTGAACATGTCGGTCTAGGTTGGCAGTTAGGAAGGCAAATAGAATATAAGAACAGAGATGTACTGCTGAGGCTGCATAACAGTCTGGTGAGACTACATATGGAATGTTGTGAGTAGCCTAGAGCCCCATATCAAAGGAAAGATGTGCTGGCCTTGGAGGAGATCCAGAGGAGGTTTTAAAGAATGATCTCAGAGATGAAGGGCCTGGCATATTAGGACTGGTTGAGGATTCGATGAACTTTCAAGGGAGGAAAATAGAAGGATCTGGTTTAAAACCTACAGAATTCTAAGACCCATTGACAGACTGGACATGATAAAAGACATTTCCACTGGCTGGAGATCCTATGACCTGAGGGCACAGCCTCAGAGTGAAAGAGCAATCCTTTGGAATTGAGATGAGGAGGAATTTCTTCAATCAGAGGATGATGAATCTGTGGAACTCGTTGCCACAGAGGGCTATGGAGACCAAGTCATTATGTGCATTGAAGACAGATAGATAGGTTCTTGATCGCTGAGGGTATCAAGTGTTATAGGGAGAAGTCAGGAGAATGGGGTTGAGAAACAGATCAGCCATGATCAAATGGCAGAGCAGACTCGATGGGCAAAATGGTCTAATTCTTTTCCAATATCTTATAGTCTTATGGAATGTCAAGTGATGATGGCTAGGTTCTCTCTTTCTGGAGATGGTCATTATCTGATTTTTGTGCGTTATTGATGTTACTTGCCATTTCTTAGCCCAAGTAGGAGAAAGTAAGGACTGCAGATGCTGATGATCAGAGTCGATAGTGTGGTGCTGGAAAAGCACAGCAGGTCAGGCAGTATCCGCCGAGCAGGAGAATTGAGATTTCGGGCATAAGCCCTTCAACAGGATTGATCCTGTTGAAGGGCTTTTGCCCGAAACGTCGATGCTCCTGCTCCTCAGATGCTGCCTGACCTGTTGTGCTTTTCCAGCACCACACTCTCATTTCTTAGCCAACGCTTGGATGTTGATCAGGTTTTTTTTTGTATAAGCACATGGACTGCGTTAGTGTCTGACATTTCACGTAATGATCAGTGAACACTCCCACTTCTGACCTTATGTTGGAGGGAAGGAAATTGATGAAACAGTTGAAATTGGTTGAGCCTAGGACACTATCTGAGGGAACTCCTACAGAGATGGTATTGGACTGAGATGGTTGTCTTCCAACTACCGTAACCATTTTGGTTTGTGCAATGTGTAACTCCAATCAGTGGAGAATTTTACCTCAATTCACACTGACTTCAGTTTTGCAAAGGCTCATTGGTGTCATACTCGGTCAAATGATGCCTTGATATCAAGAGCAGTCACTCGTGCCCCTTCTGTTGGTAGAATGTTGGTTGCTGTGACTGCCTTCCCAAGAATGCATCGGCTGTTAGAGGAGGACCAAGCCCAGAAGCAGCAGTAGGCTACCAAGGTAGACAAAGAGCACACGGATCAGGGAGAGGTGGTGGTGTCATTGTAATATCATTGCACTAGTAATCTTGAAGGCCAGGCTAGCGTCTGAAGAACAGTTGTTTGAATGCCCCTATGGCAGATGATGATACTTGAATTCAATTTAAAAACAATTGGAATTAAATCTATTCGAATTGTGACATTGTAATCACTGTTCATTGTAAAAAACCCACCTGATTCACTGATGTCCTTTCAGGAAGGAAGCCTGCCATCTTTACCTGACCTACATGTGACACCAGACTCACAGCAATGTTTTACATTCTTAACTGCACTCTAAGGATGGACAATAAATACTGGCCTAGCCTGCGACACCCTCATCCCATGAATTAAGTAAAAGTCAAGTGGACCCATGGGAACACCAAAGACTTGAGGCCTGACTCCATTTCCTGGGGATGAATGAGGTGTAAGGTCAGTGCAGGCTCTGAGTGTCCTGGTATGCTGTGATGGAACATTGCCAGATTTATAAGCAGGTTCTGAGGGCAGGAAGAGTGGGAGGCTATTCTCTTGTTGGTGGCTTTGAAAGTCACAGCTGCTTTGGACACCTTTCTAAGGAATGGTGGGCACCCTGTGTGGGATCTCTCAGTCACACACCCACAAAGGACAGTGACTGAAGCCATCAGTGCAAGACTGCAATGGTTAGATTAGACTGCAATGGTTGATGAATGCACCAAACACTATGGGCAATTTTAGCATGGCCAATTTGCTTGATCTGCACATCTTTGGATTGTGGGAGGAAACCGGAGCACCCAACGGAAACCCACACAGACACGGGGAGAATGTGCAAACTCCACACAGACGGTTGCTCGATGCTGGAATTGAACCCGGGTCCCTGGTGCTGTGAGGCTGCAATGCTAACCACTGAGCAGTTCTTTTCATTTCCTGCTGTCAGTGCTGTAGTCTAGGCAGTGTGATTCAGAAACATGCCCCCGGTGCAAGATACAATCAATGGCATGTACATACCTGGTGCATTTTAGAGTCCAGATTGCTAACAAGGCTGGTTACCTGGGGACAAAGGCTATTTACTTGATCCCGTAACTCATGACACTATCGCAGAATGCTCTGACTGATATGGAAAGCAGATACAATGCT
Source organism: Hemiscyllium ocellatum (assembly GCF_020745735.1). Classification (NCBI taxonomy): domain Eukaryota; kingdom Metazoa; phylum Chordata; class Chondrichthyes; order Orectolobiformes; family Hemiscylliidae; genus Hemiscyllium; species Hemiscyllium ocellatum. The sequence continues at coordinate 34,671,749 of NC_083426.1, read as the reverse complement.
ACTCAAGTTTGACTAGGGCTGCAGTGAAGCAGAGTTGTGGGCTGCTGAAAATGCAGTCTGCTGCACTGCTCCTCAAAAAAGACCATCACATCATCCTGGAATATAGTGTTCTGTACAATTGGAAAAGGATATGAGGCAATGTGTAGATGCTGAGGAACTAGGAGCATGGAAGTAGTCTTTTGAGGAGGATGAGGAGACTGTGGAGGTGAAAGCTCTCCTTGTGTGACAGAGCTATGTTGGGGCTGCAACCTAACAGGACTTGATTGACACTAGATTCCAGCAGATGAGAGCTGGATGCAGCTCATTTTTGGAATTCTCTAGTTGCTTGCCTGTAATGTTCTCTTTCTGGACAATGACAATCTGAATAGGAATTGGGAACAGAGAAGTTGTGACCTAGAGAAGGTGTTTGGATGAGGTGTAGTTAAGGACATGTACACTGTGTGGCCTAATGGTGACACAGTGACTAGGGAGAGAGAATTGGGTTATGTATATGAGGAAGTGTGAGCCATGCTAGCTATGTGCTATGGGCAGCGTGACTTTGTAGATGCTGTGCCACTACTTTGCTAATTTCTGATTGTAAATGCTTGTTCGGATGCACAGCAGCATGCTAAAGACGGTGCAGCTGCCACGGGTGTGGTGCACTGGCAGATATTTTGTCTGGGAATGAAATGTAGTAAAATGGGGCTGGAATCTCATGTGAGGGGCATTATAGGGTGGGACAAACAGTTGATGTGGTGTATTTAGTCAGATACACCTAGAAATCTCACAAGGACCTTGCAGAAATTCCTTTGAAAATGTGATTCAACTCACACTTAGCCAAATACATGTTAAGATTCAACCTTTAGTATACAATGAATCAGCCTGACATTCAATGCAGTAATAATAGGTGTTCTTCCAGTTAGTTAAGGTGTAAAGATGAAGATTCTTAGGACATGTATACTGAGGCTAATTACAGTATACTTACTGGCATTTAGTACATTTGAGCTAACTCATTCTAAAACAAGAAATGAACCATTCTGATCTGGAGGTCAGCAAAATAATGGAGCTTATTGAGGTATGGGACATTCTGTGGTAAGGTTTGAAACCTGTCAGAAAAATATCCAATAATGTAGCAGGAAAGGGGAAGAATTCTACTGCAGCATAAGCTCAGAATTTGTTTGAAAATAAACTGAGTTTTGAAAATTATGGCACAAACCAGGTTTTTTAGGCAAGGTACTATTAAAGGAGAACTAATTTCCCTACATCTTAAATAAGCTCAATATAAGTCTTTGGTATAATTCTATCTAATATACAACCAATGTGACAACTTCCAAATGTATGGGTTTCTGTGATTGCACAGGATTTTTTTGCGAATCAAAGACAACTTCTCTCTGGACTATTTAGTAGGTAAATCTGTCACCTTCATGTGATGCAATACTACAGTGTTAGGAAGGTCAAAGATTTGAAGCTTAGCATTTGGTGAATGAAGTCAACCATAGGCAGCAGTAGTGTACAATTAAGTTGCTATATTAACTCTAGATTATGGAAGGCTAAATGATGCCCAATAAATGTTATTTAGTCACTTCTGCTGTGCAAATATGGAAGTTAATTGAAGACAGAGTCAAGCTCAGCTATGCTGATCACCCTCAATGAATTGACTATCCACGAGCATGATCTCGATTCACTATTGAATAATAGTCAATTCATCAAATTACCAGAGGATAATTGGCACCTGTGGAAGTTTTTCCCAGTATGAACCACTGGTATTCAGGAGAACATGCAAAAGTAGAGACCATTGGGCTAAGTTTGAAAGGTATGTAACAATTCATGGAAAAAGCAGTGTGTGCACATCAAATCAGTTGTTCCGTGTGGTAGGAGGTCATGTCAGAAATAAATTTGCTAAGCATTTTGAGTTCTTTATTTCCACCACCTGCTGTAACACATAGCTAGAATTTAAAAGGTAGTTTTTGTTCCAATATTTAAAAAAAACACAGCCAAAGAGCCTTTTCTTGATCTTCTACCAGGTTCTACTATTTCAGTGAGCAGTTCTATATTAGCAACTAATTGATTATTTATAAGAAATGCTTCCTCCTTGTTGAAGTGTAAAACTGGTATTTACTTTACTTTCAGCATGTTCTGGAGACAGAACCAGCAGAGGACTGCAATAACACTCCCTGGTTTATTCAGCCATGAATTGCATGTGCTGTCCCATCGCAGAACAAAAAGGAAAATGTCAGAGTGTGAAATAGGATCTGTGGGTGGTGTATTTAACAACATAACACAGCAGGAAGTGAGAATTTTGGCATCTGTGGGGTTCGGAAAAAATAAGTCCTTGACATTATCAAAAGATAGCAGGTGGTATTGTTTACGTTTCAAAGTGGGCAATGCTAACCCTCCTCAGTTGGTTAAATTCATGAAAGGCACAGATCAAATTGGATGAATAAGTTCTAATGAGGTGAAGTTTGCACTCATTTAAAAGGATCATCAAAATTAAGAAAACTTCCAAAGTTTTAAATTAAGTTATCAATGAGGCATCATTTAAAGTGCACTGTATTGACAGCTTGCAAACATTTCATATTTTTGTTTAAAAGTACAGAAAAACCTTGACAAAAAGCAACAAAATATTTCACCTTTTATTGCAACATTTAAACCAGATTGACTGGGTTCAAGTCCCACGCCAGGATTTGAGCAGAAAAATATCAACAGGTCAGGCAGCATCCAATGAGCAGCAAAGTCGACATTTTGGGCATAAACCCTTCATCTGGAATGTGAGAGGCGGGTGAGAGATATATAACGGGGTGGGGGTTTGGGTGTGGGGAAGGTAGCTCGGAAGGCAATAGGTACTTGCAGGTGGGGTGTGATAGTGATAGGTTGGAGGGAAGGGTGGAGCGGATAGTTGGGAAGGAAGATGGGCGGGTAGGACAGGTCAAGAGGGCCGAGTTAGAGAGTTGAATCGGGGACTTACACCCAGAACTTTGACTCTCCTCCTCCTCGTATGTTGCCTGACCTGCTGTACTTTCCCAGCGCCAAACGTTTTGACTCTGATCTCCAGCATTTTTTCTCACTTTTTCCCAGAATAATATCAAGGCTGGCACTTCAGTGCAGTACTGATGCTTTGCTGCACTTTCAGAGGTGGGCTGGCTTTTGGGTGAGGTCTTAAAGCCAGTTGCTGAGATCGATAGAGATAATTTCAAAGAAAAGCAAGGGTTTTGTTTTCTTGCATTCTGACCAAAATATATCCCTCAATCAATACCTGAAAAACAAAAAGGGCTAGGTTTTTCAATGACCAAGCAGTTGTTATTCCATCATAGTTGGGATTTGCAAATGGGGACACTTCAATTTCCTAATGTAGCAGATTCCGAAGGAATTGCCTGGAAAATTGAATTGAGCAATTTCCACACAGCTGGCATCCTCTGAAAGGATCCATTTAAATCCAAGAAGGTTTCAAGAAAATTAAGTAATAATTAATCAGGAAAAGTTTCAAAAGTTTATTAAATAAATAAGCTAATTCCTGAGTAACTATTCAATTGACATCATACTGACATCTCACACACTCCCAACTGCAACACCTCCAGACTCCTTAAACCTACAGATCTTGAGCTGGTTCTCCTTTGGGAGCAGAAACCATAGTTCTGTTCCAGAACAGCTCTCTCATTGCCCCACTCTGTTCTTGCTCCAAATTCTCCCACCCTCCCTGCCCTCGACCATCAAGAGCAGCTTCTTTCTGCTTTTTCCTCTGTGCCAGGCCTGTTCTTTTCCCCTGCTCTGAACAACATCCCCCTTCCCTGCTCTATACCTGGTCCTCTGCTTCCCCTTATATGGAATCACATCCCTCCAGTAGACCTGCTCCCACTTCAACTACTCTGGACCTGAACACGGTACACCCTTCACAGCTGAGGAACCAACCATCCCTCCACCACCTTGTATTCATTTTCCCTACAGCAGAAGGGACTCCTTCTTCACCGATCTGATGTATTCCCTCTTTCCTTGATCTCACCTTCTCCTGCTCCAGATTCAATCTCCATTCTCCAACCCCCATGACCCCACCCTCTAGAGTGTGGTGGTGCAGGTGTTGGACTGGGGTGGACAAGGTCAGAAATCACACTACATCTGGTTATAGCCCAATGCATTTATTTGAAATCACAAGCTTTTGAAACACTGCCCCTTCATCAGATGGAGTGAAGAGAAGCACACAAGTATAGAATTTATAGACAGAGAGATCAAACATCATTCAAAAGGTGTGAGTGACGTGTCAACAGGTTGAATAATAATTCTTTGCAGGTGATCAAAAGTGTCAGATGATATGAGGAAAGTGTCTACAGCTGAATAGCAAGCAAAGAGATGTCCTATAATCTGATTAATTAAGGCAGAGAATTAATTACAAAAAAATAAAAATAAGATGGTACTGGAAACACAGTAAATGGCTGGAATAACATGCTAGCAGCAAGGTCCCTTACCATGTTCTAGCTGCAATCAGCCTTCCTCTCATCCTGCCCACCCCTCTCCCCAACCTTCCCGACAGCTAAATCTGGTTCCCCCCACCCCAACCCAACACCACAGTCCCACAACCTGTCACATCTGAATTCACCCAATCTAAACTACCCTAAACAATGCATCACCTCCCTGGAACTCTATACACTGGGCACATTTCTACCTGGCAAACAGATCAGACTTGCTTGACGTCGTACCCAACTAGCACCCTTCTGACACCTTAACACTTGCAGGGCAATCACCCAATTTACTTAGAACCATGGCACCCTAGGCACACTGGCACCTTACTAATTTTGCATCTGTTCATATGACACCTTAACCTCATGTATCTTTCTGCACTTACTACTTGACAGGAACTGCCAAAATGATTGTCAGTGATTCTCAACCTTTACACATCAGAATACAACAGCTGAGACATGATTCATCTTCCCAACAGCTCTGCATTCCAAGAGAATGGTCAGAATGGAAGAAAGGCTCTGCATTTCTGAAGAAGCCGTGATCAGAATTTCCTGCTAGAAATGTAGAACTTCTACCCCTTTATAAAAATAGAAAGGGCAAAATGACAATTTTCATGAATGTAAAAAGGCCTGGGCACTATCCAGGCTTGGGCTGACAAGTGGCAAGTAACATTCCTACCACACAAATACCAACAATGACCATCTCCAATAAGAGACAGTCTAACCACTGCTCCTTGACATTCAATGGTGTTACCATAATTGAATCCCCCACTATCAACATCCTGTGGGTTATCAATGACCAGAAACTCAAGTGGACTTACTATATTAATAAGATAGCTGCAAGAACAGCTTAGAGCCTCGGAATATAGAGGTGAGCAAGTCATCCCCTGACTCCCTAAAGCCTGTCCAGCATCTACAAGGCACAAAGTATGGGTGTGATGAAATACTCCCCATTTGTCTGGATGGGTGCAGTTCTGACAATACTCAAGAAACTTGACACCATCCAGGATAAAGCAATCCACTTGATTGGCATCATATCCACAAAAATCCATTCCCTCTGCCATGAATGCTCATTAGCAGCAGTGTATACCATCTCCAAGATGCACTGCAGAAATTTACCAAAGATCCTTAGATAGTACCTTCCAAACCCTTAACCACTTCCACCTAGAAGGACAAGGGTAGCAGACATCTGTGAATATCACCATCTGCAAGTCCCCCTTCAAGCCACTCACCATCTGATGATGGTGTTGTGTGGACTTGAGAATTGAATAGCATACAATAAACTACTCTTGCTCAATACATGTGCTTCTTCTAGTTAGACCAGCAAATGGTTTTCCTCTGCCATGCTCTGCCAAGCAGGCCCTGTAGATCCCTTCACTTAAAGAGAATGGTGATCACCAACGTTGTGAGGTGCAGACTTGGTTTCATTGTGCATTGAGGTCCAGCCTTGTGATGGTTATTAAGACCTGCAGAGAAGCATGTGGAGTAGACAGACTGGCATTAGGCAAAGAGATTGTCAAAGAGTCTTTCAATAATGTAACAGTAGTCCTGACGGTGACATTACTTTCATCTTTATTTTTTTGACAGGTTAAGTGAGAAGCACAAGTTTCTTTCAGCAACTAGATTTTATCAATTTTAATCACCACGGAAACATAAAAAACTCTGAGATAAATAAAGGATGGTGAATCTGTTCATGCAATGTTGAATTTGACATGAAAACTGTACAACAAAAGAATCACTGCTAGGGACTCCAGTTAGTATTGAGCACCAATGACCTCACTGCTGCATCTCCAAGAATTTTCCAGGCTTTCTACAATAAATAGGCAATTGCCACAATGTGCAATTTTGTCTGACTCATCACACTTAAAATTTTTGATCAGAGGATTTCAGATGGAGACAGTATTGTGCCAGTTGCAGGGGCATGAGGTAGGGGAGCATGGATCAAGTATTTCTGAGCCTGTATTTCAGAAAAGTGGATTCATTTTTTTTGCATTCATTCAATTTCATTAATTTGCAGTGATGGATGAAGGATGTGTGGATATAGGTTAATAGTGTACTTGTAATTATTACAGGACTAGCTCTTGTAGTTGATCTCACAGGTGTTTGTTGTTGTAACTTTGAGAAAGACTGCAGTTCTAGGATTTAGGTAACGCAAGAAGCTAGCTTTGCCAGTTCTTCAAATTTGTTCACCGAAATCAACAGTGAAACTTTCAAGACTACACTTTATCAAATGTGGTAATCCCACAAGAAACTAATTTCAAAAATATAAAGCAATAGAATTTAATGCTCACCCACCAATCCATGGTGCGTTTGCAGGCAAGGGGAGAATTTTAATGACATGGGAAAGCGTAGCGTGGGAATCTCACTGCACTCTTGCCTCTGCCCAATTACATTTGGCTCAAGAAGGCTCATAGACAACTTTCACATCCAGCTGGAATTTGAGACTTTTATCCTGACTTAAAGATCTCATCTCACTGCCACTGCTATTCACACAGCAGTGGCCATGACAGCTGTCATGTGAGAATCTGAAAAAGCAAACTTTATCTGTTTTGGTCACGGGGTTCCTGGAGGGTGGGTCCATTGTTCAAAGGCAACCAGTGCCTGATCAAAAGACTAAGCATCGGGAAAAGCAGAACCTGCTGAGAGTCCACCATTTCTTCTGAACCGATTCCCTAATAGCCAACACTCTCCTCCCACACACACTATTCCAATCTCACTTGTCTGAAGCCTAGCTCCTTCATTTTTCTAAGGCTGATGGGTGAATTACCATCAGCAACCGGTATTCCCTGTAGTGCAAGTAGACAATGGGAAGCTACCAGCCTCTGATTGACTGGAGGCAGAATTTCCATCCCCAGGATCCTAAATTCCAGGAAAATCCCAACAATGGCCAGTTAAATGCCTGATGGACAATTAATTCTAGTAAGCTTTCATAACTGTCAATGCAGGGCTCAAATCTGCAGCTTCACCAGCCAGTGGAAATCCTTGGTCACCAACATTAAATCCTGCCTTTTTGTCTCAGATGATAATTTCCACCAGCAGTCACAGCCATTGCATTTGATCATTCCCCTTATAACGCATATTTCAATGACATTATCTTTTCAACAGAACCAACACTGTGCAGGTTGAATTAATTTCAATGATGCCCATAAAATGGAAAACTTGAGAAGGAAAATAGCATCCCTATTAACTAAACAAGAAGCAAACAGATGGATCAAATTTATGTTACATGGACCAAAATAACTTTTAAGTGGAAATTTCTCATGTCAGACTGTGAAGGGGCATTAATGCAGTGGCATTAATAGAAGCTGGTGTTCCATGTCATTTGTTTCAGATATGTCACTGATGTGTGGTCTTGCCTATTGAACTGAAATAATCACAATAGCTATCCAATTTCTCACACCCCGCCCCAGGTGGGTCTCAAGCCAAGGGCAATGCATTCTCAATTTTTAAAATGGTTTGCACTCACTGAGTTCCAATTTGCTGCTAACCAGTTGTTTATTTCTGATACCAGTATTAGACGATGACGCATTTTTAAGGTTTTTGATTCTGGCTGCAAGATTTGGCTACACTGCACTCACGCAGTTTTGATGTGGGCTATGTTGAGTGCTACCTTGATAAGAATGGTAAGTGTATGTTGTTATATGCATCCAGGACATATGAAAGTTGTGATGTCAGTCAGAGTCGAGACGGCTTTGAGGCCACCCTTGCATTTGGAACCTGCCAGTCTAATCAGTACCCTCTAAAACACGCATAAAGAAATATGAATTTGATTGCAGCAAGTAGCTGTCACCTGCACTGTTTAAAGGATCATTACACACTGATGCTGCAAATAAGGAAGGTTTTAGTTATGACTGCAATAATTCTGGGCACACCATCTGGTCTCAGGCATAGATACCATACTGGCAGACCATACTTGCAGAATGAGAAAGAGATTTCAACTTTATCCAAACAAACTTCTAATATTCTGCACAAACTCAACAACATACCTATGTGCACTTCATTGTCATGTGTGTTGCCTTTTAGAGTCATGGGGATATATAGCATGGAAACAGACCCTTTGGTCCAACGTGTCCATGCCAACCAGATATCCTAACCTAAACTAGTCCCACTTGCCGGCACTTGGCCCATATCCCTCTAAACCCTTCCTTTTTTATGCCCATCCTGAAGCCTTTTAAATGCTGTAATTGTACCAGCATCCACTAACAGTACAGTTTTGCCCTGGTGGCTGTAATATGTTTGGTGAAGACTGCTGACTTTGAATGGAAGAGATTGAAAACAGCCTAGCAGGACTCACTGAGCAGCTCTGCCCTGAATAGGCAAACTTTGGACTGAATTTGGGGGAAGTAGCCTGGACTGTCTGGTTGACAAGCAAGAGCACGTACAGAATGACAGTGGTGGGGGAAGAATGTTGCCACTGTGGGAGATGGAAGGAAGTATTGTGATTTTGCATATAATTTCACAGAAGTCAGTGCTCCTTTAAGACAGTTACGTGAAATAAGACATTCTAATATAAAGGTACATGCTTCAACTTCAGTCACTCTCAGTGCAATGGAGTTAGTATATTGCGTTCAGTCAGTTATGTGTATAGACTATACAGTACAATAGATAAGAAACTCAGTATGCTACATGAAGCAATGTAACTAATTAGAATTTATATCAACAAAACCCAAATCTTTTTGATATATATTACTTCAACTAATTTGTGGGCAGTGGGCCATAGTGTACTGGCAGTGATGTTTGAGCCAAAAAACTATGTCACCAGGTTAGTGCTGTCTGAAGCCAATGCCATTTCCCCAAGGTGGTGTCAGAAATTGTTGTAATCTGAAGCACAGATGGCAGGACAGCTGTGAGAGGCCACGTTTCCCTTTGAACGCAGGATTCATATCCTCAGCCTGAGCTTCCATTGCAACATTGAGATATTGGCTGAATTCTACCTGTGCTGACATGACAACTGAGATATCAGCCCTCAGACACTGCACTATGGCTGGGTTTTCTCATAGAATGGCTGCCATTTACATTCTGGAAGGATAGTCTCAGCTCTGCCTGAAACGCTGTGTTAATTTACAGCAATTTAGGTTCCTTCATACTCCAGGATTTCTGGTAGGTATCATGCATTTTATTGTACATGTTCATTAGCCAGTATTCACAAGCTGCGTCTTCAAAGTCCCCGTCTGAATTCTTTGCAACAGAACTTGTACATAAGCATACCCTGAAGGGAGGCTTGCACCATCTTGGCTTTTACCTGCCTTGGCTGCAGCCATTTTGTGTTGGTGCTTTCATGCACTGGTCTTGTCTTAAACAAGTCTTTAATTTTGTGCAATGCTGGTGCAAGCATGAAATCAAATGACACTATTTTCATCAATCTGTTCTTAGTCTAATCTACTATTCCTTAGAAGCATAAAGGCAAAACAAAAATGCTTTCATGTGAGAAGTGGGCAGGAAGGAAGAGGTGTATGGTGACATGTTGTATGAGAAGAGATTGTGAGACACAAGAAGTGAGATTAGTTAGGAATATCCTTGTTAGTCACAGACTCAGTCCTGGACATGAGCTAAGTTATAATTGCACCAAAGTATAACTTCCACGGGGATGAAAACATGTTGGCATGGTTACTGACTGAGGGTTTGGTGCACATTGCAATCTTTGTACCTGTTTCCAGGAATTTTGTTTCCCAAACTTGTTGAGGCTCCCACTCTAAAATGTAAACAATCTGAGGCTTAGAGGACGATCATTCCCAGGCTTAATTTTGATATGATTGACAAAGTTGATGTCATTTCTAACAGTCCACATGAGTCTTTAATCTACTTCGTCAATAAAGGGCTTTTGAGGTGCAGTGGTAGTGTCCTTACCTCTGGGTCAGGAGTCTTGAGTTCAGGTCCCACCAGCTGCAGAAATGTGTCATAACATCTCTGAACAAGTTGATTAGGAAAAACATATGTTCTTCCAGTAGAGTTTCAATTCTTAATCCTGGCCTTCTTTTTTATACAACTGGAAAGGTATTAGAACTCTAAATCATGGGGCAACTTTATGCTTCCTGATGATTCCCTGCAGGGCTTTGCAGAAGAGATTTGGACAAGAACTCCCATCAGTGTTCATAGGAGATTACTCAGGGTGACTATCTAACAGGCCTGATGGCTAGGAAGGTCAATGCTATCAGAATTACAAACAACATCTGAATTTAATGTAGAAAATGCTTCAATGATCTCAGCAGACCTGAAAGGATGACAATAGCTCTTAGTCTCTCAATTTCTTTCAATTACTTTTTCCAATATTCCGCTAAACCACTCAGCAATGATGCTTAACAGTTCACTCCTCCAAGTCACACCTTTCATTGTACAATCAAACAGATACAGGCAACTTGTCTGCTTCACTTTCCAGGCACATCACCTGCTCAGTTTGTTTTCTTTACATCATTTAGCAACTGTGACATCTTCTCAATTCCCAGCACTTTCACATCTAGAATTTCTCTCAGATTGCTGACCACATTTCTGATTTCACAGATTTGGAACTTAAATTTAATATCTCTCCATACTCATTCCTGTCATTACTGTAGCCCAGAACATGCTCATTATGTACAAACTCCATGCATTTCCGTTCCCATTTTTAAAAGCCACTCATTAATTTTCATGTCCCCTGACCATTGGGCAACACACCACACATTACCAGGAAGATCAAAACCAAGATAACAGACATCAGCTATTACACTGCCAATTAAATTCATTACTTTCATTTGAGTTTGTCTTTGATACAGTGTGCAGTGTGGTATTATATCCATTTCTTTGTCAGCATTATGTGTGCTATTCATAGCAAAGTTGGTTGAATGTGTTCATTATGCAAGATGATGAGACTGTTGAAAGATTTTACAAGGGCTATTAATACAGAGGGGTTTTGTGTCAGCTCGTATAGCAAGGGAATGAGAAGGTCACCAGAATCATTGTGTAATGACATCACATCTATTGTTGCAAAGCTTTGTGATAGCTATCCTTCCCCTGGTGATTCCTGATCTTCCTCCTGTAAAGAACTGCTGTTGCTTTTTTTATATATGGGTGAAACATAGAGTCATAAAGTCATAGAGCCATACAGTCATGCTGCACGGAAACAGACCCTTCGGTCAAACCAGTCCACGCCAAACATAACCCAAACTAAACTAATCCCACCTGCCTGCTCCTGGCCCATACTCCTCCAAACCTTTCCTATTCAGGAATCCATCCAAATGCCTTTTAAACGTTATAATTGTACCCGCATTCACCACTTCCTCAGGAAATCCATTCCATACTCGAACTATCCTCTGTGTAAAAAGATTGCCTCTTATGTCTTTTTTAAATCTCTCTCTTCTCATTAAAAATGTACCTCCAGTCTTGAAATTCCCCACCTTAGGGAAAAGGCAACTATCATCTTTTTATTATTTTATAAACTTCTGCCAGGTTACCTCTCAATCTTCTGTGCCACAGAGAAAAATGTCCAAGCCTATCCAGCCTTTCTTTTTAATTCAAACCTTCCATACCAGGCAACATCCTGCTAAATCTCTTCTGAATCCTCTCCAACTTAATAATATCCTTCCAAAAACTGGTTGACCAGAACAAGCCTCACCACTGTCCTGTACAACCTCAAAATAACATCTCAACTCCTGTAGGTACCAAATTTATTTCTTGGTTGACACTTTATTTTGTGTGAAATTAATTTACATGAATCTCATTTTACTTAACGTGAAGCAACGTAGAACTGAAAACAAATTACGTTGAGAGTAATTCAAGTATCACCATCATTCTTGTGTCCAGTTTATTTAATAAATAACAGAAGGTTTGTGAACTTGTTTCTTCCTTTCATTTGTAATTAGGAGGCACAAGCGATTATTGGCATTGCGTGACGTTCTTTGATATTCCTGTACAATGCAGCAAACTACAGTGATTTGGGAGACACTTTGTGAAGGATAAAAGTTCTGATGAAGAGCTTATGCCCGAAACAGCGATTCTCCTGTTCCTCGGTTGCTGCTTGTGCTTTTCCAGCACCGCACTCTCAGATCTATTCTTTTGTGCACGTTGGTTACACCTGTGTTGTATGGTGAAGTTTCATTGAGATATCTGAAGCCATATGTCTTGAGAGTTCCCTTTGTTCTCCAGCACCAACTTACCATTGGTGGAAAGGTTATAAATTGGAAGCGAGGGTGAGAGGGAAGGCTGATTTAAATAAGGAGGATATTTGGACCCTGACAAATACCTATGTACCTGACCCAAGCTTACACAATCATTTCCTTTAGTTGGAAGTAATGGCTAGACATTACGTTCTTGGATGCTACATTACATTCTTGGGTGCTACTGGATAATGGTCTGGAATTCTGAGGTCAATCTCTGGGCAGAGATGGCACATTCAGTGGGGGGGAAGGCAATCACTGCTGGAAACCCCTCTTTTCCCCCTCTGCTGTTTGTTCAGTTCAATGAAGAAAAACAGTGGTAAACCCTGGCAAACAAATTATCATTGACCTATTTAATGCAGGCATGTGCTGCAGAGATGTCCTCGATTGCTTGCTGAAAGAAGCTCGTAACCAAGAAGGAAGGGTTGTGGTGAATTTGATTTCCATTGGCAAGCCATTGCTCTTCAGTCTAGTAACCAGTTAGTTTCACTAGTTAGCCAGTTAGCCTGCCTGGAGTAATGTAGCTTTCAGATGCAATATGCTTTGGATAGATTTAGGAAACTAAATTTTGACTTGAAATCCTAGATATGATATCCATTAAGCAGTTCCCTCTCACAGGTCTTTTAATTGGTCTAGGTCATGTTTGTACTGGTTGCTGAGACTGCGTTTGTTTTAGCTGTCCTTGCGGGAGATAGTGACACAATGGTAATGGCACTAGTTAGGAATGCTCTGGTACGTGTGTTTAAATCCCACTGTGGCAACTAGTAGAAGTTAAATTCTATTTACAGTTCTTGAATTCGAAGTCAGTCTCAATAATGGTGACCTTAAAAACTGTAATTGGTTATTTGTTTCTTAAAAAAAACCTGATTCACTATTGACCTTAAAGGAGGAGATCCTGCCATTATTAGTAGGTTAGGCCTATAGATGACTCCAGACTCGCAGCAATGTAGACTGCACTTTGAAGTGGCATAGCAAGCCACTCAGGTAAAGGGCAACTCATACTGGCTTTGCCAGGGTTGCCCACATCCCATGAAAACATAAGAGGAAATAAAATTAAACCAAGTGAAATGAAATGCGCTGTGATAGAATCCATGATAAGCAGATGTACCTTTTTGAGAGTAAATAATGGATATATATATATATATCACAAAAAGGTCATCTCAAAGATGAAATTATCCAAATAATCCAGGAGCATAATTCTATCATCCCATAAAATGCAGCTGAGATCTCAACTAAATCTGCTTCTTAAGCAGTCGCTCGGATTGAGGAGCTGAATTACATATGATGGGTCTAAAAGTCAGATCCTATTTGGTTTTACTGGAAGGGATTAAGGGATGCTTTTGCAGCTTTGAGTTAAAATGGAATATTGTATGCAATTCTGGTCGCCCTCCTATAGGAAATATGTTGCGAAATATGGAAGGGTTCAGAGAAGGTTTACAACAATGTTGCCAGGGTTGGAGGGTTTGAGCTATAGGGAGAGGCTGAATAGGCTGGGGCTGTTTTCCCTGGAGCATTGGAGGCTTAGGAGTGACCTGATAGAGGTTTTTAAAATGATAAGGGGCACAGGTAGACTAAATAGACAAGATATTTTCCCTGGATGAGGAAGTCCAGACTTAGAGGGCATAGGTTTAGAGTGAAATGGCAAAGATTTAAAAGGGACCTTAAGGGCAATGTTTTCATTCAGAGGCTGGTGCATGAATGGAATGAGCTGTCAGAGGAAGTGGTGGAGGTTGGTACAATTACAACTTTAAAAGGCATCTGGATATGTACATGAATAGGAAGGGATTTCAGGGATATGGGCTAAGTGCTGGCAAATGTGACAAGATTAATTTAGGATATCTATGAATGAGTTGGACTGAAGGGTCTGTTTCTCTGCTGTATATCTCTATGAATCTATGACTCTATGATGCTAAGTACAGTATACTATTGATTCCGATGTGCATTGGTAATGATATCACCCTCTCTGGCAGGCAAAACAGCTGACTCTGAAAAATTAATGTTCAAAAGAGTGTTGAAGGGAATACAGCAGGAATGAAGCAGTAAAATCATCTTCACAGCTTTTAACTGCTCACCCACCGCATTTCTGCTCGATAGGCTATTTAAGGGAGCCCCTCTGCATTGGAGCAGAAAGTGCTCAATAACCCTGGAAAATAACCCTGAATGGCTCAGGCCACCATAGTTAAAGGAAGCAAGATAAAAGTAAAGTTGTCTTAGGCTTAGAGGACCATCGAGCTGCTTTCTCATTGGAGAGCCACAACTGCTGGTGGTTTAACCTGAGGGTCACCACAACTCAGGCAGAGTGAAGTTAAGAAGGTGGTGACTCAGCTGTTGGCATCACTCGGCATTGCAATCCAGCTATCCAGCCAACTTAGGATGTAGCTTCACAACATAAACTAATTCAACACAGACCAGCGACTAACTTTGGATTTTTGTGATGTACATTTACCACCTCAGTTAGTAGAGGAGCCTTCCAAATACGTTTTGACTTCTCTTATACCAACAGAAACACTTAATCTGTTGGTGCATCCAATCTGCAATTATAACCCTACTTATAGATCCACTGGGTTTTATTTTTTCCCCCTAAGCAGGCATGTTACATCTGTGGAACAGGTGGGACTTGAATCCAGGCTTCCTGGTTTAGAGGTAGGGATACTATTCCTGCACCACATTAACCCTTCCTATCAGCATCCAGTCTGGGATGTTTTAATTATATTCTTCAGCCACTTTCCACATTTTGTTTAACTGTAACAAAGGTTTATCAAAATGTGATCACTTCTTGAATCTGCACTACCACTGGCTAATTAATCTGCATTTTTGCAGTTGTCAATTAGGTTAATCAAATTGGTGTTTCTTAATTACCAGTTGGCACATTCCATCATCTTACTTATTGCAAATCTAATTTCAATATAAGGACCAAATTGTGTTGGATTGTTAACTTGCAATCACACTTTAAATTATTTATGCTAGCAACATTTTTCCCTACCAAAATGTCTAAGTCATTTTGTTTTAGTCTGAGAAAGCCTTTTTTTCAGATAATGACATAACTATAATTTGTCAACTGTTTGGCAACACTTTCTGCTTCTGAAAATGTCAGGTATTGCTCTAAATTTAGAAGACATAACTTAGGGATGGTTGGCATAGAAGTCATTTCACCAGGTCCAAATCTTTCATCAGCATGCAAACTTTATTGGCATACATAAATTAGTTAATTATTTTCCTGACTGTACATCTTGGATGAATTGTGTTCAGCTTTTAAATAGTTTATATTGTTCAACCATTTGTCTACAGTTGTAATTACTCAGTTACATGATGAACATATAAACAGCTCGAAAGTTAAGAATTCAAGCCTCTTGATGATTTAACATGAAGCAAAACTCAGGAAACAAGGTTGATTTAAGTACAACAATATATAACAATGGGTACAGGGATTGTGATGAATCCTGAATCTACCTGCTGTTACTACAATACAGGTAGCATGCCAACCTCATGCTAACAGCTTGTTTTCACATTCTCTGTGTCCAGACAGCTCTAACTATTTTTGTCTATTGGTTGTACTTATTAGCAGGGACTTAAAATCATAACTTTCTAGCACCATTAAAGCTAGCCTGTATCTCACCGTGCTTGTAGCAGAAGCTGGAAGTTGTGGTTGAAGAGAAACTGGTGTAGAAAACAGTCAGGGATGACACAGTATACAACACAATGGACTCCAATAGTTTCTGACACTGCTTGGAGATCTGAGGAGAGAAGGTGAAAAGGATACTAGAAATGCCCTTTATCCATAGAGGATGCAGCAGGCTTTCCAGACACACTGTTAAAGGCATTGGGAGAAGACAAATGCAGAATTCAATGTTAAGACTCAAGCCGCAAATGCCTAAGTGCAGAATTGTGTGGGGTTCAATGTTCACACGTAAGTGAATCTTCCAATGACATATTCAACCAATTGCAAAGGCAACTGCATTCACTGCTTAATTGGAAGAAGGAAATACCAACAATCTCAATCAGAACTCATGGCTAATTGACATATACTTCATCTCATCACAGATTTAGCACTGTTGCAAGCCTCCCACTCACATCTTGAGACTTTTGAAGGGACACTATAACTGCATTGGAAGGGGAACCAGACAGGCATGTGATGGAGATGTAAATATATATTGATATGTTCATGATAGTCAACTTAAGCTTGAAAATATGGGAGGAAGCACAAAGTAGCATTGATAAGTTGGGCTGAATGGCCAGTTTCTGTCATGAATATCCTATGTAATGTTATACATTTTGGGCTGAAACCATTCAGTCATCCTTTGTATAAAATGATCTATGACTGCTGTTATTTCAAACCAATTCAACATGATGAAATAAACTATAAGAAAATGTTACATTACAATCAAAAATATAAGTAACTTGCACAATCACAATGTTGGACTAATGTTGTACTCTAAGTTACTGTAAAGTCAGTAGCAATTTTGTGAAGTAATTTAAAGCTGTCATTTTAGACATGTTCAAATTAACATACTGTGCTGAAAGATCCTGCCTGCTCACTTACAATCAAACATGATGCCTTGAATGTTTACACATTCCCTCTGCACCATTTATGTTCTGCACTTTAAGTGCATAAATATTTAATTCCTAGGGAGAATGGTCGCTAGAAAATCTTTACTATCTGAGAGACAAATACGGCATCTGCAATTATTAAATAGCTACTTTAAGGACTGCAGCCCCAATTTTAGGCTACAATAGCATAATGCAATGTTTCTACTGATACATGGTGGATTATTTTAGGTTGCAATGGAAGCAATGATGACATTTAGTTGCTGGTATTGAGTTGAATGGGTAGATACATTTAAAACTACTGTTTGTATACCAACTAATGTCTTCCTGCAAACTAGTTTCTCTGGAAACCAAAACATGAGATTCTGCAGTACAATGTCTTATATTGATTGATTTGACAACCCTGGAGTATTATTTAAGTGTGGAGTTAGTGTGCTGTCAAACTAAGCTAAAAATGTTACAAAAAAGATTGAGCATTCCTCTTGATCTCATAGATATTTTAGTCACCTACATAAATTGAAAATGAATGTTTAAAGACTATGGTTAACAATAACCTATTAATTTATACAGAGCATCATTGAGCAATGGTTTTCATCAGCAAGTTATTTAACAAATAACCTCAGCTAAGGTAGAGTATGTGACCTTCACACTCTTTGGTCACATGCTATGATATAGAGATGATGTCATAAGCATGTACCTTAAAGGAACATTGACACACTGACTATAGGTCAGAACACAACATCCATCTTTTTCCAAAGGTGAAGACTGTCCCCAAACAGATGGATGTGGTTTCACATAGACACGTGGCATGGTGGCTCAGTGGTTAGCACTACTGCCTCACAGCACTAGGTTCGATTCCAGCCTTGGGCTGTGTGGAGTTTGCACATTCTCCCAGTGTCTGCGTGAGTTTCCTCCGGGTGCTCCGGTTTCCTCCCACAGTCCAAAGATGTGCAGGCCAGGTGAATTGGCCATGCTAAATTGCCCGTAGTGTTAGGTGCATTAGTCAGTGGGAAATGGGTCTGGGTGGGTTACTCTTCGGAAGATTGGTGGACTGTTTGGGAGAAGGGCCTATTCCCACACTGTAGGGAATCTAATGTAACATTCAGTCAATTTAATAACTTTACAATCATGTAAATCAGAGTTTTCAAGATTAACATTTCAAATTCCAATGAAGCGTTTGACTACTCATCCTGATTGGGTGATCACATACCTGTCTGGACAGATATGTATTGTTTTCTGCTGCATTTGATTAATTACTCGTTTGCCTTGCTGTTTGTTGATTTTGATGTTATTTAATATGGTCATAAATCACCATCATCAGAGACTTCTTCCTCACTCCCTTTGTGCATCTTTAGTGTGCCATACATTGGTCTGAGTTGTTCCTTCACAGCATACCACCTTGATTAATAACAACTTCATATGATGTGAACTGGTGGCATATTTTAAAAATGTTTGATGGTACCTAAATATGGACTTGTATTTCTAACTTGCATCCTCTGCCAATGCACAATTTTGGTAGTTTTTCTATTTGCTTGTTCACCGTGTATCTCTTTAACTTTTTGCTGTCTTTGAAGAAAAATGTTCTTTGCTTTAGAATAGTTAGACAAATGGTTGCTGGGCAAGATTGTTTCCATTTGCCTTCTGGACAGAAATTGAACTGGGGTTGGTAACCTGGTAATTCTTTCTCTATCAGAGTTGCACAAAATGCATCACAGCAATGTGAAAACCTTGCGTTGTTGCTCTACATTGCCCATTGATTTGATAGTATGTACCATAAGTTCTGCTAGACCTGTTGAGCATAAATAGTGCATTGACAATATATGATGGGTCACTCGCCACGTGGTGAATCAGGAATATTCTGAAATGATTTGCTGGTGTACTGCAGTCTGCTGTCACACGTGATCCAAATAAACTGAAAATTGAGTTTGTCATGTCAGCAGCAGTTGCACCTGTATTGATCACTCATTAAACAATAGGAAGTTTAGAGAAGTAATCACACAGTGATATTATCTGCCTATTCTCTGTGAGTACTACTCAAAGTGTGGATGGAACATTGTGTGCATTTACACATTCCCTTCACTTTTTGGACAGTTATGTTCGGCATATCTCACATCAATATGTGAATCATTGAATATCCTGATTCATCTCCAGATTTATGCATTAGCTATCTGTGCATTCAGTATCCATCTGTGTCTGCTGCTGTAACATGGTCAGGATATCTTCATGCAATACTTTTGCTGTTTCAGCTGGTTTACTATAAAACATGACATGTTGTTATATTCCTAGTTCACCTTAGTGCAGCTAAACTGAACTAATGTTCTTAGGTACTTCTTTATTAATGTCAGGCCATCCCTGGAAAATGATATTTTGTGATTCGTGTAGTTGCTCAGTTTGACAGTTTAAAATTGCAATAGTTGGCACTGGTACTGACAAAGTGTAATAGATCACCTTTAGTACATCTTCAACTTTATAGCCAAAAACATCAATACATAGATCAAGCGGACTTCCTTAGTTGGGTTGTCTGTTCAAGGTGTCGGACATACTTATCTTTGTATGCAGCTTCTGCGGAAATGTTGAAATATGCTAAATAGAAGTAGTTCATTTAACCTATCAGTTACTTCAGCATTCAATGTAATCATGGCTAATCCTTTATCTCATCACTATAATGCTATTCTCACCTTAGACCCCTTGAAACCTTTAGAACATAGAAACATAGAACAGCATAGCACAGTACAGGCCCTTCAGCCCTTGACATTGTGCCAGCCTTTTATCCCACTCTAAGATCAGACTAACCTACATACCCTTCATTGTACTATCCTCCGTGTGGCCATCCAAGAGTCTATTGAATTTCCCTTATGAATCTGACTTTACATCTCCCCTAAATCTTCCTCCAACCACCTTAAAATAATGCCCCTTTGTGATAGCCATTTATGCCCTGGGAAAAAAAGTCTCTATGTATTATCTCTTTCTATGTCTCTCATCATCTTGTACACCTCTATCAAGTTGCCTTTCATCCTTCGTCGCTCGATTGAGAAAAGCCCGAGCTCCCTCAATCTTTATTCATAAGACATACCCTCCAATTCAGGCAGTATCTTGGTAAATGTCCCCTGCACCCTCTCTAAAGCTTCCACATCCTTCCTATAATGAGGCACCTAGAACTGAACACAATATTCCAAGTGTGGTCTAACCAGGGTTTTCAAAGTACCTTGGATTCAGGAATTGGAGCTGTGAATTAGAGAGTTGCTCATGCCACTTTGTTCATTAAGAAAGGTGACAGAGAGAAACCAGGGAATTACAGATCAGTTAGCCTGACATGCATGGTGGGGAAATTATTGGAGTCTATAATCAAGGATAGGGTAACTGATCGCCACTCAGAATTTCAGTTATTCAGGGAAAGTCACCATGGATTTATGAAGGATAGGTTATGCATGACAAACCTAATAGAGTTTTAATGAAGAGGTGACAAAGATAGTTGACCGATGTAGGATGATGGATGTTGTTTATATGGACTTCCAGAAAGCCTTTGATAAAGCTCCATACAAGATGGTGTTAACTAAGGTGGAAACCCACAGAACTGAGGGCAAATTACTGACATGCATAGAAAATTGGTTGAGTGGCAGGAAACAGAGAATTGGAAAAACGGTTAAGTACTCAAATTGGCAGGATGTGATGAATGGTGTCCTGCAAGGATTTGTATTGGGATCTTAATTATTCACAATATTATTAATGACTTGGATAATGGCAGAAAAAGTTAATGTCCAAATTTTCTGATGATGGAAAATTAGGCAGCATTGTAGATAATGTTGACGCCAGTGTAAAGTTACAACAGAATGTTGATAGATTAGATGAATGGGCAAAGCTGTGCCAGATGGATTTTAACATAAGCAAGTCTGAGGTTATCCATTTTAGCTAGAAAAAGGATAGATCAGGTTATTTTAGAAGGCACAAGGTTAAATATAGTGGATATCCAATGAGATTTGGGTCTTAAGTGCATAGCACTTTAAAGTGCCATGAATAGGTGCAGAAAATCTATGTAAATGGAATGCTGGCCTTCCTATCCAAAGGACTGAAGTGTAATGTTGTAGACATTACGCTGCAGTTACACAAAACCCATTGATTATTTTCCAATCTAATGTGACTGTTCTTGAATCAAAGGATGCATTAACTGTCTCAACAGTCACTTCTTTGAAGACTATAAGATAAGGTTCATCAGGACACAGGGACTTGTCAGGCTGCAGCTCCAACAATTTACTCTAGACCATTTTAGTGGTGCTTTTGATTTCTTGTGCTCATCCCTTTCTTCCATTTCCTGTTTTATTGCTTCTTCAGGGAATAGTGAAGACAGGTTCAAAATACCTATCCAGTTCTTCTGAAATTCTCTTATTTTCTGCTATTAATTACCAAGTCTTATTTTCTAAACAATCAATCTTCACTTTGTTTAATTCTTTGCTTCTTTAAATATATATAAAAATCCTTACTTTTTAAAATTATTTTTGAATAGATTTCAGTGTATTTGTTCTCCTCTGTATTAATATTTTGATCACTCTTTTTTGAATATTTTGTCCAATCTTCTGACCTGCGACCTATCACTTCACAAATATATATATTTTTTAAAAATCTTTGATCCTATCATGAACATTTCTCGTTAACCACAGATGATGGGTCTATTTCTTGGAATTTTTCTTAACAGCCTTAATGTACCTATTCATTATGTTCTGAAATATGCCCTTAAATGTCTTACACTCCACCAAATGGGCCACTACCCCCAGCTCCACACTGAGCTATTCTTTAAATTTAGCTAGTTCTGCTTTTATGCTCTCATTTTTTAAATAGTCTTGGACCCACTCATCTTTCTCTCAAATTGAATTCAATCATATTATAGTCACTGGTACCAAGGTTATACCTTAGAGGATATAGTGATACATTCACAATGAGATCATTAATTTGTCTTATCTCATTTCACAATACCATATCGAATATAGCTTGCTGTCTGATAAGTTTCAGCACAGATGCTGTTCTAAGAAATTATTTTAAAACATTCTATGAACTCTGGAACTATGAACTCTGCTGGCTTTGTCCATCTGACTTTCTAGTGGATATATAGATTAAAATCTGCCATGATTATCATTGTGATGTCTGACAGTTTTCATTATGTCTTTCCTTCTACCCCAACCGACTGTGTCATTACTGTTGGTAGCCTACATGCTTCTCCCACAAGTGACATTCTAAAGTTGAAGGCATTCTCAATGTTGATCTGTTACACTTCAGCCTGAGACTGTCTGAACAGTATCCGTTTAAAGCTGTCAAAGATTATTAACTACATGAGGTGCTAAAGACCATTATCCAAGGATGTGCTGAGAATATTTTAAAAAGTAACAAGAAGCATTGTTCATTTTGGCCAAACAGAACCAAATTTGCAAAATCACAACAAGACATCTTCCAAGACCAAGCAAGTTCTAATACTGAAAGCATTATGCTAAGTTATCATGTCTATTTCACACCAGAAGCACATAGGTATGCATGTTCAAAGTGATTAGCCCAGCTACTGGTCAGGGACGAATCAGGGTTTTTAATGATTTGTGAATGCCTGTGAGGTATGGCAAACATATCAACTCCAACAGTAGAGGGAGCCTTTGTATCATGCAATTTTCTATCCACTCCCTGGATACAGGTAGCAACAGGCTTATTCACAGCGTGTGGGTAAGATCTCATCCCTGTAACAGGTTAATTTTCAATCACTTCCCATAGTTCAATGACAGTTAGGATATCTGGTCAGCATGGACAGGTTGGACTGAAGGGTCTGTTTCCTTGCTGTACATCTCTATGACTCTATGACTTAGTAACACCATTGTTGTTGACACAATGATTGCTATTTTCAGTTTATTCAGTGTCCCAGATTAGACGGCATCTGACAACTGTGATGAGAGGTCTCTAATTTATATCATTTTCACTCATTCATGGGATGCAGGCCTTGTTGGCCATGTCAGCATTTATTGCCAGTCACTAGTTACCCTTGAGAAAATAGTGGTGAGCTGCCTTTTTGAACCACAGCTGTCCATATGATGTAGGTAGAACCAGAATGCCACTGGGGACAGAGTTCCAGGATTTTAACCCAGCAACCGTGAAGGAATAGCGACATCTTTCCAAGTCTGTCTGTTGAATGGCTTTATGAAGAACTTGCAAGTGATGGTGTCCCTGATGTGTGTCACTATTGTCCTTCTAAATGGTGTTGGAAGGTGCTGTCCAAGTAGCTTTGGTGAATTTTCACAGTGCATCTTGCGATGGAACATTATATTTGGAATCTTAATTGCAACATAGAGACAGATGGGTACTGGTCACTTCTGCAAAGAGTTTTCTGCCAAATAAAAGGTCAGATATTACTTCTAGAACAGTGAGTAAATCTAGCATTTTGACAGAAAGAAGGTGGCTGAAAATCCCTGTGGTGTTCACAGAAAGATTTTTCTACCGTTGGGTTGTGATTAATGGGTAAATAAATAGAGCCATGGTGACAGACCTAGAAAGAACTAAACAAATTACCTCCCTATTCCACAGCAAAGAAACCGAAAAGCTTCAGCCCAGGAGGAAAGCTAAACAGTTGAAATAATTCAATTTCTTTGAACTTCAGTCTTCATAATGCTTACACATTCCTGTGTCAGGAAATAGGTTGAGACTTGATTTCACTGTGTGTTTTATGATTATTATAACTGTCTTCTTTATAAATATATATCCATATTACATATATATATATATAATGTGCATATATATAGCTTGTGTTTTAATTTCTTCTTTTGTATAATGATCTTTTCATTCCATTGGAGAAAATATGCAGCCTCATATAAATATGTTTCAGTGACTAACCACCACATTAATTAATAACAAAAAACCGGAACATATGACATGGTTTCATTCTGGGATCTGACTTGTCCAGTGGTATAATCAGCTGGGAGCATAACGCAACAGATTGCATTATACTTGCAAACTACTTAAAGATATGAACTAATTAAAGGAGTGATCCATTCCAAATAATTACCTCATTCTTCAAGCTCAAATACTGTAGCAAAGTGTATGGTATGCATTAGCAAATCAGTGATCATTAAGTATTGAGCAACAAGGCAAGAATTCCTCATCACATTTCTGCATTGTCATGCAACATCAAAGGAGCAGTGATTCCATCCTATTCACATTTTACATTTGAAAGGCAACTGCAAATCACCTTGCCCAGCAACCAATTATCTAACCATTCTAAGACACAGCATATTATTTTTCAAAAGACAATGGCGAAGGAGAGAGATAGGCAATGAATGAGCTGTTAGAAAACCACAGTGTGCATTACAATTTTAAAAATAAATATTTAGATCCCATCAAAGGAATCTAGATTTTACAACTAACCTAGATCACACAAAGTATTCATTGACAATGTGTTGCATTGCAAATGGAGTGAGGCTAACTCAGACCAATGTACACACATCAATAGTGCATAAACAGAGTGAAGAAGAAGGCTCCAGTGATGATGATTGTGTGGTGTTATTGAATGACCAACCCAGTGCAACAATCTTTTAGTGCTCACCCTTTGACGATGAAGCACTCCCTCGATACAAACCTTTCGACAATGCAGCACTCCCTCAGTACTGACCTCTGACAGTGCCATATTTGACTCTCTACCTTACCCTGTGCTGAACCTGGTCCAACAGTGTTCAATGGGGACATTACAGAAGAAGCATTACTAATCCTGTGCTGTCCATGTCCTGGAAGTGTTTCATGGATACTATGCAGAGGGTGATTTTCTCTGAAACAAGCACTGTGCAATGGTCATTCCTGAATATGAAGTCGATGTGGTTTCCCCCTCTTGTTGTTCGCCCAACTTTTCAACTCCTATATTCAATGCACTGACTATTAAAGGCAAGCATACTAAACACCTTCTTCACTATCCTGTCCACCTCAGATTCCACTTTCAAGGTACTATGAACCTGCACTCCAAGGTCTCTTTGTACAGCAACACTCCCCAAGACCTTACCATTCCGTGTATAAATCCAGTCCTGTTTTGCCTTTCCAAGATGCAGCACCTCACATTTATCTAAATTAAACTCCATCTGCCACTCCTTGGACCCTTGGCCCATCTGATCAAGATCCCATTGTACCCTGCTCCACTATCTGCTATATCTCCAATTTTGGTGTCATCTGCAAACTTACTAACTGTAGCTCTTATGTTTACATTCAAATCATTTATATAAATGACAAAAAGAAATGGACCCAGCATCTGACCTTGCGGTGTACCACTGATCACAGGCCTCCAGTCTGAAGAGCAACTTTCTCCAAGCTCACCCTCTGTCTTTACCACTGAGCCGGTTTTGTATCCAAATGGCTAGTTCTCCCTGTATTCCATGAGATCTGACCTTGCTAACCAGTCTACCACGAGGAACCTTGTTGAACACCTTATTGAAGTCCATATAGATCACGTCCACCTTTATGCCCTCATCAATCCTCTTTATTACTTCTTCAAAAAAACTCAATCAAGTTAATAAGACATGATTTCCCACACACAAAGCCATGTTGACTATCCATAATCAGTCTTTGGTTTTCCAAATACATGTAAATCCTGTCCCTCAGGATTCCCTCCAACAACTTGCCCACCACTGCAGTCAGGCTCATTTTCTATAGTTCCCTAGCTTTTCCTTACCACCTTTCTTAAATATGGCACCACATTAGCCAACCTCCAGTTGTCTGACACCCTACTTGTGGCTATTGCTGGTACTAATATCTCAGCAAGGAGCCCAGCAATCACTTCCCTTCCTTCCCACAGAGTTCTAGAGCACACCTAATCAGGTTCTGGGATTTAGCCATTTTTATGCACTTTAAGAAAGCACGGCTTCCTCTGTAATATGAACACTTTTCAAGGTGTCGTTACTTATTTCCCCACATTATCTATCTTCCATATTCTCCTTCACAATAGTCTTTGAAAAAACAAGGGATACTGTGTTGTGTTCCATGGTCAGCGTATTAATGTGTGTGTAAGAGACATGCTCATATATCATAACCATTATAGCATTTGGCCTGAGGCTATGAAGTTTTATATCCCTTCTTACTTCTGACCAATTGACACATGGCATTTTGTTGGAAATATAATCCTCTGTTGTAACCTATTAAGTTATTATTAGTTCAGATACTTGTACGTCTGAGGAATATAATGTCTGAACATAATAGTTCTAACAAATGTCTATTATATTCTCAATGCAATAAAAACCAACAAGTTTTTTAAATGTTTCAGAAGATAACATGAGCATAGCTACATCAGATAAAACACCTTATTGAAGACAAACACACACATCTTGAGCCATTTTCCTGGCAGCTTTATCTGTCTTACCTGCCACTTTGAGGGCTATGGTGAAGAAGTCTACCGGTCAACCATGTGGAACCTTGTCGAACACCTTACTGAAGTCCACCTCAACCAGGCTGAGAATTGAACCCATCTGTGGTTATGATTTTAAAACACATTCTATCAATCAAACTAACTGAGCTAGCTAACCTCTCCTTAGACTGCTATGAGCCATATGAATGCCTTACATTGATACTGCAACGTTGCATTAGACTTAATTATGCAGTAGGTAAAAGTGAGTACTGGTGAATTGCTGATGAAGGGCTTTTGCCCGAAACATTGATTTTCCTGCTTCTAGGATGCTGCCTGACCTGCTGTACTCTTTATTATGCAGTATATATGCAGTGCAAGTGTCACAGCACCAAACTAAGGACAAAGTTACAATTAACTCATGAAGACTTTGGCTGATAAATTATTAGAATTGCCCGTAACTGGATATTGGCTGAACTGTCAGCTTTTTGACTGTTTGACTTATCTGGTATGGTGTGGTACCTCTTTTGTTATGCTGAAACTGGCTTCAATGTTCATTTAAATATAAAGACTGGTGTCACCAGTGATCAGATTTCTATGTAAACAGGGATACTGTGCTTGACAACACAAACCCAGACAGCAAATGTTTGTCAGATCTGCCTCCAAAATAACATGATTGATGTTTCTCAACAGACGTGCCTGTCCGGTCAAATGACTAAGAAATTCCACAGTTTTCATGTCGTTTGGCAGAAAGGATAAATGAAAATGCGGATAGGGCTATTTTTATTGACCAGTTGAATGCAGCTTTGAAAGCTTAAAAGGATCAAATACTCCTGACTCCTCCTATTCTTCTGCTTCTTCCCTTGTCACCCAGCAGTACATTTCATTTCCAGTCTGCAAGGAGGTAAGGTTTCTCTAATAGCACTCCGAAACGACAAAGATTGAGAATAATAAACATTTAATTGAGATATCAAGTGATAAACTGTTTTTAAGCTCAAGGATATTTGTTTAAGCAGCGTAATGCCTTTGTATGGTCATGTATACATACTAACCTAAGATGGATATGTTTAAAAAAAATGTTTACAATATATCGAAAGACCGAGTTATATTGATTGCAGCTATGTGTCAAGTATGATATAAAACTAGCAGACAGGGATTAAGATTTAACTGCATGCTTCTCCAAGTTACAGCTTCCAAGGCACATAGGAATTCTGCATATGATTGTTTTCCCCAGACAGCTATTAATTTGAGGTGACAGTAGCCAGGAACATTTACTTTCCAGCAGGATAAAAAAGATCTGATCAAAGTGTAAAAATTGAAAGTCTGTGTTCTTTCGCCAGTTTTTTCCTAATCCATTGTGGCACTTTCTTTTCCTCCTTAGTTTAGAATCATTCCTATTTCTTTAACCCTCCAGTTCATACTCATTCTGTTTTTCCCCTCCTTTCCCAATCTGAGCAGTTAATCCTCACTTTCTGGTGAAACAAATGGTACTGAGGATGTAATTCTGCCTCTGTTATGGATAGTAAGAGACACAGTGGATTACTTTGTCTTTTGCTTCTCAGTTGGCAGTTGTTGCTACAAAAGGTGCATTAAGGGGATTTTTAAATGTTGTGATTTTTGGTAATAACTGTGAGGCAGGATTTTTGGGAAAGTTAAATCAGAAGAAAAAAAGATGTTTACTCACACAACACCCAGGAATATAATATCTGTAAACCTCTCTCATTTCCTGATGAACACAGACACAAACACAAGTAAAGGTAGATTCTAAGGAACAATGCACACAAATGGATTATTGAAAGAATACAAGAATTAAGCCATATGCCACAGATATTTTCCTTCTCATAGTTCTTTGTTAAAAAAACATGGAAATTGGAAGACTCTATACTTCCAGATGACTTTGTGGTCAGGTTTCTACAGAGGCAAATCTTGACAGGCGAAAGTGAGTTTGTCTCCCTTGCATGGCTGGGGTTGACTTGATGTGGACAGGTGAAAATTCTTCTTGCAGGAGGAGCATTTACACTTACTCTCTTGATGCAGTTCTTTCTCATTCTTGGTTTATAGATTGACCTGTGGTCAGTTTCAGTCACATGATTAATACTTCTGTTGTTCATTCAGAATGATTTAGCGTTAGAGGCCAGTGCCGAGCAATGGAGGTATTTGATGTGATCTATCACATCTGCGGACAACTTGATTTGTTTCCTAATAGGGCTTAGTGCTAAGATTTGAGCTGAGAGACGGTAAGTCTATGATCCACGTATTTTGAGTTTTGGGTAAGTGCATAAATAGTAGAAGGAATGAATCCCACAGACATATTGGTGTGTCTATTCAAGGGATAACACCCCACCAATTGTCATTTACATTTTTGAGGAATTTCACAAAGCATGTCCAGACATATGATAATCCTTTGTACAAAATCACAAAAAGTCACCTCACCCTTGATATGAATCTTCATTCAACGCAAGTTGTCCATATCCCATGCTGTTGTTTTACTTTGCAGTGAAAACTGTCTACCAATTCCATATGTTCGAAAACATATGAATGACATGAACATAACACTTCGTCCTTAGATTTTTTGTTGTCCCTTCCTTACAGTTCATACTTACATCTTCCTCTTCTCAAATACTCCTTTAACACCATTCTGAAACTTTTCTTCCCAGTTGGCAAGTAGTTAACAAATGGCACTTCTAACCTTGATTACAGCATCCGCTTTTGAAATCTTAATCATCAGTGTAAACAATGATTATTTAACAATTGTATGGATTAATCCCAAGAACCCAAATATGATGGGCCAAAATCTCAGAATACACTCAGATTCTATGAACAAATGAAAAAGTTCAGAAGAATCAAGGATTGAAACGAGGAAGTTAATCTTTTCAAAAGGTACTTTATTCTGAATCTTATGAGTATAATGATATTAAATTATTGAAAAATCCAGAAAAATATTGTATTGGATATTTTGGAAATAGCAATTCAAACCATCAAGTATTTTTTCTAATTTCCTCCTTTTCTATTCAAAGCAGTAACATTGGATGAAAGCCTTTCTACTAAAATTCCCTGACTGGAACAAAACAAACTGCAAAACTATTGAAAATGCAACCTAAAGTCTCAACTTTTATTTGAATATGGAGGGAATTACAAAACATTTTTTGGTTAAAATACCACAGGAGTGGTATCCTGCCTGATATTGTTTTCCAGATATTTAAGTATCACCCAATTATATTTAAATATTAGTGTGAGAAGTTAGTTGTAATAATAAATGGAGCCACTTGACTGTATTGTCTATATGGCTACTGTGTGAATCAGATGAACACCAACAGCACACAATTAATCCCTGACAGATTTAAGATCTGTATCCTCACTCTACTTTTGGAAAAATATCACATTATTTTACTATGGTTTGGTGAATAATCTGCCTTCAAGTGGAGAATTCAAGATGAAGAGTATATTAATAAAAATGTAAACACTTGCTAAGAGCTTTTCAACCGTAAATGTTTCTATGCCCCATCATACTTGCAATTGCCTGTGATAGCTGGAAATGGCTATGCAATGGGATCTTCCTTATCTCTTTCATTGTGTCCTCTCCCTTGTGTTACTGTTTGACACTGTCTGATATCAGTTTGACTAATTTTATTTTGTTGTGAACAACTGGAATTTGAGTTCAGTTCGGACATGACTGCTCCTTTAACAAAGATGACAACATCTGCAGAATGGTATAATTTATTGGTCTCCACCCAGTTTGAACAAGATTTATAAGTTGCGTCATTTACTTTTATATCTGGCAAACAATTGTAATTCAAAATGAGATTTCAAGTTGAAGAATTCATGGGAAATGCAGGGTTATAGGGATACAATGAGTTTGGATGGGATGCTCTTCGGAGAGTTAGTATGGACCCGATGGGCCGAATGGCCTGCTTCCATACTATAGGAATTCGATGAACATTCTATGAA
The DNA here is from genome assembly GCF_020745735.1 of Hemiscyllium ocellatum. Taxonomy (NCBI): domain Eukaryota; kingdom Metazoa; phylum Chordata; class Chondrichthyes; order Orectolobiformes; family Hemiscylliidae; genus Hemiscyllium; species Hemiscyllium ocellatum. The sequence goes on along the minus strand of NC_083426.1, from coordinate 34,641,357 downwards.
TTCTTAGCTTGAGCTATTCATTCACAGGATGTGAACATTGCTGCCTGGGACTTGCTTCTCATCCTTTTTTTTAAAAAACAATTCTTCTGCGCTACATGGACAGCACTGGCAAAGGGAATATTTGTTGCTCCTTTCTAATTGCCATTTTGCTGAAGGGCTTGCTTTGCCATGCTAGAGGTAGTTAAGAGCCAAGCACATAGCTGTGCATCAGGAGTCACATGTAGGCCAGACCAGGTAAGAATGACAGATTTCCTTTCCTACAAAGGACATTAGTGACATAGATTAGTTTTTTTACAACAGTTGCTGGTGGATTTACTGTCACCATTACTGAGGTTAGCTGTATGATTCTAAATTTACTAATCACATTTATATTTCACCACCTGCTGCAATGGGATTTGAATCCTATTCCCAGGGTAATTGTCCTTCAGAGAGTGATGGCGAGCCACTTCCTTGAACTACAATGGACTATATGGTGAAAATATTCCCATATTGTTATTAGACAGGGAGTTTAAAGCTTTTGTCCTTGAACAAATGAATAAAGGATAATAGATGTTGAAGTTAGAATGCACTTTAACATGAGAGTAATAGTGGAAGCCATGGTGCTCCAGTCTGGCTGCTACCCTTGTCTTTCTAGGTGCTTGAGATTTGGGATGGGTTGTCAAGAAACCTTGTTGAGTTGTTTGACAAGCTGAACTTTCTCAGCAAAGTATTTTCTCTGGCAGTCTTGTGTCTGATTTCTCTAAATGTTCTAATACTCTGATAATTGAGAAATGTTTAAATTTCTTGTGTTCTAAAATAAATTGAATATTCATTGCCACTTTACAGATGCTTGACCAAAAAGTAGCATTTGGATGTCTGTGAGGGGGGATCAAACTTTAACTGGTCAAAGAGTTGCAACATTGCCAATACTTGCACAATGAACTGCCATGCAACTGAACTTGAGAACCAAATTGATCGGAATACTGGCATTTCAAAATAGAAACACAGTTCTGTAGAATATCACCACTAATGTTTCCCACATGATTGTGTTATGAATATCTCTAAACCAGCTTAAGTTGTGTATTAAGTTACATTATGATGTTAAGCTGTGATATTTTTGTGAGTCTAATTATGGAGTCTCATTCTGCATGCATACAATATATGGAATTTCAGGTTGACGCATCAATGATTTACTTGCTTGAAGGTCATTTTAATAAGCATTATTAGTAATTCATATATGGATTATAGATTATTTAAATTGAGCTTTGCATTAGGCCACTTGTTCCAAAATTTTGATTTGACATTCACAATTATTTTTAGAAACTTGTTACACTTTAATTAAAATAACACTTATCAATGAGTGGATTACCTTTGATGTCACTCATGCAGAAAATAAGCTTAGACTTATCTTGTCTATACAGAGGAACCTCAATTATCTGAATATTAATTATCTGAATTTTGGATTATCCATAGGAGATCTCACTACCTGAAAAAAACATTATGTCAAAGAGTTGTTTCAACCCTGATCACATCTTTTGTTTACAGATACAATGATTAAAAATGACTTGGCTCACTGAAATGCTGCCTAGAACAGTCCTGGATAGTCCAAGCACTGTCTCCAAATGACTGACTGCCCGCCCTCTCTCTCTCCTCACACACTTTCCCTGGAGTTCTACACAGGGGTGAGCCCTAAACCCCCTCTTCCCAAGATAATCTCTCCAACAATGTCCTGTACAGGGCAGAGGTAAAACCTCTCAAAACGTTGCAGTAAAAAGATGTGTGTGTGTGTGTGTCCTATTTTGGAGACTTATCCCACAAAGGCAGCAGCAGTCTCACTGTTGGTGTACAGTCTGGGTGCCCAGAGTGGGGGGACGGGGGAGGGGGGAGGGTGGACAGTTGGGGGTGGGAGTGGGTCAGCCGGGGAAGGGGGGGGAGCGCAGGAGCACAGACGAGGGTCAGACAGTGGGTGGGGATGGGGATGGGTAGGAGGCAGGGTGGAGGTGGACGGGTGTCGGTGTTGGACGGGATTGGGGGGTACAGGGTAGACGGGTTGGGTGGTGGGCGGGGGTGGGGTGGAAGCAGATAGGGTTAGGGGGAGAGCAGGGGCAGATGGGGTTGGGGGCGGGGCGGAGTGGGTGCGGACGGGGTTGGGGGCAGGTGGGGACTCGCGCAAGGCGTGCTGCTGCCTAGTCTCCTGAATGGGAAGCAGACTTCACAGTAAATTCTGAGCCCCAGAGGAAATCAATTAATCGAATAGTCAATCATCTGAACGAAATAGTGCCTGCCCATCTCATTTGGATAATCAAGGTTCCTCTGTAACTCTTTGTTTGCTCATACTCTCTAGTTTCTTCTTTTTTGCTCTAAAACATTACACTTATTATTTTTGCTCTCATCTGACTTTCAACCATTTTGTTTTCTCTTGTTAGTATCTTTGTCTTGTTAATTTTCTCTTTCCTTGGAATTGGCAACAGATCAATTATCTCCTCAAGCCTGCTTGATCATTAAATGGGGTCATGGTTAATCTGGAACTAAACTCCTCTCTCACATCAGTTCGATATTATATTATATCCTTGCAGAAAATCCATGAAATTCAAATTTAAAATGTTTTGTTGTGCTTGCATCTACCGAGTTTTATGGGAGAGTTCCACACATCTCTAATATTTTACACGCCTAATATCTTTTCCTAATCAGCCTGGCAATGATTTTAAGATAATACCCTTGTCTTGTTGACATTTAACAAGAGAAAATGTTTTCTCTATCTACTTTATCAATATATTTCAAAAATCTAAAGTAGCTTATTGAAATTGTCCCTAAATCTTCCATATTTTTGAAAATCCAGTTTTAATTTATATAATCCCAACTATCAATTTAACCTTGGGATCCTAGCAACATTCTGGTGAATCTGTGCTGCCGTCCTCTCAAGTCCAAGATATCCACTCGTGAGGCATCGTTCCCAAACCTGTACATGGCACCTGCGATATGATCTCCGCCAGAACTTTTCAAGCTTTTTTTATTCATTCATTGGATGTGGGCTGGACAGCATTTATTGTCTGTCACTAGTTGCCCTTGAGAAGGTAGTGGTGAGCTGCCTTCTTGAGCCAGTGCAATCTACATGCTGTAGTTTGATCCACAATGCCCTTAGGAAGGGAGTTCCAGGATTTTGATGCAGCAACAGTGAAGGAACAGTGACATATCTCCAAGTCAGAATGATGAGTAGCTTGGAGAGGAACTTGCAGATGGTGATATTCTTGTGCATCTGCTGTATTTGTCCTTAAATGGAAGTGGTCATGACTTTGGAAGGTGCTATCCAAGGATCTTTGGTGAATATTCTACAGTGTATCTTATAGATAGTACATACTGCTGCCAATGAGCATCAGTGGTGGAGACTTCTGGATATGGTGCCAGCCAAGTGGATTGCTGTGTCCTGGATATTGTCAAGCTTCTTGAGTGTGTTGGAGCTGCACCCAAGCAGGCAAGTGGAGAATATTCAATCACTATCCTGACTTCTGCCTTGTAGATGGTGAACAGGCTTTGGGGAGTCTGAGGTGAGTTACTTGCTACTGTATTTCTAGCGTCTGACCTGCTGTTGTCAACCCTGTGTTTATGTGGTGAGTCCAGTTGAGTTTCTGGTCAATGGTAACCTCCAGGATGTTGATAGTAGGGGATTCAGTGATGGTAACAATAAATTGTTTGTTATTGGAGATGGTCATAGCCTGGCATTTGTGTGGCGTGAATGTCACATGGTACTTGTCAGCCTAAGCTTGGATATTAGCTAGACTTTGTTGCATTTGAACATGGACTGCTTCAGTATCTGAGGAGTCATGGTGCTGAACATTGTGCAATCATGAGTAAACATTCCCACTTGTGACTTTATGATGGAGGAAACAGTAGTTCTTCTCTTTTATGTTTTAGTCCTTTAATTATAAAGACTGACATTCCCTTTTTTATATAGTGGTTCTTTTCTCTATCTACCCTCTTTCCATTTTCCTTCTCTCTGAGGAAGATTCACTGACTTGAAACGTGAACACTAATTTCTCTTCACATCTCCTGCCAGATTTGCTGAGCTTTTCCAGCAACGTCTGCTCCTGTTCCTTTTCTCTCCTGTTTTCTCTCACTCTCCAGGCATATTTCAATGAGAAAGCAAAAGACATTGACAATCCCAACCTTTAGTGGGCAATACCTATACTTCAGCATTCAGGCTGATGGCTGAGATACTCATCAACAGTAACCTTGAACATAGTGCAGATTTACAGTCACAAAGAAGGTGCACAGATAAAGAGAGAAAGAAAGAGAGAGAGATCAGAATTAACATTTGAGAGGTCTGTTCAAAAGTCTGATAATAGCAGGGAAGAAGCTGTTCTTGAAACTATTTGCATTTTGAATCAAACTTTTATACGTTTTGCACAATGATAGAGGGTGGAAGAGCATATAACTGAGGTAGGAAGGGTCTTTGATTATGTTGATTGCTTTCCCGAGGCAGTGGGAAGTATAGGTGGTATCAGTGATGGGAGGCTGGTTTGTGTGATGGACTGGGCTGTGTTCATGACTCTCTGTAGTTCCTTGCAATCTTGGGAAGAACAGTTACCATACTATGCTGTGAAATATCCAGATAGGATGCTTTCTATGGTGCATCTATAAAAAATTGTAAGCATCTTTGCGGACATGCTGAATTTCCTTAGCCTCCTGGGGAAGAAGAGACATTGTTGTGCAAACTTGTCTGTCACATTGACATGGGTGGAGCAGGACAGATTGATGGTGATCATCACTCCCAGGAACTGGATGCTCTCAACCATCTCCACCCCAGCACCATTGATACAGACAGTGATGTGCCCTCTACTCTGCTTCCATAAGTCAATGACCAGCTCCTTCATTTTGGCAATGTTGATGGAGAGATTATTGTTTTTACACCATGCCTCTAAGCACTCAATCTCTTTCCTGTATTCCATATCATCATTGTTTAAGATCTGCTCTACGACAGTGGTGTTGTCAGAAAACTTATAAATGGGGAGTTGGGGTGAAATTTGGCCACACAGTGTGATTCTATAAAGCGTATATCAAGAGACTGAATATGCAGCCTTGTGAGGCATCTGGTGTTGAGGATGAATCTGAAGGAGGTGTTGTTGTCCAATCTTACTGGCTGCTGTTGGCCAGGAAGTCAGGATCCAGTTACAGTTGGGGAGAGGAGACCTAGATCTTGGAGTCTAGAGATCAGTTTGTTTGGAATTATGGTGTTGAAGGCAGAACTGCAGTCAATAAATAGGAGCCTGACATAGATACCCTTGTTATCCAGATGTTCCAGGAGTGAGTACAGGGCCAGAGAGATGTTACATCGGTAGGCGAATTGTAAAGGATCAAGCCAATCTGGTAGGCTAGAGTTGGTGTGAGCCTTGATTAGTTTCTCGAAGCTCTTCATAATTATGAAGGTCAGAAGAACCATGTGGTCGTCAGTGAGGCCTGCTGCATGACTTTTAATTGGGACTGGGATGATGGTGTCTTCTTGAAGCAAGTGGGAACTTCAGATCTTAGTAAGGTTCAGGATTACTGTGAATACTCCCACCAGCTGGTCCTCACAGGACCTGAGTGCACTACTGTGGGTTCCATCTGCAGTTGCTTTCCATGGATTCACACTCAAAGGAGGAGGTCCTACTTCCATGCCTCATCCCTCTTAAAGGGCCAATTTCACCTCTCTTGTAATAATCTGCTTAAGGACAATTCAGTCTTGTGTTTTAACACACTAGTGATTCTCAGGATTAATGTTCCTCACATTGGCCATTCTTTGCACCATTTGAACACATATTTGAGTTTGGCTCCTCCATTCTCTCTGAAATCAAAGATAGAGTGTGTGTATGAAAGATCTGTGACTGTGCTGCCTCTAAACAATTGTTCTTTACCACAATGACTTCCAGATATAGCATTTGTGCCCATCTGAGAGTCTGCACAACTCAAAAGAAAGTGAAGACTACAGATGCTAGGGATCAGAGTCAAAAAGAGTGATGCTGGAAAAGCACAGCCGATCAGGCAGCATCTGAGGAGCAGGAGAGCTGACGTTTTGAGCATAAGCTCTTCATCAGGAATTGGGGGGTGGGGTGGGTGCCCAAAAAAGCTGAGAGATAAATGGGAGGAAGGTTGGGCTGGGGGCAAGGTAACTGTGAATATGATAGGTAGATGAAGGTGAGGGCTGAAGGTGATAGTCAGAAACGAGGTTGGAGTGGATAGATGGGAAGGGAGAAGAAAAAGTAGGACAGTTCCAGAAGGTGGTGCTGAGTTAAAGGGTTGGATCTGGGATAAGATGGGGGCAGAGGAAATAAGGAAACAGTTGAAACCAATATTAATGCAGTCTGGTTGGAGGGTCCCAAGGTGGAAGATGAGGAGTTCTTCCGCCAGGCATCAGGTAGTTAGGATTTAGCAGTGAAGGAGACCAAAGACTTGCATGTCCTTGGCAGAATGGGAGGGGGAGTTGAAGTGTTCAGCCACAGGATGGGAGGATGATTGGTGTGTGTGTCCCAGAGATGTTCTCTGAACATTCTGCAAGTTGGTGTCCTGTCTCCCCAGTGTGGAGGTTTCCTCCACTGCCAAACTCTAGCCACCCCACACCTCATCTTCCACCTTGGGACCCTCCAACTACTCGGCATAAATGATGATTTCACTAGTTTCCTTACATCCCCTGCCCCTAGCTTATCCCAGATCCAACTCGCTAACTCGGCACTGCCCTCTTGAACTGTCCTATCTGTCTATCTCCCTTTCCACCTATCTGCTCCATCCTCCTCTCTTACCTATCACCATCACCTGCTATCTTTATCTACCTATTGTATTCCCAGCTATCTTCCCCCCAGCCCCACCCCATTCCCATTTATCTCTCAGCTCCCTTGGGCAACACCCCCATTCCTGATGGAGAGCTTATGCTCAAAATGTTGGCTGTCCTGCTCCTTGGAAGCTGCCGGATCGGCTGTGCTTTTCCAGCACAACACTTTTCGAGTCTGCACAGCTCAGTTGAAAGCCTCTAAACCAGAAGATCCTGACTTTAACTTCCACTCCAGGACTTGCTGTTAAATCATTCTGGCAAATCGGGCGGCACGGTGGCACAGTGGTTAGCACTGCTGCCTCACAGCGCCAGGGACCTGGGTTCAATTCCCGCCTCAGGCAACTGACTGTGTGGAGTTTGCACGTTCTCCCCGTGTCTGCGTGGGTTTCCTCCGGGTGCTCCGGTTTCCTCCCACAGTCCAAAGATGTGCGGGTCAGGTGAATTGGCCATGCTAAATTGCCCATAGTGTTAGGTTAGGGGTATGGGTGGGTTCCGCTTCGGCGGGTCGGTGTGGACTTGTTGGGCCGAAGGGCCTGTTTTCACACTGTAAGTAATCTAATCTAATCATTCTGTACTCAGCTAGGAAAGTGTTTGGAGAGGGCACACTGGCTATGTTCATTTATGAAGTGTGATTCACTAACTTAAAACCCAAGTAAGGCTCAGTGAAGAGCAAATATCTGCACCAGTATTTATCTGGTGCACTCTCAGGAATGATCTGTTCCCCTAAGGATCTTTAACCAGGAATTACACTCTCAACAACTGTACAATGGAAGGCTGAGATGAAAGAATAAAAATGGCAGGATAAGAATGTTGTCATTTAGGATTAATATGATGATCGTTGTCATGATTGTTATCAGGTCAGCCAAGAGGATCTCAGAATATGAGTTCCCTGATTGGGGCTATCAACCTGATCTGATCAGGGACCCCTGGTTAACAGATAAGGAATGTCAGAGGTCCGGTTCACTTTGAAAGCCGGAGAAAGCCAGACCGTTGCCAAGTACTGTGCGTGCATAAATAAAGGGTGACTGGCTGACGGGATACCAGCCTCTGTGGAGTCATTTCAATCATATACTATTCGCCACTGATATCAGGTCAAAGTGATTTTTAATAAACTAATTCATGCGATGTGGGTGTCACTGGTGAGACGAGTCCTTATTGCCTGTCTCTTATTGAGAACGTTGTGGTGAGCTTTCTTTGTTGAACCATTACAATCCACAACACAGTCATTGGTCTCTGCAGCCCACTTGGTGAAGGTACAGCCACAAGGGAAGGAATTCCAGGATTTTGACCCAGCAACACAAGGAACAGTGATTTGTTCCAAGTTAGATTGATGAATGACTGAATGTCCTTTCTCATGTGTGCCACTGATAGTAAATGTTGTTCATGAGTAACTTAGAACTCTCAAACTCTCGGGTGGACAATTTGAGGTTTTACAGTTTACCCATGCTTCTTCCTCATAGTTGTTAGCTTATAATCTATGGAGGATCATCCATGATTTCTGTCTCTGGTGTCTGGCACTCAACTTACACAATAAACATAAGACCAGACCAATGACTGTGTTGTGGATGAACCGAATTTGCTGGTAGTGAGTATCAGAGAAAGACATCAGATTGTATAAAGTTTAGGCTGAACAACGTGGTGGATGGATAGTTGGGGATGAGATACTGTGCATAGCCTTTGCAGGCAAGGTTGGCATGAGGGAGTATGGTAGTATAGGCTTGGAAATTTAATGAAGGATATGTGGCTGTGGTAGCAAGTCTGCTTCAGGAAGCAGAGGTCCTTTGCAGTTCTGAGAGAGTGTGTCCCTCAGCTGAGGCAGGGCTGACGGAGAGAGATAAGGTACAAGCACATGGCTGTGAATGTGGAGCAGAGGATCCAGAAGGAGACCGTTCCTAGAGGTTTTGAATTTGTAGGCAGGTTTAGAATTTTTGGCATTTGAAAAGCCAGAACCTGTGTAAGTACAATGAATTTTCCAAAATAGAATAATTCTTAAATTTATTTTTGCAATAATTGATTCCTGATGAAGGGCTTTTGCCCAAAACTCTGATTCTCCTGCTTCTCAGATGCTGCCTGACCTGCTGTGCTTTTCCAGCACCACACTCTCGACTGAGAAATTTAATAGATAAGGGGAGGATGTGAAGGATGCATCAGAATGTAGATGGATATGCAGCAGTATTCACTTGGCTTTAATTGGTCTGGTTCAGTTAATAACATGACCCTTGAACTGAATTCAAAAGCATGAAATAAAATGAAATTACAGCTTGCTGATTAACAAAAAATAAAATTGGTTGGATAAGTGTTATCTGCTGACATTTAAGCTATTCTATTCTTAGGGATTTAGCAGTTGAGATGTGAGATTCCCTTCCTGTGAATCCCGTCTCATTGATTGACCAGAACTCAAAGTTTAACTTTAGCTTCAACTTACTGTAATGGTGATGCTGATTTCTGGCACCAGTTCCATAAAAAGCCTCAGATACTTGATAAGGAGACCTGTGCCTTTCAGTCTGTCCCTGTTACGGTGATGCAAACACACCATTGACATTTACTCCTTATTTAAAATGGAAGGTTCCAAATCGTATAAAGTAATCTCACACTTCAGCTCAATGCCCTTTATCAGTGGCTTATTTTAAGATATATATCATACAATTAACAGTGAAGCTGCAAGTTGGCTTGGTCTTAAAATATTTTGTTCTTTCCAACAGTTTAAAGCACTACATTCAAAATGCCCGAGCCTGCGTAAGTTCTATGAATTTTCCAACGTTGAATATTTCTAAAATTTATTGTTGTAATAATAATTATATTCATATAATAAAACTCATGTGCTATTTTGTGTATTATTATTCCTGCAGGAGAGAGGTAGGAAAGCTAATCTCATTGGAATGTTCTGCATGCATTTAAACATTACCTTTATCCCAGTTTGCAGTTAACTCACAATTTACTACTAATCTGCTGGTTGTAGTTCAAAAATTATCTTGATGTCAAGTAAATAGTAAGGTCTGTCTAATCAACATTCATAAAACAAATAACATGAAGCAGCTGCTAATAATGCTGTCTTTCGATGTACCCGTCGTGATTTGTTGAATTAACTCTGTGGAATTTCTTTTTACTAAAGAGAGAGAAAAAAAGCAAACAATGTTAAACAGAAAATGACTGACATTTTAATTGTGACACAATGCATTTTTTTTTAAAGTCAACCAAATTTTCATGAATTAAGACAAATCCTAACAATTCCTTGATTTTCAGCTGCTACAATGCTTGGTGTGATGTAAATTGTGTTTATGTGAGAAAATATTTTATATCGCAGTTGCTTATAATGAAATTTATTGAAATGGCATACTCATCTGATGTATTGGCCAGTAGTTATTGCTCTGATATCTACATTACTAATTAGTTAGGCGAGTTCCCGCTGACTAATACACTGCTTTTTATTATGCAGTGTTCGAATGTTTAATAACTTACATTACTCCAATAGGAGACTTCCCCTTTCTAGCTACAAAAAAGTAATTAGAAAGGAATTAATGTTTTCAATTGTGGGATCTACACCCCCATCCCCCCCCCAACCAATGGTTTGTTTGTAAATAAAATTCACAAATGTTAGTACTTCAGTCAAAATCAATGTCACATCCGATATATTCTGAGTTGGCCTGAAATGTACTCCTGCGCATCCCTTTTGTATCAGGACTAACCTAAATAATAATTGCGTTGCAAAGTTAAATTACACTGACAGAGCTCATTTGAATTTCTTTTGTCTGAAGAGAGGTGTGATTTGGTACAAAGATTTGCTATTCAAACAAGGAATTTTATGTTTTTGTGAATACTTGAGAATCAAAATCTTAAAGAGAAAATGTTCAGAAGTAGCATATTTCATGAGATCATGCAAGTCTGTAATTCTCATCTGGCACTTTTTTCCAATTTAAGGGCATACATTCCCCAAAGAGGTCTCATTGAAGTGCAATGATCCTAAGGATATAGATAGCAATATAAAAGATAGTCAATAATTTCTGGCTAACTGTGGTATTAGGGAGATAAATTTAAGTGTACGTCCCTTTAAACTGAAGCCAGTTTTATATTGATTCTGTTTTAGCACAGATTCTGGAGGATTCTGCTTCTAAGCAGACCCATGAGATATAATTTTGCTGGATTATGATAAATGAATTTAGTTCTATAATTGCTGAGAACTTACTCACTTGTGCCAGTCCTCCACAATTGGAACAAAGACAGCACCAGAATAAAAAGGAGCTACAAAGGGCTCTTGTAATGCGGTGGTAGTGTCCCTGACTCTGAGTGATGTGGTCTGAGTTTAAATCCCACCTACTCCAGACGGGTGTCATCATAAATCTGAATAGATTTATTAAAAATGTCTATAAATGCAGGTCTGAATCACAAATTTGCCTTCGAAAAGGATCCTGTAGAGCTACCTCTGGGCCAAAGGACCTGAGTCCAATCTGCCCGAGAGCTGCATCACCCAGCTTCCACCATAAGCTTGTGAAAGAAGCCACTCCCTACAGACAATCGCTGCATACACACAGGATCTGCTAAGAGGAAGAGAAATACAACAGACATCTAAAAATGCTGAAAGGTGCCCTCAGAAGAATGGAAATATGATGCTCAATTCATTGATCACCAGTTCCGACATGTGACAATGAAAAGCCACAACAACTTCCTCAGAAGACAGAAACAAGACACAACCGAGTCCTCTTCATCATCAAGTACTCCCTGGAGCAGCGAAATTACACCATGTTCTTCGCAGCCTTCAACATGTCATCAACAACGAACATCTCGCCCCTGCACTTTTTGCCTTCAAACAACCATCAAACCTTGGACATTGGTCGCAACAAACTTCTCAGCCTACAGCACAGCTTCAACCACAACACCACATAACCCTGCCACAGCAACCACTTGCAAGACATGTCAGATCATCGACATGGATACTACCATCACATGCGGGAACCACCCACCACGTACACAGCAGATACTCATGTGACTTGGCCAATGTTGTCCACCTCATACATTGAAGGCAAGGATGCCCTGAGGTATGGGGATTCCATGCAGACGCTACGACAATGGAGGAATGGACACAGCACAATAATCGCCAGATGGGACTGTTCCCTCCCATTTGGGGAACACTTCAGCGGTCAAGGACATTCAGCCTCCGATCTAAGCATCCTTCAAGACGGTCTTTGAGATACACAACAAGGCAGAATCACCCAGCATAAACTGATAGCCACGATCTGTACCCATGAAGATGATCTCAACCGTGACCTTGGGTTCATGTTGTGCTACATGTAACCCCACCATACTATTCTGTAAAAGTTTCCTTACTATCCTGTTTGGACACCATCACCTTGATAACTTGTTTTGATCTCTCTACCTTAATTAGTTTGTACAGTTTTTGATTACTCGTTACTTTGGTTAGACCCTTAGCATGCAACTCTTATATCTATCATGTTATTCCAGTTTATTTGATCGGTCTCCAGCAACATCTTACTTTTAATTTTTTTTTGTAATTATCTCTCTGCCTCAATAAATTGGATTATAGGTCATCCCTTCACTTGCTATTCAGCTGTTGACACTTTACTCACTCGGTCTGACACTACTGACCACCTGCAGAGACTTCTTATTTAGCCTCTCGACACTCCACTCACACCATTTGTGCGATCATTTGATCTCTCTGCCTATAAGTTCTGTGCCTGTGTGCTTCTCTTCACTCCACCTGAAGAAGGGGTGGCGCTCCAAAAGGTTTGTGATTTCAAACAAATCTATTGGATGAGAACCTGGTGTCATGTAACCTCTGACCTTCACAACATGTCCAGATAGGTTAATAAAATAGTGAAGAGCAGCTTCAATCTTCTGAAACATCGCCATCTAGAGGTATGGATCAATACTGGCCACCACCCTTTTCCACTTTATTGCACTTTGTGTATGAAATGTTTGATGTGTCACCACCACTCCTGCAATGTGCCATTCTGCAAGCAGTGTCTCTTCACCAATTTGAAAAGGTTCAACAAGAGCTCATCAAACAAGTGAAAAATGTACCAAACTAATCAAAATGAAGAGAAATTATTGTAAGTACCATTTCCTCTGAACTGTACGGTTGCTCCAGGGTTCTGCGTACTGCGCAAACAGTGCAGCATTGTTTGATAGGTCTGGAGGTCACTGTCACACGTGGTCCTTGGAAGGCCACACAGCCAGAAGGAAAGTTAGAGGGGGGAACACTGGATGAAAGAGAAGAGAATGAGTGAGAAACAAAACAAAACTGTAAGACTAAATAATTTTCAAAAAGAATGCAAAAGAAATGTCAGAAGTCACACAACATTAGGTTATAGTCCAATAGGTTTATTTAAAATCACAAGCTTTGGAAGTGCTGATGCTTCGTCTGACGAAGCAGCAACACTTCCAAAGATTGTGATTTTAAATAAGCCTATTGAACTATAACCTGATGTTGTGTGACCTCTGACCTTGTCCATCTCAGCCCAACACTGGCGTCTCCACATCATGGCTAACAAGCTTGAAGCAAATATTGCAGATTTATTTTGACACGTACAAGTTACAAAACAACTTTACGACAGAGTTTCAGGCATCAGAATGTGGAAGCAGCTGGCAAGGAACATGATGTACAGCAATAAATTAACATACTTATTTATGTTTCTTTTAGAGAAAGTCAAAGATCACAGCATCTCGTAAGCTCCTGCTTAAGGTAAACTTCTGGAATTTATAATTTATCAATTTTAATCAATTTCTACTGTACTTCAGCAATTTTCAATGGCTGCTTGCTTCCAGTTAAGTTCCAGCAGTACGACTATTGTTATCATGCAGAAAATGAAATTTTCCACAGTGACATTTCTTTCACTGGTGGTGGAATGAGAAGGAGCAGTGTTGCAGATCTCTCACTGAAAGCCTCCCACATCATCCCTGGGAAATGCTTTAATAACTCAAATGCCCCATCTAGTGTTCATCCTGAGAACTGATGTAGGTCAGGAGCATGAAAAAGGATTTGAATTTCAGGTTGCTCCCAAACCAGAGCCTTAAAATCTGGCAGCACCATTACGCCTTTGGGACTAAGGTACAGTAAGACATGTGCTTGTCTTCAGATATTGCTATTGACCCCTGCTGGGGTGACCAATCTACCATACAGCCTTAAATACCTCCAATAATTTGAGAGGAGAGAGCACAAAATAATGCAGAGATGGTTAAACTGCAGAAGGAAGAATTCAACGAAAGTGGCCAGAGACAATGTGGGAGAGGCAGCAGACTGGAATGTCAAGGTTCAGGGTGGGTCTGGGGATGGGAGGAGCACCAGAGGATCTGAAAAGCACCTAGAAGAAAGGTAAAGAAGTGACAGATTGTAAAACCTGGTCCTAGTTAAAGGCAATGGTAGCACTGAAGGAAAATGGTGACTTTGGTCATGAGGATGGCAACCACTTTAAAGGATTGAGCAGCAAGTCTCAAGATCTGTAAGTCATCATTTTGGAGATACAGATCTGAAGGGAGGTTGGGGGCAGTACACACAACACCTGGAATGTGGCACTGAGCTAGTGTAGACAGTTTTTGTGGCAGCAAGTGTCACTCCCTTGAATCCCAGCACTCCTTCGTTATGCAAACAAATATTAATGACTTTACCCCAGCAGTGAAGGGAAGCCGGCCTCAGCGTGGATACTAATGGGATCTGATGGGAAAGTCAATTATATCAATGGAGCATGATTGAATTCACTACAGTATGGAAACAGGCCCTTCGGCCCAACAAGTCCACACCAACCCTCTGAAGATTAACCCACCCAGACCCATTTCCCTCTGACTAATGCACCTAACACTATGGGCAATTTAGCATGGTCAATTCACCTGACCTGCACATCTTTGGACTGTGGGAGGGAACCCACACAGACACAGAGAGAATGTGCAAACTCCAAACAGACAGTCTCCTGATGCTGCAATTGAACCTGGGTCCCTGGTGCTGTGAGGCAGCAGTGCTAACCACTGGGCCACCATGCCGCCCCTTTCCAGAGTCAGTTCTTGTTGTTTGGATCTCATATTATCTCTTTTTCCCATAGTCACAGTTGCAAAACTTGGATTCACCATGAAATGAGCTTTGACCCTCACTGTCCTTAATACCTGCATATCTGCCCCACTTTACCACTGGGTGCCTATTCAACCAACAGCCAATCTATTGGAATTCAGCATGTATTTTAGAGTAAGATGCGTTCTCGTATATCCCAGAGGATACATCATAAATTCCATTCTGTTACTTTGGAACTACAATCCTTTGCACCATTAAACAAGCCAACTCTTTGAGTGCACATACTTCTCGATAACAGAGTACTGCCTTACTGTTGGGCAATGTCTATGCAAAAACTATGCCAATATGATCAATTATCGAAATAAGAAACATTTAAGGTATGGCAAAAGTTTAACAAACCTACAATATGGTCTCTAGAGCTTGCTGCTGGCTAAAGCAACAGAAGAATTAGCTCAAGAAACAGCAGAAAAAAGTGAAGAAAAAGAAAGATTTCTTGGCGAACGAGTCCCACCGATAAGATTAGTTGGCCTGTCTTCTACTCAGCTGCAGGTAAACCTTTACGAAAAAAGGCATCCAATTTCTTCTTTTTATTGTAAATCATAATTTTTATCTTGTATCATGGTTTTCATTTAAATGCACAAAATTGAAAATTATAGGGCCCTTGTGCTCAGGTACAGAAACAGTTCACCTTCTGGTTGGGTAAAGGCACTGCTGAGTTGTCATGAATTTGGAGAATAGTCTTTGTTCGAGAGAAAGCTCTGTCTTCCTCCTATTCTAACCTCTTCTGCATCTCCAGATTCCATCATCACAACATTGACATTTATACCTTCTGCATCCTTGGCTATAAAAACAGCATTCATTCCTTTATTCCCTCCAGCTTCCTCTCCCCCTTTCTGGAAGCAGAGCTGTCTGATACAACTTTGAGCCTGTGTCTGAGGAATTGACTCACCCCCGATGCCACTAGAATGAACAGACACTGACAATGTGTGCTGACTCCCTAGCTCCATTTTCATGGAGGTGGACTGGGGATGTAGTAAGTAGCAGGCTGGTAGCAGGCTTATTAAGAACCACTTAAGGCCAATTAAGGGTTGTCAACTGGAATTTTTTTTTGCCAGCCCCCAGGTTCTTGCAGGAAGCAGCCAGTCAGGAGGTGATATTCCAGCAGCAGTCAAGGAACCCACTGCTTCAGAAAAGTTTCAAGGTGCTCTCTGTTTACCAATGTGCTGCAGCAGCTTCCGACCACTCTGTGGAGAAGTTGGCTGCACGAGCCAGCGGGAAAATCTAAAGGAGTGGCAGGATTATCATTCCATTATGTTTGAGCTGTGTACAAAGATTTATTGGGATGAAACAAGTGGGTCGCAGAGTGTGGTGCTGGAGAAGCACAGCTGGTCAGGCAACATCCGAGGAGCAGGAGAATCAACGTTTCGGGCATAAGCCCTTCATCAGGAATTGATCAATGAAATGGGAACAGAGAAAAATTATAGACTTCTCAATAAGATGTAACATTTTCAAGCTAGAATATGGTTTAGGCAGAGAAAGTTTATTTCTATTCATTGATTTCTAACTGATATTCTTCCTGTGGAGTGGGAAATCACAACCAGCTCTCTCTAGATTTTCATGTTTAACTAAGAAAATGCAAATGCCAAAAGTTGTTGCTCGTTACACAGTGCAAGGAAATATTGCCATCACTAGAAAAGAACAAATTACAGCCTATATCTAACTCCAGAAAATATAAAGGTGAATATAGCTTTAATACCCACATTGCACATTGCAAGAACATATCCTGGTACCAAAGATGTGCAAGTTAGGTAAATTGGCCATGCTAAATTGCCCATAGTGCTTCCAGGATTTGAAGGTTAGGTGTATGAGTCAGGGGAAATATAAAGTAATAGGGTAGGGGAATGGGTGTGGGTGGGTTACTCTTTGGCAGGTCGGTGTGGACCTGTTGGGCCGAATGGCCTGGTTACATACTGTAGGGAATCTATGATTCTACAATCCTGGTTGTCTTCTAATTGTAACTAGAGAAGCTTGACCAAAGGTCATTAGTTCAATTCAATTTGAAACTGAATTCAGTGAGGGATGTCACACCAATTACTACAGATGATTATTCTTCTGCATGAAAATAACTTAAACTTTGAACTTTACAAACTTCCTATTCTCACGAGCTAAAAGTGTATTCCTCCACTATATCCCCAGAGCCGGAATTTCAATGTTAGTTTGGCTCCATTCTATGATTTGGCTAGAATCTCCAGCTTGAAAAGTTCACCTTTTCAGGGGTTTTCCGACCTCCTGACTCGAGTATAGCAGAAGGGCACATTCTTTAAAAACCCAGAAAGTTTTCTCCTGCCATATTGCTTTAGAGAAATAAAATAATTGGTGCGCAGAGCCCATGGTTGGAATATGATCCTCACTCCATTCTAAGATTGATTTGCACTGAGGTAGCTGGTCACAATGCCTAAACGGTCTACATGTTAGATTGAAACTGCAGGTTTTAAAGTATGATTGATTGTATTTTGTAAGAAAAATCAGGATTCTGATCAGGAGGAGCAGGATTGTTTTTGTCTCTCACAGATGTGCATGGGTATTTGGAGCTCCCTTCCTCAAAAGGCAGAGACATCACAGTCTTTGAATATTTTCATGTCAGAAGTAGATAAATTCTTTATAAGCACAAGGTGAAAGGTTGCCTGGAGGAGGGGGGAGTTGAGAGGGTGGCGCTGGAAAGGCACAGCAGGTCAGGCAGCGTCTGAGGAGCAGGAGAATCGACGTTTCGGGCATGAGTCCTTCATCAGGAATCAGGAGAGGGTGTTTGTAGTGATCGGTTTAACCATGGCTGAAATAATGCAGGGGACCAAGAGACCTCCTCTTGTTCTTAAGTCATATGAACATGGTGGGAGTGCTGCACCTCATTTCACATTCAAGATACACAGACTGCTGCAAGTCTTCCAGCACCATCCTCATCGACCTGCCCCTGTCTGAGCACCCTCCGCCCAGCCCCACTTCCCCCACCATCCTTCTGATGACACTGGCTCATGCAAGCACAGAAAATGTAACATCTGTCCCTTTATTTTCTACCCTCCCTCTATTGAGACCTTAAGGTGTCCTTCCAGATGAAACTGTGATTTAAGCTCACTGCCTAGTTGGTTCTACATTACAGATTCCAAATACAGACTGTAGGACTGTGGAAACATAAGACCATCAATATAGGTGCAGAATTAGACCATTAGATCCTTTGAGACTGCTAGCAGGAGAGACCAGCACCAGAGTGCATCGCCTCAGACTGAACCCTTAAGAACTGAGATGAGGAGGAATTTCTTCAGCTAGAGGATGATGAATCTGTGGAACTCATTGCCCCAGAAAGCTGTAGAGGCCAAGTCATTAAGTGTGTTGGCAATAGATGGGTCCTTGATTGGTAAGGGGATCAAGGGTAATGGGGAGAAGAAGGGAGAATGGGGTTGAGAAATGTATCAACCATGATTACATCACAGGGCAGAGTTGATGGGCCAAATGGCCTAATACTACTCCTACATTTATGATCTTATGGTTCCGCAATCCTCCAGTCTATGTTTGGTCTCTACAATATGGAAGCAACCAGGTTGTGACCTTGAATCACTGTTTCATCTGGAAGGACTCTTTAAGGCCTTCAACAGAGAGATGGCAGGAGTTAAAACACAAATGTTGCATCTGCTATGCTCCTATCCATGAGCAAGTGTCATCAGAAGGGGATGGACTGTTGGGGGTGATTAGGGAATGGACAAGGCTATCATTGGAGCAATGCTTCCTTCAGGAAATAGTGGTGGTACGTTGGAGGGGGCAGAAATGCTGGCAGGTGCTCCATTGACTATAGAGGCTGATGGAATGGAAGCTGAGGACAAGGGCACCACTCTCACAAATTAAGCAGGGACAAAGGTACTGAGTCAGAAGTCTATGAACTGGGGTAGATTGAACTGAGGGTCCTATCAAACGGAGTTTGGTTGAGTCCTCAACAAAAGTAAATGAAAGACACGACCAAAGCATTGGTATGGAAGGTTGCATCATCGGAGTAGCTCCAATGGAAATTATTAGCTTAGCAAATAATGGGTGCAGACTGAAGTGAATGTTTCTTTCTATCGGATTGTTAGTGCTAATTTGATGTTCTCCCTTTTCTGTGAGCAGCCACAGCAGCAAAGCCTTTATGTGATCTGCAATACGTGGGAACAGGGGGTATCTCAGTTATCTGAATAGTTGTTTGTGATGTGGAATGATGTCTACAATCTGGGTTTAATTCCCATGAAGATCCTGTCTTCTCATCCTTGCCCCTCTCTGAGGTGTGGTGACCCACAGACTACTCTCTCTTTCTCTCTCACTCTTTTTTCCTTCTGTTGCGAGAACAACCCCCTGAAAGTACAGCACCTTTTCAACAGAATGTTTTATCTTTAATCTAAATATGCAAGAGCCACTTTTCAGTTTCTTGAATATAAAGCCTTGACTGATGTCTCAAAGCTAGGTAGTTGTGATCATAGTGTCAGCTGACATTTCAGTGCAGTAGTGAGGGTATGCTAAGCAGTCTTTTGGGTGTGATAGCAAACAGCCATACTGCCATCCTCTGTAGCTGACTTTCAAAATGTTTTCATCTCTAGACAATTAAGTGAGTTTCTAGATCTACGCCATCATACAGTTATACAGCATGGAAACAGACGCTTCTACCTAAACAGTCCACTCTGACCATAATCCCAAACTAAACTAGTTCCACATGCCTGCACTTGACTATATCTCTCTAAACATTTCTTTTTCACGTGCTTATTGAAATGCCTTTTAAACATTGTAACTATGGGACTTTACTATCTGTAAGATAGGTGTTGCATTTATCTCCATTATAGTAATGACTGTGCTTCTGCAGTTTTTCATTATCTGTGTGGCACAAGGCTGTTATATACATTATACAAATAGAAGCTATCTTCCTTAAGGCAATATGATTAAACCTAAAATTCAGAACAGTTTCTGCAACAAACACCACAAGACATTTAATCCTGGACTAGAAGATGATTAGCATATCTGATTAGTTGGTGTCATCAAATTGGAATTGGTGTGGGTTGGAATAGTATTTATTTAAATTCAATTTTGCAGTCGCAATGATTGTAGATTGGGTTTTTACATTGAGCTAAGTTTCATTGTTCATTAAAGCAAGACATCATTAGTTATTCATTATTAAGGGAGTGACTTCATATAAACTAATTATAATCATCAGGGATAATTCTCACTGCCTTATTTTATTGAGGGGAGAAGAGCTAGACATTCTGAAGAAATCAAACAAACAAATAAGATGGAGCTTTATTTCATTAATATGTATGAGATTCCTGACTAAATAGTTCCACAGAGATCAGGAATAAAATAATTTAATGCTGCTTGAATGTCAGCATGAACATTCAACTCCATTTTTGAGTGTAAGTCAAATCAAATATATGCCCAGTGTGGCAGGGGATGATCCATTATTGTTCGTTCCGCATTTGTGTGTTATTAAAAATGGCAGCTATTTGAGACTCCACAGTCTCCCTAGTTATCTTGACATTAGTATTTAAAAGAGGATGTTAACTATAAAAGTGATATCTACAACAGCAGGAGGCTTCATGAGGGGGAACTTGTGACCTACCTCGGTCAAAAGGCTTGCCAAATCAAATGTCAGGGATCCAAGGAGTTGTTCATGGGCTTTCTGATGGATTTCCAAAGCCAGATCAGACCTGGAGATGCCAGCCAACTGGAAGCTAGCACCTCCAGAACTTGGCAGTGATATGGAGGTTGTGGTTGCTATCAAGATACCACCACCTGACCCTCAGATAGAGAGGAGGGCAGGGCTGTTAGAAAAGCCCCCTATCCCTGCAACCCTGATGTCACAACCTCTTCCCTTAGCCAATTCCCTTAATCTTGTGTAAATCAAAGGATCCTCATCCCTATCAAATTCCACCAGCTTGCTTGTTCTGATTTATCGGTTAGGGAGGCTGGCTCTTTCACATCCTGCCTGGTGTTGATGTAATTGCAGCTCATGTGAGACGAGGCCCATCAAAGGTTGTTAATATGCTTAGTTGGTTGAATGGCTGGTTTGCAATGCTGAGTATCACTAACAACAAATTCCTGCTGTCACATGTACATCCTGCATTCTCATCCTTACAACTCACCTGAGGTATGGTGACTGTTTGGTTAAACTCACCACAAGTTGTCTCTCCCTAATAAGATTGGTGAGATACCTCCACAGAGTCACCAAGTCACCCTCTATTTTGACATGAATGGTCCTTGGCGTTAGTGCTGCCTCATTCAGAGTCAGGTATCAGCATCCCTGAAACTCCCTTTTCTGTATGTCAACCAGGGCTCCCTGATTGAACCAAATGTATAGTGCCATTCAGCGAACTCATATTCTATAAAGTCCAGCTGGCTGGCCCCATTATAATCACTGCAATTGGTGTATGGGTATATGGCAACTTTCAATTAACAACCTAAGGGCCTTAGTTGGCTGTTGGTTGAGATGGTCAACTACAGGCATTGTCAGCAGCAATTAAGTTCTGAACTGGTAGAAAAGGGTGGTATCTTTCTGAAACCAATCTGCCCATAAGGCCAAAGTCCCAAATGATTTTTGTGAGGAGAACTTCTGTCCAACTGCTACATTTAGTTCCTTTATTGTCTGGTAATGTGGCTATTACTCTGAAGGACATCTTTTCATGAATGTAAAGGAAAACTATCTATTTAGGGTGTCCAATTGTTGAAGGTCAAAACTTATTTAATGACATTGACTATACTGGTGTGAGTAGTGAATCTGGAAAGAGATATTATTTATGTATAGCAAATTTGAAATAATGATTTGTTAAATAATTTTAAACTTTTAACACATTTACTTATTACATTCTATAACAAAAACAAACTTGTTACCTTCAAAACTAAAGGATCTCTGCCAGGAACTCCATGAGAAGGTACATGTGGTGGATGAGGAGCGATATGATATTGAAGCCAAGGTGATACACAATACAAGAGAGGTATGTAATCAGTGGCCTGTTAGCTTCTCCTTCTCTCCAATGGTCAGTGTCAATGCAGCTAGGTTTCCTGTCTAGAGATGACTGACAGACAGTGGCATCCATTTCTACGGCATAACCATCTTGAATTGCCAATCTGCATTCCTGATAAAGACTGGAGCTGTGACTGTGGCTGAATCTTCGTCAAAATCTGTTCTAAGAATAAAAATTTGTTAAAACTAAAGAAAACCTTTGGAGGGATATTTAACCTTATTTGATAGGTAGAGTTTTGTTTTGTTGAGACATGGCATTAGGTCTAAAGCAGGAGGTATTTCTACGCAGTTGCATTGTGTTTCACATGTCCTCTTCTTAGCTCATTGCATATGTGTGCATGGGTACAGCTCCCAATTTTATGGGAAGGTGGGTTCGCCATTTTGTCTGACCAGGACCTTCCAGTTTCCAATTTTTGAGTGCCACTTATTATCAAAGTTAAATCATGCTCGGCCACAACATGGTAACTAATGCCAGTCTTAAAACAAAAAGAAACACGGCCATTATTGTATGACTACTATTGGTTAACATGTCTTGCATTTTCAGTGGATTTTACTGATTTTTTTTATCTCTGATCTTTAAGATTAAGGATTTGACTCTGAAAGTTTTTGACCTCAGAGGGAAGTTCAAGCGCCCAACCCTTCGTCGGGTTCGTGTGTCTGCTGATGCTATGCTAAGGGCCTTGCTGGGATCTAAACACAAAGTATCCATGGATCTGAGAGCTAACCTGAAGTCAGTCAAAAAAGAAGATTCAGAAAAGGTATGAAAGTGTACAGCAGCCATAGAAAATTCCATTCTCTTGCTATGCAAGGACATAGTAGGTTTCAGCTTCAAAGCAGCTCATCAGTTTAACATACGTCCATTTTCTTAACCTTTTGCTACTGGCCAGGGTTGAATGTTGCTGGTAGAATACCTGAATGACATATTTTCTTCTGTAAATGAGATGCTTTGTGGGCAAAGACAGGAGAAACCTAGAGTATGAATCTTGGCCAATTCTGGGAGTTAAACTCAAAGCTCTTTGGTTTTAAATCCAGAGTCTTAATTCTGGAGAGAATTGAATCTTAAAACACAGACAGCCATTGATGATAAATTTTGAAATAAGTAATGATTATATATGAGACATATAGAAAAAATGTTCCTGGGTGTTACTTACAAAAATATAACACGTTATAATGTCAGGTGGTTTAAATTTAATGTTTGAATCGGTTAACTGTCCTTTCTGTACCCAACAATGCATTGATCAGCATCAAATGGCCAAGATTATAATATATATTACAAATAAAAATACAAACATACAACCTCCAGAACTTAAAGACAGTCAAAAATGAAGATTCAGAAAAGCTTCAGTCTTCTAAAATGTCTTCAATACTTATTCTCAATAAACATCACTCCAAAAAAGATTTGATCATTTTTATATGTGAGAGTTTGCTATCTGCAAATTAGCTACCCCCTTCCCTACACTACAACAATGGTTGCACTTTAGAAGTACTTAATTGACTGCAAAGCATTTTAGCACAACCTGAGATTCTAAAAGGAGCTGTACAAATGCAAGTCATTCCTTTTTAAAGGTAGCCAATGATTTCACCAACCTTTAAGCCTGATCCTCCATCGAAGTAGCACATAAGTACCTTATCTGAGATGTCTTTTTAAAATGGGAATATAAAGAACAAAAAATGAACTCTGCTGGAGCTTGACTTTATAAATGATAATTCTTCAGGTTGCACAGATTGATAAAGCACTACTGCTGACATGTATTGTCTCTAACTCTTAGGAACGCCCTGTTGGAGTTAGTGACTGGCGTAAAAATGTGGAGGCAATGTCTGGAATGGAAGGCAGAAAGAAAATGTTTGATGCTGC
This sequence comes from Hemiscyllium ocellatum, assembly GCF_020745735.1. Classification (NCBI taxonomy): domain Eukaryota; kingdom Metazoa; phylum Chordata; class Chondrichthyes; order Orectolobiformes; family Hemiscylliidae; genus Hemiscyllium; species Hemiscyllium ocellatum. The sequence continues at coordinate 34,617,680 of NC_083426.1, read as the reverse complement.
TAAAACTGGTTCTGGCCAGTGAGTATGAGAAGAGCTTTGCTTTATCCTTCAGCAATATATATTATTCGTTGACAGGACTATGAATACTAAAGCGAGATATTTTCCCAGAAAGTTAGTTCTTCCTCATAATTTTCATTTCATTCGATATTCCTGTCAAAATATTGCAGCAGTGCAACAATGCCCTTGTTCATTATCCAGGCACTGTATGGATGGCTGTTTGCAGCAATTCAAAATAAATATGCAAATTGTAGCTGGAACAAACTGTGAGAGAAATTTTATGATTCCCTGCTGTGCACCATTTCAATTAAAATTGCAAGATTTTTTATGTTACATGATTTACTTTTCCCTTCGCTCCCTTTTCATGTCAAAATGAAATATCAGTAAAAATGTAAAATCTGTTGTCATATCTCAAGTTGATTGTACTGCTGTATTTGTAAGTCTCCATTTTATAGGCATTCAGCCTCATGATGATGGGTCCCTAAAATGAGTTACTGATGGGGGTGGGGTGGGAATTATCGGCTTGACCCTTCAGGTGGTCCAGCCACAGGTAATATCTTGCATTTGAACTTTCTATGGAGACAAAAAGTCCTATTGGCTGCACTACTGGACCTCCACCACCCCTCCCACCCACCTGCCATCCTCTGCATCCCCACCCCCCTCACCAGTGCCTCCACAGTCCTGATAACCAGACTCACATCATGTCCCCCACTATTGCAGCTCCAGCATATGAAGGCAGCAAAACGATTATTCTTCCAACGGAGTGAGCTGACTGTGGAGGTCTAAAACCAATATTTAATGGTCCTGAGTTCTCTAGGTTAGGGTGAGGGCTGCCTCCATAACTTCAAAACTGAAGTCAAAAGTGGGCCGACACAAAATCTATTCCTAAACATTGAACGTTGTGACAATAACATTCTCTAGAAATTACGCAGTAAGTTTTTCTTGTTCTCACACATCTTAATTACCTTCTAGATGACTTCGCTTCAAGGAATTCAAGAAATTGCTACCTTTCACTGCCTTATTGATGTGCATTTCTCTGCATTTGAGGATGTCCAGAATTGCTTGAAGAAAATATGCTTTGCACAGGAAAGAAGATTGAGGAATATTATTTTAAGGCAGACAAAATAAGGAAATGAGCTAACTAATAGAGTGCTCCGGTTTTCTGCATTTGATGTAAATTGAGATAAAATAAAATGAAATGAAACCCCGGAGGACGATGTAAATTCCAGGCATTTACTTTGAATCTGTCATTAAAACTTGTTTAGTCTACTGGTATTTCATGAAAGGGAAAATAAGTTTGATAATGTTTGGTGGTGTGTGTGTGTAGCAACATTTAATGAAGAGCAGCAGGAGTGCTGAACGGAGGGGACACAAGCTCGGCCTGAACCTTCAAAAAATGCTCTGGTAAGAATTCATGTATGATAATGGGGAGAGTTTCAATGTTACTGTGAGCAGACAGCATTACAGCAAATTGGTTAGCAACAGCTAAAAGTCACCATCACCTTCTCAAAGGCAATAAATGCTGGCCCAGCCAGCGATACACACATCTCTTGAATGCATTTTTTGAAAAATGATCAGATGGCAATGGTGATTTGTGGTTGTGGAAAGCAACATAGTAAATCTGAACTTTTTCTGCTGGAATCATGCTTGTGGCTGTTCTCCATAGAAGCATATACGACAAAAAAAAGGTCCTGTGCCCCATTCTTTTGTCACCTCTTAAAAAAGAGTTATTCAGTCTAATTAATGTTCCAGCTTTTAATTCAAGAAGTTATGGCACTTTATGAGCATGTCCAAGTAAATATTAAATGTCTTGAGGGTTTTTGTTTCTGTCACACTATCAGGCAGTGTATTCCAGACTGTGGTTAAAATAACTCTTCAATTCCTGTCTGCCTTTATACCATTTTCTTCAAATGTATGCTTGCGGTTATTGATTTCTCAGTTCATAGAAGAAAGGGTCCTCCTATCAATTTGATAGGCACCCTTTGTCATTTTATAAATCTCCCTCAACCTCCTCCCTTTCAAACAAAACAAGCTCAGCCTATCCAATTTTCTTTATCGGTAAAGTTCTCCAATCCTGACAACGTGCTCATAATCTTCTCTTGACTCCCTTTAATATGGTCATAGCATTGCAAATATTGCAACTGTATTACAGTTTCCAGAACTGTATGCAGTGTTCTGTATGCTCTATTTTAAGTCTTACACAATTTTTTTTCTCTTCTTTTATGGGATGTGAAGGTCACTAGTGAGGGGGCAGCATTTATTGCCCATCCCTCATTGCTCCGGAGAAGGTAGTGGGTGAGATGCCTTCTTAAACGGTAATTCTCCCCATGGTACATTTGCATCCCTTGTGCTATTATCAAGAAGGGAGTTCCGGGATTTTGCCCAAGTGACATGGAGGCATCGGCAGTAGAGTTCTAGGCAGGGTTGGAGGGGAACTTGCAAATGATGGTTTTCTCATGTATCTGCTGTCCTTGGTGTCATAGAGTCATAGAGGTGTACAGCATGGAAATAGACCCTTCGGTCCAACTTGTCCATGCCAACCAGATATCTCAACCCAATCTAGTTCCACCTGCCAGCACCCAGCCAATATCCCTCGAAACCCTTCCTATTCATATACCAATCCAGACACCTTTTAAATGTTGCAATTGTACTAGCCACCCCCACTTCCTCTGGCAGGTCATTCTATACACATACCACCCTCTGTGTGAAAATGTTGCTCCTCAGATCTCTTTTGTATCTTTCCCTTCTCACCCTAAACCTATGCCCTCTAATTCTGGAATCCCACACCCCTTACCCTCTCAGTGGGAGAGATTGTGGGTTTGGAAGATGACATTGAAGTAGACTTGGTGAGTTCCTGCAGTGCATCTCGTAAATGGTGCACACTGCTTTCACTGCAAGTTGGTGATGAAGGTGAGTGTTGAAGGTGGGAGCAAAAACCAGGTTGCTTTGTCATGGATGGTGTTAAGCTTCTTGAGTGTTTTTACCTACCTTGGCAGGTGCAGAGAATTTCAGCATGTTATTGATATCTACCTTGTAGATTGTGGACTAACTTTAGGGAGAAGCTGTGCTACAAAAGCTAGCTTCTGAGATGGAATTTATATGGGTGGTTCAGTTCAGGTTCTTAACAGTAGTAGCCCCCAGAATGTTGAAAATGTGAATATCAGTGAAGTTAAAGCCACTGAATGTTAACTAAAGATGGCTATATTCTTTTTTGTTAGAGATGGTTATTTTCGAGAGTTGTAGGTTGCAGATGTTATTTGCCACTTGTCAGTCCAAGCCTGGTGTTGCCTGAGCCTTGCTTCACATGAACACGAGTTGCTTCAGTATCTGTAGTATGGAATGGTGCTGGGAGAATTGTGTAAAGCCTAATGAATGGCCCCACTTCTCACCTCATAATAGGAGGAAGTTCACTGATGAAGCACCTGAAGATCTTTGGGCTCTGGACAGTATCCTCAGGAACTCCTGCACTGATTTCCTGGGTGTGAGATGATTTTAAATATTGCTAAAAGGAGATTAGAAGTTGAAGATTTTCATCTTGCAATCATCAGAACTAGGATACAAGAAATAGACATGAAATACTGAATGAAATGAGGATACTGATTAGTTGAGCCACCATTGGCAGGAGCAAGATCAGATATCCATCGGGTTTAATTCTCAGGCCAGGCTGATAGATTCTGATTGGGTCAAAGTGTTATCATAATTCACCTGCACCACCATGCTTATTCATCCATGATGGGCATTGGCATTTTATTTTCAGAGAGACATTGTTAGTATCCTAGCGTCTGCCAATACACTGCCTCCTACAGGGCAGACTGGTCTAGGGCACCAAGACTACCAGCAGAGTATGGCTGTAGTACAGGTACTGTGCAGGGACAGGAACTCGTTCTTCAGCATGGGTCAGGATGTCTATCAGGCTTCTCTCATATTCTCTCAGACACAATGACCTCGTTCCTATTGGCATGCTCACAGAGTGCATGCCTTGCCCTGCCATACCTTGCATTGGCAACTGGTGCAGTCCGACAACCAGAGGACAAACCCATGTCAAAGGCAGGTGCATCTTGACTCATATCAGTGTGTCATTTCAGTCCAGCATTTGTAGCAGATGGCAGTTACATGCAAGCTGAACACCAATGGCATCTGAAACAGCAGTACAGCATGTCTGAAAGGCTTAGAGCAGTGGTGAACAGTAAAGTCCGTGAGTGTCCCTCTCAGTCAGTAGGGTCTCGCGCAGTTGCTCAAAAGCAGAGTCCTACACCAGTTCTGGGCTTTGGCTACAGTCAGATGCAATATTGAGACTGGCTGCGAAAGGATTCACAATTATGAGGGAGGGAGCTACACCGCAAACAGTGGCTGGGAATTCACAAGGAAACACTATTGTCCTGAAAAACATGATAACTTGGCAATACAGACATATTGGGTCACTATCCTGCAGCATGACTGTCTCAATTGTACTTCCCTATCACTGTCACTGCAGGGAATCAACCACATAAATGAGAAGCACATGGATTTATGAAATGTAAGGAATATTGATATAACATTGATTGAAAACCATGCTTCCAACATGACATTAGAAACCAAACAAACTACTTACACCACATCTTAAAGTGAACAGACTATTTACATGAGATTTCCATTCATTGCCCACAAGAGGAATTTTCTCTTCCTCTTCTTCACAATCCCTCCTCTGCTTCATAAATGGGGTTGAGGATGTCTGCTGCATAGTGATACCCATTGGTTCTGGAGGTTTGGTCAGGCACTTGAGTGATGAGATGAATTTCCATTTCCTCATCAGTTCTGCAGTCTCTCACTGACGTTGCAATGCCAGACTAGTAAGATGCCAAGAAGCTGACATACAAATTAATGAAACACTCCATTTTTAAGGTTTCTAATGGTTTCTTTCGCTAGACGATTAATGCAGAAATTTAACAAATATTCTGGGCTGGATTCAAATCCCACCATGGCAGATGGTGGAATTTTAATTCAATAAATGAAAAATGTGGAATTAAGAATCTACTGTTGATAATGAAACTATTTGCAATTGTCAGGAAAAATCTATCTGGTTCACTAATGTTCATCAGGGAAGGAAATCTGCCATGTTCACCTGATGTACATGTGAGTCTAGAGGCACAGCAATATGATTGATTCTCAATTGCCCTTTGAAATGGCGGTGCAAGCCACACAGTTGTATCAATCACTACAAAGTCTCAACAAAGAAATGAAATCAGATAATCACCTAGTGTCAACACGGCACCAGAAAAGACAATGGCAGAAACACCCCTGTCGACCCTGCAAAGTCCTCCTCACTAACATCTGGGGGCTAGTGCTGACATTGGGAGAGCTGTCAAACAGACTCGTCAAGCAACAGACATAGTCATACTTATGGAATCTTACATTACAGACAATGTTCCAGACACCACCATCACCATTCCTGGATATCTCACCAGCAAGACAGACCCAGCAGAGGTGTAGTACAATAGTATACTGGCAGGGGCTAAATGGCCTGGGAGTCCTCAACATGGACTCTGGACCCCATGAAGTCTCATAGCAACAGGTTAAACATGGGTAGGGAATTCCTCCTGCTGGTTACCACGTACCATCCTCCCTTGGCTGATGGAGGAAGTACTGAGGATGGCATGGGCACAAAATATATCTGTGGGGGAGCTTTCAATATCCACCAACAAGAGTGGCTCGGCAACAGCACTACTGATCGAACTGGTCAGGTTCCAAAAGAAATAACTACTTCACCAGATTTGTGGGAGGTGGTAAGGGAACCAGCAAGAGGGAAAAACAAGGGAATGTAACACAAATAGCCACGTTTCTGGTATTAAAATTGGCTCTAATGCAATGGGGGTTCCAAAAGATTGATTGTGTTAGGGGACTCTCTAGTCCAAGGTACAGACGTTCCTGTGACCAGCGGCGATAAAACCGAATGGTGTGTTGCTTCCCTGGTGCCAGGATCAAGGATGTCTCAGAGACGGTGCAGAATATTCTCAAGGGGGAGAGGGTCCAGCAGGAGGTCATTGTACACATTGGAGCCAACGACATAGGAACAGAAAAGGTTGAGATTCTGAAGGGAGATTACAGAGAGTTAGGCAGGAATTTAAAAAGGAGGTCCTCGAGAGTAACAATGTCTGGATTACTCCCAGTGCTGGGAGCTAGTGAGGGTAGGAATATGAGGAGAGAGCAGATTAATGCATGGTTGAGGAGCTGGTGTATGGGAGAAGGATTCACATTTTTGGATCATTGGAATCTCTTCTGGGTAGAAGTGACCTGTACAAGAAGGACGGATTGCACCTAAATTGGAAGGGGACTAATTTACTGGCAGGGAGATTTATTAGAGCTGCTCAGGAGGATTTAAACTAGTAAGGTGGGAAGGTGGGACCTAGCGAGATAGTAAGGAAAGAGATCAATCTAAGACTGGTACTGTTGAAAAAAGAAGCAAGCCGAACAGTCAGGGCAGGGAGAGACATAGCAGAGAACAAGGTAGGAATGATAAATTAAACTGCATTTACTTCAATGAAGGGCATCACAGCGAAGGCAGATGAACTCAGGGCATGGTTCGGAACATGGGACTGGGACATCATAGCAATTACAGAAACAACTCTCAGGGATGGACAGGACTGGCAGATTAATGTTCCAGGAAGGACAGAAAGGGAGGCAAGAGAGGAGGGTGTGTGGCATTTTTGATAAGCGATAGCATTCTCAAAGATCCATTCCATCCTGGCAATGCTATCTACAACCTCTACTATCGGGGAGAAGGTACAGAAGCCTGAACACACATACCAGCCAGTTTTGAAACAGTTTCTACCCTCCTGATGTTAGAATACTTAATGGACTCAAACTCTTAACCTTCATGTGTACCTGTGTTTTTGATTTTGCCGCTGTTTACCTATTATTTACTTATCTATGCTACATAACTCTGAGATCTGCCTATATTGCTCGCAAGACAAAGATTTTCACTGTGCCTTGGTACATGTGGCAATAAATTCAATTTAATTTAATTCAATTCAATTCAATTCAATACAGATGTACTGTGGGGAGGATATTCGCAGAAATTCATCCAGGGAAGTTATTTGGGTGGAGCTGAGAAATAAGATAGGGATGATCATCTTACTGGGATTGTATTAGAGACCCCCTTATAGCCAGAGGGAAAGTGAGAAACAAATTTCGAAGGAAATCTCAGCTGTCTGTAAAAATAACAGGGTGGTTTTGATAGGAGATTTTAACTTTCCAAACATAGACTGGGGCTGCCATACTGTTCAGGGTTTAGAGGGAGAGAAATTTGCTAAGCGTGTACAAGAAAACTTTCTGATTCAGCATGTGGATGTACTGACTACAGAACGTGCAAAACTTGACATATGCTTGTGAAATAAGGAGGGTAGATGACTGAGGTGTCAGTGGGACAGGACTTAGGGACCAGCAACCATAATTCTATTAGTTTTAAAATAGTGATGGAAAAAGATAGACCAGATCTAAAAGTTGAAGTTTTAAATTGGAGAAAGGCCAATTTTGATGGTATTAGGCAAAAGCTTTCAAAAGCTGATTGGGTGCAGATGTTCACGGGTAATGGGACGGCTGGAAAATGGGAAGCCTTCAGAAATGAGATAACGAGAGTCCAGAGACAGTATATTCCTGTTAGGGTGAAAGGAAAGATTGGTAGGTATAGAGAAAGCTGGATGTCTGAAGAAATTGGGGTTTGGTTAAGAAAAAGAAGGAAGCATATGTCAGGTATAGACAAGATAAATCAAGTGAATCCTTAGAAGAGAATAAAGGCAGTAGTAGTATACTTAAGGGGGAAGTCAGGAAGGCAAAAAGGGGACATGAGATAGCTTTAGCAAATATAGTTAAGGAGAATCCAAAGGCTTTTACAAATACATTAAGGACAAAAGGGTAACTAGGGAGAGAATAGGACCCCTCAAAGATCAGCAAAGCAGCCCTTGTCTGGAGCTGCAGAAAATGGGGAAGATACTAAATGAGTATTTTACATCAATGTTTACTGTGCAAAATGACATAGGAGATATAGAATGTAGGGAAATAGTTGGTTACATCTTGAAAAATGTCCATATTACAGAGGAGGAAGTGCTGGATGTCTTGAAACGCATAAAAATGGATAAAACCCCAGGACTGATCAGGTGTACCCGCGAACTCTGTGGAAAGCTAGGGAAGTGATTGCTGGGCTGCTTGCTGAAATATTTGTATCATCAATACTCACAGGTGAGGTGCCGAAAAACTGGAGGTTGGTTAACGTGGTGCCCCTGTTTAAGGAAGGTGGTAAGGACAAGCCAGGGAACTGTAGACCGGTGAGCCTGATGTAGTGGTGGCAAGTTGTTGGAGGGAATCCTGAGGGACAGGATGTACATGTATTTGGAAAGGCAAGAACTGATTAGCAATTGTCAACATGGCTTTGTGCGTGGGAAATTATGTCTCTCAAAATGGATTGAGTTTTTTGAAGAAGTAACAAAGGGGATTGATGAGGGAAGAGTGGTAAATGTGATCTAAATGGACCTCGGTAAGGCATTCAATAGATTTCCCCTTGGGAGACTGGTTAGCAGGGTTAGATCTCATGGAATACAGGGAGAATTAGCCACTTGGATACAGAACTGGCTCAAAGGTAGAAGACAAAGGGTGGTGGTGGAGGGTTGTTTTTCAGATTGGAGGCCTGTGACCATTGGAGTGCCACAAGGATCGGTGCTGGGTCCTCTACTTTTTGTCATTTATCTAAATGATTTGGATGTGAACATAAGAGGTATAGTTACTAAGTTTGCAGATGACACCAAAATTGGAGGTGTAGTGGTCAGTGAAGAAGGTTACTTCAGATTACAACTGGACCTTAATCAGATGAGCCAATGGACTGAGGAGTGGCAGATGGAGTTTAATTCAGATAAGTGCGAAGTGCTGCATTTTGGGAAAGCAAATCTTAGCAGGACTTATACACTTAATGGTAAAGTCCTAGGGAGTGTTGCTGAACAAAGACACCTTGGAGTGCAGGTTCATAGCTCCTTGAAAGTGGAATCACAGGTAGATAGGATAGTGAAGAAGGTGTTTGGTATGCTTTCCTTTATTGGTCAGAGTATTGAGTACAGGAGTTGAGAGGTCATGTTGCGGCTGTACAGGACATTGGTTCGGCCACTGTTGGAATATTGCATGCAATTCTGGTCTCCTTCCTATCGGAAAGATGTGAAACTTGAAAGGGTTCAGAAAAGATTTACAAGGATGTTGACAGGGTTGGAGGATTTGAGCTATAGAGAGAGGTTGAACAGGCTGGGGCTGTTTTCCCTGGAGCGTTGGAGGCTGAGGGGTGGCCTTGTAGAGGTTAACAAAATTATGAGGGACATGGATAGGATAAATAGACAAAGTCTTTTCCCTGGGGTCAGGGAGTCCAGAACTAGAGGGCTTAGGTTTAGGGTGAGAGGGGAAAAATATAAAAGAGACCTAAGGGGCAACTTTTTCACGCAGACGGTGGTGCGTGTATGGAATAAGCTGCCAGAGGGTGTGGTGGAGGCTGGCACATTTGCAACATTTAAGAGGAATTTGGATAGGTATATGAATAGGAAGGGTTTGGAGGGAAATGGGCTGGGTGCTGGCAGGTGGGACTAGATTGTGTTGGGATATCTGGTCGGCATGGACAGGTTTGACCGAAGGGTCATTTTCCATGCTGTACATCTCTATGACGTTTTGCAGCAGAGAGCGGCGGGAGCTGGCGGAAGTGAAGTCAGAGCACAGAGGCGGTTGGGAAGGTGGGTGAATGTTATTTACGTAGGTGTGTTCTAGACCCCAGGTCCTACACAGTAGGGCTTCCTCCAACCTAAATTAAAAGTCCCCTCTCCCCCGCTATTTACTTTAAACGCAGCTGTGTTGCATTGGCAAACCTACCTGCCAGAAATGCTGGTCCCCCACCAATTAAAGTGCAACCCATCCCTCTTGTATAATTTATCCTTACCACTAAACATACCCCAGTGATCCAAGAATTTAAATAGGTGGGGGACCAGCATTCTGGCAGGTAGGTTTGCCACTGCAACACAGCTGAGTTTAAACTAAATAGTGTAGGGGAGGGGACAAACTGGAAGTTTAAGAAGGAAGTTAAAGGGAAAGTTAGAACAAGAGAAGTCAGGAAAGAGAACGGAATTAATGGAGCAGAAAACTCAAAAAAGGATCATGCCGTAAAGTCAAGTGAAACAAGGACTGATAGGAAGGGTGAGGGGAGTAACAAATTAAAAATATTATACATGAATGCACGAAGCATCAGAAATAAGGTGGATAAGCTTGAGGCTCATTTGGAAATTGGCAGTTACGATGTTGTGGGGATAACTGAGACGTGGCTTCAAGTGGACAGGGCCTGGGAAATGAATATTCAAGGCTATATGTGCTATCGTAAGGACAAACTGACGGGCAGAGGGGGTGGGGTGGCCCTGTTGGTAAGGAATGATATTCAGTGCCTTGTGCGGGGGCACCTAGAATCAGGGGATGTAGAGTCAGTATGGATAGAGCTGAGAAATTCTAAGGGTAGAAAGACCCTAATGGGAGTTATGTACAGGCCCCCAAACAGTAGCCTGAATGTAGTGAGTAAGTTGAATAAGGAGCTGAAATTGGCCTGTCGCAAGGATATTGCTACAGTTGTTATGGGGGATTTCAACATGAAGGTAGACTGGGAGAATCAGGATGATACTGGACCCCAAGAAATGGAGTTTGTGGAGTGCCTCAAAGATAAATTCTTAGAACAGCTTGTGCTGGAGCCTACCAGGGAGAAGGCAATTCTGGATCTGGTGTTGTGCAACGAACCACATTTGATCAGGGACCTCGAAGTAAAGGAGCCATTAGGAGGTAGTGACCACAATACAATAAGCTTTAATCTGCAGTTTGAAAGGGAGAGGGTAGAATCGGAATTGACAATGTTTCAGTTGAATAAGGGGAACTATGGAGCTATGAGGGAGGAGCTGGCCAAAGTTCAATGGTGCAATACCTTAGCAGGGATGGCAGTGGAACAACAATGGCAGGTATTTCTGGATAAAATGCAGAAGATGCAGGATCAGTTCATTCCAGAAAGGAAGAAAGATCCTAAGGGGAGGCAGGGGTGGCCGTGGCTGACGAGGGAAGTTAAGGACCATATAAAGACAAAAGTATAACGTAGCAAAGATGAGTGGGAAACTGGAGTGAGTTAATAAAGATAACCTATAAAACAATATCTCAGTACAATTCTGAAGACAGCAGAGAGGGGCCTGGCCATATACAAGCATAAATAATTGAAGGTAGTAAGACAGGTTTTTTCTTTATTTATCCTTTCATGCGATGTGGGCATTACTGGAAAAGCCAATATTTGTTACTCATCTTTAACTGTCCTTAAAACTGCTAATTTTTCGCAGATGGCATTTAAGAATCAACAACACTGCAGTGGGTCTGAAGTCACATGTAAGTCTGACCAAGTAAGGCTAAAAAAAAATTTCTTCCCGAACAACATAAGTAAAATAAAATAGATGGGGTTTTATAACAATTGATGATAGTTCCATTCTAACCATTGCTAAGATTTCAAATCCAGATTTTATAAATAGAATTTAAAATTCTCCAACTAAGATAGTGTAATTTGAATCCAGATTTCTACTAGCCCCTTAAGCATTTATCACACCCCCACATCCCAACTATACCCACCCATGCCCATTTCCCCTTCCCCTCCAACCCCGTAATTTGAAAATTTACTTAATAAACATTTCGGTATCCTGGGTTTTATCAACAGGAGCGTAGATTATGGAAGCAACCCAGTTATGTCAAATCTGTACAAAGCATTAGTTTAGCCCCAAATGAAGAACTGCATTCAGTTGCAGGCAGCAGATTTTAGGAAGGATGTGAATGCATTAGAGAGAGTGAAGAAAAGATTCATTAGAATGGTTCCAGGGAACTACAGATACAAAGATGGATTTGAAAATCATGTACTATTCTCTTTGAAGAAGAGAACGTCAAAAGGAATTAAGGTATTAAAAATCACAAGATTTCTGGACAAAGAACTGCTTCCTATTGGTGGATGAATTGAGATCTTGAGGTTGCAAATGTAAGGTAACTTATGAAAGATGCAATGGGCACATGATTAAAAAAAGCTTTTCTCCTAGTGACTGGGTAGAATCTAGTATGCGGTGCATGGGAATAAGGTGAAGGCAGGTTCTTATGGCATTCAATAGGGAAATGGATCATTATCTGAAAAGGAGATGTTTACAGGAGAAATAATTGCACAGAGGCCGGTATCCCATTACCGAGTCACCCATTATTTTTATGTGCACTATACCTGGGTTATGTCTGACAAGTTCAAACCCAGTCCCTAGAATGTGGAGACTCTCTGAATCTCCTGTTTCTATCTGCCAGCCAGGGCTCCCTGATTGACACAGGTTACAATCCCAATCAAGGGTCTCGTAGTCAGTGAGATCCATCTGGCCATCATTCCAATACTACAGTAAGGCTTTGAAAAGACAGCAGAGTGGCATGAAGTCAGTTGCTCCCTCAGAAAGACAAGCCTTATTTTTGCTAAAACCATTTTTTGATTCTAAGTTAAAAGAGCTATATCATTGTAAGTTGGTATTGTTATGAGCAGATATATTTTTTAAAAATCTGAATAAATGACATCATTTCAAATTACAGGCTGGGATTTAGGGGGCTCAAAGGCAAGAGCAGGGCATGGCTTTCAGTGCCTCCCCATTCCTCATCTTTGTCCTCATCCTTGTCCCCATCCCTAACCCAGCAGGCAGACTGTTCATTTCACCATTGGAAAGGCTAGCACTGTTTTCACCTGCTGAGGGCAGAATAAAGGGCAACAATGGCTTCAAGAAGCCCTCAAGTAATTTTCCAACTGAGCTCTTCAGACCCTTTATTTACTGTAAAGCAAGAAAGTCAAGCTTTAAATTTTCAGCCCAGAACTTAATCTCTGTGGTGGTGGAATGGTGGTGGGTCTCAACCAATACAAATTGGCTCGATTACCTACTTCTCTCGCACCACCCTTGCTGCTTCTTGGGAGGGGAAGATTTTGCCAATGATTTTGGCAATTATATTATTGGCATTCCTTCGCTCATTCATTGCAATGTGAAAGTTCAAAGCCATTTGTGCTCATGAAATTTAGTAGAATCTCTGATGTCACAATGATCAAACATCTTTAAAATGTAACCTGAGGGCCTTTCTCCAAACGGTTACAGTGGTACCATGCCACCAACAATCAATACTCCATAACCTCTTGCTTAATGTGCTACATAGTTTATTTAAATTAAAATAAGCAGAACTGATACTGTAATTACTCCATAATTCACATAATTTTGAATAAATATTTAACGTTATTAAGAACAGACTTCTGACATGAAATTGGCAATGATAATTTAACCACCTACTGAGTTGGAGTCATATTTAAATATTCTTCAATTCTGTTCGCACTTAGTAAATTCTTTGTAAGAAAATGCATTCACCATAATTACAAATAATATTTTAATGAGTAATTTAACAGAACCTCTATCAAATATCAACCAACATTTCCTGCATAGATTTTTCTTTCAGTACGGGATTTTATTTCTCTTGAAATGTAGTATATTTCACAACCAATGTTAATGCATTTAAATTAGGTTGTTTAGAAAATGAACCAATGCAATGTAGCCTATTGATAGTCAGCTATGACTGAACAGGAGATATTTTACAATCTTTAATATAGGGATATATTCAATTAATAGGATTTCACAGCTGTTATTCTCTGTCAATTCAGTGAGAATGAATAATTCTCACCTTAGATTTTACCTTTGGAATCAATTAATGGTTCAAATAGAAAGTTGTAGCTTTAGGCTCAGTCTGTCATCAATCACATGGTTCATTAATTTACAATATATCGGACCTCATTCTGCTTGCAAAATAAAATGACAGCTCATACAAGGAAACAGATTTGAAGACCCAATGATGCTAATCATAATAGGTTGGGGGAATATGGTGATTCATTCCCAGTATCTTGGGAAGCACATTATTATTATTGCTTCTGATTAATTCAGTGCCATGTATTCATGGAAATATCATTGTTAGAGGATACATATATCAGAGAAAGTGTTGGGTGGGGATAAACTCACAATGAACAAGTCTTGGCTGATCTGTTTCATACTAACTGATTTATGGTGACTGCTGAATAATAAAGCACTTTTCTTTGTGTCTTGTGACTGTACTGCACCTTCTGACATCAGGCCTTGACACAATCCATAAGCTATTGGAGTTGACTTTTGTCTACAGCAGACTCCAGACAAGCAGTGGCAAGACCGACTGCTATACCTGCTGATGATATTGGTGAGAGGCCTAAAACATAGGGTACAGCCTCACTTAAGTTCATTTGGTGAGCTGTTGGCATGAATTACATGCTGCTGGGAGAGGAGAGAGGTTGGTGGGCTTTCTGGTTCTTAAAGACAACTTCACATTTTAAAGGAAAAGAGGAATTTTCATTGGTGTTGAATGTCAAGTGCATTTCTGTAGCAGCGGACACCATGTTGTTGATCAGGACATCCCAGGTTTTGAAATTGCCTTGAAATTGCATATGTTGTTCGAGAAGAGGAAGCAGAGCAAGCCAGTGACAGAAACAAAATTTCTAAATCATTATCCTCCTGCCCAAAAGTGGCCTTAATTAAGACTACAAGAGTTTTTTCTTAACACAGCACATTTCCTTTTCTTTGTAAAGTGTCCTTTCACAAAGATCCAAGATATAGATAAATTTCTGATCAATTACATTCTAAATTAATATTTCAGGTAAGACATCTTGTAAACCAATGTACTGTTGCCATTGCAGACATGAGGTGTTTCTTGAACTCACATGAACTTAAACTTCACTGTCATATTCCAGCCACTGTTTCCTTTATAAAAGATTTAAATGCTTTCTTTACATACAAACAATGTCTACTGCTTAAGGCAAGTGAATTAAAGTCTAAAGTTCAAAGAGGAAAAGCACAGTGGGGCAAGGGGGGTGGGGTAGAAACCTGGCAGAGTAAAGATCAACTATGGTAATAAAAAACAGGAAGCACTCCAAACAAACAAAAAGTAAAATCCTAAAGGTTTTCTGCAACAAAGAAGCAAATGAATAGAATTCAAGTGGATAGACAATATATGGATTGTTCAGCACCAGACAAAATATCAAACTTCCTATTTAAATTTAAATAAATCTGTTTTGTCTGATCTCTGCACAACATACATTGGATAATTCAAAGGAAGACAAGTTTGAGTTTATAAGTACAGAACTGTTGCTACAACACAAGAAAATAACACATCATGAAATGACGTCAGGTCTGGAGATGGGCAATATAGATCTTAAAATCTTTGTCAGAATTGGTTTGCACCTAATTCCCTTCTGCCTTAGTTTCAGGAATGTAATCAATGCTCAATTATTGTCATACACATAAAACATTTAAGCAAATTTATTTGTGCCAGAATGAAAAACATCTAGTCCATAACTAGTTCTTGATTGGGATGAAGTAAATAAAGTTAGTGCCTTTTGTGAGTTTGAATAAAGTAGGCCATATTTTCCCTGAGTCAAGTTAACACAGGGACCCTCTACAAATGGCAACTGACCGAATTCTGAGAGTCTTAGCATTATGTCCTGGCTTTTTGAATTTTTGGGTGCCTTCTAAGATTGTTTGACAGACTTTTGAAGTAACATGGTACACTGCATCTCAGAGGAATTATAAACCAGAAGTTACATGAGAGAAACTTTTCAAAGTCACTGGGCCAGCATTTTATCTTACCCATACTTAATGACCCTTAAAAACATAATGACGAGCTATGTTCTTGAACTCTTGCAGTCCATTTGTCGTATGTTCACCAAAATACCATTAGGGAGGAAGTTCCAGGATTTTCACCCATGTTCCTGAAGGACCTAGGTGATATCTAGAAGGATATTGTTATGAATAATTAACTCTTTATCTCTTCAAAAGTCTAACCTGCTGTGCATCTTCAGTATTTTCTGTTTTGATTTCAGTACAAATGCTGGTTGACCTTTTCTAAAGTTTATAGCATTTTATCTAACATATCCAGCAATGGCAGTTTCTCTCCTTATTTTTTATTTATTCTGTCTGGGTTTGAAAACATTTATGGGCATCAAGTTGCACTATTAACTTATAGCTATGTTTTCAACGCAGGCAGCACACAAAATGTCTCTTGACTGATAGACTGCATCATGTTGAACGGCACATATCAATCGACCAGGCACAGTAGATAGGGAGATGAACAGAATTAACATGTTGGACTTTGGATACCTCCTGAAGGCAACGACTGATTTGGGAAGGTCTGGAATTTCCTGGAACAAAAACAGAAGTTGCTGGAAAAGCTCAGCAGGTCTGGCAGCATCTGTGAAAAGAAATGAAAGTTAATGTTTTGGGTCCGGCAACCCTTCCTCAGAACCTCAGAAACGGACCTGAAATGGTAACTTTGATTTCTCTCCACAGATGCTGCCAGACCTGCCGAGCTTTTCCAGCAATTTCTGTTTTTGTTTCCGATTCACAGCATCTGCAGTTCTTTTGGACTTTATCTGGTATTTCCTGGAGCTGGTTGTTACTCTAATTTGCCACAATCCTCCCATGGCTGGACCACATTAAATGTAACAGTGTCCCATTCCAAAGTGCCAGGATTGCAGGATTAATCTGAGCCACTACCCTGAAGCAGGCATGGCCACATGGTATCAGCTGCCTCTACAGACTGCCCTTCTGTTTTAAAAGCGTGCAAAAAGTGGCAAAGGAGTTCCTTCAACTTGGGGCACTCTTTCTTTCACTCTCTCCCTTCCTGCCTTCATTGGTAGGCTACAGCTCCTTCCATGCTAAAAGGGCTTCAAATGATTCTCTAACACTGGAAGTGAGATCACCATCCAACAACTGGCCCTCCCTTTGGTAATTATGCTGAATGATTATTTTAGATACAGTGAAATTTCAGGACCTGTTGAAATTTCATCCCAAAATACAAATGCAAACCAATATTGATTAAGTCATTGACCTGAATTAACTTTTCTCAGGATTCCTTTAGCTGTATTGTTGATACTGGGAGTGGTCTCAGTGGAGCAAAAGTACAGAACTGGTACCATTTGAGAGGAAAGCATACCTTCTCTTAGTTATGGATTGTTGGGTTTAGCAGATTTTTAATGGCATGGATCCACTGAACGTTCTCCACAGGTTCTCATATTTATGACTGCAATAGGCTAGATTAATTACCTCATTAATTATATGCAACTTTCATGAAATATAATATTTCAATTACCTCTCTTTTGTAACGATATGTTTTATCTGGATCTAGAAGGAACTCAAAGGGTTAATGCTTGATTGAGTGCACTGAACATCACCCACTGTGACAATGTCATGAGGACTTGGTAAAATATCTTGTGGGAAAAAGACCTTGGGATATATCCTCCTGAGAGACTTTGCAGTAACCAGAGTCTACTCTTATAACCCGTGAATTGTTGCAAAAATGCACTAAACTAGATGTTTTTTTTACTGTACAAGAACTCACATATAGCAGCACGTACAAGATAATTGGTGGCAAAGTTGGAGATGTTTCAATTATAACTTGCTCTAGCTTGCAAAAAGCCACATGTGCAAACATTTCAGCTCACTCTCACACCACAGCCATTGGTTACATTAGCCTTGTGTTTTGAGCTGTGTCATGGTTGTCGTATTTTAGAAAGTGTATCCTTTCTAAAGTGAAGACAACTGGGGGGCTGTTTCTTACGGAGAGAGCTTTGTTTCATGTATTCTCAGTGAATTGTCGCCTTCTCAGATTGTTTATCCTCATCCTCTTGCACTTTTTCCAAACCTTGGCTTTTCTATGTCACCTCAAATCATTCCTCCTATCTTTCTATAGTCCAATAAGTACAAAACCTATGAAAATCATGATTGAAGGCAAGTGATTTAGAACATAGAACATAGAAAAGTATAGCACAGTGCAGGCCCGACAGCCCACAATGTTGTGCTGAAGATCAATCCTAATCTAAAATAAAATAACCTAACCTACACACCCTTGAATCACTGCTGTCCATGTGCATGCCCAGCAGTCGCTACATGTCCCTAATGACTCTGTTTCCACCACCATCGCTGGCAACGCATTCCATGTATTCACAACTCTCTGCATAAAGAACCTACCTCTGACGTCTCCTCTATACCTTTCTCCTAACGCCTTAAAACTATGACCCCTTGTGTCAGTCAATCCTGCCCTGGGGAAAAGTCTCTGGTTATCGACTCTATCCATGCCTCTCATTACCTTGTACACCTCGATCAGGTCTCCTCTCTTCCTCCTTCTCTCCAGAGAGAAAAGTGTGAGCTTAGTCAACCTCGCCTAGTAAGACAAGTCCTTCAGTCCAGGCAGCATCCTGGCAAACCTCCTTTGTACCCTCTCCAAAGCCTCCACATCTTTCCTATAATAGGACAACCCAGAACTGGACACAATATTCCAAGTGTGGCCTTACCAGGGTTTTATAGAGCTTCAGCAAAACCTTGCGGCTCTTAACCTCGATCCTCCTGTTAATGAAAGCCAAAACACCATATGTTTTTTTAATGACCCTATCTACTTGGGTGGCAAATTTGAGGGATCTATGTCCCTGCACACCCAGATCCCGCTGTTCCTCCACACTGCCAAGAATCCTGTCTTTAATCCTATACTCAGCATACAAGTTCAACCTTCCAAAATGCATCACTTCGCATTTATCCAGGTTGAACTCCATCTGCCATTTCTCAGCCCAGCTCTGCATCCTGTCAATGTTACACTGAAGCCTGCAATAGCCCTCGATACTATCAACAGCATCTCCAACCTTTGTGTCTTTGGCAAACTTACTAAGCCACCCCTTAAGCTCCTCATCCAAGTCATTTATAAAAGCTACAAAGAGCAGAGACCCAAAACACAGCCTGCAGGATACGACTTACCACTACCATCCAGGCACAATACTTTCCATCTACAACCACTCTGCCTTCTGTCAGCCAGCCAATTCTGAATCCAGACAACGAAATCTCCCTGTATTTATGAATGAGCCAACTGCGATGACCCTTGACAAATGTCTTGCTGAAGTCCATGTACACCATCCACATCCACTGCTCGACCTTAGTCAACCTGTCTCGTCACTTCCTCAAAGAACTCAATAAGATTTGTGAGGCATGACCTGCCCCTCACAAAGCCATGCTGACTGCCTTTAATCATGCTATGCTAAATCCTAACCCTCAGAATTCTTTCCAAAACCTTGCTGACCACAGACATAACACTGACTGATCGGTAATTGCCAGGGACTTCCCTATTCCCATTCTTGAAAAGAGGAACAAAAGTCGCCTCCCTCCAATCCTCCGGTATGATTAGAGAGTGAGGAAGCAAAGATCTTCGCCAGTGGCTTAGTAACCTCCTTTCTCGCTTCCTGGAGCAACCTAGGATCAGTCTGGTCTGGTCCTGGGGACTTATCAATCTTAATGTCTACCAAAGTTTCCTGCACATCGACTTCCTCAATCTCAATCTGTTCAAGCCTGTTTCCCCGCTCCTCAAAGTCCCCATTCACAACAAGGTCCATTTCCTTAGTGAAAACTGAAGCAAAAAACTCATTTGGGGCTTCAACTATCTCCTGAGACTCCATGCACAAGTTCCTTATGATATCCCTGATCGGGCCTACCTTCTCCCTGATCATTCTCTTATTCCTCAGTCCATTTTTGAGCTCCTTTCTAGTAAGCTTGTAATCCTCTAAAGCTGTGCTAGACCCTTGTTTCCTCCATCTTACGTAAGCTGCCTTCTTCCTTTCGATGAGAAGCTCCTCTGTTCTTGTCGTCCAAGTGTCCTTAATCTTACCTTTTCTGGCCTGTCTCAGAGTAACAAATTTATGCATCACTCGAAACAATTGCTCTTTAAACAGTCTCTACATATCTGTTGTGCCCTTTCTGTGGAGCAATTGCTCCCAATTTGTACATCCCAACTCTTATCATTTAGTGTCATAATTTCCTTTTCCCCAATTAAATATTTTCCCATGGTAACTGCTCCTTTCCCTCTCTATGGCTATAGTAAATGTGAGGCAGTTGTGGTCACTGTCACCAAAGTGTTCTCCCATCACAAGATCTGACATCTGTCCTGGCTCATTGCCAAGCACCAAATTCAAAATGGCCTCTCCCCTTGTTGGCCTGTCTATACACTGGATAAGGAAACCCTCCTGAACATACCTAACAAAAACGGCTCCATCCAAACCATCTGCACTAAGGAGGTTACAATCAATATTAGGAAAGTTGAATTCACCCAGAACAAAAACACTGCTATGTCTGAATTTTTCAAAATGCTGCCGGCCTATGAGTTCTTCAATCTCCCTACTGCTGAAAGGGGGTCTGTAGAAAACCCCCAATGAGGTGACCACTCCCTTGCTGTTCCTAACTTCCACCCATACCGACTCGGTAGACAAACCTTCCTCAACAACCTTCATTTCTGTAGCTGTGATCAACTCTATGATTAACAATGCTACAATGATTTGTGAAGAATCATTCAATCCTTCCCCATGTGGCCTGAAGTATTAGCAAATTGAATAACTAAAAAGAAAATCACCAAATTATTTTAAAATTCAGAAAAACCAAGAGAAAAAAATCAGCAACTAACCAAAAAATAATTGGCGGTGCTTTTATTTGGGATTGTTGAGTGATCCTTCTTGGTGTTGGATATATGTTCAACTGTCTGAGATTAACAGTAGACTTCAACTGGAGCACTGACTCCAAAATGGCACTGATGATGTCAAATCAATAAGTGACACTGATGCTAGCTCAGCCTTCTTACTCTATTATTCTGGTGAACGTTTCCTGCAAGTTTTGCTGCACAAAAATGGAGCTTGATGCAGCTTGCACAAGATAAAATGAGTGTTGGCTGCATGGGCTATTATGGAAGTAGTATTAGTTTTTAAAAAAATCTTAAATTAAGTAGCCAAGTTTCCTCACCCTCTGTATTAATGGAAGTCATTATTTACAAAAATTGCTGATACTAGGATTAGTCTATTAAGTTATAAATTCCCCTACAGAGCCATTGTATTTCGAAGAGCTGGATATTCGTTTTTTAAATTTGCACAAAAGCAATTTCCTCTTAACTTTCCATATACATTACAAAATAAAATTCAGGCATTTTGCACAACACTACAGGAGTTCCTAATCACAGAATATTCTTTGAATGTGATTAAATACATCCTTTGGGGTTTGAGGTGCAAAACCAGTTATAATGAATTGCTGTCTTAGATGAATCATGCTTGGCAAACCAGAATTTTCTCTTGCCATTTATTAGACATTGGAATATTCCCTAAAGTGAAGCACATGAATGCATTCTGCAATATAAGGACTGAATTATAATTTGCAAACAAAATTATAATAATACCAGCTCAAATAACTTTGAAGTATGACATTTACTTTGACTACGCTTCAGTGATTAATGATTCATTAAAGTCAAGTTTAGATGAATAGAGACAGATTAGCAATTGTGTAATGTAGAATGGAGCCATTCATTTCTTGTATATTGCTATATTCCAGCAATAGATTTGAAAAAAAATCACTCTTCTTTAGATAGCAAATGGTTATATTGGGTTAGGGTCAGCATTACTAACTAACAAGGCTGAAGTTTCAACCCTTGTGCTGGTGAACTAGATATTGCATGTGCTGCAATGCCAACCACTACCAGCTTGTCTAAGGCCTACAAAATTATGACAGGCATAGACAGTGTTCATATAATTTAGTAGAGGAGCATAAGTTAAGGTAAGGAACAGGAGATTTTGAGGGGACTGTTTTTCACTCAGAGAATGGTGAGCACCTATATCTCACTGACTGAAAGGGTGTCCAGGCAGGAACCATTATAACATTTAAGAAGTACTTACATGAACATTTGAAACTTTATAGCACACAAGATTATGGACCAAGTACTCAGAAATGAGGTTAAAGGAGATAGGTACTTGATGACCAGTTTAGACCAAATGATCTGAAGACCCTTTTTTCTTGCTGTAATACTCTTTATAAATAAAGTACTTACATTTGCCATTACCTTATTTCCCATCGCCAAGTTTCTGACTTCACAGAGTCAGTCAGTCTGAAAGATTCACAATGTGTTCTCTTTGAACTTCAAAGATTCACTTCAGAACTATTGGCTCCCATTCAGTTTTTGACTCTGCAAGATCTGTAAAGTCTCTCTATGCTGAAAGAACATTTATTGCTGAGAAATGCTTCACTGAGGATGTTGCTCTTGCTGGAGCTGGTAGTTAGTCCATTGCCTTATCTCTGTGGTCCACAAAATGTAAATTGTGATTGACTGGTTGACCAGAGTCTCTGACAGTTGATCTTGCCGCACAGTTACTATGTGCCTATCTACCACCGTGATTCTCCGAGGTGTCCACTTCCAGAAGCCACATTGTCAGAGGAAAGTGCATGCTTGTAACAGGCTTTGTAAAACGTGTTATATTATATTTCATTTTGATCCAGATAACTATCATAGCAGAATGAAGTAGATTTTGAGGTGGCAATACAAGCAATGAATGAGAAATATACCAGAAAGTAATATGTACCATGATATTACATTAGGTGACAATTCAGCCCATCATGTCCATATAGACTCTCTGCAAGAGCAACTCAGCTAGTCACACTCCTCTGCACACTCTCTGTAGACATGCAGTTGTTTTTCAGCTGCTATTCTAACATAGAAGACAAAGAGAAATTATGGCAAATTCTGCCACACTCCACATCCAACATCCAGGTAATGCAGGTCCACCAGGAGTCACAGAAACAAATTGTGATGACAGGACTGATCTCTCATACCTCTACACTTGAAAGTAGCCAGCAACACCCTGTATGTTCACGAATTAGTTGCATGGAAACCTATAGAGGAAGTTAAAGTTGGAGTGGGATCAGAAGAGTTTATTAAAGTTTCCAGAACAAGTAATAGGACAGAGAGTACAGAAAGGCTCAGGAATCTAATTTCATATATAGCTGATAAGGGGAAAATTCTGAGAATTAGTGCAATATTGACAGTGTTATACTTAAATGTATGCAGTGTGCAAAACAAGTTAAATGAGCTTGTGACACAGATTGAAATTGATGGGTACAATATTGTGGGAGTCACAAAGACAAGGAGACCAGGGCTGGGGACTAAATAACCAAGGATATCTGTCCCTATTGAAAGGACAGGCAGGTGGGCAGAAGGAGTTTAGTGGCATTGTCAGTAAGAAAACGATAGGAAGAAATGATATAATGTCTGAAGGTGCAGAATCTGTGTGGGTAGAGTTGAGGAACTGCAAAGGAAAATGACCCTGATGGGAGTTATGTAGCAGTTGTCAGGATGTGGGTCAGAAAATAAACTAGAAGGTAAAAATGGCATATATGGAAACATTATTACAGTAATCAGAGGAGATTTCAATATACAGGTAGAATGAGAAAATCAGATTGGGAGTGGATCCCATGAAAAGGACTTTGTGAAAGCAATAAAATGGCTTTTTGGAGTAGCTTGTGGTAGAGCCCACGAGGTAACAGGTGGTTCTAGATTTGGTGATGTGTAATGAGGCCGACTTGTTTAGGGAGCTTAAAGTGAAGGAATCCCTGGGGACATTTTCCAGAGTTGTGCCGTGGGTCAATATAAGTCTGAACTACAGGCCTCATCATTGTTCCTCTTGGGAAGAAGTTATGCATGGTCTAGAAATTTCAATGTATTCTTCTGGCAACAAATACTGATCCACACGTATGTAGATTTGTCAGTACACAGATGCCTTTCTGCGTCTCTTAGCGGTGTCAATCTTGGATTGTTAAGATTATTTTTGTACTTTGTGAATTTTCTGTTGATTGCTGGGATTTAATAATTTTGACTGATTTGGTTTCTTTCTAATATTCTCTCTATTTGCTTCCTGTGACCACCTTGAGACTCCTTGCACCAGAACATATGGTTCTCTCAATCTTTGACACATTCTTCTCCCCCTCCAGATTGTGGGCAAGTCCAAGCACCCAGCATCTACTCCAACACTACTCTCAACACCCTACTCTTGACTCCTTCCTGATGGTGCCCAGAGTCTCCCACTCTCACTGTGACCATGCATCATTCACACAGATTTGTCACCTATTATGGGACTCCTGCATACTTTTCCCAACACTTACACTCTCAATCACCCACCCAATGTAAATCAAGATCAGATTTACGAAGAAGTAATTATTTCTGATTAGGCTTTTGTCCTTTTAATCTGGAGGTAATGGGATTTGTAAGGTTTCAGGTTTCCTCTTCATTCATTTCATGTAAAATCATTAATTTTCTTTTAACAACACTGTCCATGTTTCTGTGTCTCAAACTGGCTCCCAAAAATTAAACAGAAATGTGTCCTAGTTTTTGCTCACTTTTAAAATGGCCTCATTTTTGAAATCTGTGGTATTGCCATTAGAGACATGATTAGGAAAAATCAATGAAGGATTACTTCTTAAAGAAAGAATGGTTCATTAATGAAGTTGCAATGGCAATAAGAAAGTACACAATAATGTCGAGATTTTAGATATATAGCTGAATTAAAATATGGCATCATCATAGGTATAACATAGCAATAAGTAGAAAAATGATAACAAATGATATATGACATCTTTTTATCTGTCACTGATAATTCCACATTTATTTGCAATATATGTAATTATTTACAAAAGGCATACACCAGGATTTTCAAACAGGCACCTGTTCAATATGCACACAGGATTACTGCAATTAGAGATCATTCCAACCGGTAAGTCTATGATCATGATAATTATTTTGAATTATTAAGTTTTTTTGCAAACAATTCCAGAATTAAGCCTCACAACAACAGTTATAATGAATGAAAATTTGATGAAATGATATAGTTTGAATTATTGTAGTAAGTAGCACTTTACCCATCACATATGGAATCATGCTACACTCCCACAAATCCCCCCCATACCCAGTTTAGAAAAATGGACTGATCCTCTTAAATCTGCATATAGTTTGGCCAACTCCTTATTACTGCCATTCGCCTCTTCATATGTACACATGCTTACTGGGGGCCACAGAAGCAGAGTAAACTAAGAAAAGCAATACTCAAAACCATTAAACTGAGGTGTGTAGCCTATTTAAATTTAATTTCAGCAACCTCATACTTACCATTGACTAGTTTTATATCTTTAAATATTCTCTTCCAGTTTAAAAAGTAACTGTAATGCAAATATAGGAGACAAGACCTTAACAGAAGTTCACAGACCAGAAAGCGAGCACTCCTCTGGCTCCACAAGGTAATTACTTAAATATTTCTATAAACAATGTATTTTCTCTGTAATGTTTTTTCTGATGTTGTGTGATAATATCTGTACTCAGGGCATGCACATGAATTACATCAAAGTGTATTACTCAGTCTCTTTCCTGTTACCAAATCATTGAAGAAACGTTCAGTTTGTTTTCAAATATGTAAGAAAATGTAATTAATTTCCATTTTCCAGTTTTAATAAGATGGGTTTCTTTCAAGTGGAAATAAAGCAAAAAAAAATTAATCAGCTAACAATAGTTACAATCCAGAATTTTTATAAAACTATGTGAAACCTTTTTAACTTAGGATATATTTGATAAATTTATATTTATCACATGTATTTGATTAAGCTTATAAGCATTAGCGTGACAGAATCTACAGGAATAAGTTATGAATTGCCCACATTTTATTGCACGTCTTTTTGATAAATATACCAGAAAAAAGTAACAATTTAGTTCTAATTTTCCCACAGGTATGTTGAGAAAATGACATCTCCAAACAAAGGTTTTTATGACATAGAGACAGATAGCTGAGTCAAATTATCCTCCCTATCTCTGTACACACAACACAGTAAAAGTAAATTACTCAATGACCCTCAAAATTGAGCCCAATGGTTCCTAACCAGGTCTTTTCAATAACTAATACCAGACACCAGGTTTATAGTATAAACAAAATATTAACAACTCATTAATAAAGCAGCAAAGTTAAACCACAAAGTAATCTAATTAATATCTGTGTTTTTAAACCCAGCCTTCGTTGATTCTAGCCCCTATTCTCACACATAGTGTGTGAAGAGATACATCGAAAAGGAAAGATAAATAGATGTAACTGGTCAGTTCACTCAAACAGCCTCCATGATCACAGGTTCATAAATTTATATGTTGCTTGGGTTCTGATGACACTTGATGCATGCAGATGGATTCTAAGGAATATTCATTTAATACTTAGAACTGAGACTCTGTTTTCTGAACTTTCAATAGGTTGATAATTAAATGACAACCAGAGAGCAATCTATCCTCTGTTTGGTACTTTTTGTAGGCACAATCCTTCTGACCCAAGCATAGTCCAAAAGCCACGTCAAACTCTGACAGCTCTTTGTTAGACTGTTTCCTCACGAGATCAGATATTAACATTCAACATTTGCCATCTGCTTAAGCATTAAGCTTATCTAAAATACTTTTTGACAAGACACAAACTGCAATTAACTTTTCGACCTGACCTCAAGAACAAATAAGAGTTTGTTTGTTCTTTTTTTTAAAAAACTAGCTGTTGTTGCAAAGATTACCTTCATTTCTCAGCTCACAGTTCACAGCTCCAAACTGAAAATTATGAAAAAAATAAAAAAGTTAAAAATCAGCAAGGGTTCTAACAAGGTTGAACTATTTTCCTGTTGATAATTTTATAACGGATTAGTGTGAGTCTAAAATTGATAGCATTTTTCAGTAATGTCATTTGTTGGAGAAACCAGATTTTTCAAGGTTATAATTTAATGAGAATCAAACTGTCAGTAGATATCTAGTTAAAAATCACACAACACCAGGTTATAGTCCAACAGGTTTAATTGGAAGCACTCGCTTTCGGAGCGACGCTCCTTCATCAGGTGAAGGAGCGTCGCTCCGAAAGCTAGTGTGCCTCCAATTAAACCTGTTGGACTATAACCTGGTGTTGTGTGATTTTTAACTGTGTACACCCCAGTCCAACACCGGCATCTCCAAATCATCAGTAGATATCTAAGTTTCATACCATATATGATAAAAATAATCTATGATGAGGGGACCAACAAATCCTTTAAAAGAACTGTTCTGATGACTGGTGAACAAGAGCCTGGATATGAGCTGTGCCCAATTTAATGAACAAAATAAGGATGGTTTAGCCAAGCCTTTTTTATTTGGTAATAGAACATATCTAGAAAGGGATCAAGATGATAAAGTCAGTGATTTGAATGTGTGCATTTATGATCAGTAGAAAGCTTTGTGGGAACACATGGACTTTTCTGGTTTTCACTCCAAGTGTCATCAAATTGGAATATAATTTGGCACATTGTTTGACAGATATGTTCCCAAATATCAGCCCACCAACGTATCATACCAAACATAAACAAAAATTTGATTGTAGTATTAAAATGTGCTGACAGTGAGCTTTAAAGGCTTTTTAATTTCTCAAGGGAAATATTAAAAATCCTCATGAATAACAAGATGCAAAAATATGTTATTATGATTCACTAACAAATCTCTTCCTGGCCACTTCATCAGCCAAATGCCTTACTGCCTTCCACCTCCATTTCCTCCTGCTTCTGTCCATAGGAAAAACCCAATCCCAAGTTACTGACAATAAAGCTTTACCACACATAACTGCAATATTCTCTATTCTCCATGGTAATTTTGCAACAGTCAAAACTCAGTTTTCCAGTTTAAAAAAGGAGTAAATACAACTTTGCTTCCGTGAAAAAAAGGGGAATTTCATTGTTTCCAACCCCCCAAAAATTAATAAAGCATATCATAAACACGCACACTTTAAAAGTTGAAGAATGTCTATTATGAAAAAGGCAAAACAAGAATACACAGTTTTTAAAAAGTCCTTAGAGTCATTGGAGTGTTAGGTTTAATGTGAGATGATGGTTTTTAAATAATGCCTTGTATCCTGTGCAGCAGTAAAACTTGTAGATGTCTTTGAGTTCTTAGCAAATGAATGTTTCTGTGATTTGCTTTTTTCTGGGTATTGCCTTCACAGAGGCTGAAAGAAAATCAGGAAGTGAGATCCAACTTTCCAGTTCTGCCATTATGAATCCACCATTTTTATTGTTGCTCAAACCAAAAGCAGTTGGCTGAAAAGCATATCCTTAGTCACATGTCTGACCTCATTACTTTTTTCAAGTTGGATAATCTTCTGTAGGTCAGTGTTTTATCCCAATGTGTGAAATTTTCAGAAAGATGCAACTCAATCAGAAAAGTCTGTGTGTGTGAATGGTTTCATTTTTATTGATTATGTTATTTTCAGTTCTGACTGATTCTTGTCCATTGTTGTTTCATGAGCTGGCTCAAACCTGCAGTCTCTTATTACTATGGCAATTTTACATCAGTGCTTTTCTATTTTAAAACCAATTCGTGAGAGGTCCCAGGTATTAAAGTGAGGACAGAAGTTTAAAAGTGATAGTCCATTTTTATCACTATCTTAACACATTCTAAGCTCTAGCAAGGTTTATTTTCATCTCTGAAAACTGACAATTTATTTAGGATCACCTGGAAAACAAAGATAACATCACTCTTCCTTTCTCCATTGCCATTTGTCTGTTTAAATCCCTCTCTCTCCATCTTCCACTCAACTTTAACAGGAACTTATGGGACCTTTTTTGTCATCAATCTATTTGCTTGCCTCTGCTACTGCCCACTTTTCTCTTTACTCTCAAGTCAATGCTAACTGCATTTCACATCTGCCTTGATACCTTTGGGACTTCCTTATTTCTGAGCATTCTTATTTCAGAGCATTTGTAGCAATAATTTCTTTCCCACCCCTTCACTGTCAATGCAAACGTTCCCAGTGCTTCTTTCATAGACCCAGCATCACTTCCAAGCCTAGATGTCCTCATTAACATGCAACTGTAGACGAGGGTCACGTCCCACATTCACATTGATAGCATTGCTCTATTTTTCCACCAACACTCTCAACCCCTTCACTGCCTTTTTGTGGTTAGATTGGATATTTTACTTAGTGTTGGATGAGTCATAATTTGGTCTGCCTAAACAATGATAAAGTCAAAGTCATAGGTCTTCACCAAAAACCCACCCTTACACTGACTCCATTCCACACTCCTTTGCTGCCACTCCTGCCCACCTCTATGACATTGCATGTCTCTGTTCTCTGCCTTAGCCCAGCTTTATTAAAATTCACCATTGTGCTTTTCACATATGACTATTTCAATACATTCATGACAAAGCTCATGTCCATCACACTTTGCAAACTTCAACTCATTCTTCAGTTTGCTGCCCATATGTTATCCTGGTTGCTCATGTGCTCCTCTCAGTTCTATAATGAGATCTGGCCATAATATTAATATTCATATCCTTATGTTAAAATCTCTATTATTTGAGAAAGTCATTAAAACCTGGTTCATTAACCAATCTTTTGGTCATTCCTCTTCACACTTTCTTATTTGACAGCAGTTACTTTTTAATTGGAGCTCCCTGAAGAGCTATTTAAAGTAAACTTTGCACAGATCACAAACTAATTCACTTATTAGTAAACCCGTCATAACTTATCATTCAGATAATGTTTTATAATAGAAGTCCACATTTCTGAAATATATCAGAATATAGCCTTTTGTAGCCATTTCTATAAATTCACAGACAAGCATGACCTATGTCTTCTGTTCAATAGCATGACTTTCTATTTCTCTGAAATGTTATTTCCCAGTTTCTGCAACCTATTCAGATTCTTCTATAATAGGGTTACGAACTTCCTTTATTTCTTTATTTGCACCTTTCCATAATTAGCATCATCAGCCAGCCTGAGAGCTTGGCACCATTTCTTCCTCCAAGACATTAACATATATTGAAACAGTCCAAAATAGATCACTATGGTACAATAATATAAGAGTTCCTTTTATATGGTGCCTTGAGCAGAGCATAACATCCTGAAGATGTCACAGTACAGTAAAGGGGAGGTGATGGCCTAGTGGTCTCATTGCTAAGCTAGTAATTTAAAGACTTGGGTTATGTTCTGAGGTTGAACCTATTATGGCAGATGGTGGAATTTGAATGAGTCTGGACTTTAAGCTTTCATGGTGATCATGAAAATATTGCTGATTGTCAGGAAACTAATGGCCTTTAGGGAAGAAAATTACCATCCTTACTCAGTCTAGCCCACAGAGCCAAAGCATTGTGGAAGTCTCTTGACAGTTCTCTGGCCAAAGGATGCTGGCCAGTGATGCCCACATGCTGTGAATGTATAATAAACAAAAAAAAAATCAAACAAGGATTGATACTGACCAAATAACTGGGATATTGGTACCAGTAATATATATAGAGAAATAGAGGGGAGGGGAAGGTTGATGGAGGAATTTTAAAGCTTGTCGTGTGGTAGTTTGAAAGTGTGGTCCCTTGATGTTGAGTGAAGGGATGAGGGATAGCACTGAAAATCAAAACTGGAGGAATATAGAGTGCTTGACAGGTTGTAGAGTGGAAGTTAATGAAAGAGAGAAAGAATGGGAGAGACAGCTAAGAGGTATGATGAGGCAAATTTTATATATCCTAAATGGTTCCACCCGTCATTTCAGAAGGTGGAGATGGGCAGTTCAGCATGTAAGGGTAACTACAGACCTTTTATCTTTGCATAAGTAGTAAGGAATACGCTAAAATCCACAATAAAGAATGTGATAAATGAACACTTGGATAACAATTACCTGATTGGGCAGAATCAGCATGAATTCATGAATGGAAGTTTATGTTTAATGAACCTGTTTGAGTTTTATGAGGATGTTACCAACTGAATTACATAAACTGTAAACATAGTACACTTGAATTTCAGAAGGCATTTGATAAAGTTCTCCACAGAATGTTGCTTAGCAATATTTAAATATGTGAGACAGAATGCAATATACTGATGTGGATTAAGGATAGTTTAACAGGCAGAAAACAGACACTAGGATTAAAGAGATCATTTCACCAGTTATATGTAGTGGACTACTACAAAGATCAAGGGTTGACCCTCAGCTCTTCATATACTATATCAATGATTTGAATATGGGGACCAAAGGTAATATTTCCAAGTGTGTAGATGTTGCAATGGGAGGTTGGAATGTGTGCTGTGAGAAAGATGTAAACTAGCTTCAAGAGGTTTGGACAGAGTTATTGAGTGGGCAAAAAAAAAGATAAAATATAGTGGTGGTTATCTATCAGGGGAGGAAGAACAAATGTGCAGATTATTACTTGAATGGTAAGAGATTAGAGAGTGTAGGTGCAGAGGAAGTTGGGTGTTCTTGTCAATAGGTCACTGAACGCTAACATGTAGGCAGAGAATTAAGAATCCTGATGATGTGTTAGCATTTACTGAATGAGGATTTGAGTTCAGGAGTAACATAGTTTTGTTTCAATTATGTAGAACCTTGATAAGACAGCACAACCTTGATTGTGTACAGTTACCTTAGAGAGGATATTATTGTCATGCAGGGAATGCAACAGAGGTTCACTAGACTTGGCCCTGAGATATAAGGACTGTTCTATGAAGAAAGATTGGCAAAATGAGGTCTGTCTTTTCCAGAGCTTCTCTTGTAGACTAAGAGGTGATCTTACTGAAACATGTGAAATAGTTAAAATGAATAATAGAGTAAATGTCGGTACGATGCTTTTCTTGGTTGGTGAGTTTATAACCAGGAGAAACAATTGCAAAACAAGGGGAAATCCACTTAGAACCAAGATAATGGGAATTTATTTTTTACTCAAAAGGTTAAGAGTCTTTGGAATTCCAGAGGGGCTTTGAAAGCTCAGTTAATGAGGAAATTTAGAGACTGACAAATTTCTAAATACCAATGTTGCAAAGGAATATAGAGATGCTGTGGTGGAGAAAGGTGTTGGAGTGGATAACTAGCCATGATCATGCTGAGTAATGGTACAGATTTGATGGTCTACACCTGCTGTTATGCTCCAATGAGAATTAAAAAAAACCACATTCCTTCTTTTTATGTTGATGTAGTTTTCTTCACAATTATTTGACTAAATCATTTAGTTATTCACAACAAACGATTGTCATAATTGAGCGCCCTTTGCTCTGATGAAATAATCTTGTATATCAAAGGATTTGCTCAAGTCAAGGAGCATTATACCTGCGTTGTCCTTTTGGTTATATTTTGACAAACCCTTCAGAGACTCCCAGTACAAAGACCAGACAGTAAAGGCAAGTGAATATAACCGTGAGTTCTCACCTCTCAAACTGAACATTGATGCTCTCGATATCAGGCTCCACAATGTAAGAAACATTGAAAGGGTTGGATGACAAATTTAGCCAGTGACTACAGAATCAGGAAAATGCCAGAAATTATCAAAGCTGAAAATGAGCAAATTTAATGAAATCTGACAAAAGAGTCTATCAGAAGAAGAAAATCATGAAAAATTAAAGATTTAAAAGGCTCTGGATTTAATGATTAAGTTGCAACTTCGGTGGGCAGATTGGCAAACAGATGCTTATTATATCAGTTCCCTAAGATCCTAATAATTATGCCCGACCAAATGTAGTTTTATATATTGCTTTCAGGCAATAAATCATTTTTTTAAAGAGAATGCCTGTTCTGCAGATACTCTGCACTTTCCAATGCATTAATCACTAGATAGGACTAAGATAAGCAATGGCAAAAGGGGATTAGTGATAGCAAACTACCTCAAACACCATTTACTCAGTGCAATATAATGGTGGTATGATATATAAGTACTAGATGTGGTCACCTGGGAAAATGCCACAGTAAGTACTGTGCCATTAGGAAATGGCAGTAAGGAACACAGATGATGTTGCATACTGCATAAAGTGGAATGATATGAGTCATATTACCATTGAAATCTATTGTAGACTCCAGATGCCAGCCTCTGAAGCATGAGAGCGAATGTTTCAAGTGTCAAAATATATAGTAGGCAATCAGGAGGCTGGATGAACACAGCAAGCCAGGCAGCATCAGGAGGTGGAGAAGTCAATATTTGGGTGTGACCCTTCTTCAGGACTGGGCATGGGTGTAAGGGGAGCTGCAAATAAAGAGGGGGGGGGGTGTGGGGGAGGGAGGATTCGGGGTGGTGAGGTGGGGATAGGTGAACACAGGGTACAACCTGTTTGGTCGGTGGGAGGAATGTATCTGGTTGGTCATTAGAAGGAAGGATCAATGAGATGAATGGAAGGGAGGGAGGAGGGATTGGGAAGGGAGTGGAGAACTCCATGTTGAGCCCTCCAGGCTGCAGGCTGTCCAAGCAGAAGATGAGGTGCTGTTCCTCAAATTTGTGGTCTGATTTGCTGTGGCAATGGAGGAGGCCAAAGGTGGCCATGTTGGAGAGGGAATGGGAAAAGAAATTAAAATAGTTGGTGACTGGGAGGTCCAGTCAGCCCCTGTGGGCCCAGCTGAGATGCTCAGCTACTGCTTTAAACTCCCCCCTCCCCCCAAATGCAAAAACGGCAGGGTCCCCCTTGTCCTCACCTACCACCCCACCAGTCTCTGCATCCAACGTATCATTGTGAAACATTTCCACCAACTCCAATTAGACACCACCACCAAGAGCACCTTTCTCTCCTCACACCTCTTTGCCTTCCACAATGACTGTTCCCTTCGCCAATCCTTGGTTTATGCCATTCTTTCCATCAACCTGCTCCCCCCTCCACTACCAACAACCCCCACCCCTAAACTCCCGGTACTTTCCCCTGCAACTGTAAAAGATACAAAACCTGAGGAACACCACCCCCCTCACCTCCATCCAGGACCCTAAACAGTCCTTCCAGCTGAGACAGTAGTTCACGTGCCTCTCTTCAACCTAGTTTACTATAACCGATGCTCCCAATGTGGTCTTCTCTACATCAGGGAGACCAAACGTGAACTCGGGACACGTTTCACCAAGCATCTCAGCTGGGCCCCACTTCCCATTCTCCCCTCTTCCTCCACTACCTCCTTTATTTGTAGCTCCCCTTACATCCAACCCCAGTCCTGAAGAAGGGTTACATCAGAAAGATTGACTTCTCCACCTCCTGATGCTGCCTGGTTTGCCTCCTGCTTGTCTACTTTAGAGTCCGGCATCTGCAGTTTTTTTTTGTCTCTATTAAAATAATTACAGCCAGAGCTCCTGGTGCTTAACTTAACTTTGAAATCTAATATAACAGTGAATATTTCATATTAATATTGTGGATCAACTAAGAGGCAGTGCTACAACCTTTTTCTTTTAGTTGGCAATATAGTTATGTGTACATCAATTAACTTGCAAGAGGTACTGGGACATGGATGGCGCAGTGGCTCAGTGGTTAGCATTGCTACCTCACAGTACCAGGGACCTGGGTTTGATTCCAGCCTTGGGCGACTGTCTGTCTGTGTGGGTGCTCCAGGTTCCTCCCACAATCCAAAGATGTACTGGTTAGGTGAATTGGCCATGCTAAGTTGTCCATAGTGTTCAGGGATTTGTAGATTAGTTGCATGATTCAGGGCTAAATATAGGGGAATGGGTCTAGGTGGGTTGCTCTTTGAAGCGTCACTGTGGACTTATTGGGCCTATGGCCTGTTTTCACACTGTAAGGATTCTATCATATATAAAGCATTAATATTATTCCTTAAAGTCCCTAACTGTGATCTTAAGAATGAATCAAATATTAACTTGCACTACATAACAACTAAGGAATAAAGTTAACATATCAAAACACTTGTGAACGTTCCAGGACCTTCATGAATGGCAGATAATTTCTCTCCCAGTGGTTTTTGCTCTTGTGGTGCAACACTTTCATTGAAAGGGAACTGCTTCAAATTTACTTGAGATATTTTGTCTCCATTTTACATTGTTCAAAATCATAAGTGAATACTTATGTGGCTCAGCAAGAAATGTTGCCTCTTGATGGCAGTATAATGATTCCAAACATATTCCTCTTCAAGGTTTAAAGCATTAAATAGCATCATTGGACTGAAGGAAGTATTATCATCTTTTTGGGGGGAATTTTCAGGTGACCTTTATTGCTGGAAAACACCTGCCTTGACATTTGTTATTTCACAAAATGGGAATACAGACTGGAAATTTTGTATTGTGACCAGTGTTATTACTGCTCATATCACAAATTTCTGAAGTCTTTTTTAATGGGATGATATCAACATCTTTTCGAGGAGCATATGAAATAATGTTTTTCACCAGATGTGGTTCATATTGCCAGGAATTTCAATCAAATTGTGCATTTGGCAGAGTGTGAAAAGTTTGGAATCAGGCACGTTTATGATATTCAAATACCAAAATAATTAAACCTTATTAACTTCCTTTGATAGGATCAGTTTTCCTTGTATCTCAGTAACTATACTTTTTCAACAATAGAATTGTTTTCAGTTTCCATTTGCTGAATTATCCCATTTTCTTTTGAGAAAGTGTCATTTTTGGGGAATTTCATGAAGGGTTTACAAGCATGGCCCATGATGTCTTTTGTCACACAATCTTTTGTTTCCCAACTCATTAGCTGTGCATCCAAGCTCCATCGTGTTTTTCTCAATCAATTGTATGACACTAGAGGCAGAAGTGCTCGCCACTGCCTTAGCCTTCCAGCAATCATACTGCAGGTACCATGCTTAATCTTTGACTGTGTACCACTTCGAAAAGGAGAGGTCAGATGCTGCCCTTCAGTATTTGCTGCACAACCATTATTATGTTCCCTGACAAAGCATGGACTGTCCTCCTGACAGCCCCTCTCATTGCTTATCATCCAAACCTAAGTACTGACCATGTACCAATCCCTGGACTGGAAGGACAAGAATCCTGGACCCTGATAGCAGCAGTTACGAAACTAAAACTCTGCAGGTTCCCTGACCCTGAAAGGACTTCAGACAATGCTCTTGACTAAGTATGGTGCCAGCTTCTGAGTGACCATAGGTGCCAAATTACCTTTGTTCTGCTGAGGACTACTCCTCCAACTCTTTCAAACAAGGCCATTTGGTTGAAATACATGCAGTGAGTTTGCCACAGAGGCTGCTGGCACATGCTGCGGGCATGACAGTGCCATACAGAAACACGTCCATCCACTTAACTGTTCATAGCTGACAAGCTGCTTAGTTTTCTGTCTTTCCTAAGGAACGAGGCATGCCAGAGATATCTGTAAATTCTCAAGGAAGTGGCAATGCATGAAAAGGTAAGGTAGAAACATTGAGTATCCAAGTAAGCACAAAGTGACTGAATGTTAAGAAAGCAATCAAAAAGTCATGAGGTGCATTCTATGCAAATACATGAGATGGATGTCTGTTCCTGAGCACAGAGTCACCTGCAGGACCACTGTACTTTAAGTTGTTTGTGAGCTCCAAACAGCAGCAGCAAAGTACTGAAGTGTCTCCGGAGTTGTTCCAGTGTTGGCCACGATGATGTGGTGAGGTTGGTGTTTTGCTGATGCTGAAATCCATGGATGAAGAGTGGAAAGAGCTGCAGCCCATGGACAATGCCCTGAGATGTTGGTGAATGGAGCTTCACATGGAGTCCCAGAGAAACAGCCAGCGAGTTGGATCTGCTCGGTAACTATTCCAATTTACAGGTTGGAAATTGGCGTTGTCTTTAGTTTCTCATCAGTGCTTCAGTGAACTACATAGGAATAAGGCAAGGTTAGCTAATAAGGAGATGCAAGTGTATAGAAATAATGTCCATGCCCCTTACTAAGCAGATCCTTATCGAGCTGTTGAAATCTTACAGGAAAAATAAGACTTTTTTTCTCAACGTCAAAAACCAAAATTTTTCATTCTTGCCATATTTTCCAAACTTTCTAGCCATTGTCCATGTTGTCCAACGGCTGGGAAAATTCTACCCATGCTCATTATCGATAGTGGATTTGTGCTAGAGATGATCCTGATGATTGTTCCTTTAAGTGGCAGATTTTACTGGCAGTTGGCATCAGTTTCATGATCGTTTTCTGATTTGATAGAAGTTTTGCTGATGTTTATTTTTGAATGGTATTCAGATGAGATGTTGGCTATCTTGATATAGAGAGAGACGAAAGCTGAAAACATTGACTCTGAAGCATTACAGGGATTGGGTGTCAAAAATGTAGTGGAGGGTTTGGTCTCAATAATATGTAGTGTAACCCATACCAATCACAATGCTTTGAAGAATGATAACATGTAATTTTGCTGCTGCAGAGCTAGTGGAAGTTCCCTGTTTGAGGCATTTTCTTAGTTAGAGAGACTGTTACTAGGACATTGGAAGGATTAGTCTGAATTTGAAATTTGCCAACTTTGTCCTGTCATTGAAATTATAGTTGTAGGTTGTAGCATCACAGGAGATTGAGCGGAGATGACAAGCTTTTGTGGATGGAGTTGGAAGAGGAGAGTCTGTCATTGCTAAATAGCTAAGTATGCGAATGCTTTGAGATGTGGACGTCATACTTGCAACAGTGGTAATTGCATGCGGATGACAAAGAGAATATGAATGTTAAGCATGACTTCTGTTTTATAGAAATTGTTGATGCATGAGCAATAGAGCTGTGGTGTAGTGAGTGTGGTGACCCTTCCTCAAAACTGATGGTATCTCGGAAAATGTTGGTTTTTATGCAGACGATAGGGTAGGGGGAAGGGGTAAGGAGTAAATGATAGGTGGGGATAGAGCCCAAAGAGAAAGAAGAACAGTTGGATAGACAAAGGAGTTCTGGTTGTAAGTTTTCTCGCTGAGCTGGAAGGTTTGTTTTCAGACATTTCATCACCATGCTAGGTAATATCATCAGTGAGCCTCTGGTGAAGCGCTGGTGTTCTGTTCTGCTTTCTATTTATGTGTCTTGGTCTATTAAAGTAGGTGATATCATTTTTGGAACAGGGTGGTGTGTTAAAGTGGGAGGCAACTGGAAGCTCAGGGTCCTTTTCACAGGCAGAATATAGATGTTCTGCGAAGCAGTCACTGCTTTGTTTCCTGGTTGGGATCTTCTCCAACAACACTCAAGAAGGTCAACATCCATGATAAAGCAGTCCTGCTGAATTGATACCCTATCTAATTCCTTCCACCACTGATCCAGAGTGGCAGTGAAGCACATAATTTAGGAGATGTATTGCAGCCAATGTTCCTTCAACAGCACCTTTCAAAACTGCAAACTCTACCACCTAGAATGAAAAAGATAGAAAAAAAAACATGGGAATACCCCAACTGCATTTTCACCTCCAGCCATAAACCAACCTGACTTGGAATTATATCACTGTCCTTTTATTGCCAATGAGTGAAAATCTTAGATCTTCCTCCCTAATGACATTGTGAGTGTATATACACCACAAAAAACTGTTGAAGGGAAAACCGAGATGGGTATTAAAAGCTGGTCTAGTCATAGATGCTCACATTCCCAAATTAGGTTAAAAAGAAACCTCTTGTTCATAAAGGTATAAATATGCTGTGATTTGGAGGTGCCAAAGTTAAAAATCACACAACACCAGGTGATAGAGCAACAGGTTTGTTTGGAAACACTAGCTTTCGGAACACTGCTCCTTCATCAGGTGGTTGTCCCAAAAGCTAACGCTTCCAAATAAACCTGTTGGACTATAACCTTGTGTTGTGTGATTTTAAAATAAATACGTTGAAATGATTTGTAGCCAATGATCAAGTATGATAGCGAGAAATATTTGTGCTGATCTGCGGACTGCTGTCTTATTCATAAAAGTTGTGTAATGTGTAAGAGGAGCTAGATTTTGAGAAAATAAACATTTTAATCATACAGAAATGTAGACACTAGGAGCAGGACTGGACTATTTGGCTATTCAACATGCTCCACCATTTAATTTCATCATGGCTGATCTTGTACCTCAATGCCAGATTGCTATTTTCTCCCCACACTTCTTGATGTCTTTAATATCCAAAAATGGATTGATCTTTCTCTTCAATATATTCAGTGTTTTGGCCTCCACAGCCTATTAGAGAATTCCATAGATTTGTTACCCTGTGAAAAATTTATCTCAGTTCTAAATGGCCTCCTCCATATTCTGAAACCGTATCTCCTGGTTCCAGACACCAACCAGGGGAAACATTATCCCTTCAATTAGTCTGCCTGGTCCTGTTCAAATTTGAGAGCAGCAACTCTCCAAAGAGCGGGAAAAGTACCTCAGATGACTTCAAAGCTTAAACATCAACTGGCAAAACTGGAAATTAAAACGAAGGATCAGAAATATCCCACGGCTTACACACATGTGTTAGTGCAACAGTCAATATAGATGACAATTCCAGCAGAGATTTCACATTATTTCAATCATTTGATAATGTCTCAGACTGATAAAGAGGCCAGAGTCGAGAGTGTGGTGGTAGAAAAGCACAGTAGGTCAGGTAGCATCCAAGGAACAGGAAAATTGACGTTTCTGGCATAAGTCCTTCATCAGGAATCAGAATCCCTCCTAATAATCAGGCCAAAAGTGGGAGTTCTTTAACTGAAAATTTCAGTGCAATAGAATGACTTCAGACTTGCATGGGAAGAAACAACACCCTGAAGTTTGCATATTTTCATCAGTTTTAATTCCAAAGACTGATAATGTTCTGGTAAGACAAAGTCTGGCAGAAAGTACTATCTAGTATTGAGTGAGTTTTTAATGCATATTTTATCCTGAAAAAATGTTTAGTGAAGGAATAGGTAACTATTAATCAATAATCCCAGGGTGTAAGAGAATGAGGGAAGATTTTTCAATGATTTTTAAAAATCATCCAGTAGAATACTGCAGGTATGAAGCTATGAAGGATGAATCAATTTGAGACAGTACAATTGGTGATTTGGGAGATGGGGACCAATCAATTTTATTTTGCAATCCAAGGAACAATTAACATTGGAACAGACAATCCTATTCACGATGCAGGAAGAAATCAGGACATAATGTTTCCTCACAGTATTGATGAATTTTAAGGGTTCTGCTGATATAGTTGGATGCATTGGTTGCAAAATGGTCTGCTCACCCTCCTCAAAACTTGTCAAAAGACTGGGAATCTGTCAATGACCATATTACATTATAAATGACATGGTTCCAAATAGAATCACAAGCACAATGAATGTACAGCATGGGGAGCTTTGGGAAATATTTTATGTTCACTACATATCCATAATGTCATAAACAAAGAAAAGGTCCCATAAAAAAAATCAGGAAATTGGAAATCAGAAAACAAGGAAAAGATTCAAGAAGTCAAAGGTATAGAACAAAAGATGAATAGATCATTCCTTGGGGAGGACAAAGAGAACAAAAATACAATGCTGGACCATCAACTTGTAAGTACAGGGCTTTGAAACATAATTTAAACTCATACAGGAGCAGTTGTTTCAATAGTGATAGCTTACCACAGTTCAAGTCTGTGAGGATCAGACCTGATGATATAAAACCCCAAGGATCAGATCTTACCAGATCTTCAGGTGAGTAGGCAAATCACTATTTATCCTCATCACAGATAATGATGTTAGTGAAATATTATATATACGGAGGAATCAGAACACCCCATTGTTGAGCAGAAATGCACATATTTGTCTGGTTCTCTTCTAAATGAAGACATGACATAATTTTGGAAGCATTTTCAAAGTATTCAAAGGTTGAAGAAAGTTGAAGCACTGCACGAAGATGCTAAACACATCTGCTTTTACATTACCAAGACAATTCCTCATCCTCTAACGAAAAAGTAAAATCTCAGTTATAGGCAAGGGGCATACTCCAGAAACTCAATTAAATGATTATTATTCAAATAGCAGTGTTACAAATAGTTTGAAATATCATACAGTCAATCATACTGTTTTGGTTTATTATGAGCTGTGGACCTTTTTCCCCATGAATTGAATGTGTGAATAGCTTTTATTTTGTGAATATTTGGAAGCCTTTGGATGAATTGTTTTCCCACAAGCACAAGTATTATCTCCCCAATGATCAGCTCAATTATAAGAGTCTGTCACTTCTGCTTCTTGCATTTTTCAGGTGTTTAGTACAATCAGAATTGATGGGTTAGGAAACATCAGGCAGTGAAACCGGCCTGGAATACACAAATATACATCATGTACACTTATCGTTAACCTTTTGTTTTTAAATTCTGCAGTGACTGTAAGCAATTTTAGGTATTCTCAAAAAGGACGATGCATCCATTGCCTGTTAGGTTCCTCAGAGTGACTCCACCTCCACTTACATAATTTAGTTGGAAGTGTAGGGGAAAACCTCTTTACACAAACAAAGGGAATTTCCAGGGAATTTCCTGTTCAGTATAATTGCATGAAAACTCATCTTTTGTTTCGTTTAGGTATTTTTGTGTCACCTCTTCCCAAATTAATTGTAAATTAAATATATTTGTTATTTTACCTTGCAAAAGTTCTGGCTAAGGTGTAACTTTTTAATGTATAGACTTTTATGACTTTAAAAGATCCCGAAGCAGTTCACAGTCAATGAAGTGCTTGAGAATTCTGGTCAGTGTTGCAACTTAAGGAAATATGGCAGTCAGGTTTTGCATTGCAAGCGCCCACAAAGAACAAAAAAAAATTAGACAAATTACAAAACAGTATTGAGATGAATTACGATCTAATATGTTTTAATTACATTGATTGCAGGATAAATTTGTTAGGAATTCCCTAAGTCATTTTTTCATATATACCTAAGACAGCAACTGATGCTTTGGCTTGACCATCTAACCTAAAAGACTGCAGCATGTCCTCAGCATGCACTGCAATGTCAGCATGGTATGTATGCTCAAGACTCTGAAAGAAGACATGAACACATAATCTTCAGACTCAAAAGCAAGGCTATTTTGGCTTTTTGACAAATATTCACACCCATTCAGTTGTGGTATAACTGTTCACACTCAGAAGGCTGTGGGTTAAGGTCCCACTCTTGAATTTGGGCAAAAAGGAAACAAGACTAACACTTCAGGCTGTGTGAAAGGAGAGCTGCCCTGCTTCAGGTGTTTCTGCTTCATCTTGGACTTTGAGCCAATGCTGCCACCCACACACAGATACCACTCTGGAATAACTTAGGCTATGGGTGTCTGGACATATATTGTCCCTGAGGCTGCTTCTCTCTCAGGAAGGTTCATCAATTGTTTGTGTAATGTACCACTGCTTTATTTATATCTGTACATAGTAGTTTATCAAATACAGCTCTTGACTGTAGTGTCTCAGAGTTCTCTCTTCCTGTGCTCATTTTAGATATCTGATACGTTCTCTTGCACTGATGTTGGAGCCATGTAATCTGCTCCATCATCATGGTTTACACAATTCTCACTCGGTTACATCCAGCATTCACTAGAAGAAAGTATCCAGTAACTAACACGTAATAATTTTATGAAGTGTTGAAATGTGCAATATTGGTCCAAGCAGGCAATAGAAGATAACAGCGTTGCATTCAATTCAGTATAATACATTGGTTATACATCATCATATCATTGTAAAGTGTGTATATTCAATGCCTTTTCCACAATTGGTGCCAGTCTACTGCTTGTCAA
Source organism: Hemiscyllium ocellatum (assembly GCF_020745735.1). Lineage (NCBI taxonomy): Eukaryota > Metazoa > Chordata > Chondrichthyes > Orectolobiformes > Hemiscylliidae > Hemiscyllium > Hemiscyllium ocellatum. The sequence goes on along the minus strand of NC_083426.1, from coordinate 34,575,359 downwards.
ATATGTGCACACATATCTTGAACTCCATTTTTCAGTCTGACATAGCAACCTAAAAATTTGAGCTCTAGTTAGTCTAAGTCTAATATTGATGAGTTTCCTTTCCATTGGAAGCAGAAAATAACTTTCTGCCCAAGCTGACAAGCTGCTCGCCATAGATTTTCCCGTGCCATCTCCTTACTGTTCTGTATAGTATGACTCTGCACACCTTATCTAGGCAACACAAATGGGATTTAAGAAGCCTGATAGTCTCTTCAATAAAGACTTGTGTGGGACAAATCCCTTCGGATGACACAGTTATGTCATTAGGCAATGCTGTAGCAGGTACATTTCATCTCCATCTTGACACGTAGCTCTGATTAACAAAGGAATCACTGACTATCAAGTAATCAAAGAATCCTGGCATCTCTAGGTTAGTATTCACAAAGGACATCACTTGTGAATGTTTAATAATGTTTCCTATTGTTGCAAGCTAGGGTCAGTTTAATTGGATACTTAAGGACAATGCTGAAAATGTGTTGCTGGTTAAAGCGCAGCAGGTCAGGCAGCATCCAAGGAACAGGAAATTCGACGTTTCGGGCAAAAGCCCTTCATCAGGAATGAGGAAAATGTGTCCAGCAGGCTAAGATAAAAGGTAGGGAGGAGGGACTTGGGGGAGGGGCGATGGAGATGTGATAGGTGGAAGGAGGTCAAGGTGAGGGTGATAGGCCGGAGTGGAGTGGGGGCGGAGAGGTCAGGAAGAAGATTGCAGGTTAGGAGGGCGGTGCTGAGTTCGAGTCAGCACCGCCCTACTAACCTGCAATCTTCTTCCTGACCTCTCCGGCCCCACCCCACTCCGGCCTATCACCCTCACCTTGACCTCCTTCCACCTATCACATCTCCATCGCCCCTCCCCCAAGTCCCTCCTCCCTACCTTTTATCTTAGCCTGCTGGACACATTTTCCTCATTCCTGATGAAGGGCTTTTGCCCGAAACGTCGAATTTCCTGTTCCTTGGATGCTGCCTGACCTGCTGCGCTTTAACCAGCAACACATTTTCAGCTCTGATCTCCAGCATCTGCAGACCTCACTTTTTACTTAAGGACAATATCTTTATCATCAGTGACACCTTGAACATAGGGTAGCCTGGCACTCAATAAATTTCTACTGTTTGATATCTTTCCTTTAGTAGGGACTGGATATTAAATGTTAAACTTGTCCAAACAGGACATCTGTCTGTCAATGCAATCCTAAGGATAATTTACCTTGACTCTGGTTTGATGGGTTTGGAGATAAGCTGATGTATACTCTATGATTTGGAGATGTTGGACTGGGGTGTACAAAGTTAAAAATCACGCAACACCAGGTTATAGTCCAACAGGTTTAATTGGAAGCACTAGCTTTCAGTAAAAAATGAGGTCTGCAGATGCTGGAGATCACAGCTGCAAATGTGTTGCTGGTCAAAGCACAGCAGGTTAGGCAGCATCTCAGGAATAGAGAATTCGACGTTTCGAGCATAAGCCCTTCTGGTTGTCATCTGATGAAGGAGCGTCGCTCCAAAAGCTAGTGTGCTTCCAATTAAACCTGTTGGACTATAACCTGGTGTTGTGTGATTTTTAACTTTGTTTACCCTATAGTCTGCTGTATGCAGGGCATTGATCATTGAAGGGTTAGGTAGACGTGGTGATTGGTGATAAATGCACTTTCGCCAATTCCACAAGTTTGTTTCTGAAAGTTCCCAATGAAGTTTCTCGACATATCTGATGTCTTCCCAAATGACACTTCTGCATTTTCGTCAGTCACAAGCCAGAACTTCCATCGGTAAAGGGGTTTAGACATTGGGAAGGAATGTAGGAAGGAAGTATTTCTTGCGCCTGCCTGGAAGTCTCCTGCATGCACTAAGTTCTGACTAGACCAGTTTCTTCCCTGCTTCAGTGTGATACAAATATGTCTCACAGCAGATTGTGAATAATGAGTACCCCTGTGCTTGGTATTTCAGCTTAGGGGAGAATATGGCTGTTGAACCAATTTTGTTTCCAATAAATCTTGAGGATCAATTGGTACTCGTTCAGTGCTTTGAGGTGCCTTTTGTAGTTATTGAAGTTTCTGAAGCCTATAACAGACGAGGCATCATTGCTGTTTGGGAAACCATTACCTTAGTCATAAAGATGTTCAGCACAGAAACAGATGCTTTGGTCCAACTCGTCCATGCAGATCAAATATTCTAAACTAATCTAGTCCCCATTTGCCAGCACTTGGCTCATATCCATCTATCTTTAGTAATGCATAGCCAATTAAATAATATGAAGTGCATCAAACTGGAATATTGAGCCAGTTTAAACTTTAATACCATTGTTATCTTTACAAGCTTTGGCCTCAGACAAAAATAGCAGTCTGTGGGGAACATCTCCCTGAAGGGGCTGCAGGGATTTATCCTGCACCTTGACTGCTCACAGATATGTTTTTTTAAATGTAAATACCTTACTCAGGCAGGAGGTGAACTCAATGGACAGATAATGAAACCAAGTGTGATATTTCTTGGCTGTATATTGCTGTCATATGCAGTTCCAGAATCAGGAGCCTCTATCCTCTCCTCAAATATTCCCTCATTTTTAATCATAGGCACTGTACAAGTCCACAAGGGAACTATTTCACTTCACTTTCACATTTAATTTGCCAAGACTTAGCTAGTTGCTTCCAAGTTTTATGTAACTGTGTAGTGTCAATATTGGTCTCCCCTTTGATCTCCTCAATCTAGCTAGACCACATTATGTTTAGAGTGCTATTGTTTTCTGTGATTAAGGACTTTGGGATGAAATCCACTGAGGGGGAATGAGAGGTATATTTTCTACTTTCAATTACATGTAGAAAGATGTACTCAAGATGGGCAGTTGCAGTTAGAGTCAGGTTGATCTGTGCAAGTTTTTGTCAGACAATTATCTTTGCAGGGAAATATTATGGAAGGTATCACCACTGTAATCTTCATACCACCTATGCACCACCCAAAGTTGACTAGATTTCATCATAAACATCCAAGCCAAAATGTTTAGTAAAACAGGTTTTACCTTGTATAGGCATCAGCCAAAATTTTGACAATACACTTATTGTACACATGGTTCATCAGGCTTCACAACGGGACATGTAATTTAACCTATACAGTACATTCATTTCAGTAATCCACACATTCTCATAATCATATCAGACCTAAGTGTGTATCGTTTAACCTTCGATTCCTCAATTTAGTTCAAGACAGATTGGAGTTGTTCTTTATTTCTGTCGACAAGTTGTGAGGTTTGATAAATTAAAAAATGACCAATATGTTGAAAACTTGCAATTTTTATTTGAAATCTTTTCCATACTCTATTATATATGACTTTAACTGCAGCAATATCACTTTTCAAAAAGGAAAACAATACACTATTCTTCTCTTTGTTAAAAAAGTTTATTGACTCTCATTTGTCATGGCACTCCTAGTCATTGAAGACATCATCATGCTGTCTCACATCCTCTCGACTAATATGATCTTTTGGCTCTTCTGTGGGCTATGACTCTGGACCCACGAAGGCTCATGGCATCAGGTCGATCAAAACAAGGGAACGTCCTACTAATTACCATGCACTGCACCACCCATCCTCATCAACTGATGAATCAATACTCCTCCTTGATGAACATTACTTTATATCATAAAACACAAAATGTACTTTGGATGGAGGAATTCAATGTCCATCACCAAGAATGACTCAGCAGCAGCAATACTGACCAAGTTGGCCAAGCCCTAAAGAACATAAGTGCACCATTGGGTTTGCAGCAGGTGGGAGGGAACCGACAAGAGGGGGGAAAAAAAACATCCTTTACCTCATCCTCATTAATTTGTCTGCCACAGATGTATCTGTCCATGACAATATCTTAGGAGTAACTGCTATACAGTCCTTGTGGAGATAAAATGCAAATTTCACATTGAAGAGATCCTCCATCATTTTGTTTGGCACTACCATGGTGATAAATGGTACACATTTATCCAGCGACTTAAGACTAGGTATCCACGAGCCACTATGGATCATCAGCAGCAGCAGAATTGTATTAAAACACAAGCTGCAACCTCATGTCTCGGCATACCCCTATCGTACCATTACTATCAAGCCATGGGATCAACCCTGCTTCAATGAAGAATGCACGCGGACATGCAAGGAACAGCTCAAGATATACATAAAAATGACATGTCAAATGACATGATGCTATAACATCAGATGATTTTGTATACTAAACAGCATAAGCAGCAGGTAAAAACTTTGCAGTCCAGCCACATCCAGTCATGAATGTTGTGAAAAATTAAACAACTCACTGGAGGTAAAGGCTCCACAAATACCTCACGCATAATTATGGGGGAGAGCAATATATCAAAGCAAAGATAAGACTGAAGCATTTGCAACAATTTGTAGCCAGGAGTGCGGAGTGGATAATTCATGTAGGCCTCCTCCAGAAGATCCTGGCATCAGAGATTCTAGTTTTAAGCTAATTTAATTCATGCTGTGTGACATGAAGAAATGGCTGAAGGCACTGTTAATAACAATGGCTGTGGGGTCCTGTCAACATTCTGGCAATAGTACTGAAGTTTTGTGTTCCAGAACTTGTCATACTCTTAGCCAAGCTTTTCCAGGACAGCTACAATACTGGCATCTATCTGACAATGTAGAAATTTTCAAGCACATCCTGTGCACAAAAAGAAAGACAAATCCAAGCCAGCCAATTACTGCCCCTCAGTCTATTCTCAATCATCAGTGAAGTGATGGAAAGGGTCATTGACAAGATTGATTAGCATTAACCTGCTTATTGATATTCAGTTTGGGTTCCACCAAGGCTGCACAGTTCCTGACTTCATTACAGCTTTGGTTCAAACATGGATATTAGAGCAGAGTTCTATAGGTGAGATGAGACTAACTGTCCTTGATATCGAAGTCACACTTAACTGAATGTGCCATTTGGGAGCCCCAGCAAAACTAGAGTCAAAGAGATTCAGGGACAAAACTGTTGTGTTGTGCCATACCTAGCATAAAAGCAGATGGTTCTGGTTATTGGAATAGTGTTCTCAGCTCTGGGATATTACTGTCAGAATTTCTCAGTTCAATACTCTTCAGATATCAAAGTAGTCCATATCCAAATGAGGCAAGGCATGAACAGTGTCCAGGGTTGGGCTGACAATTGGTAAGTGAACCACACAAGGGTGCCACAAGGCAAATACCATCGACACCAAGAGAGAATCTAACCATCATCCCTTGACATTCAATATTATTAGCATATAAGATACAAATTAGGAGCGTGATGAAATGCAGCTAAATTTGACTGGATGAGTGCAGCTCCAACAACATTTAAGAAATTGATCACTATGCAAGACAAAGCCATCTGCTTGATTGGCACCTCATCTATAAACTTGCATTCTCTCCACCACCAATGTACCCCTCTCTATGCAAAATATTTATTTTTAAAAATCTACTTAGTTCAATGCAAACAAACTTGTTTTAAATTCATCATTTCAGAGAAATATGTCAAAGCTTTTTCCATATAATGTATTAATACAACCATGACATACTACTGTATTATTTTCTTGCCTTACTGAACAGTTTAGAAACTGAAGAAAAAGCAAGATACTGCAGATGCAGGAAATCTGACACAAACACAAAAGTGCTGGTGAAACTCAGCTGGGTTGGCAGCATTTGTGGAGAGAGAAACAGAGTTAATGTTTCAAGTCCAATATGACTTTACTTGAGAAGTTCTGAAGGTCATAAAACTGATTTCTGCTAGAAATTGTAGGCCAGATGTGGACTAGCTGAGGTTTATGTTTTAAAACTTCCAAATCCCATGATTAAATAATTTGTTAACACTTGAAACTTGGTTAAGGCAATGCAAAGCTGTTAGAAATACAATCTGGTTATTTTATAGATGCTGCAGCTATTCCGAACTATTTTACTTCTGGAAGTTTGGGTCTGAGTTCAGAGTTTTCTTTTTTTTGCCCATATTTCCAATTTCTCTCCCTAAACTAACAACTGGGGCAACGTGATCAATTGCAAAGGACTCAAGTATACATGAAATCTTGAATGCAGATTTGCACTTTATAAAATTAAGTTAACATTTTAAGACTAAGTTCTTGCTATGTGTTTGACTTTCTCGTCAATCTATTTTCAAGGTTTAGAAAAAAAATCAGAAATACATGCTCAGCCCACCAATTGAGTTGCCAAAGCAGATGAGTTTGTGCTTGTCTTTTTTCATATTTTTGAATATTCAGGACTCACATGTCTGTAGATTCTGTTTAATGGCTTCATTTTCGCATCCAAGAGATATTTTGAGATGGTATGGAAAGGTGGGATCTCCAAGTGTACTTCAACTGAATATGGTTTCAACCCGGAGTGTTGAAAGAGAACTAAAGATACAAATTTAGGAGATGCTTAGATGATCATCTTTCAAAATGCGGCATGGTGACTCAGTGGTTCGCATGGCTCCGTCACAGCACCGGGATCCCAGGTTCAATTCCCGCCTCAGGCAACTGTCTGTGTGAAGTATGCACATTCTCCCTGTGTGTGCATGGGTTTCCTCCAGGTGCTCCGGTTTCCTCCCACAGTCCAAAGATGAATTGGCAATGCTCAATTGCCTATAGCGTTAGGTGCAGGGGTAAATGTAGGGGAATGGGTCTGGGTGGGTTGCTCTTCCACACTGTACGGAATCTAATCTAATCTAAAAAAAATTCTGCCAACTCGGCAATGATGCCTAGAGATTGGAAAATTGCAAATATAACTCCACTGTTTAAAGAAGGATGGGAAAGAGAGAAAGAAGGGATTTGAGATCTCTTAGCCTGATGTTAGTAGTAGGAAAAATACTACAATCTGTAATGAAGGTTGTTAATACCGGAAAGTTAATAATTAAATTGTTAATGGGGGCCCAGTGGATATGATGTATTGGATCTTCAGAAAGCTTTTGAAGTTAGTAAACAAAATTAATACACCCGAAGAAAGGTTCAGAGTTGATTAACAGGCAGAAAGCTGACAGGAGGAATGGATTTGTCAATCTCAGGTTGGCAGGTTGTGACCAGAGGGGCACCAGAAGGATCATCGCTTGGCACCTGCTGTTCACAATCTATATCCATGACTTGGTTATGAGGGCCAAGTGTTTCATTTCCAAGATCATAGAGGCACAAAACATGGTGGGAATTTGAGTTGTGGGGATGTGCAAAGAGGGAGATTTAAACTGGTTGACTGGGAAAGTGCATAGCAGATGGAATATGTGGATAAACATAATATTGGAGGAATGAAGGGTTAGAATATCTCTTATGTGATACTGTAAATGTTGACGTCCAGAGGGAGCTAGCTAATCTTGTTCATAAGTTGCTGAAAGAGCATGCAGAAATCAATTCCTAAATGCAAACATGGTCATGAATGCATTGAATCCATCATCCTCACACATTGGCATCGACAAAGCACGAGGCTCACTATATCGTTATGCTTTGTCTTGACAAAACTTCAGGACTTTAAGCATGTAGTTTGGAGCAGAAGACAGCTTGGACTTCCATGCTTGTGGCAAGTCAGTTTGAACTGAGGAATGGCCAGGTATTTTATGTATTGATACAGAATTATCTTGTCATAGGCATTTTCTGTGTCTTAGGCTGCTTTATTCGTGCACATTTTTTTGTCAGTATAGAATTAGAGACAGGCAGCTTCCATGCTTTAGCTTGCTGTTTAGTGCAGAAAGAGGGACAGGAAGTTTGCAGCAATGGGGAGCATTAAAGGGTAAATGGGGGCAAGTATGGGGATGACCATGCAACTATTTGGCACACTGCTGTGTCAAAGTGGGGATTGTAGCCAGCAGTCTGGAGCAGAGCAGGAATGGCAGCCAATGGCCTGGAGCAGAGTGAGGATGGTGGCCAGTAGTCCAGAGGGAGCGAAGGTGGCCAATGGCTCAGAGCAAAGCAGAGATGGCCAGCAGCCCAGACTGGGGATGGCAGCCAGTGGGCCTCGTGCAAAGATAGATATTAGTTGGGAACCAGTGGGGCCCGGTCAGACTACGTGGAAGCCCATAAAGAAAGACTGTAATGTCAATCTTCTTAGCTTTATTTCTTATTTTTCTGACGTACACTAAATAAATCTGTAATGCAGTGTAATTCTTTTCTTTGTTTTCTCTATTTTTATACCTAAGATTTGTACCTAGGTACTTTGTACCTAAAATGGTGCCGTGTGTTGACAACATTGTACACTTTTCAAGTACTCTGGATGTTTGGTAACCTGAGTACACATGACAATAAACTTAATGCTAAAATTTCTAAATTCCAAAAAATTCTAAAGTTGACACTGCAGGATGTGCTAGCAGCTTACACAGTAAAGATGTGAATGAAGAAGTGAATGGTGATGTGTGGATTTCAAAGGGATAGGTGCTTAGTGGAGTGAGGGTGATCTCCAATCAGTCAGGAGGTCCCACCAAGTCATCAGCAGGCGGGTTCAATTCTGGTCTAGGACTATAACCCCACTCAGTCAGGCTTTGTTCTTAGGTCATTCTGGGAACCTGTCCTTGCAGATTACTTTCAATCTATTGCCTATTGTTCTGGTTTCTTTTATGAGCAGGAAGAGTTGTTCCCTATCTACTCTATCCAGTCCACTCATGATTTGAAAACCTCTATTAAATCTTCTCTTCACCATCTTGTGTCCAAGGAGAAAAGTCCCAACATTTTCAATCCATCCTTTTAACTGAATTCCTCATTCCCGGGGCTACTCTTGTAAACAGTTTCTGCATTATCTTCAATGTGTTCACATCCTTCCTGTACTGTGGTGCCGAAATCTGTACACAATACTCTAGTCAATGTCTAATAAGTATCTTATATAAGTTCCACATCCTTTCCTTTCTCTTGTATTCTATGCCTCTATTAATAAAGCTGAGGGTATTGTATGCATGGGCAGGAAGAGGGGCAGGGCTCTAACTAGAAGACAATACTCACATTGGATTTTTCAAAAGCATTTTCTCTACATCTACCAGGAGTGGTTAGGTAATTGTACCATTTCCTCCAGCTGGATCTATAGAGCAGGGTAAAGATTATCAAGTGATTATTTATGTTGAGAATGTGGTGCTGGAAAAGCACAGCAAGTCAGGCAGCATCCGAGGAGCAGCAGAATTGACATTTTAGGCATAAGCCCTTCAACAGGAATCTGAGTCCTGATGAAGGGCTTATGCCCGAAACATCGATTCAGCTGCACCTTGGATGCTGCCTGACCTGCTGTGCTTTTCCAGCACCACATTCTCAACTCTGATCTCCAGCATCTGCAGTCCTCACTTTCTCTTAAGTGATTAGTTATGCCTATGTGAGCAGTTCCTTCCAGGCTGAAGCCAGGAACATTGCTGATATTTCTCAGCCAACTCTGCATCACTATTGCAGGTAGCTGAGAACATCATAGAACAGAGAAGTGGAGGAGGATCAGGCAGTTGTCTATTTCAGGATAGTAGATTTCCAATATGTCATTGGCATGAAACCTGTGGGTCTGTCATCATTGCATCTCAACATGGACAGGAACCAGAACATGAAAGGGGACCACTCCTTTAAAGTGCAGTTAGTATATGATCAGGTAATGTTGCTGAATGTCTGTTATTCTTGCAGCAGTTATGATGCTTTAATCTTGCACCAGGCAGTTGTCACCATATTGAAGCCACACGTACAAAACAAGTTATCAAAAAATTACTTTGAACTCTCATGTCAGCAAAGTCTTGCTCAGGATCATCCTGGAATAAATTCGGAAAAAGCTAGAGAGCAGGATCACTGACAAGTGAGCTGGATTTCGATGTGGAGGAGGAGATCAATCACTCTTCCCAGAATCTGAAAGAGCAAAGTCCAAGAACATCTGTACAGGTACCTCGTTGATTTTGGGAAGGTGTTTGATTCTCAACTGCATGCGAGAACCTCTTGTTAACAATGATATTCTCATAATACCTATGATACTGAACTGATTTGTTCACCAAGCTTCACCATAAGCAGAAGAGAACAGAGTTTAGTCAAGGAAAAATAGTTCTGTAAGTGACCAACCGTTGGAACCAAGCTGACTGGAAGACAAGGTAAAAACAATGACTGCAGATGCTGGAAACCAGATTCTGGATTAGTGGTGCTGGAAAAGCACAGCAGTTCAAGCAGCATCCGAGGAGCAGAATCTCAGGGAGTTCCTCTCCCACTGCAACTCCCAGGTAATTTACTCTGCCCTGGCTGGAAGACAAGGCAGAATGACCCAATATGTCACTGCTTGATGACAAAGATATCCTTTATAACCGTGTCATTTTACTTCCTTACTGACTACCTGTGAACAATAATCTACTGGAGCACGGATTCCAGGATATCTGTGAGTACCTATACACTTTCTTAGCTCTTGTACAAGGGTAGTCTCAGCCTGTGTGGCAACTAGTGGGTATGCCTGACGATCAAATTCTTGGAGAAGGCTGTACTGGAAGCTGAGAAGACAGTTATCAGAGGCTGAGGTGTACAAGGATTTGCACTGACCATCGCAGTGTGCATGCATAAGCTCTTCATCAGGAATCAGATTCCTGATGAAGGGTGTATGCCTGAAATGTCGATTCTGCTGCACTTTAGATGCTGCCTGACCTGTTGTGCTATTCCAGCACCGCATTCTCGACTCTGAACTCTAGCATCTGCAATCCTCACTTTCTCTTAAGTGATTATTTATGTGTATGTGAGTTTTAATTGTAATCATGCTCTCAAAGTGCTCATCTGAGTCCTTTGTAGCAGACCTTGTCTCTGAATCTGACAGCCTAGGAACCGGACTTGGACTGGCTGCAGCTTGCTCCTGCCTGGTGAGTTACTACACATTGATCCTGGTTCCATATTACTCTCTAAAGGATGTGCAATATTAGAACCTGAGCTGATGGCCATAAGCATCCAATGAGGTGCTTCCGCATAAGGTGCATAAACTTGTGTGTCTTATTCACTGAGACTGTACTGTTTTGCCAGGCAGCAGCACTAGCATTTCTGAAAACAGAAATGTGTTAAGAGTGGGTTGGGGGAGAGGAAGAAGGGTTACATAGGAAGCAAAAGGTTCATGTTTATACTATGTCTAGCTTGTACTTTATACCATATATCATAATGAGGGTGATGTAGGATTTGAGAAGATGCAAAAGGCAGGTACACAGCATCATCCTTGATGCTCTCAGTAATGCTAGTTGTAACAGTCTCAGTCACTACTGGTTCAAAGTCAGAAGTCACATGACACCAGGTTATAGTCCAACGAGTTTATTTGAAACTACAAGTTTTCAGAACGCTGCTCCTTTGCAGACTCCAAAAACTTGTGATTTCAAATAAACCTTTTGGACTATAACCTGGTGCTGTGTGGCTTCTGACTTTATCCACCTTAGTCCACCACAGGTACCTCTACATCACAATTCAAAGTCTCACAGCACCCTTGAGTGTACACTCCTTGAGTGTAGGTCTACCCTGTTACCTGATGGTTTTCTGTTGTTGTCTCATCTTATGATTGGTTTGGTTTGATTTGATTTGCTTTGATTATTGTCACATGTACTGAGATATAGAGACTAGTATTGTTTTGCATACTATGCATGCAAATCACACCATAATAAGTACATTGCGATAAAAGAATAGAATGGAGACTATAGTGTTAGAGGACTAATAGAGAAAAATCAACATTAAATATGAGAAGTCCTTTCTAACGTCTGATGACAGTGGGGAAAAAGCGGTCAGAATGTGGTTGCAGATCAAAAGTATTCTGCCTGGAGGTCAGTGTTGGGTGGGGTCCTGCAGGGCTCTGTCCTTGGGCCTCTGCTCTTTGTAGTTTTTATAAATGACTTGGACGAGGAGGTTGAGGGATGAGTTAGTAAATTTGCAAATGACACAAAGGTTGGAGGTGTCGTCGATAGTATCAAGGGCTATTGCAGGCTGCAGTATGGCACAGACAGGACGCAGAGCTGGGCTGAGAAATGGCAGATGGAGTTCAACCTGGATAAATGTGAAGTGATGCATTTTGGAAGGTTGAACTCAAATGCTGAATAAAGGATTAAAGACAGGATTTTTGGTAGTGTGGAGAAACAGAGGGATCTGGGTGTGCAAGTACATAGATCCCTCAAAGTTGCCATCCAAGTGGATAGGGTTGTTCAGAAAACATATGTGTTTTGGCTTTCATTAACGGGGGATCGAGTTTATGAGTCGCGAGGTTTTGCTACAGCTCTACAAATCCCTAGTGAGACCACACTTGGAATAATGTGTCCAGTTCTGGTCGCCCCACTATAGGAAAGATACAGAGGGTTTGCAGAGGGTGCAAAGAAGGTTTACCAGGATGCTGCCTGGACTGGAGGGCTTGCCTTATGAAGAAAGATTGAAAAAGCTTTGACTTTTCTCTCTGGAGAGAACAAGGAAGGGAGGAGACCTGATCGAGGTATACAAAATAATGAGAGGAATAGATAGAATCAATAGCCAGAGACTTTTCCCGAAGGCAGGATTGAGGGGTATGAGCAATCATAGTTTTAAGATATTAGGGGAAAGGTATAAAGGAGACATCAGAGGTAGGTTTTACGCATGGAATGCATTGCCAGCTGTGGTGGTGGAAGCAATCATTAGGGACATTTAACTGCTAGACATGCACATGGAGAGAGGAGTAAAGGGGTGCATAGGTTAAGTTATTATATTTTACATTAGGATTAAACCTTGGCACAACATCATGGGCCAATGGGCCTGTTCTGTGCTGTACCTTTCTATATTCTATGTTCTATTCTTGAATCTGTTGTGCATAAAAATACACTATCTCTTTCCTGTGCCAACTTATCATGCAAACAAGATGGAAGACAGCGAGTGTGTTGTAGTGTTTTTAAGCGATGTGCTTAAAATACGTGGAAGCTGCAATATGTGGCTATGGAGCTGGCAGCATTTAGTAAATATGTGAGTAAAGCTACAACATGTGATTGCTGGATGAAAGTTATGATTGCTACAGATAGCTAATGAGTGTATGATAACCATCTAATAATCAATTATTTATTAGGACTGATTAACTCCTTGTGCTGGATATTGAAAAGAATAAAATATCTTACAAGTTATGAAGCAGTCGTTATTTAAACAAATTGATTTCTTAGGGTCCAGCTTGCAAAACCACTGGCAGGTGGAGTCATGACATTGTCTACAATGTGGAATCCTGAAAGATGAACTCACTTAAAGGCTAGGTATTCATACCATATGATAAAAATGTGTCCCATTGAATGGTGTATAGGCTGAATAGCAAGTTCAATTTGATGAAGCATTCATAACTTTGAGGACTCTTATGATGTCACTGAACTTATTGCTGCCCGACAAAAAGATCGCTGGGACCACACTTCTGAACTTGACCTTTATGACTACCTCCTCCGACTTCTTTTACACAATTGGCTTTGGAGAATTCCTTGCGTCCTGCAGACATATCACCTTCATGAATGCATAGAGAGTCTGGAATTTCTTTCTCGGCCTTCTTTTCCTTCTCAGAAATAGTATACCGAAATTTATTTTTGTATAAGCGAATAGGTTTTGAATGAGTTCAAACTGAGTCCAGTATTCAAATATTTTGACCACCTGCTGCATCCCAAATGAATCTCATCTTTAAGGACAAATGGCTGACCTTAAGAAGTGTCGGCTGGCTTTAATTCATGCTAACTACGTACACATCTAGGTCCTTCTGCAGAGTTACTACTGAGTCAAAGGTGCAAATTGGGATTGCACCGTAAACTCCAATCATGGTGCTGGATGCACTAATTTGATGAAGTGTGGGGTATTTGCATATTGCAATGCATGTATCCGAGACCCAGCACTGTTTAAATCGAAGCACCTTAGCTTTAATATCATAAAACGATGCAAGAAGGCATTGATGTCAGAAGGAGAACGGGTTAATTCTGTGTATTGTTGCCAGCTCATTGGACAAGGCATTATGTAATCCTGACATCGTGACCAACATACTGTTTTGCATGGCAGTTAAAACAAAAATACTTGCTTTAGCAATTGAAAAATAATGGGGACTAACCAGTCTGTGCTGTGTCCTAATAGTTCAGCATCCATAGAGATTCCAGTTACACAAGGTTGGGTGTGTTCTAAATACACTTAAGAACTCAGACTCTTGTGAGTTATAATCTTTAGTGAAAAAAAATTACTTTGAAACAAACAAACAAAGATAACTTCATACTTCCTGCAGCCCCTTATTCTGAAAACAAAATCATTTGTAATCATTGTTAGCTTCCTTTTTAGAATCTAACTCTGTCCACTTAAGTACTTTGGTAGTTTCTTGTCAGTTGCTTGAAAATATTTAAAACTGGCATCATTTCAATGAAAAGACGTAAACCTTGAGAAAATCAGGATTTTTTGATAATAATCGAAATTGTTAGATTCGTCCTTTCAGTAATAAATGGAAGTTACTTCTACACTGCCATATTTCTTCCTCTATCAATGCACAATTATTTTGAACATAAACTTTTAAAAACAATAAGGCCGATTATAAGCCCAGAAGCCAGTCATTTCACACATCAATCTTTGTTATGAGATTCACACCTGCAGATGTTTTGATTTAGTTGTGAAATATTAACATGATGTTTTTGCAGATTATATTTTTAATGGTGCAGCTAATAGGTAAGGTACAGTATACAATACAAGTGATAAGAACCACGTGATCCCACAGCAGGGGAGAGTATTAACAAGCTCGGGTGAAGGTGCGCTTCACTGACTGGATGAACGCTATACAACAGATGACAAACAGTGAAGAAAGCTTATTTATTCATTCCGTGTAGAGTTGTTTAATTGTATGGAGCAGCCTAGAAGCTAGCACTGGAGTTCATTTAGACACGGGGTTAACTCAGCCTGAGGGATAAAATGTCAATAAACAAGAAAAATTGGACTGCTCTCTCCAGGTAGGTGTCTATTAATATTTAACACTTTTACTACTTCCGTATTAGTGCATGCATTTACACTTGAATGCTACAGGATAGTTGTCAGAAATACATAGCAAAGGAAAATTGTAGTCTGATGTATATGTAAATATGATGAAAAATAATGTTATATACTATATCAATCCTGCTTTTTAATATGATGAAATTTCAGGCATATAGGATAACAAAGTAGAAACAATATATAAGCAAATCGCTTTCTGCCTAAACAAAAACATGAGGTGGAAGAGCTTGTCTGAAAGATCTTTTGTGTAACTGATCTAGCCAATATGTTATTCGATTAATCAATCACTGGAATAGACTGCAGTTTGTTTAGTTGACAAACTTTCACAACAGCAACTCTATGTATGATTAGCCCCAACAGTGTATTTCCTCCCTCTTAATTCTTGCTTATGGAATAATGGATGTTTGACTGGCCATTACAGAGGTCTATGAGTCCTGAATTTGCTTTGCAGTGTTTATGTACAGACATATGTGAAAACAGATTATTTTAGATACATACATTATGGATATTTGTTATTCAAAATCTAAATTTTTTAAAATGATAAATGTGGTATATCTACCATTTACAATCTAATTATTATTCATAAATGGTGCTGCACTTTCTTAATTTAATACCTGGCACTTACATTCTATTTTGTCAGGAGTTAGGAATGATGCTACCTGCACTCATCTTCAGTAGAAACCGTTCCTTTGGTATATATATTTACAGTTATGTTTGTTGTCATGTCCCAGTGTTTCTTCACCTGTTAACAGCCAGTAATGGTCAATGGATATTTTGAGCTGGAAGATGATTTGTTGTGGAGTTCCCTAGAGATCAGTATTGGAACTCTTGTCTTTCTTGATTTTATATTAGTGATCTAGATTTTGGTGTTCAAAGGATAATTGCAAAGTTTGTAAATGATACAGTATCAAAGGATTAAAATCCAAAGGTGACTCAGTTGAGTTCAGGTAAAGAACAGGTATGATCTAACTAAAAGCCTGAGGGCCTGAATGACCTCCTCCTGTGATTCAACGGTGAGTGATACCAAGCTGATACTTCTGTTGATTGACCTCTAACTCCCAATTTATCATGTAGTTTCTCAATTTTAATACTGTGTTGTAAGTGCTGGCAAATTTAGCACAATTCTACTTGGTATCTAATATCTTAGCATGGCCATGATGGTTCAGTGGTTAGCACTGCTGCCTCACAGCGCCAGGGGCCTGGGTTTGATTCAAGCCTCGGGCAACTGTCTGTGTGGAGTTTGCACATCCTGTGTCTGAGCGGGTTCGCTCTGGGTGCACTGGTTTCCTCCCATGGTCTAACGATGTGCAGCTGAGGTAGATTGGCTATGGGAAGTGCAGGGTTGCAGGGGTAAAGGGTGGGTCTGGGTGAACACAGCAGGCCAGGCAGCATCTCAGGAATAGAGAATTCGACGTTTCGAGCATAAGCCCTTCATCAGGAATAAGAGAGAGAGCCAAGCAGGCTAAGATAAAAGGTAGGGAGGAGGGACTAGGGGGAGGGGCGATGGAGGTGGGATAGGTGGAAGGAGGTCAAGGTGAGGGTGATAGGCCGGAGTGGGGTGGGGGCGGAGAGGTCAGGAAGAGGATTGCAGGTTAGGAGGGAGGTGCTGAGTTCAGGGATGCCTTCCGTGAAGAAGCTCTCTTCCTCCCTCTACAAGGATTTCAGTGAGTCCCTCTCTCACTGCACCCCCCAGGTCATCTCCTCTGCACAGAAACTCTTCAGCCACGTTCTCAAACAGACTCGTTACCACAGCCACATCTCCTTCCTCAGCACCTGCCTAAGGAACCGACTGATCCCACACGGACTCCGAACTACATTCCAACCAACAAAATTTGGACCCAACCAGGACAACCTGTACCTACAACAAATCCGCAGATTTCTCCAGTTTCCTCATCTCCCCTCCCCCCACCTTGTCTCAGTCGGTTCCCTCAACTCAGCACCGCCCTTCTAACCTGCAATCCTCTTCCTGACCTCTCCGCCCCCACCCCACTCCGGCCTATCACCCTCACCTTGACCTCCTTCCACCTATCCCACCTCCATCGCCCCTCCCCCTAGTCCCTCCTCCCTACCTTTTATCTCAGCCGGCTTGGCTCTCTCTCTCTTATTCCTGATGAAGGGCTTATGCTCGAAACGTCGAATTCTCTATTCCTGAGATGCTGCCTAACCTGCTGTGCTTTGACCAGCAACACATTTGCAGCTGTGATCTCCAGCATCTGCAGACCTCATTTTTTACTCGAAGATTTTAACCTACTGCGAATCCTCTTACAAGGATGCCTTCCTTGAAGAAGCTCTCTTCCTCCCTCTACAAGGATTTCAGTGAGTCCCTCTCTCACTGCACCCCCCAGGTCATCTCCTCTGCACAGAAGCTCTTCAGCCACGTTCTCAAACAGACCCGTTACCACAGCCACATCTCCTTCCTCAGCACCTGCCTAAGGAACCGACTGATCCCACACGGACTCCGAACTACATTCCAACCAACAAAATTTGGACCCAACCAGGACAACCTGTACCTACAACAAATCCGAAGCCTCCAGCAACAGACCTCCCTCCGGATCCTCCGCTCCACCCTTGCAGCCATGCGTCGCTACCTACACTCCCTGCAATCAGCCCTTCCCCAGCTCAGGACAACACTCTCACAGACCTGCAAAGGACCCCTGCTGTTCTTCATCTACAGAAGAATCCACAAACTCAACAAACAGTTCTTCCTAGCCCTATCAGAGATTAAAGACAGTAAGTACCAAAAACTTTCATGTACTTACCCCCACACTCGTGGTCCCTCAACTATTCCAGAATCTTCCACAGGCCTGTCGGACGCCATTACACATGTGGCCTCCACAGCGCCCGCGGCACCAAAGGCCGCCGCCGACCGTGACGTCACTTCCGCCCCCACCGACCTCGGAGCCCCCGCGATCGCCGCCCCTACAACTGCCCCGGTGACCACCACACACACAACCGCTTCCACAATCGCCGACGGACCCGCGACCCACGCGGCCACCGGGAATGACCACCACTCCTCCGTCGCCGCAACCATTTCCGCCCCTCCGGTTGCCGTCGACGCAGCCACTTCCGCCCCCACTGACATCACTAACCTGCAGGAGCACAAATCCTCAGGTTTCCCCGCCCCCACGCCGTCTTTCGTCACTACGCATAACCCCGCCCCCACGCCATCTCCCGTCGCTTCACGTAACCCCGCCCCCACGCTTATTTCCGTCACGACGCATGACCCCGCCCCCACGTCGAGCAACGTCACCACGTCTAACTCCGCCCCTACTTCGATCTCTGTCCCCGCCCCTAACCCCGCCCCCAGCTCCAGCTCCAGCTCCAGTCCCACACCAGGTCCTAGCTCCCAGCCCTGCCGGATTTTCACCATCCCTCCAGATCTCCCCCTCTCTGAGGATGAGAGATCAGTCCTCAGCAGGGGCCTCACCTTCGTTCCCCTACGCCCTCGGATTAATGAGTTCAACACGCGGCGAGATATTGAACAATTCTTCCGCCGCCTTCGCCTCCGTGCCTACTTTCACAACCAAGACTCCCGCCCACCCTCTGACGACCCCTTCTCCCGCCTCCAACACACCCCATCCACCTGGACACCCCGTGCAGGCCTCCTACCCGCCCTCGACCTCTTTATAGCCAACTGCCGCCGTGACATCAACCGACTCAACCTGTCCACCCCTCTCACCCACTCCAACCTCTCACCCTCAGAACGTGCAGCCCTCCACTCCCTCCGCTCCAATCCCAACCTCACCATCAAACCGGCAGACAAGGGAGGCGCGGTGGTAGTTTGGCGCACTGACCTGTACACCGCTGAAGCCAAACGCCAGCTCGCGGACGCCTCCTCTTATCGCCCCCTTGACCACGACCCCACCTCCCACCACCAAACCATCATCTCCCAGACCATCCAGGACCTCATCACCTCAGGGGATCTCCCATCCACCGCCTCCAACCTCATAGTCCCACAACCCCGCACCGCCCGTTTCTACCTCCTGCCCAAAATCCACAAACCTGCCTGCCCCGGCCGACCCATTGTCTCAGCCTGCTCCTGCCCCACCGAACTCATCTCCCAATACCTCGACACGGTCCTGTCCCCTTTAGTCCAAGAACTCCCCACCTACGTTCGGGACACCACCCACGCCCTCCACCTCCTCCAGGATTTTCGCTTCCCCGGTCCCCAACGCCTTATTTTCACTATGGACATCCAGTCCCTGTACACCTCCATCCCCCATCACGAAGGACTCAAAGCCCTCCGCTTCTTCCTTTCCCGCCGCACTAACCAGTACCCTTCCACTGACACCCTCCTTCGACTGACTGAACTGGTCCTCACCCTGAATAACTTCTCTTTTCAATCCTCCCACTTCCTCCAAACTAAAGGAGTTGCCATGGGCACCCGCATGGGCCCCAGCTATGCCTGCCTCTTCGTAGGATATGTGGAACAGTCCATCTTCCGCAACTACACTGGCACCACCCCCCACCTTTTCCTCCGCTACATCGATGACTGTATCGGCGCTGCCTCGTGCTCCCACGAGGAGGTTGAACAGTTCATCAACTTTACTAACACCTTCCATCCCGACCTGAAATTCACCTGGACTGTCTCAGACTCCTCCCTCCCCTTCCTAGACCTTTCCATTTCTATCTCGGGCGACCGACTCAACACAGACATCTATTATAAACCGACTGACTCCCACAGCTACCTGGACTACACCTCCTCCCACCCTGCCCCCTGTAAAAACGCCATCCCATATTCCCAATTCCTTCGTCTCCGCCGCATCTGCTCCCAGGAGGACCAATTCCAACACCGCACAACCCAGATGGCCTCCTTCTTCAAGGACCGCAGATTCCCCCCAGACGTGATCGACGATGCCCTCCACCACATCTCCTCCACTTCCCGCTCCTCCGCCCTTGAGCCCCGCTCCTCCAACCGCCACCAAGACAGAACCCCACTGGTTCTCACCTACCACCCCACCAACCTGCGCATACAACGTATTATCCGCCGCCATTTCCGCCACCTCCAAACGGACCCCACCACCAAGGATATATTTCCCTCCCCTCCCCTATCAGCGTTCCGCAAGGACCACTCCCTTCGTGACTCCCTTGTCAGATCCACACCCCCCACCAACCCAACCTCCACCCCCGGCACCTTCCCCTGCAACCGCAGGAAATGTAAAACTTGCGCCCACACCTCCACACTCACTTCCCTCCAAGGCCCCAAGGGATCCTTCCATATCCGCCACAAGTTCACCTGTACCTCCACACACATCATCTATTGCATCCGCTGCACCCGATGTGGCCTCCTCTATATTGGTGAGACAGGCCGCTTACTTGCGGAACGCTTCAGAGAACACCTCTGGGCCGCCCGAACCAACCAACCCAATCACCCCGTGGCTCAACACTTTAACTCCCCCTCCCACTCCACCGAGGACATGCAGGTCCTTGGACTCCTCCACCGGCAGAACACAACTACACGACGGCTGGAGGAGGAGCGCCTCATCTTCCGCCTGGGAACCCTCCAACCACAAGGTATGAATTCAGATTTCTCCAGCTTCCTCATTTCCCCTCCCCCCACCTTGTCTCAGTCGGTTCCCTCAACTCAGCACCGCCCTCCTAACCTGCAATCCTCTTCCTGACCTCTCCGCCCCCACCCCACTCCGGCCTATCACCCTCACCTTGACCTCCTTCCACCTATCCCACCTCCATCGCCCCTCCCCCTAGTCCCTCCTCCCTACCTTTTATCTCAGCCGGCTTGGCTCTCTCTCTCTTATTCCTGATGAAGGGCTTATGCTCGAAACGTCGAATTCTCTATTCCTGAGATGCTGCCTAACCTGCTGTGCTTGGACTGTCAATCAGAAATCCAGCTAATGTTTGGAGCTAATTTTGAATCCTGCCATGGCAGATGGTGGAATTTGAATTCAATACAAACCTAGAATTAAGAGTCTAATGATGATCATGACTCCGTTGTCAGTTGTTAGAAAAACCCACCTGGTTCACTAATGTCCTTCAGGGAAGAATATCTGCTGTCCTGGTCTACACATGACTTCAGACCCACAGCAATATGGTTGATTCTAAACTGCCCTCTGGCTAATTGAGGATGGACAATAAATGCTGGTCTAGCCAGTGATATCCTCATCCCGAGAATAAATTTAAAATAAAACTTGAGGCTGCCTCACAAGAGGCCTCAGTGAAAACATAAAAGATGTAGTGAGATGATCTCGATGTCAGGATAGTCCATGTCAGACATCTTGTATCATTCTGCTACAAATCTAGCATTATCAGTGTCGCTCAGACCTAGTAAACTTCTGCTCAAACTGTTAAAAATGATAAAGGGATTTAAAAATTTAGATGCAGGTTAGATCCTCTGGTTAGGCTGTGTTGTGCAAGAGAGCACAATCTTAAATGCAGAGTGAGACTATTGATAAATGAAATCAACAAGTTCTTTTTCCCATAAAAGTGGATGAAATTTGGAGATTCTCTCCTTCAGGAGACTGTGGGTATTATATTAATTGAAATCTGAAATGTTGAGATGGGTATGTTTTTGTTAAGTAACAGTATCAAAGGATTAAAATCCAAAGGTGACTCAGTTGAGTTCAGGTAAAGAACAGGTATGATCTAACTAAAAGCCTGAGGGCCTGAATGACCTCCTCCTGTGATTCAACGGTGAGTGATACCAAGCTGATACTTCTGTTGATTGACCTCTAACTCCCAATTTATCATGTAGTTTCTCAATTTTAATACTGTGTTGTAAGTGCTGGCAAATTTAGCACAATTCTACTTGGTATCTAATATCTTAGCATTGTACAACCCCTCCCTTCACACCATTTATTAATGAGAAATCATATTGTAACTCCTCTGTTAAGAACAATTCAATCATTTGTTGTCTCTTTTCTGTTAAACAGAACAAGACAGTTATGTAAAACCACGCTCTAGAGAATCTAGAGCAACGTAGTAGAGATATTCTGCAACCAACATAAATGAGCAGCATTTTGTTTTTATTTTCCGTTCTCAGCTTTGCTGTAATTTTCTCCTCGTCACTCATAAAGGTACATACTTTTGCTGTCTGTTAAGTTCCAAATGTTCCACATGTTTGAGTTCACCAAGGAACTGTTGGCACACTCCTACAAGCACATGCACACACATGTCAATGTATAGCAATCCAACAAACAGAGACTAAGGCCAATTGCGTCACCTACATTATCACGTTGGCTTGGATCAACATTTTCAACAGGATGAAACATAGATCTTTGAATTATACAAAATACAATAATGATTAGATTAGATTACTTACAGTGTGGAAACAGGCCCTTCGGCCCAACAAGTCCACACCGACCCGCCGAAGCGAAACCCACCCATACCCCTACATTTACCCCTTTACCTAACACTACGGGCAATTTAGCATGGCCAATTCACCTGACCTGCACATCTTTGGACTGTGGGAGGAAACCGGAGCACCCGGAGGAAACCCTCGCAGAAACGGGGAGAACGTGCAAACTCCACACAGTCAGTCGCCTGAGTCATGTTGAATGGCAGAGGAGTCCGGAATAATGTTGCTCCCGTCTCATCTGATTCATCAGGATAATATCCATCTTGCAGGGGAAATACTTGCTGTCACCTTAGGTAACCATTAGTAGCTGTTGGTGACCCATTTGACTGGGAATACTCAATAAAGTGCAGAAATGTTTGCCATAGGCTATACTTGCTGTACAGGGAGTATGGTGGAGGAATGATGGCAGGACCGTTGTGTGAGAGAGAATGGTTCAAATGGGCTTGAGTTTACTAGATTTCAGAATAATGAGTGGAGATTGAAATTAAACAAAATTAAATGGGGTGGACAGATTAGGTGCAGGGATGATGTTTTCCTTGTTGGAGAGTCTAAAATCAGGGTTAAAAGTCTCAGGAAAATAGGATCTGTCATTTCGAACTGAGATGAGGAAATATTTTTCCACTTCAAGGATTGTAAATCTATGGAATTCACTGCTACAAAAGACTTTGAAGGACATGTCATGAAATGTATTCAATAAAGAAAAATAAATCTTTAGATACTGAAGATATAAAGTGGAAGAAGGAAGAAATATCACCAAGAACATCAGTGTGGCCATGTTGAATGGCAGAGCAGGCTCAAAGAGCTGTATGGCTTACTTCTGCCTCTAGTTTCTATGACAGGATATTCAATATTCTAGGTGCAAGGTGTTACGGAAAGACAGAAAATAAAGGAGAGGAAAAGGAAAACATTATGTTGATGAATAGAGAGACAATGTCACAGAGGAGTCCGGAATCTATTAGGTCAAGGAAAAGAAGGGGTTATGATGACTTTGTTCTGTATAATCTATGGACATCCAGTCCCTGTACACCTTCATCCCCCATCACGAAGGACTCAAAGCCCTCCGCTTCTAACTTTCCCGCCGTACCAACCAGTACCCTTCCACTGACACCCTCCTTCAACTGACTGAACTGGTCCTCACTCTGAACAGCTTCTCTTTCCAATTCTCCCACTTCCTCCAAACCAAAGGAGTAGCCATGGGAACCCACATGGGCCCCAGCTATGCCTGCCTCTTCGTAGGATATGTGGAACAGTCCATCTTCTGCAGCTACACTCGCACCCCCCCCCCACCTTTTCCTCCGCTACATCGATGACTGTATCGGCGCTGCCTCATGCTCCCACGAGGAGGTTGAACAGTTCATCCACTTTACCAACACCTTCCACCCCGACCTCAAATTTACCTGGACCGTCTCAGACTCCTCCCTCCCCTTCCTAGACCTCTCTATTTCTATCTCGGGCGACCGAATCAACACGGACATTTACTATAAACCGACCGACTCCCACAGCTACCTAGACTACACCTCCTCCCACCCTGCCCCTGTAAAAATGCCATCCCATATTCCCAATTCCTTCGTCTCTGCCGCATCTGCTCCCAAGAGGACCAGTTCCAATACTGTACAAACCAGATGGCCTCCTTCAAAGACCGCAATTTCTCCCCAGACATGATCGGCGATGCTCTCCACCGCATCACTTCCACTTCCCGCTCCTCCATCCTGGAGCCCTGCCCCTCCAATCGCCACCAGGGCAGAACCCCACTGGTCCTCACCTACCACCCCACCAATCTCCATATACATTGTATCATCCGGCGTCATTTCTGTCACCTCCAAACGGACCCCACCACCAGGGATATATTTCCCTCCCCTCCCCTATCAGCGTTCCGAAAAGGCCACTCCCTCCGTGACTTCCTCGTCAGGTCCCCAATCCCCCCATCCAACCTCCACTCCCAGCACCTTCCCCTTCAACCGCAAAAAATGCAAAACTTGCGCCCACACCTCCCCCCTTACTTCCCTCCAAGGCCCCAAGGGATCCTTCCATATCCGCCACAAATTCACCTGCACCTCTACACACACCATTTACTGCATCCACTGTTCCCGATGTGACCTCCTCTATATTGGGGAGACAGGCCGCCTACTTGCGGAACGTTTCAGAGAACACCTCTGGGACACCCGGACCAACCAACGGAACCAACCCGTGGCTCAACACGTCAACTCCCCCTCCCACTCCACCAAGGACATGTAGGCCCTTGGACTCCTCCATCGCCAGACCATAGCAACACGACGGCTGGAGGAAGAGGGCCTCATCTTCCGCCTAGGAACCCTCCAACCACAAGGGATGAACTCAGACTTCTCCAGTTTCCTCATTTCCCCTCCCCCCACCTTGTCTCAGTCCCAACCCTTGAACTCACCACAACCTTCCTAACCTGCAATCTTCTTCCTGACCTCTCTGCCCCCACCCCCACTCTGGCCTATCACCCTCACCTTAACCTCCTTCCACCTATCACATTTCCAACACCCCTCCCCCAAGTCCCTCCTCCCTACCTTTTATATTAGCCTGCTGGACACACTTTCCTCATTCCTGAAGAAGGGCTCATGCCCGAAACGTCGATTCTCCTGCTCCTTGGATGCTGCCTGACCTGCTGCGCTTTTCCAGCTACACATTTTCAGCTGTGGCCTATTACAATAAAACATAGATTATCTGAATATAGATTGAGACCATAGAAATATAATGGACAGAGTGGGCCAAGAGTTCATAGTATGTTAAGGAGAACTTTCTCCTCCAGTGTGTTTCCTATCAATGTAACATGAGGCACTGCCAGACTGAGTTATTATGTGGATCAAGTTTCATTAAGATAATATCTAGGCACCAGTGATCATTGTACCATGTAGTTTAGTTTGGCTATAGAAATGGACACGGAGCAATCTAGCATATGAATAATTAATAGAGGAAAACCATTCCAATTGAATAAGAATGGAAGTCGGTCAGATTAATTGCAATCAAAGGTTCGTGGCAATATAATAATTGAACTCTGGACTGTCTTTACCAAAGAGAGAGTTTGAGGACAGTCAATGTATATTTCCATGAAGAGGAAATGTAGGACAAATAATAGTTCTGTGTATGATGAACTATGTGGATGAAGATGAAGAAGAAAGCATGCACTGATGACTGATATCATGTCAATAGGAAGTGAATGGGAATTGCAGAGGCACTGGCAATTATTTTGCAGTTTTTCCTGGTGGTTCAGGAGGATATATCATTTCAAACATAATGTATTTCTTTAACAGTAGACCAGTCAGTTTAACTTCAGTGGTGAGAAAACTTGGAGAAACAATTAATTGGGATAGAATTACTTGTCACATGGGAAAATATGGATTGGTTCAGAAGAGTCAACATGGTTGTGTTGAATGAAAGTCATGGCTAACTAATTTGTTAGTTTTCTGAAGAGTGAACTAAGGGAGCTGATGAGGGAAAGGCAGTTCACAAAGTAGAATACATACATTTTTAAAATGTCAGGGGCGTGTACAGCTTGCTGTATATCAGTGCAATTTAGGACCTGTACAATGTAGCAGCAGCAGCAATCATGTCAAACACCCTGCATCTGCACCATGCGGTGGGCCTAGTCCTGGTGGGAGTAGTCTATACTGAACTCTGTGTGGGCAGCTGTCCGTCAGGGGGCCCAACACTATCAGTGAAGAGTGGCCTCCAGCTTTCTCGCTAATTTTCTCACCTGTTATGTTGGCCTCCAAAACCCATACATGGCAGCAACTTCTGAAACCAGAATTCAATGCCATGATCTGTATGCTGTTGCTGATTGCCATACATGAAATATTGGAGTGGCTGTGTGCACAAAACTTAAAGTGAACATTGGTGGTCTCATACACTAGTCCTGGTTTCAGCCGCAGTTAGGCATCTGGCTCTACGTAGATATGGGTCACAGTCAGCCCTTTGTCTCCATAGCAGCTAGTCCAGGAAAGAAGTCTGCCTCAGTCCACGAAGCACATTGGAAAGTGTGCAATGTTCAGCAAATTGGCCACAATGGCACTTGCGTTGGGCAGGATAAGTGAGGTGATATGTGATGGAGACAGCTGCATGTGTGACCAGTCACTGGGCATTCACATGGATTGAACATTGGTGATTGACACGTGATGTACTGATGACACAGGCATGTACTCACTGGCCATCCTGCAGCATTGGCCATCTCTGTGTGCTGCATCTCCCCAACACCATCACTGCTGCGAATCTGCCTAATTTATGCACTGCCTACTGTTCAGTTGGCTATGTTGATGTCAGGGATATGGGGGAGAAAGTGTGGAAGTGAGTTGTTACCATGTACATACACTGCTGCCTCTGTGCCCACATGATGTAATTGGTGATTCACACAGATACCCAAACATTATGCCTCTTTAATGCCTAAGGATTGAAGCTACAGGGCACAATGCATCTGGCCCCAACATAGGGACATGGATAACTGCATGATCGATGAAAAACATTTATGAATGGCACAAATTATTTACATAGCTGCTAATCATGGCCCTTGTTCTCCTCTCTTTCTCTCTGTAATACACAGTTCTTCCCTGGTACACAGATAGTCTAGAGGGAGCCAGCTTCAAAGCAGATGCTTTTGGCCTTGGAGGTATGGTCAGGTAATCTTGAAGCTTTTGGCTGTGGATAGATCAAATGTTCCATGTGTCTTCTGGCCAAGAGCAAATTGAGTCTTCTTGCCCTAAAATGTGAAAGGTCAGTGTGCAGTAAGCAGAGTTGAGTGAGTGAAACCTGCCATGGGGCTGCATGTATCTCCTGCTGTGACTGGGCATATCCTGGCACTGTCCTGTCTGCTTGTGAGGACAAGGACTGAAATTGGGTCCGAGTCCCTATCACCCTCTCCTCTTTCCATACTTTTGGTCCTGAGGGCCAATGTCTGAGACAATGGAGTGAAGGTGATGGCGGCATGGTGGCTCAGTGGTTAGCACTGCTGCCTCACAGCAGCAGGTTTCCGGGTTCGATTTTCACCTTAGGTGACTGTGTGGAGTTTGCACATTCTCCCCGAGTCTGCGTGGATCCACTCCGGGTGCTCCGGTTTCCTCCCACAGTCCAAAGATGTGCAGGTCAGGTGAATTTGCCATGCTAAATTGCCCATAGTGCAAGGTTCATTAGTAAGAGGGAAATGGGTCTGGGTGGATTATTATTTGGAGGGTCGGTGTGGACTGGTTGGGCAGAAGGGCCTGTTTCCACACCGTAGGGAATCTCATCTAACTCTGCATCATCCTGAAAGGTTGCTGGGCCTGTCCCTCAGTGGCCAATGCTAACCTGCCAATGGAGGCAATCATGCAGTCGCAGGACTGACTGCATCACTCCACCTTCTCAGCAATTGAAGGCCATTGCATCTCACACATCTGCTCTTGCCGAGGCCACAGGATCATCTCCTGCTGGGGTCTGAGCCAGTACCTCATCTCCAGCTCTCCTTTGAATGCAGTGACCTGGGACGTTTCTCCGTCCCTCATCTGCACTGCAGTCAGCACAGTTACATTCCATTCGCCTATCACCCCCACCAACACTACATTATGGGAGCTGGTGGGGTGTCCAGGAGGTACTGCTCTCACACACAGATACAGAGACACAGCAGACACAGATAAACACACACACTTTGGACTTTCGTAAGGCGTTTCATAAGGTTCCCCATTGTAGACTAATGGAGAAAGTGAAGTCACATAGTGTGCAGAGTGTTCTAGTTAGGTGGATAAAGAACTGGTTGAGCAACAGGAGACAGGGAGTAATGGTTGAAGGGAGTTTCTCGAAATGGAGAAAGGTGACCAGTGGTGTTTAACAGGGGTCAGTATTGGGTCCACTCCTATTTGTAATATACATAAATAATCTAGATGAGGGCACTGTTGGTATGATCAGCAACATTGGTGGAGTAGCAGAAAGCATAAGAGACTGTCAGAGAATACAGGAGGGTATAGATAGACTGGAGAGTTGGGCGGAAAAGTGGCAGATGACTTTCAATCCAGACAAATGTGAGGTGATGCATTTCTAGAGTGAATTATGCAATGAATGGAAAAACCTTGGGAAAAGTTGATGGGCAGAGAGAACTGGGAGTGCAGGCCCATTGTACCCTGATAATTGCTGTACAGGTGGATAGAGTAGTCAAGAAGGTAAATAGTATGCTTGCTTTCATTGGACGGAGTATTGTATAAAAGAGCTGGCAAGTCATGTTAAAATTGTACAAGACATTGGTTCAGCTGCATTTAGAATATTGCGTACAGTTCTGGTCACCACATTACCAAGAGGATGTGGACGCTTTGGAGATGGTGCAGAGAAGATTTAAGAGGATGTTGCCTGGTATGGAAGGTGCTAGCTATGAAGAGAGGTTGAGTAGGTTAAGTTTATTTTCACTAGAAAAAAGGAGATTGAGGTGGGACCTGATTGAGGTTTACAAAATCATGAAGGGTATAGACAGGGTGGATAGAGACGAGCTTTTTCCCAGAGTGAAGGATTCCATAACGAGAGGTCACTCTTTCAAGGTGAGAGGTGGAAAGTTTAAGGGGATGCCCGCGCTAAGTACTTCACACAGAGAGTGGTGGGCATTTGGAACGAATTGCTAGCAGAGGTGGTAGAGGCATACATGGTAGATTCATTTAAGATGTGTCAGGACAGATGCAGGAGTAGGTGGGGAGCAGAGGGATACAAATGCCTAGGAATTGACCGACAGGTTTAGACAAGTACATTTGGATCGGCTCAGGCTTGAAGGGCCGAAGGGCCTGTTCCTGGGCTGTAAATTTTTTTTGTTCTTTGTTCACTGTAAAATTTTGCTATAAGTTTTGTGACTTACGATCCTCTACTCCAAACAATCTTATGAAGGAGCAGCACTCTGAAAGCTAGTGCTTCCAAATAAACCTGTTGGACTATAGCCTGGTGTTATGTGATTTTTAACTTTGTACACTCCAGTTCAACACCGGCATCTCCAAATCATGACCCCTCCCCCACGAGTTTTTTATTGCTCCGCCCAGTAATGAGCTGTTTTCTTGTGTAATTGCATAAAAGTCTACATGGATGGATCACAAATAGGTGGCTCAGCTGTTACTGCAATACATCTAGGGGAAAAGATATTGAGGTTGCCCATTACTGAATGTGCGTGGTTGATTTTACTGGTGGTGGATAGTAACATTACCGCTCTATGACCTATGTAAAAATGTGAACCAAATTGCTGGGGTGGTATTCTGCTCTTTCTGTAAGCATTAAGGGAGTTTTATACAGGATAAAATCACTTAGAATTTGGCTTGAAGTTGCTAATATTATAGATTGATGACAGTGAGAAGTTGGAAGAAGGTACCGAGATTTTGTTGACATTTCTTGATAATGTTTCTGATGTTAACACCTGGAACTTCTTAAGTCGACATATCAATAATGCAGATGTTATTTTGGAGATGTGTTTTGGAGTTATAAATCAGCAAATTGTGCCAACTAGAAGTATGGGCACCTCCAGTCAATATTATTCATTCAAATGCAATGAAAAGTTACACATCACTGAGTTTAGACAAGACAGTGCCTTCACATTTATTTCATAGAATGCAAAGTATAAGAGACTGGTAAAACCCACAACTGATTTTTTTTCCCTCTGAATGTATTTTCTTTAATTAGTTACCTGCTCCCAGATCATCAGCAGCTTACTGGGCTTCTAAAGAGACAGAAATTTGTCAGAGAATGCTTGTTGCTGCTTATGTGCCATGTCTGACTGTGTAACCATCACAGAAAAAGTAACCCTTTTTATTCATTTATTTTGGCTTTTCAGCTAACTCAAGGCACTATAAGCAAACATTTCTGAAATTTGTTTGTTACATGAATTCATCTTTTTCATTTGGACAGTGTAACACTAATCATAGAGAACGTATACCAGATTTTGAATAACAAATGTTTTGAAATATCGTGGGATTAATTTGCTGGGAGCATGTAGTTCCAAGGCAACATGTAGGCAATAACGGCGTCTCTGCACAGGAAATGGTTCTATTCCATAAATACACTAGTGACCTGTGATAGGAAATGCAAGGGCCTTCTCCATCCTTTGCCTCTCCTGAATAAACGCCTGACCGTTGATTAACTAAATTGATTTCTCCATCTGCACATTTTATTACAAACATGCCACAAGCTCATCTCGCCTTTAGATATCAATCTGTGATCTAATCTATCTGTAGCCAAAGGTTTGTATCTTGTACAGACCTGTCACAGTTTAGACCTCGCACCTATAAATCTCAAAAGTAAGCAAAACAAATAAACGCAGTAATTTCCTGGTGGGGTTTCTAAACTTGTGAAGCAGCTGGTGAGTTAGTTTTCCCTTTAATTGACCTTATAATGAATCTATTTACCTTAAAAACTGACTAGGTTGAATCCAGCAAAACACACTAGGAGCAAATTTTCACTGGTGCTTCATCAGTCAGCTTCTCACAAACTTGTTCTAGCCTTCCTGAAAAGTGCAGAATTAAGTGAAACAACCTGAAGGGGATCGGAGTGCAGCCAACTCTCTTCAGCGCCTTCAAACAGCAGGTCAGGTTATTGTAATAAAACTATATTGAAAAATCCCATTTAGTGCAGCATGGTAACACATTAATTCTATCATATACACAACCATTTTTGGCCATTTTTATTATCAATTGTGAGATACTCTTGGGAGACCAAACTCACAGTGCATGTTTCAAAACCCTGCTTTTTATTGCTTTCCTGTATTGTAACATTGAAAACTTTGATTTATAAGTTGTCACTTCACGATAAGATTTGTTAGGATGATAGAGCTGTTACATTATTTGAAGTAGGAACAATATCAAAGGAAAAGAGGTTTTATTTCATGTATTAATTGTACTGTTATGAGACAATTGATTTATTTTCAAATAAATTATGTTCAAATTTATTTAAACATTTTGAAACATTTATTTTCAAAATATTTAAATTCTGCCACCTTTTTAAATTACAGACATATTTTCAATAAATGGGTGTTATCTAATTCATACAGTGCATCACCTTCAAATTAGGTTCTACAATAATTAAAGTCTGTGTTAAGTCATGGGATTTTGCAAACAGTCTACAGTTATTAAATATATTTTCATCATTCCCAGATGAACTAATCTGATTAGCGTAATGAAGAATGTTATGACTAGCTTAATTAGAGAAAGCTTTGAAAAGATAATAGGTCCAAGTGATGAGGAAGTTTAGGGAGCACATTCCTCTCAACTGACAGAATGATGGTCAGAATTCCTCTTCCTGAACCATAATGGAGACCAGGTTTTTATAAGTATATTAGAGATCACCACTATTATAGTCAACTGGATGGAATATGTACAATGACATGAGGATATTTTATACCAAAAAAAAATGAAAACTCTTGGACATATATTTCCCACTTAGCAAATTGACAACATTCTATGCTAATAGATTCATAAGCAGTAAGTTCAGATTACAAATTCTAACTGTAATAAGACAACTTCACACTCCAAACATTTTTTCAGTCGAATTGTACACAAATTATCAAAACCATGTTTCACACCACACTTGTAAATCTAAAGTTGTTGCAGATAAGCAGATATTTCACATTGAAACAGGTTACAGGAATAACATAGAGGTGTTTATTTCTGTCTGTGTATGCAATTCCAATTTCTTCTGTTAGTTTAAATCTGCCTTGAGAACAGTGTGACTTGGACCCAAACTGACAAATCAAGTCAGACAAAAGCTTTGGTCATATCAGTGGAGAGATCACAGTGTTATCTGCAATATTATCTAATATGAGAATAAGGATATTTTATATGGGGAGTTTAACTGTTAACAAATTACAATCTATTTGGTTCAAGTTGATCTGTTTTGTCCTAGTAGAATTATGGGGCTGTATAGCCATGCTACTCGTAGTCAGGGTCTGAAGTATTCTTCTCCATTTTAGTAAAAAAATCACAATGTATCACAGACAATGATTTCTGGTGTACTATGTTTACTGTTTGATTCTTGCTATGATACTGTCCATGGGTTCAGCAATCCCCTGGACATTATGAAAATGCAGTGAGTGTTGGAGGGTTGCTCAACCTGTGAAGGGTGGGAGTTTCATAGCCTAGCAAGGTTCAATACTTTCCTCACCGAATCCCCACACTGACATTCCATTTTCATCCAGTCACTGGATTATGATCAGGAACAGGATCTATTGCTTATCCTGTTCCCTTTTCACTCAGACCTTACGCCAGTGATATTGCCTTCACTCGTCCTCAAAGGAAAGGGTTAAGCAAGGGACTTTTCTGGTTCAAATGCATTTGTCAGTTCTACCTCTCTGGAAATAGTTATGTGTCATGAATTGCATAGAACTGACTTCAGATTTATTGAATGAACTCATACATAAGAGTACCAAGAACTTATGACCAACCAGTGAAATAATATATGATGTTATCCTTGCATATATATACTTTACAAAGTGTCTCTCATTGTGGTTGCCAATAAAGTGCAATAATGAAGTTTAAAAAAATCCTTTAACATAGCATCTGAGAAGAAAAGTTGCGTAATCCCATATGCCCTGGACAATGATTATCCCTCTATCAGTGTCACAAAAATAGAATATCTGGCCGAGTACATTTCATTTTATCCACTTCAAAAATATTGATTGGCTGTAGAATGCTTTGGATTGTCTCCTTTTATGTTGTGCCTTATACTCCCATCTGCACTTTGAGAACCAGTCTGGGGTGTCTTTGGGCTGTGGGTACCTGCACAAACACTGCTGCTGAGGTGACTTGTTCCTTATCTCAAAGTAGGCATCATCAGTTCTTTATCAACATGACATTCCTTTATTTATTTCTGTACATACTGGATTCTTAGTTCCATTTTGTAGTGGCTAAGCCCTCTTCACTGTCTCTTTTAGACCGATCTCCTCTCTTTTACTAATATCAGAATCACATGATCAGTTACCTCCATGATTTACATGAATCTCATTATATCAGATCTTCCTGACGAGCTTTCTTTTCTGTCTGGCTTACACTTTTTTTTAGAGTACTTTACAGTGTGGAAACAGGCCCTTCAGCCCAACAAGTCCACACCGACCGGCCAAAGCGCAATGCACCCAGACCCATTCCCCTACATTTACCCCTTCACCTAACACTACGGGCAATTTAATATAGTCAATTCACCTAACCTGTACATTTTTGGACTGTGGGAGGAAACCGGAGCACCCAGAGGAAACCTACGCAGACATGGGGAGAATGTGCAAACTCCACACAATCAATTGCCTGAGGCAGGAATTGAATCCGGGTCTCAGGCGCTGTGAGGTAGCAGTGCTAACCACTGTGCCACCATGCTGCCCAGTATTATTATAAATTATTGCAGAAATTTATTTTTACTTATTACCATCCTTTATTACCATTTATATTATTAACACCAATACCAAGTCCTATCCTCATCAAAGTCCAAATCTCATATGTTGAGATAAAATCTGGAATTCTGACTGGATATCCCGAACTAGTTCACTTAAGTACAAAGTCAGAAGTTACACAATACCAGGTTATAGTCCAATAGCTTTATTTGAGATCACAAGCTTTTAGAGTGCTGCACCTTTGGCTTCACCTGATGAAGGAGCAGTGCTTTGAAAGCTTGAGATTATAAATAAACTTGTTGGACTATAACCTGGTGGCATGTGACTTCTGCCTTTGTCTACCCCAGTCTAACGTCAGCATCTGCACAATGTGAGTATACTATCGGGGTGATACTGCTGTACTGTCTGGACTAGTTGTACCCCTCTGTATACTGTCTAGTGTAGTGTATTTATAATCGTCCCACATCCTGCAATAGTCCTACTTGGTCTCAAGTCTTGGCTCCAATAAGATCAATTCTTCCGGAAAACCTGTGTACTGCAGAGATACTTTTTAATGCTCTCAACAGAGTGAAAACTTGAATGAGCTTACTACTTCAATCCAACTTGCATAAAAGGACTAAACATAGTTTCCCTGTTAAAACTGAACAAATCCATTGCTAGATTTTCCATTGCTTTTCCAGTTATCTTGATGAAATCATTGGTTCAATAAGCAATAGGCTACATGTGTCATGCATTTGGCATGACACAATGTAACCCTCTGTGTCTTTTGTAATACTTGGCTAACACATTGATTGTTATAGCCTTGCAATGCACTTTAGACATACTCAATGGAGTTTCTGTAGCATTTCATTTTGCATCAAATTGGTTGTAACCATTCTATGGTAGCATAACAACAAATCTTCTATTAATGTCAACTGTTGTTTCTGCATGTAACATGTTTTACAGTATTTGGTCTGTAAACCACATGTCAATCACATTTTATGGACATAGTTGTATGACCTTTGCACACTCCTTGACAGTTTTAACTGACATTTCCATCGGTTGCTGGTAATGTTCACTATTGCCAAACAGCAAGAATCTCCCTCTTCTATCAGAATAAGATTTCCTTTTTCTACTTAATCCACTACTTTCTTTCAGACTATATCTGTCATCATTTGTATCTTACCTGGAACATTGAGGATATATTCCATAATATAGTTCTTCAGCCTAAAGCTGAATCTTTGAATGCCACAGAGGTACTTAAATAAATTTCAATCAAATTAGTTTTACCAAAGGCTAGTAACTCATCTTGACCCAGATGTTCAGGCTCATGAGTTAGTCTGTAACTGCTAATGCTTCCTTCTCTGTGGTTGTGTAAGTCTATTAATTTTTCAGCAATATAAAATGGATAGGTTTTTGTGTGCTATCAGTTTTGACTTCAATAGGTGCTGGTCCAAGTGCTATGGATGATGTTTCTGGTTGGGCAAAAGTGCTGCCACCAATCCTCCTTTTCAATTCTGGTCTATTACCTGTGCAGGCACCTGCAGTAAAGGATAATCCACTAATGACACTGAACAAGAAGAAGCACTTTTCTTAACAATACAATGTAATTCATTGCATAACAACGAAAGGTACAAGTTACATAGGTTGGTTAGACATAGTTACTAAGACTAACAGGAACCAGAGATGGTATGTCTGACACCATCAGTATCTACTGCTAGACTCCTCGGTTTTCCACCCACAACAGTGTGACATCATCACATTGGATGGAGCATGATGTAGTCTCCAACATCAACTATTCAGAACCATCACCTTATACATCTCTCTACA
This sequence comes from Hemiscyllium ocellatum, assembly GCF_020745735.1. Classification (NCBI taxonomy): domain Eukaryota; kingdom Metazoa; phylum Chordata; class Chondrichthyes; order Orectolobiformes; family Hemiscylliidae; genus Hemiscyllium; species Hemiscyllium ocellatum. Next base: position 34,540,002 of record NC_083426.1, on the reverse strand, counting down.
CATCCAGATGCCATACAGGTCTCTTCTATCTTACTGATGTTAGAGTCATGTGACCTAGAGTCATGTGGCCCATCACTTTCACCCTGATGTGCATAAATCTCATTATGTTGTTTTAGAAAAGTGCTATATTAATGCCTTTTTAATTTGTGTTTTACACAATGAAGTGTCTTCTTCCTTTTGATCAATGGCTGGTACAGTGCGCATAAATGATGTGACCAATAATCTGCACCAAATAAATTGAGAACTAAAACTAATAGTTAATCTTGGAGTGTTGGTTCTGAGAGGGATACCAGCTGGAATGTCTGGAAAATTCCTGATCCTCTTGACATATGACCCATGGGATCCTTAATATTCATTTCCAAACCCTTTCCTGAAGGGCCAGCCTTGTTTATGTTTGTGAATCATGGATCTGAGGGGTTAAGACTACAATATTTCAAACCCAAAGTTAAATATGCTCTCAACTGAACAAAGTTTACACAAATGGTATCAATCAAAATATCATCTATTAAATTAGACAAATGATTTTGTCTGTTAAAGAATGCTGAATGGAGTCATTAACATAAAATGCTGGTGTGATTCAACTATAGCAATTTGAAAAAAATGGTAATATTTCATAGAAATATTGGTGTAAGTATGGAATGATTTAAAAATATAATTTATCTTGCATTTTTGTGAATGCCACCTTATTTAAAACTCAATGATCAAACTTTGGACTTTGCGGCAGCTCTCACATTTGATTCCGATGGTTCTGAGTTGAAATCCCATCCCATTCAGCACCTGATGCAAACATATTTATTCTTTTACAGATATTACTGAAATAGAATATCTGCTACTGCTATTTGATTTTGTGGGACCTCAAGTTGCCCAAATTGACTGCCATCCTTTTAGCTTACTAGAATTACCTCTATAACTTCTTCCAACATTACGTTTCTTCCTGGGTCCTTTGCTCTTCTGACTTGTCTCTTCTTTAGAAATACTTCCCTTACATTACCATTGGCATCAGTCACATTAGCCCTGTCTGTGAAACCTGCCTGAATCCTTTGACTTTCCACTTCTGCCTCCAGTTTCACAAACGGTTGCAAAATTCCTTTCTAAAACAAACTTGTACGTTTTGGCTCATCAGTGTAAGTAATGTTGGATGTATTTATAGTTCAACAAATAAAGCTGGGCATTGGCCTTTTAATTAGCTATTTAGGTGGCTCAATTAGGCCTGGTTAGGCAGCTTGTGTGCCACCTTTCCTGTCTTCATTTACTCATTATCCCTTTGGGCACTTACTTCCTGAGTCATTTGACAGCCTTCCGATCTCGCAGTCGAAGGGCTGGTAACATTCAACATGTTCTAAAGGAAGAATTCCCAGCCTGTTTAGATGTTGGAAACCACAATTGGCCAAATGACCAGTTTTTTATGGCTATAGTTTAAGGACACCTGAGGTAGGTTTAGCATTTGTCCCCAAGGAACCCTGGCTGTCTTCAAACAGTAGATCATTGTGAACTACAGAAGCAGGCAGATGAAAGGCCTCAGGCTATTACCTAAGCCAAAGGAATGCCTCCAAAACTGTGATCCCCTTTCAAGTCTACACAGAGGTAACAATATGGCTTATGTCCTAAAATACAGCTTTCAAGTAAAACACACTTTTTCTGTTGGTTTAGAGACACCATTCTACTGACTAAACTGTGCTTTCATTTGTGTTTAGGCTTGACAGTCCATGTCACCACATTCAGTTTTGACAGGGAGAACCTTCTGTTCTTGAACTGACTCTGTTTTCAAAGTTGCATGCAGTAGAAGGTCAGAAACAGTAGGTTAAAGGTCCTACTGGATATATCTGCTTCTCTCTCCACAGATGTCTAGACATCTGTTGAGTTTCTCCAGAATTTTCCATTTTTTTATTTCCGAAACAATAGACTTAATACTCTAACTTATTAAAATCGACCTTGAAGCAACTTGAAGAAAGGCAAGGGTGGGGTATGTCCTGGAAACAAAGTTTACTTTGAATAAACTAATTACTGCATGTTTTCCAGTCTGGCAAGGCAGAGATCAATGGAAGATGATGAGGAATTTGAAAAAGCTCGCCGGCGCCGGACCAGACTGAGTAATTCAGCACCAAATCATGAAGAAATCGCTGAAGAACAGCATACATCTGAAAACAGGTACAAATATTATAATTAACCAGTCTTATAAAAGAAAAATATGCATTAATTTTAATTGGGAGCAAGTGGTGATCAAAAGGGTGGAACTCATGAAGCAAACTGCAGTCATAATAGGAGATTCCATAATTAGTCTGGCACTTCTGCAGCCAGAACTGATACTGCTGGTGTACAGAATCTCGTAAATGCCAAATGGAGGGATGTAATGGAGTGGGGGGAGAAAGATTTTGGAAAGAGAAAAGGATCAATTAGAAATCATAGTTAATGTTAGAAAGAATAACACTGGAATAAACAAAACTGGAATCCTACAAAGAATATCAGCAAATTGGAAATAGTCTTAAGACTTGGACTTTTCCTCCTGTAATAAAGGAATGCATTTCAGTCTTATTGAATACTTGCTGCACCTGCATGTTAACCTTTTATTATTCATGTACTAGGGCACCTAAATCTTTCTTTCCTTTCGGTTTCCACAATCATTCCCTTTTATAATACTTTGCTTTTTTTATTCTTCTTGCCAAAGTGAATAACTTCATTTTTTCTCGCATTGTATTCCATGCACTCACTCAACCTATCTATATCCTCATATATCTTCTGCATGACATACTTTCTGATATAACTTGTGTCATCTGTCTTCACTCCCTTCATCGAAGTCATTGATATAATATGTTAAAAATTAAGGCACAGACCCCTATGGGATGATCTATGGTAACTGTACCTCAGAAGAACTGTGAAATGTAGTCTGATTTAGGAATCATTTGAATGGTATTTTTAAAAGGTTTTGGGCATGTCCCTACTTCCCCTCTGTGACAATTCATGCTGTACTACTTCCCCAACATTTCCCATGCATCAGATTCCTTCCATACTAACTTAACATCTCCCCCTCCAGCACATGGACCCTTATAGGCCCCATGCATGACATACCACTTCATGTCTTCCATGTCCAGTTCCCAATATACACAATATGCAGTGAATGACATAATAAAAATATCATGTGTATAATTGCTCAGAAATGCAATAGCAAAATGAGAAAGACTTTTTCTCATGTAATAAATGCTTATGAGCTAGTCTGCCATATCTGAGAATATGATGGAGGCTGGTCAATCAAGGCTTTCATTGTCTGAAAAAGAAAATACTCAGGTTAATGGGGAAAGAAAGGCAGCGAAGTGGCATTAGTTGAATTGCTCCTTCAGAGGGTCAGCATAAACACAATGGGTGAAGCAGCTTCCTGCCACAATATAACCATTCTGTGATTCTATGGCCACATGAAGTGCAATGTGAAAAGGCTTGTATGGAGCACTAACATTGGCCAAATTTGTTTTTAATACAGGAAATAGATCAACCTGGCTTTGTAAGGTAGAATGGCTCACTTTCATTCTACCTAAGGTACCACCAGGCCCTTGTGTGTCAATGAATAAAATAAGTTTCACCAGTCCTGCACTCCAAAAGGCTCAATTCTGTCTATAATCAGCTAGACTAACTTTAAAAAAACACTCATATGCTTTGGGCATTGCAGTAAAGCCAGTAACTATTGTCTGTCCGTAATTGCTCTTGGAACTGAATAGTTTTCCTTTTTTATTATTCATTCATGGGCTGAGGGTGTTACTGGCTAAGTCACCATTTACTGTCCATCCTGAATTGTCCAGAGGGCAGGTAAAATCAATCACATTGCAGTGTGTCTGGAGTCACATGTAGGCCAGACCAAGTAGAGGTAGTAGTTTCCTTCCCTGAAGGACATTAGTGAACCAGATGGGTTTTTCTGACAATCGACAGTAGATTTCATGTTCATCATACAACTCTTAATTACAGATATTTATTGAATTCAAATTCCACCATCTGCTGAGGCAGGATTTGAACCTAAAACATTACCTGGGTGTCTGAATTAACAGTCCAGTGATAATGCCACTGGGCTGTCACCTCCCCCAGATTTTGTTTTAGTAATTTTTTTTTCATTTCCATTATCAGAAGTTCTTTCTTGACAAGGCTCTCTTCATGTTCCTTTAATTTGATTGCAGTGTTGCAGATGTAATAACTGATGCCATTTTTAAAAGGAAGCTAAGACTCAATCCCATTACTGTGGGTCTGCATTCAATGTCAGACAGTACATTTCATTCCTTAAAGGACTTTTTAGAAAAAGCCTCATCTGGTTGACTAATGACAATTGGCAGTGGTTACATGGCTGCTATTCATCCAGAATTTAATTTCAGATCTTTGTTTAATGAAATCAGATTTCACAATCTGCCATTTTGAGATTCAAACCTGCAGAACTTCATGGATTAGTAGTCTAGTGACAATACTACAATGCTACCACCTCCGCATGTTACACTGAAGGATTAGAACTTTTCAAGATGTTTTAAAAGGATGCAGGTAGTGTTGAGGAAGCAGGGAGATTGCACAAGGACTTGGACATGTGAGGAGCATGCATAAAGAAGTGACTGATGGAATACCTTGTGGTAAAGTTTGTGGTTATGAACTTTATTAGGAGGACAACACCAAGTTATAGTCCAACAGGTTTATCTGGAATTACTAGCTTTCATAGCATCACTCCTTCATCAGGTAACTAGTGGGGCAGGATCATAAGACACAGAATTTATAGCAGATGATCACAGTGTCATGCAACCTAAGTTTGTTCAATATATCATTTAAAGTACATGACATTGTGATCTTTTGCTATAAATTCTATGTCTTATGATCCTGCCTCATTAGTTACTTGGTGAATGAGCAGTGCTATGAAAGCTAGTACTTCCAAATAAACCTGTTGGACTATAATCTGGTGTTGTGTGATTTTTAGCTTTGTACATCCCTGTCCGACACTGTCACTGAGGAATGGAGGCATAGGTCATTTTCTAAATGAGGAAAGACTTCAGAAATCTGAAATGCAAAGGGACTTGGGAGTCCTAGTTCACAGTTCTTTTAGTAAACATGCAGATTCAGTTGGCAGTTAGAAACGCAAATGCAATGTTGGAATGCATTTTGTGAGGTCTAGAAAATCATTACAGAGATGTATCACTGTGACTGTATGTCAGACCACATTTGGAATATTGTAAGCAGTTTTGTGCCCTGACTCTAAGGAAAGATTAGATTGGGTCCAGAGGAGTTCTGTAAGATTGATCCCAGGAATTAAAGTCTTGTCAGATGAGAAACGTTTGGGGAATCTGTGTCTGTACTCGTTAGAGTTTAGCAAGATGAGGGAGGATTTGACTGAAACCTTATACAATACTGAGAGGCTTGGATACAGTGGACATGGAGAAGATATTTTCACTAGTAGGAGTAGGAACCAAGGGAACAGCCTCCAAAGTGAAGGGATGACCCTTTAGAACTGAGATGAGCAGGAATTTCTTCAGCCAGAACGTGGTGACTCTGTGGAACTCATGACTGCAGTGGGCTATGGAAACCAAGTCATTGAGTAAATTTATGGCAGAGACAGATAAGCTCTTGGTAAGAGTTCAAGGATTATGAGGAGAAGGGAGGAGAATGGGGTTGAGAAAAATATCACCCATTACCGAATGGCAGAGCAGACCCAATGGGTTGAATGGCCTAATTCTGCTCCTGTATCTTATGGTATTTGTTATACATTTTTGATAAGGAATGAGATGAAATGTTATCAATGATACGCAAGAATGTAGAGTCGATATTAAAATCAGATCAATCATGACCTTATTGAATAGCAGCACAAGTTTGAATGGCTGACTGACTGTGTTCCTACTTCATATGTTTGAGCATGGGGGCAACCTTCTCTGAGTCATCACTTTGGTGGATGAATTTTCCTGGCCAATTTGAGGAATTTCGGGGTGAACCCACTTGCTGCTCCCCTGTGCCTTGAGAGTTGGTGCACTCCAGAAGCTTGATGGCATCCAGGACAAAGCAGATTGCTTGATTGGCACCCCATCTAACATCTTCAACAGTCACCCCCATCACCACTGCTGCACACTGGTCCCAGTGCGTACCAGATACAAGAAGCAGCATGGCAACTCACTCAAGCTCTTTCATCGGTGCCTTACAAACCTGAGATCTCTGTCCAGAAGGACAAGGGCAGTAGATTAATTGCCTTGTCACCGCCTGCACATTCCCCTCCAAGCCACACACATTCCTGACTTGGAAATATATTGTCGATCTCTCACTGTTGTGGAGTAAAAATTCTCGATCTTCTGTCCTAACAGCACAATGGAAATTTTCCACCATGTGGACTGCATCAGTTCAAGAAGGTGGCTTACAACTGCTTTCTACAGAGTAATTAGGAACAGGCAATAAATACTGCTTTAGCCAGCAATTCCCACATTCCTGACAGTATTAAAACTGTCCATATTCCCATGGCTACAGGGAGCTGTGTATCAAACTCTGTTCTGGCCTATTAGAATTTTAAATCAAAAATCCATTTGAAACTTTTGTGCTAGGTTATATTCAACAAATCATTTACTTTTTATCATGACATGACACCACATTACAGTCTACAAATTATCCAATGCAAGTGATTTAAGATATGGTTCCTGCTGCTTTAATTAAAATATTACTCCATTCTGAATCGTCGTATAACTGTGTCAATTTAACTAGACCTATAACTTATTTAAAAACAGTTACAGTTTTCACTAATTTAAATGTTGCTGTTGGAAGTTTCTAAGCATCTAGTAAAAACCTTAATATAAATTTTTACAGAGTCTGGTGGCCTGTCAGTTATTCCACTCTGGACGGTGAAACAATTCAAGTAGCACAACTTTAATTGTCAGGTGATTTTTATTGACATAATTTCACAGAAAAGTTAAACAATGAACAGTTGTGTAGCAAAGTTATTACAAGGTACTGCGGGACAGGAAATGACTGCTCCTGGCCTTTTGAAATCCATCATGAATTATGGTCAATTTGGGGGAATGAATTCACAACATAAATATCGTTCGTCCAATAAATCAGTGTTTAAACACTTATTTTCCATTTGTGATTAAGCACCCGGTTTAATGACCAAGAAGAAACGTCATCGCCAAGCTTGGAGGATGAAACCGTACCATTTGCTGAAATGCTGAGAAGAAGAGAAGAGGACAAAAGACGCCATCAACGAGAAACTTTGCAGAGTCTGAAATTAGCAAAGTTCGCCTCTGAGACAGAAGTTGAAAAGGAAAGCACAGGCAAGCAGGAGAATGAAAACCAGAAGCCAGATATGCAGAAAGCGGTCAATAATGCACAGTGGAAGAAATCAGATGAAGATTGTAGAAAGAAAATCGATGAACTCACAATTAAGGTGAGTGCCATACTTACCATAATTAATACTCAAGCTGATATACAGAACAGTTTACTTTGTTTTAAAGCTTTTATCTTCTGTTTTTATATGTTGCACAAATTAACAAAGTCACTGTATCATTAGACAATACTAAGAATTGAGCTATTAGCAGCACTGTTGATGGTGATAAATATTATACTGGAAATTTTATTATCTTGAAACTTAAAGTATGGGGAAAATGGACAGTAATTTCCTCTGGATCAGTGGTGCTGGAAGAGCACAGCAGTTCAGGCAGCATCCAATGAGCAGCGAAATCCTCTTCCAACTGGAGTCTTTCTCATTGGCAATGAGAACAGATGAAGTAGACTGAATATACTGCACTACACCAAATCTGTTTGGGATCATCACATAGTCAGCAGGTATAGCAATACACTTTGCAAAGTATTAACCTGTAGAAGATGAGAAATGTAAACATGAAAACTCGCATAAAAGTGGCATGGAGGTGATTATTTTCTCAGCATTGAATGCATTTTTTTTGCATTAATCTGATGACTCTGTGTTTTAGAAGGATTGTGAGGTGTATAAGGGAATAGGATATATTTCAGAGGGAATCAGGAGGGCAACAAGGGGACATGAGATAGCTATGGCAAATAGGGTTAAGAAGAATCCAAAGAATTTCTACAAATAAATTAAGGACAAAAGAGTAACTTGGCAGAGAATAGGGTCCTTAAATATCAGCAAGGCCAGCTATGTTTGAAACAGCAGGAGATGGGTGAGATACTAAACATGTATTTTGCTTCAGTGTTTACTTTGGAGAAGGACATGGAAGCTACAGAACTTTGGGAAATAAATAGTGATATCTTAAAATGTGTCTATGTTATGGGGGTGGTGGAGGGGGGGAGCGGCGGCGGGGAGGTTGCTGGATGTCTTAACATGCATAAAGGTTTGCTGGATGTCTTAACATGCATAAAGGTGGGGCTTGATCAGTATGCCCTAGAACTATGATGGAAGCTAGGAAAGTGATGCTGGACCCCTTGCTGAGATTTGTATCAGTGATAGTCACAGGTGAGGTGCTGTAAGACTGGAAGTTGACTAACGTGGTGCCATTATTTAAGAAAGGTGGCAAGGAAACATCAGGCAACTATATACCGGTGAGCCTGACGTAAGTGGAAGGTAAGTTGTTGGAGGAAATCCTGAGGGATAGGATTTGCATGTATTTGGAAAGACACGGACTGATTAGGGATAACCAACATAGCTTTGTGCGTAAGAAATCACATCTCTCTAACGTGATTGAGTTTTTTTGAAGAAGTGATGAAGAAGATTGATGAAGGATTTTGTCAGTACGAACTTCAGTAAGGCAGTGAACTTCTGTATAATAGACTGGTTACAAGATTAGATTACATGGAATACAGGGAGAACTAGCCACTTGGATGCAAACTTGGCTAGACTGGAGGCCTGTGACCTGTGGTGTGCCAGAAGGACTGGTGCAGGGTTCACTGCTTTTCATAATTTAAATAAATGATTTGGATGTGAACATAGGAGGTATAGTTAGTAAATTTGAAGATGACACCAAAATCAGAGGTGCAGTGGACAGCAAAGAAGGTTACTGCAGAGTACAATGGGATCTTGATCAGATGGGCTAATGGGCTGAGGAGTGGCAGATGGAGTTTAATCCAGATAATGTGAGGTGCTGCATTTTAAAAAGGCAAATCAGGGCCGGACTTATACAATTGATGGTAAGGTCCTGGGATGGGTTGCTGAACAAAGAGACCTTGGAGTGCAGGTTCATATTTCCTTGAAAGTGGAGTCAAAGGTAGACAGGATAACATTTGGTACACTTGCCTTTATTGGTCGGTCTATTGAGTGTAGGAGTTAAAAAGTCATTTTGTGGCAGTACAGGACATTAGTTAGGCTGTTTTTGGAATGTTGTGATCATTTCTGGCCTCCCTGCTGTAGGAAAGGTGTTGTTAGTCTTGCAATGGTTCAGAAGAAATTTATAAGGATGTTGCCAGGGTTGGAGGGTTTGAGCTGTAGGTGGAATTTGAATAGCTTTGTTCTGCTTTCCCTGGAGCATCAGAGACTGAGGGGGGACCTTTATCAGGGTTTATAAAATCATGGGAGACATGGATGGGGTGAATGGACAAGATATTTTCCCCAGGATAGGGGAGTGAAAGACTAGATGGCATAGGTTTAAGGCGAGAGAGGAAAGATTTAAAACGGACCTACGGGACAGCTTTTTAATGCACAGTGCATGTATAAAATGAGTTGCCAGAGGAAGTTGTGGAAGCTGGTACAACTACAATATTTAAAAGACATCTGAAGGGACATATGAATAGGAAGAATTTAGAGGGACATGGGCTAAATGCTGGCAAATGGGACTCGATCAGTTTAGGATATGTGCTCAGCATGGATGAGCAGGACTGATGGGTCTGTTTCCATGGTATACATATCTATGACTCTATGACTTTATGGAGGCTTATATCATGCATTATTCTGCAAAGTTGGATAAAGGCGTAGCATAAGAGTCCCTGCCAGAGTCTCATTAAAACCTGGTACCTTATTTGGACATGACAGGAATGTGTAAAAATACCTGGTAATGTGTTAAAATAACAAGGTTTATTGAATGTATTGATAACTTACCACTTATAAATGAAAATGTATGTGAAACTATATCATAAAGAAACTGAAATAAAAATAAAGAAGAAACAATAACTTGATTGAAAGGAAAGAAAGCAATTTGTGTTGTGTCTGTACTTAGAAATGCATGCAAATTTATTAAAGCACATTACTCCAATCCAAAACAAGGAAAATAATCAGAAACTAGACTATCCATGACAGAGCCCTAAAATGGAAGAATAAACTTTTGGTGCACACATCACTAAGTCACTGAATAGTCTTGCATTGGAGTAGATTCTCCAGTATATCAATCTACCTTCATCCCCTTCCCTTCCTAATCCTCAGTGATTATTGACCACTTGACTACAGTATTAACTTCTGGAAGCAATTTCACTCTGAATAAGTTGAATTTATAGCTCCATTCCAGTCTTCTGAGGCTTTATTCAGACTTTCCCAAACTCATAGATTTGAAAGAAACAAGAGCCATTAATTCCTAGGCTTGTCAAAATCTATGTATTTCATAAGTTGCTGACCATTCTTGGTGATGTCTCTTTACATAAATATTTCCCTTCAATCAAACTCCATTTGATTGTCCACAGGGTTTAGCGCTAATCAGTGTCAAGGTGTGTAATTCAAAGTCAATTCAGTAAGGGCATTCTTTTTTTACAAATAAGAAATAACTTCTGAGAAAAAAGTAAGGGAGAAAGAAAATCCTGACAAAATTACCGTTGGGAATAGGGCTCGTGTTTAATTTTAAAATATCACTGTAGATTACATAATTGATTAATTTTGACTTCATTAGAGCACATTCACTCAAGTTGAATCAATGTTTAAAAGTAGGAATTTGGTTCAGGTTTTCTTAAGATCAAAAGCAAAGCATAAATGTTACAAAAAAGATGAAATGAAAATCCTAAAAGGTGCAGTATGACTTATGACTGATTACGAACACAATATATAAGGTTATCAAAAACTCTAATGGAAAAGGCTTTGTTAGCTCCTGTCATTTCCAACAAGGAGAATGATTGGTTATAGTTTCATTAAAAGGTATCAAGGAAAGAGAATGAAGATGGGCACATGGAGCTCAGGTGCAGCCCAGTTATGATTAGAATGAATGATGGAAGAGGCTCACAGGTTTTAATTTGCTACTCTTGATCAATGCAAATGAAATAATGGAATCAATTACCAGAAGTAAGATTATGTACAATCAGTGTAATAATGCAATTTACAACTATCAGCATTGATTTAATGAGCAGTTCCTGCCTAATCAACTTTCATGAGTTTGAGGAGAAATCATAAATTTTAATACATGACAAATCTTGGCTTGGATTTGATGGCTCCCAGTTAGGAGCTGGTGGTGGTGATGGGAAGCTGGTGTCATGTAAAATATGAAGTGTGGCTAGTCCACCAGTTCCTGCCTACAACCAATCTGATCTCATAACCTTGCAGCTGAGCAGGTATTAAAAAACAGTGGCCTGGCCACCATTATTTTAAAAATGATAAGGGGATGGGGGATATTCTCTGGAGATTGGATGTAAGGTATGTGTTTTGCATATTGAGGGGACAACTCCCTCAACATATTGTTCGCTTTTATTCTTACTTAGATGATCTTCCTGCCTTGACTAGCCAACCCTTCCCTGTTCAAAACTCCATACATAACTGGGTTCATCTATCATGACTGATCTTTGTCACAAGCCCACTTGAAGTCTCAGCAGCTGTGATCAGTCCTGGCACTGGCAAAGCCACTGGCCAATTTTTAAATCTCGAGGACATTACTTCCTCTTGTTGAAGTGCAGAAGTCTGAGCCCCACCTTCTTTACCTGGAACACATTATGATTGCAGGGTAACCTTGTTGAATGTCCGTCTTTGTGATATTGTCTTTTCTTATGGGTGATATAAACACTATGAAATTTTCAGCTTCCAGACATTTAAAAGGCATTTTACAAAATTTCACATCAAAGGCTATTAGCTAAACTGGAACCTTCATGGCAATCTCTGGAGATGTATATAAAAATATGAAAACAACGAGTACTTGTTTAGAATTAAGTCTGGTGAGGATTGGGGGAGAGAGAATTACTCAGTAATGTGAACAGGGTGTTGGGACCATTGTAGTTTCAAACTTGCACAAATTGCCTAGATTCAGAAATTCCCAAAGTTGCAGAGGATACAGATGGTTAGTGATTTGAAGGAAACCATTCAGGCTGACCAGGAAAACTTCACACCTTACTTTCTGCCACAGTCATAGCGGAAAGATTTACAGATTGATTATCGGCCTATTTGGTCATGTTGTGAGACACACTTTTCATTGCTGTCAGATTCTGAGGTGTGGATTGATGTCTCAACCTCTGGTCCAGTGGTCGGATTGTTACCACTGTGCCATATGATCAGCATGAGCAACATTAGAACACACAAAAGAGCCATTTAACATTGGAGGTATCGTGAGGCTAATCCCCATTGTCAAAGATCAGAATTGTAAAGTAACGTCTAGAGAAAGAAGAACTGTTCTGCCTGGATAAAAGACATCATTAAAGATGGTCTAACTGAGGTTCATAAGGTGGTGAGGGCATGAAAACCCATGCCTGAAACTGCTAATGGACTTCAACCATTTGAGATTAACAGACAGAAGCTTTGATTACTTCTAAACTACTAGAGGACATTGAGATCAGTGATATGGAAATTGTTTAAAATTGAAAAGCTAACACTATTATTATATTCAATTTTCTTTAGTGCTGCAGGTTGACTCCTATTTCCATAAAATCAAGATAGGAGGTCAGAAACACCACTTCGGATCTCGTTTGCAGTTGTTATTTTTGTGATGGTCATTGCCTGTTGCATACGCAGGATTAGCTCTATTCTCTCAACACCTAATGATCCCCACAAATTATAGAATGGGAATACAGCTACACAGAGTTTTGAGTATCTTTACATGAAGAGCAATATATACCCCCAGTGTCAAGGTTCAAGAATTTCAACCCTCTCTTGTCTATGCATTACTCGGTGTGAAGGTGTTAAATGTTCCTTTGTACAGCTTTCTGCATCTTCTAACTGTCAGTTCCTTTGTGAATAAGCATGTCTTCACAGTTTTGCATAGAATTCTCAAAGTAATTAATAGCAGTTTGGCACTGCTGCCTCACAGCGCCAGAGACTAGAGTTCAATTCCCACCTCAGTCGACTGTGTGGAGTTTGCACATTCTCCCCGTGTCTGCGTGGGTTTCTTCCGAATGCTCCGGTTTCCTCCCACAATCCCAAAAAAATGTGCAGGTTAGGTGAATTGGTCACGCTAAATTGCCCGTAGTGTTAGGCGTAGGGGAATGGGTCTGGGTGTAGGGGAATGGGTCTGGGTGGGTTGCGCTTCCGCTGGTCGGTGTGGACTTGTTGAGCTGAAGGGCCTGGTTCCACACTGTAAGTAATCTAAATCGTTACGATAATTGTTGCCTTCAGCATATAACTTAGTCCAAAATCAAGAGGCACCTTCTCTGTATTTGTCAGGAATTTGGTAATCCTCATTAATGCCAGTCTAATCATTTATGGTTATCTCTTGGTTTATCTGCTTGCTGATTTGTTACTTATCTATGTCATTTCTTAAGAATCATCACTGACTAAGTTAGCACTAGCTGCCTGATCCTAAATAACCTTCACACTGCGGTGATCAGGCTTCTTGAACTGTTGCAGTCCTTATGATGAATTCATATGTACAGTGATATTCAACAGAGTTCCAGGATTTTGTACCAACGACAGTGAAGGAACAGCGATGTAGTTCCAAGTCAGCAAAGTGTGTGAATTGGAGAAAAATCTGCAAGTGGAGGGTGTTTCTATGCTTCTGCTGTTACTGTAGGCAGAGGTTGTAGCATTATAAGGTGTTTTGGAGGGAGAATTATTGAGTTCCTTCAGTATCTTGTAGATAGTACACACTGCTTTGACTGTGCTTCAACACTGGAGGGGAATTCATGTTTAAGGTTTTGAATGGGTACCAGTTAAGTCGCATCCTTTTGACTTGAATGGTTCTGAGCTTATGAGATGTGATTCAACTCGCCTGGTAAGTGCTGTTCCAAAGTATTCCATGAAGCTCTTGACTTTTGCCTTGGAGTTGGTGGACAAGCTTTGCTGTCTCCTGATGTTCTCCTCCATGTTTGAAATATTCAGACAATAAGCATCAGTTTTTCAGTCTGGAAGAGGAAGTGCTGAAAATGTTAGATTAGAAGGTAAAATCAAAAACATTTCTTAATATATGCAGGCACGGTGGTACAGTGGTTAGCACTGCTGCCTCACAGCGCCAGAGACCGGGGTTCAATTCCCGCCTCAGGCGACTGACTGTGTGAAGTTTTCACATTCTCCCCGTGTCTGCGTGGGTTTCCTCCGGGTGCTCTGGTTTCCTCCCACAGTCCAAAGATGTGCAGGTCAGGCGAATTGGCCATGCTAAATTGCCTGTAGTGTTAGGTAAGGGGTAAATGTAGGGATATGGGTGGGTTACGCTTCGGCGGGTTGGTGTGGACTTGTTGGGCCGAAGGGCCTGTTTCCACACTGTAATGTAATGTAATGTAATCTAATCTAATCTAAACAGTAGAAGTTAATTTGTTGGTTAACAGGCAATTGGCAAAACAGCACAGATGTTGGGATAATTGGATGGCTCCACCAAGAAGTTGGCATGGACACCATTGGTCAAATCGTATCAAATCAATATGACTCAATATTAAAATGTTACCGTACAAGTTAACAACTCAGACTGGTATATTGGGATGGATAGAGGATTGGGAAACTGACAGAGAACAGTGTGTTGAAATGAATGAGTTATTTGAGAGTTGGCAAACTGTAGTTTCGAGAGTTTACTATGGATTATTTTGAATCAATGATATAGATTTATGATCTATATTTAATTAAATGAAGAGACTAACTGTATTATAGCCAAATTTGCTGGTGAACCGATGAGTGACAGAGCCAGTTGTGGGGAGGATACAGAAAGTCTGCAAGGAGATGGAGGTAAAATAAGTGGGCAACATTTTGACAGTTAGAGTATCATGTAGAAACATTTCAGGTTTTCTGCTTGGCAGGAGGAATGGAAAAGCAAAATATTATTTAAATGGAGAATGTCTGCAGGATGCTCAGGGTGTTTTTACACATGAATCCCAAAATATTAGCATGCAGATACATAAAGTAGTTCGGTAATTGGGGGATTGGCCTTCACTACAAGAAGTTGGAGTATGAAAGGAGAGAAGTTTTGCTATAACTGGACAGAGCATTGGCGAGATCGCATCTGTGTCCAGTATTTGTCTCTTTACTGGAACTGGTTTGGAGGAAGTTCACTAGGTTGATTCTTGACATGAGGAAAGATATAGAAGGTTTGGTCTATACTCATCAGTGTTTAAGGAAATGAAAAATGATCTGTTGAAACATATAAGATTCTAAGGGGCTTGAAAGAGTAGATGATGAGAAAATATTTTTCTAACGGGGGAATTGTGAATTAGAGGCATAGCTGGTAAGTAAAGAGGCTCTATTTAAGTTGGAAATAAGGAGTGATTTCTTCTTTGATGTTTATTAGCCTTTGGAATTCTGTTTTCCAGACAGTGGTGGCATGGAATGTGTTTGGTGCTAAACTATACAGGATTACAACTTGTTAAATGATAACAGACCAACTCACCAATATTCAGCTTCTTATCTCAACAACCATGTCAAATAAGCTAGACATCAGGAAAACATGAAATGGAAATTAGAGCTGCATCTGGCACATTTAGCATCTGCTTGCTCTGAAGGACCACCACGTTGGGTATGATCAAAGATGATCACAGAGTACAATCCAGGGGCACGAAATGCACACACCTCTCATCCTTGGATATTAGCATCCAACATTTGCTAATTTCTCATGACCACCATGGTATCTCTCCAGTACACTGGTTGTACATTCTTGAAGCAGTCTTGAATTGCAAATCACAAAAATGATCAGCATTGGGTGGCTGCAGCAAGGACACTGTGTATGCATCAACAGGGTTCCAGCATGCAGATTAGACCAGGCTGCACTCAGGGTTTCTTGGTTGCTCTCCTAGTGCTTGCTTACTTAAATATTTACCTGAATCATGCATCATCCAAACCTTGCCTTACCAATTAGTCATGCAATCAGGAACTCCCATTTATGGTCAGCAGTCCTCCATCAAGGAGACAGACATCTTCTAGACAGTGCTACGTAAATCTCACCCCGTGCTATGTGCCATCAGCTTATGTGGCAAACACCGTGCCCATGCCGCAAGCAAGCAACCATGTCTGAAAGTCTCAATCTTTACAAATGTCCATAGAGATACCCCAATCAGTGGACAGGTCATTGACCTTCTAATGTAGCTGATGTCCATTTGTTTGTGGAAATGGCACTGGCCTTGGGGAAGATGGGGGTAATCTCAGACTGGGCTGCCTGAGTGTGAGCTTGTGTCTTGTCTCTACCAATACATTGTAAAGAGGACTTCTTCACTACATCCCTTGATCAGGCCCTCCATGGTTCTCTCAGAGAATCCCAGTGCCAGCTTCGCCTTTGCTGATTTCTTCACATTCTGTCCATCAATAAGCAGGGTAGCTTCAGAATGGCAGTGCTTGTTGGGTGCACAGTGGTCTGTTAAAGAGACCTGAGTGCAAGGAATGCAAGTCTTTCATCAGATATCCACTGAGTGGTCAGCTGCTCTGGGAACAATGCAAGGCAAGATACCATCAGAATTGAATGTGATAGGCTCCCCAGGAGTTAGGTAGATAGTTGATGAAGCGAGTTGATAAAGGTCAGCAAGAAAACTTGCTTGATCTTACAGCAGAAATCCCTCCATAAAGTCAACACAACTTAAGAATTAGCTAAATAAAAATAAGATTCAGCTCCTAATGTAAATGATTCTATAATAATGTCCTAAATTGAGCAAGTAAAAACTCACATTGTGATACAATGGCTGTAATCTCACAGTTTCCTCTGTGAGCTATAGAGGAATATCATTCAGTTACCTATAACTAAATCTCCACTCTTTTTTTTAATGTGGGAGTCCATAACAAAGTTCTCAAGTATATCAAGTATTAGTTTCACTTTACTACAGCTTGAATTCAACTAAAATAATAGCTTAATAAATGTAAGGGCTGGGTCCTGACAGCACTAAGAATATATGTTAGTATGAGTCAGCTTATCATAATATAACTAAATCTCTTTCTAAACTATATTTTGAGATTCCAGTCCAAAGGTATAAGTTCAAAATACTTTATGACCCATTTGGTTAAATCTTATTTTACTTGGAGTTTAACCCATGAGCCAGTCTGAAACAATACATATATTCCTATTCCCAAATTTGTTAATCTTAGAATCAAAAGCACTGTTGTCATTTTATAGCCTTGATAATTACCATTCAGCAATGTTTTCAACAATGTGGATTTTGTTTTAATAGTTTATCCCATCTCTTTGAGTTATTTTCCTTTGGTGGCTGGTTTTTGGTTAAATCATTTGTAAAGTGTTTGCCTTATTGTTGTCCTCTATTTGAACAATAATAAGTCAAGAGGACAAATGTTATTTGCCCAATGGTAAGACTAAGATCAGGCTTGTGTGAATGAAGTGTAGATAGGTTAGGGCGCTGCCACATTAATCAAGTGTGTTATAGTGTTCTGATTACCTTACTTATTTATATATCATTATATTGCACTAATAAAAAGAGGTGTAGTGAAGCATGCAAACTTCATTTTATTGAGTTCAGCTCAAGTATTCCATATGCATTCAGTTGGTTTAAAACAGTGGAGAACTCTAATCTTTAACAAATGTTGGCTTGCTTAAAACTTACAACTTATTAGCTACTACTCCGAGTTTGCAGTACTTTGTGCAGAAAAAGATGGGTGAGGTACTTTTAAATCAATGCAAAGTGTTAACACAATATTTAATTAAAACAACTTTTCCAAAGTAATCAATCTAAATTATGACAAGGTTTTTAAAAATTTTCAATATATTTATTAGTGACACTTTTCCCACAAAAACACAAAATCAATTTTTTTGTTGTTGAATTAAATTTAAGTTTATAATGCTTTGACATGACATTAGCTTGTTTTATTTCTCCCATTATTAACAGTGTTCAATTTTTAGGGTAAATCCTCTTTAAAGTGTGCATTAATAAAGATTAACTGCATTAAAATAACTTAATAAATAAAGGGAAAAGAAGAACATGATAACATTTTTAAAAAAACGTTTGTGCCCATATTTAGCAAGAGCTTGGCAACTTTCAGATTTGGACTTAAGTGTCAAGTGATATTTGTGCCACATAGGTGCCAGATAAAAACTAGCTGTAACCAGAGAGAATCTCCTGATATCCAGCGTTATCATTGTTGAATCGCCCAGCAGACATCTATGTTATGAGTCCTGAAAAGAGATGTGTTTTATTCAATCTTCCCTTTAGAGGACAACCCCTTCAATCGATGAATCATTCTAGGTACGCTTTCTTTTGCCACATTCTGAGGTAAGTATATCTTTAAGTAAATGAAGCTAAACTAAACATGGTATTCCACTTGAGATCTCACTACACCATAACTGATTGATTGATGGAAGATTTCACTATACTGATGCTCCAACTGTCTTGCAATAATGGCTGACAAGTAGGAGGCTGGAGGAACTCAGCAATCCAGGCAGCTGATATACTATGCTCCTTCCTAAATATTTGCTACACTGACATGCTTGTTTTTCATAAGTCATGTGCAAGGAAACCTACAGTGCTCAGAATAACCATGTTTGCTAATCTCTCATAAATAATATTCTGTTTTGCCATGTTTTCTTTCCAAAGTGGATAATTCATCATTTTCATGCCTTGTAACATGTCTACAGGGCTCTACTGGTGCAGTGCTAACCTCCCTGCTTCTGGGTTAGAACAGCTGGCCTCAAATCCCATCTGCTCCTGAGGAATATCATAACATGTCTGAACAGGTGGATTTAAAAATAGCTAAGTCAAAATTCACACAACACCAGATTATGGTCCAACGGGTTTATTTGAAAACATTAGCTTTTGGAGCGCTGCTCCTTCATCAGGTGCTACTTCACCAGCATCTGATGAAGGAGCAATGCTCTGAAAGCTAGTGTTTTCAAATAAACTCATTGGACCATAACCTGGTGTTGTATGATTTTTGACCTTGTCCAACCCAGTCCAACACCGGCACCTCCACATCATTAAATTATCTACACCATTTGTAACCTTCTTCACCAATTATTTAAATTGTCTATACCTCTTTGTAGCCTGTTTGGATCCTATTCGCAGCTCAGTTTTCCAATTAGTTTTATATCATCAGAAAACATGCAAATATTGCATGATCCTTATTGCCAACACCCTCACCCTCCCAGCACAAGTTAAACAGTGCCATCTTAAAAACATTCTATTCCTACTCTGTTTTCGGTCCATGCTCCAACTCTCAAAGCATGGTACAGAAAAATTAGTGTCATGTGGTACCTCACAAACCATAATACTCCACCAACCAACATGCCCACCCCACTTAGACAATCCACCCCAGTACAAATGTATTTCAGTTACTGGGAAATTGCCCAATGCTAACTCTTACCTGATCATTGACAGAAGGCATCACAAAGATGAAAGCAGTTATATGTCCGTGTATTCAGAACCAATTAAGATTAATGCTTTGATCACATATTAGAAATAATGGTCACTGCTAAACCTAAGAAAGCAGAATGATCGCTGTATGATCCTTTGACAAATTATCGCTTTTAATTTACCAGCTTGAGCTCATGGCATTTACTGGATAACAAAAACTCCCCCATCACGAGGGACTCAAAGCCCTCCGCTTCTTCCTTTCCCGACGTACCAACCAGTACCCTTCCACTGACACCCTCCTAAAAACTGACTGAACTGGTCCTCACCCTGAACAACTTCTCTTTCCAATCCTCCCACTTCCTCCAAACTAAAGGAGTTGCCATGGGCACCCGCATGGGCCCCAGCTATGCCTGTCTCTTCGTAGAATATGTGGAACAGTCCATCTTCCGCAACTACACTGGCACCACCCCCCACATTTTCCTCCGCTACATCGATGACTGTATCGGCACTGCCTCGTGCTCCAACGAGGAGGTTGAACAGTTCATCAACTTTACCAACACCTTCCATCCCGACCTCAAATTCACCTGGACTGTCTCAGACTCCTCCCTCCCCTTCCTAGACCTTTCCATTTCTATCTTGGGTGACCGAATCAACACAGACATCTACTATAAACCGAGTGACTCCCACAGCTATCTGGACTACACCTCCTCCCAGCCTGCCCCCTGTAAAAATGCCATCCCATATTCCCAATTCCTTCGTCTCCGCTGCATCTGCTCCCAGGAGGACCAGTTCAATACCGTACAGCCCAGATGGCCTCCTTCTACAAAGACCACAGATTCCCCCCAGACGTGATCGACGATGCCCTCCACTGCATCTCCTCCACTTCCCGCACCTCTGCCCTCGAGCCCCGCCCCTCCAACCGCCACCAGGACAGAACCCCACTGGTTCTCACCTACCATCCCACCAACCTCCGTATACAGCGTATCATCCACCGTCATTTCCGCCACCTCCAAACGGACCCCACCACCAGGGATATATTTCCCTCCCCTCCCCTATCAGCGTTCTGCAAAGACCACTCCCTTCGTGACTCCCTCGTCAGGTCCACACCCCCCACCAACCCAACCTCCACTCCCGGCACCTTCCCCTGCAACTGCAGGAAATGCAAAACTTGCGCCCACACCTCCTCCCTTACCTCTCTCCAAGGCCCCAAGGGATCCTTCCATGTCCGCCACAAATTCACCTGCACCTCCACACACATCATCTATTGCATCCGCTGCACCCGATGCGGCCTCCTCTATATTGGGGAGACGGGCCACCTACTTGCGGAAGGCTTCAGGGAAGACCTCTGGGACGCCCGGACCAACCAACCCAACCACCCCGTGGCTCAACACTTTAACTCTCCCTCCCACTCCACCAAGGACATGCAGGTCCTTGGACTCCTCCATTGCCAGAACATAACAACACGACGGTTGGAGGAAGAGCGCCTCATCTTCCGCCTGGGAACCCTCCAACAACAGGGGTGAACTCAGATTTCTCCAGTTTCCCCATTTCCCCTCCCCCCACCTTGTCTCAGTCGATTCCCTTGAACTCAGCACCGCCCTCCTCACCTGCAATTTTCTTCCTGCCCTCTCCGCCCCCACCCCACTCCAGCCTATCACCCTCACCTTGACCTCCTTCCACCTATCACATCTCCATCGCCCCTCCCCCAAGTCCCTCCTCTCTACCTTTTATCTTAGCCTGCTGGACACACTCTCCTCATTCCTGATGAAGGGCTTATGCCCGAAACGTCGAATTTCCTGCTCCTTGGATGCTGCCTGACCTGCTGCGCTTTAACCAGCAACACATTTTCAGCTCTGATCTCCAGCATCTGCAGACCTCACTTTTTACTTGTAATATATTACCTCAGTTCCATGAGTCCAAATTTTATGTAAATCTATTAGCGATGGTTTATCAAATGCCTTCTCAAAATCTCCGTCATCTACTCTGTTAGTTACACCCTGGTGTGATGTCAGGTATGTAAGGCCATATGCCCTAATGACCAGCGGTCAGTGTCAAACAACTCAACTCTTCAGCTGTCCAGTGTACAGAACCAACTTGACCAACTATTTTGAGCTTATCAGTCAAGCTCAGAGTGCCGTTCAAGTGTACATTTTGGAAGCTCCATTATTCTCGAGCAGGGTCCTACATTTTATTGGCAAAGGTAGTGTCTCACATTCCTCAGTTTAAAACATTGCAATAGAGATAGTCAATTACTCAGTGGTTAGCACTGCTGCCGCACAGCATCAGAGATGCGGGTTCTATGCCTTGGGTAACTGTCTGTGTGGAGTTTGCACATTCTCCCCGTGTCTACGTGGATTTCCTCCAGGTGCTCCGGTTTCCTCCCACAATCCAAAGATCTGTGGGTTAGGTGAATTGACCATGCTAAATTGCTCATAATGTTCAGGGTTACGTGTGTTAAGTGATTTCATTAGGGGAAATGTAAAGTAATAGAGTAGGGGAATTGGTCTGGGTGGGATACTCTTCAGAGGGTCGGTGTGGACTTATTGGGCCAAATGGCCTGTTTCCACACTGTAGGGATTCTATGATTTATTGCTGCATTCCAATGATAATCCCCTGACCAATCAGAATCAACTTGCCTGGTTCAAATTTAAATAGTTCACAATGACAGTTAACAGTTCCTGCAACCATAGTCTAACCATAATCCAACCAAAATGCACCTTCTCATGCTGTATAAATTGTTTTCTTTCTAAGCTAGCTTTTTGTATTTTAGTTCTGATGAGTGTTAAAAGCATTAAATTCATATCCCTTTTTAGCAAAATTTAAGAAGCACAGTGCTATAGCAAATAGTCCACAGTTGATCCCATCATCCAAATTTCACTTTCACCAAATAGTAACTTTAAGTGATCATTTCTGGGTGCTTTCCTCAGTTGTTGAAGAATTTCTTAAATCTACAATCAGCAGGAATGCCTGCTCTGAAGGGTCTTCTTTCCTTGTTGTGCCAGGATGAATCTCCCAGGTGACAGCAGGGTGGCTCTCTTTGACAAGAAACCATATCCCTCCATTGTCCATTGTGCTAGTTTGCAAATCCAAGCAGCCTCTTATACCTGCTAACCACAGAGAACCTGCTAGCTGTCTGTGATATTCATTCATTCATAGAGAAGCAGGTAATCCGATATCAAAAATGGCTTCCACTTTCCTCATGGCAATGAGGGGCAGTACAGTGACTCAGTGATTAGCACTGCTGCCTCATAGCGGGTTTGATTCCCGTCTCGGGTGACTGTCTGTGAAGTTCGCATGTTCTCTGCGTGGGCTTCCTCCAGGTGCTCGGGTTTCCTCCCACAATCCAAAGATATGCAGGTCAAGTGAATTGGCCGTGCTAAATAGCCCATAGTGTTAGGGCATTAGTCAGGGGAATGGGTCTGGATGGGTTGCTCTTCAGAGGGTCAGTGTGGACTTGTTGGGCCAATTGGCCTATTTCCATACTGTAGGGAATCTAAGCTAATCAATGCGAATCAAAATCTGGGTAGAAATGCTGAATACCTGTCCTTGACCTCAATTCCTTTTAAACTGTAAAAGTAAATGGAAAGCTTATAGCGTAGCTGTTTACTGCCTGAAACCTTCAACATAATTTTAGGACTTTGAAAGGCTCAGAGTATACACATTGCAAACTCAGAGACTGCCATTCTTATCTCCAAGTGTACATACACTACTTCTATGTAAAACAATCCAAGTCTTCCTTTGATCTGTCATAACTAAATCACCCAGGCTTCCTGACAAGCCTAGTGTATATGAAGAATAGGTCACATGATACTGCTCTTCATTTACCCTAAGAGCTAAATTCCCAAAAGATGATTGTCTTCTGATTCTTATAATTGTAACCACTACTTCAATGTTTCCTTTTGCTATTCCTTACCAGATCTGCATCATGATTTGCCAGGTAAAGTTCTTTCCCCTGACTGTGTATGTATCATAGATTATTATTAGGAGTAATCCACCTTCTTTTCTACTTGCCTATCTTTGTACAGGTCAAGCACCCAGTAGTTCTCAACTATGTTGAACTTGTTAGCATACCTCAGTAATGTCCATTAAATCAAACTTATGTATCCCTATTTGTGCCATTAATTCATCAAGCTGATTATGAATGCTTTTTGCATTCAAATATAGCACCCTTAATTTTAAACTTGTGCTACTTTCTCAGATGTGACCGTTGTTACCATATTTTTCCTGCAGGGACAACTGAATCACACTTCTGCTCCTCCTTCAGGTTCCTCTTTAGCCAGGGGAAAAGCCTTTCACTCTGGCACTAGATTTTTAGGGCTCCCAGTTGTGACTGCGGATGGCATTTTCCAACCCCCTCCCTATTTAATCTCCTACTATTACCATATTCCTTTCTGATTCCTCTGTATGACTCCCATCTTGTAACATAATACTATGTTCAAACTTTCCAACCCCTTTTGTGATGATTGAGGTTCTTCCATTGCCTTACATGTTTGAGTTACAATCACATTGTCCTGTCTCTGATATCTAAACTAGTGTCTATTTTGAGGCATGCAACTGCCTCCTGGATCAAGATGTCCAGCTTACTTTCCACCTTCCTTATGCATTGCAATATTCATACCTCCAACTCAAACTCAATAACTCTGACCCCTTTGATCAAATTTGCTGCAAAAACAGTCCCACATGTTTTTTGCCATGGTAATAGGAAATTCATTTGCTTTGTACCTAACTTGAGGTACTTATTCATTATCTTTGATCAAGCTACCTTTCATTTAGAAACAATGGGATAGATTTCCTTTACTGATAGCTTGCTATCACTGCCACCATTTTAGAACTTGGGGAGATACACAGTCTACCCATTATATATTGACAAAATACTATCACTATTACTATTACTGTCCCCACATGTCAATAGCTTGCTCCTCCCTCTTAGATTTTGTCTTTTCTGATCTGCAGCAATTAAACCACCCAGGCTTGTTGTCAAGCAGACTTCAGCACATATCAGGTGAAAGTGAGTACTGCAGATGCTGGATATTAGAGTTAAGAGTGTTCTGCTGGAAAAGCACAGCAGGTCAGGCAGCATCTGAGGAGCAGAAAAATCGACATTTCAGGAAAAGCCCTTCATCAGGGCTTTTGGCCGAAACATCGATTTTCCTGTTCGTCGGAGGTTGCCTGACCTGCTGTGCTTTTCCAGCACCACACTCCTGACTCCAGCACATATCACGTTAACCCTAAGTGTGAATGTTGGGTCCTTATCTATAACTCTTATAAACAAATCTTTACAGTTCTAAAACATAATCTTGTAAGGCTTACAATTGTAACAGACCAAACAGTCAATATGTCAGAATATATTTTATTAATGATTTGAAGCACAAAACCAGGCCCTGTGGTGCTGCTTTTAATAGGGATGACGATGCCAAAAAAAAGGGGGTGTTTAGAAAACAATGAAAGAATGAAAATAATAAATCTAGAGGAACAGAAAATGACAGAAGCAGAATCCTTGTCAGTAATGGCTATTTGCAGCTGATACCAATCACATTAAACACATATTCACCAAACAGTTGCCTGAATATAATACAGGGTATGTATCTTCTGTGTATAGTTTGTCCTCATGGTAATTCAGGCTTGTTAATTTTGGACTGAGCTGAGGGAACATAGCTCACCTGGTTAATGATAGCTTGTGTGAGGCAATTCTTTCATCCTTTCTCAACAGAAAAAGTTGGTGTCTCACCCATTTCAAAATCTAGGCATCAGCATGTTTAATTTTGGTTATTTAACACTTCCTATATTTTGTTTGATTTTTTTTAAGATTAGATTCCTACAGTGTGGAAAACAAGTCCACACTGACCCTCCAAAGACTACCCCACTCAGACCCATTCCCCTACATTTATCCCTTCACCTAACACTACGGGCAATCTAGCATTGCCAATTCACCTGACCTGCACATCTTTGGACTGTGGGAGGAAACCAGAGCACCCGGAGTAAACCCACGCAGACACAGGGAGAATGTGCAAATTCCACACAGACAGTTGCCTGAGGTTGGAATTGAACTCGGTCCCTGGTGCTGTGAGGCAGCAATGCTAACCACTGAGCCACCGTGACCCCCCACTTCAAGTCCCTTTTGTTTTGATGAGAGTGTAGTTTGTAAAGAAAATAGAGCTTCATACAGCACTGGTCAAATTAAGTGACAATGTTTTCTGACACCCTTAACTTGTCTTTAAATGTGCTTTCAATGCTTTAACTGGTAATAAAAATGTCAAGATTATTATCCATCAATTTTTTAAAAATCTGAATTGGCAAACAGAAAATATATAGGTTCCAGATAATTTAAAAATATCTTTGAGGTCACAGATATGTTGTATTCACAGGTTTGGTGTCCTTAAGGTCACTAACGGAAGGTTGAGTTAATATGCTTTTAGGGTGGTGTTCAATTTTTATTGAGTAATTCTGTAAGATAAAGTGAATGTTATTTTTGTGTTTTCTGATAATAACTGGCAGAAATAAATAACTGCTTGTCACCATGTTGTAAGGGCTAGAGAGAAGGTTTAGTGGTCCTTGAGCAAATAAATTGGACAACAGATGATAACATGAGGAATGCCTATTTTATTCATTTGCCAGTGCCAGCCAGAACCTGTAAAGCCATGCTGAGCATCTTAAATAGAGGGCAAAAAAAGAGAAATGTGTTGGAGCCCAAAACTATAATGTTATACAGAAATAACAATACCTGATAACATTAGCATTAACCATGCTCACTCCAGTATCCCTGCCACCCCCACCCAAGGAATGGATGAGGTTGGGTGTAGTGAGCATTAAAGATTTATCTATAATGAACATATCCCTAACATATTGCACCCACCTGGCTGAGGATATTAGAGTGTCTGACTGTCCCGTAGTGGAGTCATGGGAAACTTAATTAGCATCAGTTTAGATTGAGCTCCTGCAATGGAAATGGGAGATGATTTCAAATTCATCACAGATACAAGGGTTTCCTTAGTCAGGAAAGCAGGTGATAAAGATGGCACCTAATGACTCCACTGTTTTTGTGAGGAGCAAGAGCACTCTGCCCTTCTCTCCGCTGTCCACTGCCCCTCTATTCTCCCATCACAACCTGCCAGGAATTCACTTGCTTTTATTCCCAACTAGCAATAACTCCCAACATCTCTGACCATGGCTTCCTACCACAGCTTAGCTTCACTTTAAGCCCCTGGCTACACAGCCAGTCAACTTGACTTCTGGGCAGTTCGGATAGGGACCTCAGTCGGTAACAGTATCAGGACCTCCATCTTGTCAGATCCATTGCCTGTTTTCATCTTGCCCTCCCATCCTCACACCTGCATGTAAATGTCAGGGCCAATGTTTCTTTTAATTGAATTTTACTTTAACTTTCTTACGGATTCAGTTTATTTTGTAATTGAGGGGTATGCTCTCCCTGACTTATTGTCCTGTGGTTTGTGGAATGGTGGGAAAATATTTGTGATCTGGTCCCATAGTAAAGATAATCCTGTGATAAACTAATGTTCACACCAATGCAGAGACCACCTCCATTGAAAAACAAGTAATTGTTTGGGAGAGCAAAAATGAAACTAGACAGAACTGTCTGCAGTATCAGCATATGTTCTGTGCCACACCCTCATTATGTTTTCAGTTAAATCCTTTGTCAGTTATCAAGCTGTTGGACTTTTGGCTCCTGAAATTTTGTTTTTAAGTTTTCTGCCAAATGGCAATTATCACAAAAGGTCTCTTTTGCTTAATCATGGTACACTAAATATTTGCTATTGTGGTCAGAATCATAATGAGTGTTTTAAATGAAGGGTATGCACCCAAAATGTTATTTTTTTTTGTCTTTTGCTAATGAGTGATATGTTGTGTATTTCATAGCAATATTGAGTATAGAAAGAGGCCCTTTGGCCCATCATATCTGTGTTAGCTTCTGAAGATAATTGTCTAATTGGAATTATTTACCAATTCTTTATCCATAGTCCTACTATTTTGTCCCTTTTATGAATGTTCATCTGATTTCTAGAGCCTCCTATTTTCACTTCAGAATCCAGCATTTGAAGCTTTCCTTTGTTAATAATATTCATAGTGGAATGATAATTTCCTAAATTGTGAAAAATCACAAACTGCTGCTTTGTTTATCTATAAAGGGTTGAAATTCAAATAGAAATATATTATGACTTTCTGTATTTTTTTCTATTACAACCAGACCCTGGTGAGGCTACCAAGCTATTACACTTCCAGATGGGATACCCCAAATTGTCAAGCCCCTGGGTGAGGAGGGACTAACTGGCTATCCTTCTTTATTCACCTTTGGGGGTGGCATGGTGGCACAGTGGTTGGCATTGCTGTCTCAGCATCAGGGATCTGGATTCAAATCCAGCCTTTGGTGATAGTCCGTGTAGAGTTTTCACATTCTCCCCATGTCTGCATGGGTTTCTTTCCACAGCCCAAAGATGTGTACATTAAGTGGATTAGTCATGCTTAATTGCCTATAGTATCCAGGGATATGTAAGCTAGAGGCTTAGCCATGGCAAATGCAGAGTTACAGGGATTGAGTAGTGGAGTGGACCTGGATGGAAACGCTTCAGAGGTTCAGTGTGGACTCATTGGGCCACATGGCCTCCTTGTTCGTTGTAGGGATTCTGTGACTGATTGCTCTGACTCCATTCTTCTATGACTAACCTGTCTTCTTGCTTGGAGGTGACATGGTCAATTTGCAAAGGATCCTATACTATGGATACCTTTCTCCCAGATCAAATGAGTTTGTTTTAAAAGGAGTCAGTTTAGCTTGAGCAAACTGTAACTTTATTAGTTATTAAATGTGAGAAAAAAATAATGCAATATCATGCAGATGAATTAGAATTGAGGTGACTTTCAAAAACAGATAAAAATGAATAAATACATGGTGCAATCTCTGAGTCATTCATGAAGAGTGGATGTGTTACCAATAGCATTGGCATTTGTAGTCAGTTTTGAGATTTATGGCTGTTACTTTTTTTTGTTCAAGCTTCTTTTGATTGTGCCTGTCTGACAGCACTCAGAATGAGAGAGAAAACATTTCCCTTTCTTTACCTGCAATGGATGGTTGTTAAATGGCTGCACAGTGATCTTCACAATATCAGGGTAAAAGCTAGGCAAAAAGATTTACCTTTCCATCCTTCAGGCACTCTGCATCTTTCCTGATGAAGGGCTTTTTCCCGAAACATCGATTTCCCTGCTCCCCAGATGCTGCCTGAACTGCTGTGCTTTTCCAGCACCATTCTAATTCAGAATCTTCACAATATCAACATACACACAAAAGCAGAAATTGCTGGAAAAGCTCAGCAGTTGTGGAGAGAAATCAGAGTTAATGTTTCGGGTCCGGTAACCCTCCTTCGGAACGGATGGTAGCTAAAAATAAGTTGTTTCTCTATGCTGAAAATAGGCTGGAGTGAGGGGTTAGGAGTAAATGTTAGGTGGAAGTAGAGTTCAGAGAGGGAGAGAACCAGTTTGTCAGACAAAGGAGTGGATCACAATCAGCCTGGGAAGATGAATAGATGCTACTGGGCACGCTAGTGGCTAAGAATGGATTGTGTGTAATCACAGACCATGTGGTAACAAAGCCTGGTGTGTAGGGATTGAGATAAGGAAATGGGAGAAGATACCTCAAGCCCTAGAATTGTTGAAGTCTATGTTGAATCCAGAATGCTTTAGAGTTCCCAAGCGGAAAATGAAGTGGTGATCTTCCAGCACCCTAGATCACATATTAGGGTTTCAGATCACTAACATACATGGACTATGGTTGAAACATGCTTTTATCTGTCCATTCTGAAAAATGGAAAATACTAAACTGTCTCTTCCCAAGACCATTGTGTTTTCGTAAACTATTGTGGTCACACTGAGATTTTTGGGATTACAGCTCAATTTTTATTGCATTTCCAGCTGTGAGACCTGCGGGTGTAACTTTCCAGATAGCCACAAAATTTTCATTTGCAGTTTATTTTGGTTTTATCAGTTCTCTTTTAAAAACGCACATGGTGGAATTTTAAAAAGCTCGATCACCATAGGTGATCCAGGGACACAATACCCAGTTATGACAATTTCCCACAAAGCCAGTAAGCAAATAATAATGTTGAGTGTGGATGCAAATAGCAGGACATTTTTGTGGTTTAGTGCTCAACTGAAGGCTCCTGTTCATCAGAAATCATACTCCCACATAAATTTAGTTTAATTATCCATTGATTGCTACACTTGGAAACAAGTGAAACTAGATGGTCCACAATAAAATAATTTATAAATCACTTCAGAGGACAAAAACAGGGATTATCTGGGTGGAATTTTGGTTTTGGAGTTAATGTTTGATTAAAGTTAATACGAATCCATGTGAACAGAGGTAGTGATCCATATTATTACAGATTAAGTTGAAATAGAAATCATAATGGCTAGAGAGTTTTCATATTTTCCTGCCTTGCTCAATGACTATCTGTAAATTACAAGAATCACAGAATCATTACAATGCAGAAAGGCCATTTAGCCCATGAAGTGTGCATGAACCCTTTGAAGATCCATCCTACGCAGACCCTGCCTCCCATCCTCCCCCCGCCGTAACCCCACATTTCCTAAGGCTAACCCACCAAACCTGCACATCTCTTGAGACAACAGGGCACTTTAGCATTGCCAATCCACTTAACCTGCACATCTTTAGATTGTGAGAGGAAAGCGGAGCACCCGGAGGAAACCCACACAGTCATTGAAGGCTGAATTCAAACCTGGATCCCTAGCAGCAATGCCAATCACTGAGCCATCGTGCCACCCCATTTCATGATCTACCAAATTAAATGTCTCACCTGTATCATGCCGTGATGTTGTCAAAATGATGCGTTTGTGTCTGTACAACAGCACTCTAAGCCAACACTACTGGATGGCAGATAACTTTTCTATGCCTCACACCCAACTTCCAAGAAAATTGCAGTACTGTACTTGGAGATGAAGGCAAGGTGTAACAGATGAGCCCAACAGCCCATTTACCTAACCCTTATTGCACCACCAACCATAAATGGGGTAGAATCTGCAGACCCTGCATTAGATTTATCAGCCTTTTCAGAACCAATTTGAACTGCAAGCAAATGATCCACCCCCAAAGCCCAGTAGTCTGCCTAAGAAGACAAATTCATGCTGTGACTGTTGTTTCAGCAGAATGCATATTGTGTTCATGTCTGCTAGGCATTGCTTGTAGGGTAGAGACAATGATGACTGTCAGTGTAACAAGCCTGACCCTTCAAAAGGTTCTGCAACTCACAATGCTGAGTGTAATTTCCCAAGTATAGTGAAGTTGGGAGCCAGTTTGTCCAGGCCTGTACAGCCTGCTGTCAAGCCATTCCATATGAAGGTCCTCTTGGAATTTTCTTTGGAGTCTGGAAGAAGAATCCTCAAAGTTCAACTCCTTGGTAATAATGTACTCAACAGAACTTTTCCTAAAGTACTAATGTACAAAAAAAAATCCCTGTGACAATATTTTCTAATTTGTTACAAAGATGATTCATAAATTGGAAATGGTAATTGAAATTTCTCTACATGGGTTTTTTTTTACTTTTAAGCAGGAAAAGGAGGCCAACAACAGCGTAGCCAGGAAACAGAATCATTCTGGTAAAGAAAACGCCTGCAGTCAATCACCTCTTCAATCGCCTCTCAGTCCAGTACACACCACACGTGCTTTTATAAGGTAGAAGGTCCCAAATTTGTATGTTATTGTGCGTTGTATTATTGTTAAAATTTCCAATTTGTCTCACGTATCTGCCACCAGGTAAGGATTAAAATCCTCACATTCAGGAAACTTATCATTTCCAATGAATGAAAGATTACTCATTCTAATGGATTATGCACATAAAGTAATTGCAGATGGTAAGGTGTAAATTTGCCTTCAACAATTGACATAATTGGGCCAAAAGATATTATTATCTGATCAGGCCAGACAGTTAGGCCATAATTTGATCTCTTGAGGATGAAAATATTTGGATTTGAACACTAACTTTTTTTTAGGTAAGCCGACCTTGGAGCTGACATAAGACCATGGTAGAATTAGACTATTCAGCCCGGTAAGCCTGATCTGCCCTTTGATCATGGCTGGCATGTTCCTCAACCTGATTCTCTTGCCTTCTATTCAGAATCCTTGACCTTCCCCTTTACAAATCAGAATCTGTGTCTGTCTTTAATACACTCAAGGCCTCCACAAGCTTCTGTGGCAGTGTGCTTCATTAAATAACCACTCTCTGGCTGAAGAAATTCTTCCCCATCTCAGTTCTAAAGGATCATCCCTTCATTTTAAGGCTGGACCCTCAGGTCCTAATCTTCCTACTAGTGGAAACGTTGCCTCCATGTCCCCTCTGTCCAGGTTTGTTAGTATTCTGTAATTTTCAATGAGAATCCTCCTAATTCTTATAAATTCCTTTGAGTACAGACCCAGAGTCCTCAACTGCTCCTCACACAACAAGCCCTTCATTCCCAGGATCATTCCTTTGAACCCTGTCTGGACTCCTTCCAGGGCCAACACATCCTTCCTTAGATACAGGGACCCTAACATGTTCACAGTATTCCAAATGCAGTCTGGCCAGAGCCTTATACAGCCTGAGCAGTAGCTATCTGCTCTTGTACTCCAACCTCTTGAAATAAGTGCTAAAAATCAAAATCTTTGGAGGATTCCATTGCCTATTTATTTATTATGCACACAATGCCCTGAACAGGTTAAACTCTTTTTACTGCATGCCATCTTGACCAGTGTATTGGGATTACAAACTGGGTAGTTTTTTGGGGGGAAGGGAATAGTTGTCATGTTCATAATGAATAGCTTTCTCTTTAACTTGGCAATGTAGTACTCCACCTTGTGGTCATTGTGAGCAGTGCTCAGAAAGGTAGTATTTTCAAATAAGCCCGTTGGACAATAACCTCATGTTGTGTGACTTTTGACATTGTGAGAACTGATGAAGCTTATTATCATCATTTGTGGTTGGTAACATTCAAGGGTTGTGAAAGACCTGCAATTTTATTGCTTGCTGTTGGATACGTGCTATGTTACAATCCACATTTGCATTAAATACCTTTCTCTATTTGCATTCACACAGCTTAGGGAGGCCAAAAGAAGTGAAAAGTCCAACAAGGTTGAAAACACAGCTGAGTTTCGAGAATGACAAATGCTATCAGCAAGAAAACAGCAGCACATTGATTGCAAATGATTGTTTCAGACCTCAGGCAAAATCCACTGAGCCTAAAATGGGTGAAAGAAGAGAATGTGAACAAACAAGACAAGAGCCCCCTAAACGAGAAAGTGTCAGGAAAGCAGGTACACAGGTAAGGCAATAGATTCCAATGCACAGACCTGTATGTAATAATGATAATTCTGAGCTGTGCATGTAAATGTGAACATATGTATGGCATTACCTAATGTACAGTCCATCAAATTATTTTATGAATATTTTACGAATAAAGTATATTTTTGAAATTAAAAAAATAGATTCCAGTGGTTGCTATGGTTGTAGCAACAGTGATTCAAGTTAATCGTATGTGCATGCCTTTCCCCTGTAGCCTTATACATTTTTTTGTCTTCACGTTATCACCCAATTCTTTTTTTCTGGCATTTATTGAAAATGCTTCCACCATGTTTGCAGGTGGACGATTTTGAATTTCTTCTGCGAATCTCCTTAAACTGGCACCTTCTGTTTTTGAATCCTTCTGCTGATGGAAAGATTGTCTTCCTGTTTGGTCCCTACTCTGCCCAGACCTGATATGATTTTTGAATACCCTAATCTTCTCTTCTCTAAAGAGAATTAAGTGAGAATCTAACCATCACCTGCAGTGTCGTCAACCTATCCATGTAACAAATTCCATATTCCTGGAACCATTCCCACATATCTTTTTGACACTCTCCATAATGGCTTCACATCCTTCCTGAAGTGTACTGCCCAGAATTGCATATGATACATCATTGATGGCTGAACAAATGTGTTGTACAGGTTTACCACAATTTCCTAGCTTATGTTCCTCTGTTTTATTCTATGATGAAAAAAGTATGTTTTTGGCAAATTAAAAAATACTGCTGTTGGGGCAGCATGATGGCTCAGTGGTTAGCACTGCTGCCTCACAGCGCTAGGGACCCGGGTTCAATTCCAGTCATGGGCAACCGTCCGTGTGCAATTTGCACATTCTCCATGTGTCAGCGTGGGTTTCCTCTGGGTGCCCCGGTTTCCTCCCACAATCCAAAGATGTGCAGGTTAGGTGAATTGGCCATGCTAAATTGCTCATAGTTTTCAGGGATGTGTAGGTTAGGTGCATTAGTCAGGAGTAAATGTAGAGTAGTAGGGTAAGGGAATTGGTCTGGGTGGGTTACTCTTTGGAGGGTCGCTGTGGACACTTTGGGCTGAAGGCCCTGTTTCCCCACTGTGAGGTTTCTGTGTAGGGATTCTATGTTTATATCTTCCAGAATACCATATGTCTTGTTAAATGCTTTTTCATCATTCCCTTTAGTTTCAATGTACACAAATGTGCTCTTTCTTTGCATCATGACTTCCTTTAGAATTGCATCCTTTAACTGATATTGTCTTTCCAAAGCAACTTCGTACATCTTTATATTAAATTTGTTATTTGTCTACTCATTCTATAATCCTGTGCATTCTTGATATTTATTACCTTCCTCCTCATAGTTAATAACATTTTCAAGTTTATGCAACAGTTTTGTTCAAGAAACTGGGCATTACCCAGGCTGTTATAACAAGAGCACTTGTTTTATTTTTCTGACATAATCCTGTCAGCATACAATTTAGAAATCCCATAAAGGTCTTTGAATTTGCTGATCAATACTTCCTTCTCAATCACATCATGAAAAGTAAGTTAGTTGATCGTTGTTGTGGTATATAATAGAATACAAATGATTCCTCATTCACTGATATAATACGACTTCAAAAATAACTTGGTGTGCTGAGTGATTTTTAAAAGTTGTGCTGACAGGAAGATGCACAGCAGGTCAGGCAGCATTCAAGGAGCAGGAGAATCGACGTTTCGGGCATGAGCCCTTCTTCAGGAATGAGGAAAGTGTGCCAAGCAGGCTAAGATAAAAGGTAGGGAGGAGGGACTTGGGGGAGGGGTGTTGGAAATGCAATAGGTGGAAGGACGTTAAGGTGAGGGTGATAGGCCAGAGTGGAGGTGCGGGCGGAGAGGTCAGGAAGAAGATTGCAGGTTAGGAAGGTGGAGCAGAGTTCAAGGGTTGGGACTGAGACAAGGTGGGGGGAGGGGAAATGAGGAAACTGGAGAAATCTGAGTTCGTCCCTTGTGGTTGGAGGGTTCCTAGGCAGAAGATGAGGAGCAGTTCCAATACCGAACAACCCAGATGGCCTCCTTCTTCAAAGATCGCTATTTCTCCCCAGACGTGATCAACGGTGCTCTCCACCGCATCTCCTCCACTTCCCACTCCTCCGCCCTTAAGTCCCGCCCCTCCAATCGCCACCAGGACAGAACCCCACTGGTCCTCACCCACCACCCTACTAACCTCCATATACATCGTATCATCCTTCGTCATTTCCGCCACCTTGGATGTATTTCCCTCCCGTCCCCTATCAGCGTTCTGAAAAGACCACTGCCTCCATGACTCCCTCGTCAGGTCCACACTCCCCACCAACCCAACCTTCACTCCCGGCGATTGAGCAAGAAAT
This sequence comes from Hemiscyllium ocellatum, assembly GCF_020745735.1. Taxonomy (NCBI): domain Eukaryota; kingdom Metazoa; phylum Chordata; class Chondrichthyes; order Orectolobiformes; family Hemiscylliidae; genus Hemiscyllium; species Hemiscyllium ocellatum. The sequence continues at coordinate 34,504,837 of NC_083426.1, read as the reverse complement.
GCAAAACTTGCACCCACACTCCCCCCCCCCCCCCCCCCCCCCCCCCCCCTTTACTTCCCTCCAGGGCCCCAAGGGATCCTTCCATATCCACCACAAATTCACCTGAGCCTCCACACACATCATTTACTGCACCCGATGTGGCCTCCTCTATATTGGGGAGACAGGCCGCCTATTTGTGGAACATGTCAGAGAACACTTCTGGGACACCCGGACCAACCAACCCAACCATCCCATGGCTCAACACTACAACTCCCCCTCCCACTCCACCAAGGACATGCAGATCCTTGGATTCCCCCATCCCCAGACCATAGAAACATGACGGCTGGAGGAAGAGTGCTTCATCTTCCCTAGGAACCCTCCAAACACAAGGGATGAACTCAGATTTCTCCAGTTTCCTCATTTCCCCTCCCCCCACCTTGTCTCAGTCCCAACCCTCGAACTCAGCACAACCTTCCTAACCTACAATCTTTTTTCCTGACCTCTCCGCCCCCATCCCCACTCCCACTCCGGCCTATCACACTCACCTTAATCTCCTTCCACCTATCCCATCTCCAACGCCCCTCCCCCAAGTCTCTCCTCTCTACCTTTTATCTTAGCCAACTTGGCACACTTACCTCATTCCTGAAGAAGGACTCATGCCCGGAACGTCGATTCCCCTGCTCCTTGGATGTTGCCTGACCTGCTGCGCTTTTCCAACAACACATTTTCAGCTCTGATCTCCAGCATTTGCAGTCCTCACTTTCTCCTAACAGGAAGATGGTTGAGCTTTTCTTTCCATTTTATTGTGAGACGTAGGACGTGGACATTACAAGTTGTCCAGCATTTATTGTCCATCCCTAGGTGGCCTTGAGAGGTGGTAGTGAGCTGCCTTCTTGAACTGCTGCAGTCCATGTGCTGTAGGTACACTGACAAAGCAGTTATGGAGGGATTTTCAGGGTTTTGACTCAATGACACACTGAAGGAACAATAATATATTTCCAAGTCAGGATTGTGTGTGGCTTGGAGAGAAATTTGTAAGTGGTGGTCTCACTTATCTGCTCCCTTGATCTCCAGATATAGTGACCATGGGTTTGGAATTACGTTCTAAAGTTCTTTGGTGAGTTTCTGCAGTGCTCCTTGTAGATGACACAAGCTGTTGCTGTTGAGCATCAGTGGTGGAGGGATTGAATGTGGTGCCAGTCATGCAGGCTGCTTTGTCCTGGATGGTGTTACACATATTGAGTATTTTTGGAGCTGCACTCATCCAGACAAGTGGAGAGTATTCTGTCACACTCCTGACTCATGCCTTGTAGATGATGGACAGACTTTGGGAGTCAAGAGGTGAGTTACTCACATAGTATTCCTAGCCTTTGACTTGCTCTTGTAGCCATTATGTTTATATGACAAGTCCAGGGAGTTTCTAGTCATTGATAAAGTTTAAGGTGTTCATAGAGGGGGGATTCAATTATGGTAATATCATTGAATGTGAAGTGGCTATGATTAGATTGTCTCTTATTGGAGGTGGTCATTGACTGGCATTAGTGTGACATGAATGTTACTTGCAACTTGTCAGTCCTGGATATTGTCTATGTCCTGTTGCATTTGGACAAGGATTGCTTCAATATTTGAGGAGTGATGAATGGTGCTGACCATTTTGCAATCATTGGTGAACATCCTCACTTCTGACCTTTTACAATGAGAAAAGTTTATGATGATGCAGTTGAAGGTGGTTTGACCTGAGTCATTACCCTGAGGAACTCTTGCAGAGATGTCATGGAGCAGAGATGACTTACCTCCTCCACCACAACTATCTTTCTTATGTGCCAGGTATGACTCTAACCAGCGGAGTTTGTCCCCTGTTTCCTATTGATTCCAATTTTGCTAGAGGTCCTTGGTGCCATATTTGGTCAGCCGCAGTCTTCATCTCAAGGGCTGGCACTCTGACCTTACAAATGGAAATGACCTTATTGGAGGCCAGCCATCTCATTCTCCAGACATCACTGCAGCAATTCCTTAAGATAGTGTCCCGGGCCCATCTATCTTCAGCTGCTTTCTGCCAGTGTAAATGACTTTCCTACCAGTATAAAATCAGAAGTAAGAATGTTTGCTGAAGATTGTGCAATGTTCAACATCATTCTTGACTTTTCAGATACTGAAGCTGTGCATGTTTGTGGACATGAAGACAAAATTCAGGCTAGGGTTGATTTAAGGACAAGTAACGTTTATTCCACTTAACTGTTAGACAATGACTATCTGCATCAAGTGAGAATCTAACCATTACCCCTTGACATTCAATAGCATTACTGTCATTGACTAACCAACTATCAGTGACCCATGAATGGACAAAAAAGAATTAAAGGAAACTTCTAACAGATCATTTGGCTTTCCTCATTCTAGAAGTTACAGTTTGCTCAGTTATTGGTCATTAAATCTCAATATTTTAACTGAACCAGAAGGAACCCTACTCCATTATTCCAAAATATCTACTTGTATAAGGAGCACATTTGTTGACCACAGGGGTTCATTAATTGATTGATAAAAATCTGCTGGTCTCTTTTCAGCTGCCACAGGGTGTAAAGTTCCATAAGTGTATATAATCTCCTTATTTTTCAAACTCAAATAGCAAGCAGCTGAATGCAAACAAGACCAAGCCAGCCTATCATAACTGTGTTCACCGAGGGAACTGTGCCAGTGTTAGCACACTGCAGTTCTGTCTCATTTCGATGATATTACTTCTCCTGGAGATTTTATCCAAGTGAAATTTGTAAGCAATGAAGAAGGTTCAAAAGAAAGAGTATAATTGGAATAGTTCTTTTTAAATATCATTTCAGGAAGTAAAAAGAACATCTGCTGTCATCACACAGATACGGCATCAGAAAAATGAAACCAGTAGTGAAGATTCCAATTCCAATGCAGTACCCTTTTGTCGCCTCACTGCAAGAGCTACATCATTCAGAGTAAGTCTGTGTTACTGTAATGTTTCAGTGATATAGCCATATAGGTGTGGGTAGCTTCTGATATCAACAATGGTACTGGCCTACTCTCAGATACTGTGAATAAAAGTACAAATTTTGCTATGCAAACAGAGCAAATCTGTTATATTATACCCTTATGCTCCACTTTTAACTAAACAGGTGATAATCCAGGAACAGCTGTGAAAGTGAAATAGAATTGATATGCACCAACAGAATGATGCAATTTCAAAAACACTGACAGTTTTTTGACTGGTAATCCTAACACTTGGAATAGACTTTAGTGAAGCCTTTGACAAACTTCCACATATTAGACTAGTTAGTAAAGTTAGATCACATGGGATTCATGGAGAGCTTGCCAATTGGATACAAAATTGGCTTGATGGTAGGTGACTGGATGGAGGTGGAGAATTGTTTTTCAGACCATGCGTCTGACCAGCGGTGTTTTGCAGGGATCGGTCTTATGTCCACTGTTGTTTGTCATTTATTTGTCATTTCTGTATAGATGAGAATCTAAGAGGCATAGTTTGCAGATGACTCCAAAACTGGTGGTGTGGTAGACAGTAATAAAGGCTATCTAAGATCACAAAGGGACTTTGATCAGTTGGGCCAGTGGGCTGAGGAGTGGCAGTGGACTTTAATTTAGATAAATGCCAGGTATTATACTTTGATAAGACAGAGAGACCGAGGGGTTCATGTACATAGTTCATTGAAAGTGGTGTCACAGGTAGAGAGGGTGTTTAAGAAGGTGTTTAGCACGCTTGCCTTTATTACTCAGACCATTAAGTATAGAAGTTTGAACATCGTGTTGGTTGTATGGGACATTGGTGAGGCCACTTTTGGAGTTTTGTATACAGTTTTGGTCACGCTGCTATAAGAATGATCTATTACATTGTGGAGGATTCAGAAAAGAGTTGCAAAGATGTTGCCAGGAATAGAGGGTTTGAGTTGTAGGGAGTTGCTGGATAGACTGAGACTTTTTCTACTGGAGTGTAGGAGGTTGAGGGGTGACCTTATCAAGGTTTATAAAGTCTTGAAGGGCATAAATAAGGCGAATAGCAAAGGTATTTTCTGTGCCATAGAGAAGTTCAAAACTAGGGGCATATTTGTCAAGTGAGAGGGGCAACACTTAAAGGGACCTGAGGGGCAACTTTTTCACACACAGGGTGGTTCAAATGTGGAATGAACTGCCAGAGGAGTGGTAAATCCAGGTACAGTTACAGCATTTAAAAGACATTTGGATAGGTATATGAATAGGAAAGGTTTCGAGAGATATGGGCCAAACACAGGCAAGTGGGACTAATTCAGGTTGGGAAACTTGATCAGTATGAATGAATTGGACCGAAGGCTCTGTTTCTGAGCTGAATGACTCTATGACTCATAAATAAAGCATGACAAGCAAAAGAGTTGCTTTAAATGACTCTCTGAGCAGTCTACTGTTAAACTTCTGAGGAACCTATTTACAGTTCACACAGTTTAGCTATTTTTGCTTTATAATCTAAGACATCATTTAATATATGTGCAATCAAAGTGATCTGTATGTAGCGGCTTACTGATATAGATCTCCAATTTGATCATTTACATTGCCCATATGGTGATGCAGTTTACTATATGTGTAATAACTTACAAACAAACACATTTGATAATCATTTGTTTAACTACTTTTAAAAAAAAGCCAAGTATTGTCTGTTGAGTTGCATCCTGCAGTAAATATATTTGATGATCATATCTAGTGACGTTAAGACTGCATGAACAACTGGGAAGTTACCAGGCGAACTGAAGCTTTCTTCTTGTAAATAAGCCTGTTATGCACCCTGAGTCTCTATAATGCGGAATCCTGGAACTCAATTTTGAAAAGACAAGACTCGATGTCACGTTGAACCTGTGCATAAATCTGCCGCTCCCATGCAAATGTCATAACTCTCTTCCTGGCTAGTGCAATCACAGCATCTTGCTTAAAGTGACCCCAGCCCTCGCAACCATCTCCACCCAAGTTAATGAAGCTGCATATCCGTCCTTTGATATATGTGTAAACATTGTGAAATTTGTTAATTCTAGTGTGCATACGCAATCAAGCCTTTCCTGAGAATCAGGTTGCACAATTTAAAAGAAAATTGGAATAAAAATTAAGTACAGACACCGATGATTAAAGTGGAGCATTTGTGTCGTGTTCCTCTGATCTCCCATTGGAACTGCAGTGGAGGATCAGTGATCAGGCTAAAGAAATAGCAGGGTTCCTCACTGTCCTTCGCCGAAGTGATAACAGGAAACTGAAGAACCCCATGGTAATTCCATGCATCGGTATTTGGTGGAAAGTTACACTTGTAATTGATTGGACAATGGAAGGCTTACCTGTTAAGTGTAATTTCTGATGAAGGGCTTTTGCCTGAATTGTCGATTCTCCTGCTCCTCAGATGGGTGGCACGGTGGCACAGTGGTTAGCAGTGCTGCCTCACAGCGCCAGAGACCTGGGTTCAATTCCAGACTCAGGCGACAGACTGTGTGGAGTTTGCACGTTCTCCCCGTGTCTGCGTGGGTTTCCTCCGGGTACTCCGGTTTCCTCCCACAGTCCAAAGATGTGCAGGTCAGGTGAATTGGCCATGCTAAATTGCCCATAGTGTTAGGTAAGGGGTAAATGTAGGGGTATGGGTGGGTTGAGCTTCGGGGGTCGGTGTGGACTTGTTAGGCCGAAGGGCCTGTATCCACACTGTAAGTAATCTAATCTAAACATGCTACCTGACCTGCTGTGCTTTTCCAGCTCCACACTCTTGACTCACTTTTGCCCTGTTAAATGTAATGGTCAAGTTTGAATGCCTGGAGAGTTTATTTGGTTTTCTTTGGTGGACAGGGAGGAAATTGAAATTTGTTTTCCTGAGAATGCGACCGATGGTTTTTCACTTATTTTTAGGTGATCTGTGTGTCAGGGTGAACACTTAATACGTGTACATTGTTCACTTCTGTTGTA